>NC_080725.1:6593333-7235000 GCF_019097595.1 Hemibagrus wyckioides
GATTTTGCTGACCTGTGCAGTGGCCCTTGAATTTGAAATACATCAAAGATCTAGATGAGTTACTTGACCACATTCAGTGTATTGATCAAACTAACAATTGAATCCTCTTTCACAGCATTGTAATTTTTTTTTAAGTTTGTTGTATAGTTGATCAGGGATTTCATATTCAGCTTCCAATATTTAATGCAACTTTTTGCGCCTCTCACTTTAATTGCTGATAATAACTGCTGCTATCACATGAACAGATGTGTTTATACTGCTGTTATTACATGTGTAGGTATGTTTACAGATCCCCTTTTTTGTACAATGGTCCGTACTGGTCGGTGCTATTTTATGTCTGCACTGCTTTCTGTCTTGCAATGTTTGCACTAGGTTGCACACTATGCAATTTAAGCCACTTTCGTGGCTTGGCTAACTTTTGTAGCTCTGTGTTTTATGTAGCTCTTTATTGTGCTATATAGCACCACAGTCCTGGAGAAACGTTGTTTCATTCCACTATGTACTGCATCAGCTATATATGGCTGAAACGATAATAAAAGCTTCTTGTCTCTTGACACTCATTCCTTCAATACTCGCTTATTTCTGTCTGCACCATCCAGTTTGTCCCGAAGACAATATACTATAACAGTAAAAAGAAAACCCACTGATTGCTTTTCTGCCACCATTTTGCATTTTTTTCATTTTCTCCCTAAAACACTTCAACTGTTGTTTACACAGCATGCAAGGTTTCTGTACAAAGCATTTAATATAAGGCACATGCTGTTCAAGTTCTAAATGTGGGCCTGTTGCTAAGCATCTAGCCATAACATTCTCAAACTGTAAACCTTTGGCACTACAACGTGGGGTTAACACTGCAAAAGCTTTTTTCATAACTGCCGCTAACCACGAGTCTAAATTAAAAGTGTGAAACTCTCTTCTGCTCCTTAAGTCCTTTGGGTTAAATCTTGGGTTTAGAATGATGATAACCCAGAACTGACCGTGTGAACAGCCCTTTGTCATCCTCCTGTTGACTTGTGTCATGATTTGCTGTTGCTGTCCTGTGTGTATCTAAAACCCGGAATCAGGCTTGTGTAGCAGAAAATGCAGTTATATTCAAACATAGATTATATTTTATGGTTGCTTTGTGGAAAAAAAGAGTAAGAGATTCCTATTTGGGACACGTAGATGGATAATAACCTGATATAGTACATAAAATAATTCAAGAAGGTTTAAGCTTGCTGTGATGGATGACTTTAAGGTCATCCAAAGGGCAAAACTGTGGTATTATTCCATGATTGTGATGATGATATATGATTTAATAATTAAAGACCAATTCACTGTGATTTTTGCATTAATTTACTGTATAAGCTACATCTGTAAGTATAAGTATCTGTTTTTCCCAGTTTTTGTCCTTGCTCTTGGGTTTTTTTTTCCCTTAGCCTTGGGGATTATCTATATCGTCTCAAGCGTGTCATTTGCATGCACACACACACACACATCAATATAAAAGTCGACTGTTTCCAACTTTTGTTTAGACTATAGATTGGCCAGGCTGTCTGTAAGCAGACAATTCGCTTTAACTTTATCTCTTGAGCTGGCTCTCCTCCCTGGCTCTTACTCTCCTGATTGTTCAGTCATTTTACTGCTGATGAAACTGCATTATTTTTGATCAACCAGAAATTTGTACCATTAGACTAAACATTGCTTGATCTTAAAATCATAGCTGTAGCTATCCAAACTAGCACAGTGTTGCATTTAAGCAGCAAAGTGTCATGTTTAACCAATTCTGTTTGCCATTTTAAAACAGTATTTCAGAATATGTCATTAAATCAAACCAAACCAAAGGAAATAAAGGCTGGGGGTAGTGTCACTTATATCTTTCCCTTAGTGTCTTTTCTTAAGAGCGACTTAAACTTAAACTCCACCCTGTTGATCAGAGGAACTAAACAGTCATGTGAATTCTGTCATGCTAACCCTGTTACAATTATATTAACTGATTTGCTGTTGCCATGTTGTTTTAATGTCATCCATGAAGCTGTAAGCCGAAAACCAATTACACAACCCTGTAAAAAATTAAGCTAATGACATTTGCTTGTTGCTATTGTTTGCCATCATGCAGTTTATCCCACAATATAAAACCCACACAGCTTGTTGACTTTACCAATGAGGTGTAAATGTGCTTACTGCTTTTTTCTGCTTACCTGCATGTGGGAGAATCTTGCTCAGTAGTACATCATGCTGATGTACTGTTGAGATTTTTTTTTTTTTTTTTTTAAAGATTCTCTTTGCCAAGATTGTTACACTTTTCCTTGCTCCTGTTTTTCCTTGCTATTTTCCCTTGATAGGGATGAGTAATGTGGAGTTCGCACGTGATCATGTTGACCAAGCAGACCACATGCACGTACAGTCAGTAAGTAGTAAAGTGTTCACACGCACAAGCTGACCTGCCCAGAAACACATGCACAGGCACACACATAAACCTTTTAAGACAACCAAAGGCTGATGTCTTCCAAATAGTTGTCAGAGCTATGTAGAAACACCTTTTTATTTCTTAATGTACACAGTAAAGTATTTACACAAATAAATTACTATAATATTTTACACATTATATTAGAAACTACATTTAAGTAAATAAAGGGTCAAATATTTTTTTTTTTTTATTATGAGCCATATAATGTTTTTTTGAATATAGTAGTCTAGTACACATTACTAAAAATCAGTTAAACAGGTCTGTCTGAAGACCACAGATCATGAAAGGCATGTCTTTTAGTATTTAGTAAGTACTAAATAGTGCTATTTAGTATTTAGTAGGTAGTTTTTTTAAACATGCTTTTTATTACATAGTATACAAATAGTATGCACAGCCTGGATGCAGTAATAAACAGGGCATTTAACTTATTACTCAATTAGAGATACTTTCAAACAGCAATTATATATGCGTCTTCATCTGGTCTATGAATCTGAAGACTGTATGATATCTCATGGTTTTATTTGTAATACACAATGCCAGTACAAATAAAGCTAGACATCGGGCTAGAAAGTGCATTTGTACAGCACTTGAATGGCTTTTAAAGAAAAATCTGAGAAAATGTAAATACAAATCAAATAAACTAATTACATAATGAACCAGTTTTAAAACAGACACACGGAAAAACAGAGCATTTAGTTATTTCTTTACTACATATTCAGTAACCATGAATTACTACTAGCTGATTTCTAGTACATCTAGACATCTACAATAACGAAATCCAAGTTTCTTTCTCTAAAGGATGCCCAATTTTTGTTAATATCAATAGATTGTGCAGACGGAATTATTTTAGAGCAATTTATTACCACTTGGTGGGGCTATAGAACCTCCTAATAAATATACCCAATACAAATCATAGCTAACCCATTTCAAATGCTTTGTGAACACATTAAACAAAATTAAATAGCAATGTCCAAAAGAGCTTCCATTTTGAAATATTATTATTCAAAGAGTACGCTGAATTCTCAACCAAAGTTCTTGATATTCATAATAATTAATGTACATTCGACAATCAGAAATGAGACAAGAGGTAGACGAGGAGAAGTACAGTCATCAGTACATTTACTAAGCCCAATACAAACAAACTAAGGTGTTAGGATCCAATAATCTACCTTCAATCCTATACTCTACCCCTGAGGCTTAGAAATTGCACTCTGGTCATATCCTGAGCTGCAAGGCATGTAGTGAGGAGTTAATGTTGAAATTATGCACATTCAAACATAACTAAAGATTTAAGGGTTACTCTGGATATGCTGGATCTCACACACATGATGTTGGAATAAACTTGTTGGAATAAACAGCTGGATTTGCATGTGCACATAGATGTGTGATCTGTTTTTCTCCATCCATCTCCATCCAGCTGTCTTACTCCCATCACTACATCCTGAGTATGCAATGATGCAATACTGACTCATTTTTGACATGTTTACTAAAGGTCTTATGAACATATTGTTCTTCAATGAATGGTGCAGAGCCTGTAAAGCAAACAGAGACTGAAATAATACACAATTTATCTGCTGAATGAAAGTTAAAATCCAAATCAATAGCTCTAAGAAGTGATGAATATAAATATCTAAATTCAGTTTTTCTTGTTAATAGGCAATGGAGGTAATGCACTCAAAACACATACATCTACTGTTGCAAGATGCCTCTGAATTATCCACTGCAGTTTTTACCTGTTAGTTTCAGGCCCAAGAAATGTCCCAGTTGTAACATACCACAGATAATTAGGCTAATACACATCATTTAAAAATGCCACAGATCGATTAAAGGAATTGTTTAAATTGTTGTGACTGCCTAGACCAGCTTGAGATTCAGAACACAGCAATCCTAGAGCAGTACATCACAGTCCACAAAGTCCACTTCCCAGTCACCCAGCTGCTAAACACACCTGTGTTTAATCAACCACACACTCACATCTCAGACACCTTCACTCACAGTTTCAACGCTAAGTGTGTACTCAGTTTGCACTTTGCTCCTGACATTACCAAGCCTCTGATCCTCCCGTATGACTAAGAGTTTTCTCATGAGTTCTGCCCTTGTTTGCTTATTTGTTGTGTTGTTTGTTGGACATCTGACCTGTGCCTGTTCTGTGACCCTGATTTGGGCTGCCATTTTGGTTCATTGCTATCTGTTTTTTTTAAGCTGCCTTACCTGCATCTGCCTCAGTGTTTGTATCCTGAAAGTAATCAGGATAATAGTCATTTATGCCCCTTTTCTATAAATAAAATCAATTACATGTATGGATCTTCAATGGATCTTCTTCCCATGTTCAGCATTGAATTTCTTTGTCATGTCTCTCTACAGTGGTGGTTAATGGCTCATATTAAAATGGACTTTCAGAATTTGTAGTTTTTAATAAGTATTGCTGTTTTTAATCTAGCCTACTAGGGGTGATATTTAATGTATTTTTTAGGGTGTTTTTTCAGAAATTGTATCTTCAAGGTAAATGGTGATATCAAACCCATTGTTGCTCTCTGAGATGCCCCAAGTGCTTGTTCATATCTAAAATTTGAATGTCAAACCATTGTTATTTGTATTATAAGATTATTTAAACAGTGGTAAAAACATCTCACACTGAAAGCCAACAGTGTCCTGACTAATTTGATCAGACTTTTATCAGACAGATAAATGAATAATCTTTTTTTAATACTGATTGAAAATGTCTCATAAGTTGATTTTGCCAGTGTACTGGTAATGTTGCCTCCACCGTAGCCCTTCCTTTCTCAACAAACACAGCCTAAAACCATACAGTTCACATAGCACTTATTGAATGAACCTCCTATAGCTGCTCACTTCCCAGGATTCCTTCATGGAGTGTGCAGAGAGAAAGATGGATGGTCTTCCTTACCCAGGTCATTAAGCGGGTGAGCAAATATTCCCTGAGCCATTTTTAAAATGACAAGCCTCTCCCCTGTGGAAAGTGCAAGGGGACAATGGGATAAACAATTAACTTTTCCAGAAAATATCTTTCCATGAGCTCATCTATACCTTTAACCTAACATACAAACTTTGGGAGGCTGAGTTCAGGAGTTAAACTAGTATTTAGAAAGTAGGAGAGCTTTACTTTTTTTCAACATTTCTCGTGTGGTGAAATTACTGATTAATACATTTTTCGAAAATTGTCCTAAAGTGACTCTATCTGATAGAGGAAACACTATTGGTTCTGCCAATAGAGATCTCCCAGAAAAGCAAACATAGGTATCTATCTATCTAGGAAAAATTTCCATATTCTTCACTTGTTTTGCTATTGAGTTAAGTTTATTGTGTAAATCTTTCTATAACAGTTTTTTTTGTTTATATTGTATCTCTGTATGTCTGATTTGGTGTTTCTTTGTTCTTAAATGAACCAACCACAATATATTTTAGTTACAAGATTACTTACAAGTTAGCTTTTCAGCTTTTAGGGTTGTTTTTAGGGTTCCCATTTGACCATGTTGGCATCAACATTCTATCAAAACAAGACAAAATACTTCAACCTAGAACATATTTAAATATCAAATGCATATACAGAGGACATTTTAAAACATCCATCATTATTATATTGGATTTTCATATACTTTATTGGTAAACATTATTATTATTATTATTATTATTTTCGTTGTTGTTGTTTTCAGGACTCCCAAATGTAGTCTTTCGAACAGAAAGGATCTTAAATGTTGCCTCTGAAAGTACATAAAATGCCTCAGGAGTCAGTGTATTTCTGCTTTTTTGTAATTTGCTTAAACTTGCAGTGGAATCTATACCAGATGTCTTTTACACCTAGGCTTTACTCAGTGTTGTTTTTACCAAGTACATGTTCCCTTCGGCATTTTCTCTTTGGCTTCTTCTCTCAGTGCCTCAATGGGAGTCACTTGCTTTTCCCTTGATGTTACTTTTCCTTTTTTCAGGAAAAAAAAAATCTGCTGCAATTACACATTTACTTCTCTGCTTTCTAGATCAAATACGGCGGAAATCACTCAAATGACTTTTCATCTATCAGTTATATTTTGCATTTGGATTTATTTCCCCCTGCTTGGTTGCACCCAGCTCTGTCTTGGCCTACTGACAGACTCTCACCAAATCCCTTAATCTTTCCTTAGTACGTCAAGCTGTTGGTTACAGTTAGGTTTGGGTTTACTGGGTTGCAGACTGTTATGCTTATGTCTTGCCACTTGTAGTGCTAATTCCTCAATTAGCAGGTATTTGTTTCCCCTCAAAACATTTTGCATATCCTGTTTTTATTTTGGAATGTATGATATTGCTGAATCCATTTCATCTTAGCTCGCCTCTGTTCTCACGAATCTTATTGACTCTTCTACCTAACGAATTCTATTTTTTCCTTAAAAACAGCCTTGACTCTACTGTAGCAAACAATTATAGACATAATTCTAATCATGTTTCTCTAACTGGACATTTAAAAAACTGATGGCTTAAGTTATGAACTGTTATCATTTGGAATTCTAGTCCCATATCACCAGAGAGAACTTTGTCGTCTTCTGTGAATAGCATTTTCCCTGCTTCCTTTTTTTTATTCAAGATTACCTCTTAAAGCTGTCTTTGGTCTTCTGTTTGATTTTCACTCTTTAATCGAATGATTCAGTAAATTTGAATAAGTTTTTACTTTTACCTAAGATATACCACAAAAAAGCACCAAATTAGTTCACATCACAGATTTTTCTTGACATCTTATTGTTAATAGCTATGGATGGATTCCAGATTTCTGAAACTAATCGCAAACTAAAAGTGTAGTTCTAGGGCCTTAAACGCTGACCTCAAGGCATCACTTATACTGATAGTGTTATTCTTGAGATTCTGAAGATTCTGAAACATTTAGCCATGATGATCTGATAAATGATCATGATAAATGATCTTGAATAACATTTGTTATCAATAATCCATTGAAAACATTAAAAGTCAACTTCAATATTTTCAGATTAGTATTCCTAAATAAATAACTAATTCAGGATATGCACTCAGTGACATGCTTACTAGAAACACCTTCTCATTCATGCAGTTATCACCAAACGTGGCACAGCACAGTGCATAAAATCATGCAGAAACAGGTGAAACACTTTGATTAATGTTTTCATCATACATCAAAATGTGAGGGAAAATGTGAGCTCGGTGACTCTGTACCATGACATGGTTGTTGGTGCCAGATGGGTTGGTTTTCGGAAACTGCTGATTTTATGGGAATTTCCTGCACAAGCTTCTCTCAAGTTTAGAAGTCAAACACACACACACACACACACACACAAATCCAGTGAGCAACAGTTCTGAGGCCTTATAGATTAGAGTGGTCAGAGGAGAATGGCTGTACAGGTTCAAGCCATCCATGTCAATAGCATTTCAGAACACCCAACATGACAAAGTTTGGGGTTGAATGAGCGGCTGCACACATTGGGTTTCACTCCTGACAGCCAAGAACAGGAATCAGAGGCTACAGTGAGAACAGGCTCCGAAACCAAACAGCTGAAAACCTGCTTGCCTGGTCTTTATCCAATCCAATCTTCTGTCTAGTTTTAGTAATCGTCTTCCTCTTACATTCACACTTTGTAATATTTAATTCCGTTACTTCCTGTTCTGTCCCTACAGACCCCTTACAAATAAAAATACAGACATCCGATGCACTGGAACATCGATGGTCTCTACATGTTGTGGGTTTGACAAATGGAAAGAGGAGGTATTAGATGGAAACACTTAAAAATTTCCAACTTAATCACTCAGACAGCGATTAATGGCACAGCCTGTTGTTGAATTTTGCACCAGAGTATTAAGGTAGATGAGGACTTCAGTGTAAATTAGGAAAGACAGCGAACACTACTCCAGATACCCGTTCACTCAAATTTAAGTCCAAATCATAGCAACATATGCTTGATGGTACAACTTTCCGTATACATTTGCAAGAAGCCTCAAGGTCTCAAGTGTAAACTTTCAGGCCTTTTTTTCACTGATCAGTTTTCATAAACCATCAAGAAACACTCCCTCATTATGTGCTACTCCACATGAGGAATTCATCCTGAAGAACCTGCACTCTGTTAATGTGTCTAGCAAATGTGTCAGCAGAGCTCTAATCACAATTGAAATGCCCTTATAAGGACACAGAGTGTACTTGGGTTTGTGCTGCTCCCAAATTTCTGCATCTATGTTCTTATTGCATTCCTTCACTCCTTTTTCCTCTCCTGCCAGCTCTTAATGCATCCTCAAAGGTAGGATATTCACAGGATCAAAATAAAGAGAGAGAGAGAGAGAGAGAGAGAGAGGGAGAGAGAGAGAGAGAGAGAGAGAGAAAATACCCAGATGTTCAACAGCCCATGTCTGTATATTGTATTGTTTTTTTGCTTTCTGTAATGATTTAAAGGCTGCCATTTTAGAGAAAAATCTAGCTCAAACAACTCAAAAATTTCCTCATGATCACTTTTGCTTTATGAGGTTTTCATCTAACTACTGCTTCTTCCTAGCACTTCATCTTTCCAAAGATTGAAATATACATTCCTCATTCACTCATTCATCTTCAGTGGTCAGAGATACAGTGAATGCAGAGCTTATCCCAGGAACACTTGGCGCAAAGTGGAAGAAATTACCCCGGGACACTCATTCACACCCAGAGGCAATTAATCATAGCTAATCCACCTACCTACATGTTTTTGGACAGTGAGAAGAAACTGGAGAACCTGGACGAAATTCATGTGGAAACAGTGAGAACATGCACAACTCTGCACAGAGGGTAACCCGAACTCAGGATCGAACCCAGGATCCTGGAGCTGTTCCACTGTGCCACCAGTACTATATATAGAATACTTGCTTACAGTTCTTGTTGAAGTGGTGGCAATATGTTATGTCTTAGTCCATCTACCTGTACATCCATACATACGTCGATTCTCTAGATTGTTTATCCATTCTCTACATCCCAGGAGACTCAATGCACAAGGCAGGGTACACCCTAGACAGAATGCCAGTCTATTGCAGGGCTCACACACACTCATGCACCTATTCACACACAGTTTACAGATTATGTCTTAGTCATCTTGTTAAAATCTAGCAAAGCTGCGCCCCAAAGGAATTTCAACACTATGTACAAACCTTGTAGCACACTGTCGTATTAATGCTCTCACAGTCTCTGATGCAAATTTAACCTGCCTGAAACTAATAACACCCCCTCATATGAGGTTAGCTAGCTCCCAGAAGTCAGGGATATCCTGCTATACAGACATTACCTCTACGATGGAGCACTCTTTCTGCTTCTTGTCAATGCTGTCTTGTCTTTTTAATATACTTGGTCTTTTTAATTTCTTAGGTGATTCAGGTTGTATTTTTTGCTAGTCTTTGCCAGACTTATGGCTTTTGGGAAGTCATTCACCCTTTCCCACAATCTAGTTGAATAATAATGGCCCTTGCCACACCATGGCAGGAGAAAGTTAAAGTAATACGCACAACAGCTTAGTCATTCACATCGCCTCTTTGATGTCTCACTATAATACAGATGGACTTCATTTCCCTGCTGCTGCCTCAGCCCTTTCCTATTGATGACTACTAGATGATATCTGAGGACTTTTTGTTGGAGTCACTGTTTAAGTTGATGTAGGAAAAACTAATCTTACGTCAACAGAGAAGGACCTTTTAATACCATGTGTGTGGATTAAAACCTTGTGGCAGTCTATTTACATTCTCTCATATATATTCACATCCATTAAGGCCATTTTCTTACATCTCTGATATCAACAGTGTAAAAATAAATGTTCTTCTTGTTCTTGGTGGAATCAAACTGGACATAAAGTCTGAAAATTAATTTTCTGCTTTCTATCCTACAGCTATGAGGAGCTCGGGGTGCCACAATAAACCTTTAAGGAAATCAGTTTTGTGGGTTAAATCTGCAGTGATTCACATGCACAATGCCTTCTTTAATCTCTGCAGCAACCTGATCATTTCCTGATAGCGTGGAGGAGGGTTTGCTTGAGTCACTCAATACCTCTCAGACCCATTCTCCTGGGGGAAATCAGCTTTACAAAAAGGACCAAACAGACAAATAAATAAGTCAGCAGCTATATAAATCAACCCTCCTTCAGAGTAGGTGGGGAGGGAGGTGGAAGGTGAAGGAGAGCATGTCACCTTGGAAAAAGCAAAGGTCTCAGCCTCATACTTTATTCATGGCCACTTCATCTGGGAGCTAAATCTCAGGGGACTAATGAATAAGGCAAGGTTATGGATTATTAACGAAGATGCCAGAATATTTTTTGGGAGCACAGTATTTGTCTGTGTCTAATAGAATAAAGATATGATCTAACCTTCAACAAATACTGCACAGGAGGACAAACCAAGATATATACAGCGACATAGGGAGACCAAATGCTCAATCATATCTGGTATAGACTTGCGGTGGTTATGGGTAAATGTATCCAGAATCCATAATATTTCCTTATCAAATGTTAAGCCATTTTCATAAGCCACATCTATATAATTTAATTACCCCGGTGAAGAGGTTAGCTTCTTTATTTTTCTTGTTGCGGCATTTTATTCTGAAATGTCGAAGCTTTCAGTCTATGATTTTCAATGATTTTTCATTAAAATGTTATACCCATTATAATATATACAGCTGTATTAGGAAATTTATAAGTGTAGGCAGAAAGAGGGAGAAAGCTAGAGATACAGGTATCAAATCAGTATCAAACCAAGAGTAACTTTTATTGACTTTATAGAGGACAATATTATTCATATCAGCAGCAAAAACATGTTGTCAGTTGGAGCAGGATTGACAGCAATAAATGTGTTCAGGAGGGATCTTTATTTAGTTACAGAATCAGACTCGAAAGTAAAAACAGATGGGAGTGTAATCTGAATAGTTTCCACTTGAGGTTTTCGACTCTTGTTTGTGTTACTCTGGGTTGTTTGGTCCAAAGCTCTCCGGTCAACACTATGCAGCTCACTGGGCTTCACTGCCTCCAAGCCAGCAGAGCTGCGAGGTCAGGACATGAGAAAATGATGGGTTTCATATGCACACCTGCTAAACACACAACACTCTAATGCACAATTTATATATGAAATGTAAATCAAGGAAATATGTTAGTACACACCAACCCTTCAACTAAATATATCAGGGAACTGAAAAAAGGTTTGAGATCTGGACAGCTGCTGCTTAGACATCTAGACAGCCAGGACCCCCTTTACAAGAATTCTTGTTGAATAATAGGGAGAAGACGGGAGATAGTGGGTGTGGAAACTTTATGACTTGCATTTGGGAATTGGGAATTGTTAGGAAATTTAGATCTGCTCTTTCAGTTATGTCTTTGCTTGAATTCAACCACAACTCTACTAATTTCCTTTTTTTTTCTTAAGTAAAGAACATACATCCGTAACACTTCCTATGAATACAGTATTCATAATTCATTATTTTTAACTGGCATATTCTCAATATAGATACAGATACATATTGTGTCTGTATCTATATTCCGTTTTAAATGTGGGAATCTTGAAGTTGATGTGTCGGTACCAGGAAAAATGGGCAAGTGTAAGTTTCTGAGTGACTTTGACCAGGGCCGAATTGTGATGGCTAGACTACTCAGTCAGAGCATCGCAAAAACTTTAGGTCTATCAAACATGGTCCAAGGAAGGACAAATAGTGAAATGGTGACAGGGTTATTGGTACCCAAGGCTAACTGATGGTTATAGGTAGAAAAGCCTGCAAAAATTGTGCAGGAATGGTTTCAGGAACATGACAAAGGTGTTGACTTGGCTTCCAAATTCCCCAGATCTCAGCCTGATTGTTGGATGTGCTGGACAAACAAGTCTGATTCATGGAGGTCCCACCTCACAGCTTAAAAAACCTGCTGCTAACATCTTGATACCAGATAGCACACCTCCAAATGTCTTGTGGAGTCCATACTATGCCTTAACAGATCATATACAGTATGTTCTGTGATATCTGTAAACTTTTATATGACAGAGGATGATCGCTGAGTGACGCTGGTATGAAATCATACTTTCTAATGACCCCAATGTATGAATTTACATGTGAATTCACATTGGATTTATTCACATGTTTAGTACATTAAAGTGATTCATCTTCATTAAAATTATCGTAAAGGTTTTGAAGTAATAGAGTGATTCTTTTGTTGGCGCTTTCTCTGAAACCTGAGAAATGTAAGATGGGAAAAATTGGCTCACAAAAGAGGGCTTAGCTTTCATATGCATTTCAATCAGAAAGAAACAAAGGCACGAATCCAGCTATTAAGAGTTCAGCTTATTACCTACACTCATTTTGCCAATGAAGCAGAAATGCAATCATGAAACCTTTAAATTCTCTCTTGTTTAAAGAACAGTTTGAAACTGGTTTTGATTACGCACTTGACGTGTTACTTGACTCACTTCCAGATCTGTCCCTCCCTCATATTTCATCAAGTGTAAATAATGTAACTATCATTGGATTTCTATGATTACTACATAAGTGTGAGATGGTTTCCTAATGAGTCTTGGATCCAGTTGATGTGCCTTTGTCATCTTTGGGAGTTTTGTATTTCTTGCCACTATAGCCCTGTATAGCTTACAATAGCTTTCTCATTGTTATAAAACCAGATTTGTATAATCTGAAAACTGAAGTCGCATAATTTCAACACCAGTATTTCATAATCCATCAACATTTTTGTGAATGTGATACCAGATGTGTCTGGTAGTGATAGTTAAGTGCATACTATATTATAATATTAATTGATTTTAAGTTGCTAAAGAGCTATAGGACCTTGCATTGAACCATTGAACCTTTCTATGCAGTGCCAAGATGAACTCATCATGTTGTTTTCTTCTGTTAAGCTCTTAATGTGTTTAGTTAAGCCATGACATTTTCTCAAACCTATTTGTTAAGCCCCCATATCCTGTACATTTAATTGTTTTATTGTTTCTAATACACCTCAAAATATTGAAGGGATTGGCTGATTAGTTGGAGAAAAAAAAACTAGAAAGTGCAGGACAGGGGGACCTCAAGGACCAGGATTGGAAACAATCTTATCAGCAAATTTCACAAGCTGGATGGTTTACGCTGGATGAGCACTTTTACCACAAATTTCGTATAAGAATAATAGGTAGCTGAATTTTACTTTTACTTTAATTTTAAACAAGGACCATTTATGCCACACATTCTGGAGAATATAGAAAGCAGGGGAAGCAGCTTGTTGAAGGCATTATAGATGGTGCCTATTTCCTGCTGTCAATGTGGACCTCAGCCACACAAAAGAGGGAGTGAAGTTATATTCACTAATACAGTACATCACTTTCCCACTTCCATTCATCTTGTTCTCTCACTCCCCAGCACGACTGAGGTCAGAATTTGCCAGACTTGGAATGCTGACAGTAACACTTGTGATAGGTAGAAATGGGAGCTGGAACCTCAGGGTCAATGTTTACAGCATTACAGCTGTGCAGTAACAAGCTGATATTACATGCAGTTAAATAACTCTGGGGACTTATAATGCTTTGTGCTTGATTTATAGTGAATGTTAAAGCCTTTTTTGATGGGAACATTTTAAAAAAGGTTCATGTAAGTAGCAACTATGTCATCACATGCATATACACCGATCAGCCATAACATTAAAACCACCTGCTTTATGTTGTGTAGTATTTGGTATTAAGTAGCAGCTGAAACAGCTCTAAAACATTGAGGCATGGACTCCACAAGACCTCTGAAGGTGTGATGTGGTATCTGGCATCAAGACGTTAGCAGCAGATCCTTTATGTCCTTTAAATTGCGAGATGGGGCCTCCATAGATTGGATTAATATATCTAGCACATCCCACAGATGCTTGATTGGACCGAGGAATGTGTCTGGGGAATGTGGAGGCCAAATCAACACCTTGAACTGTTCCTCAAACCAATGTTTGCAGTGTGGCAGGACACATTATCCTGCTGAAAGAGGCCACTGTCATTAGGGAATACTGTTGCCAGGAAATTGGTCTGCATCATTGTTTAGGTAGGTTATAGATGTCAAAGAAACATCCACAAAAATGCCAGGACCCAGGAATACCCAGCAGAACACTGTGCATAATAGTGCCTTCTCTAGACCAGGTAAGTGACCAGGCCAAGTTCTTCCATTGCTCTCCAGTCCAGTTCTGATACTCACATGCTCATTATAGGCATTTTCAGTGGTGGACAGGGGTCACTCTGAACAGTCTGTGGCTAAGCAGACCCATACACAGCAATGGATACATTTTTTTTTTTTTTTTCAGACAACATTAACTTTTTCTGCAATTTGTGCTACTGCTCTGGTATTTGACCAGACTGGCTAGCCTTCACTCCCCACATGCATCAATGGTGAATGTTCACCATTCACTAGTTTTCCTTCCTTGACCACTATTGGTAGGTACCACTATATACTGGGCTACACCCCACAAGACCTGCTATTTTGGAGATACAATTGTCTAGACATAACAATTTGGCTCATGTCAAAATCACTCAGATTCTTACACTTGCCCATTTTCCTGCAACACTTTAGTTTTGAGTGTAAACTGACTGTTTACTTGCTGCTTAATATATTCCACCCCTTTACAGTCTCCACTGAAAAAGAGATAATCAATATTATTCACTTCATCTGACAATAATTTTAATGATATGGCTGATCGGGCTATATATATATATATATATATATATATATATATATATATATATATATATATATATATATATATATATATATATACATCAACAGCATTAACAATAACACTACAATAAAATAAATATAGAACCTGGTCATTTTTTTAAGTGTTTCTAAGCCATCCTTCTATTCTGATTAAGGTAGAATTCTAATCAACAAACTGCATTTGAACAAAAATGTATGTAACAAAATTTCTAACAATCTATCATTCAAAAATATAGAAAAGCTCTTTATCTCTTTATCTTCACTCTAATGCTATATTTCACATCCAGAAGCATGTTTATATAGTGTCAGTAAATTTTACACTGGTTACACTAAAAAAAGAAAACCAAAGAAACCAAACCCAAATTGATTCATTCCTAATGTGAAGATTTTCCTTGTTTGAAATTCATCTTAAGCCAAACCACAGAATCCTCCTTTTGGGCAATTCACCAGACACCCATGGAAATATAAGGACCTGGAGACAAGCGGCGTAATTATTAGCAGACACCAGGCCTCTGACTCAGTTTTAAGGCACTTGAATAATGACTCAGTTAAGAGGTTTTCAGTCCAATAACAAAGAAACAGTTTAAAACTTTCTGACTTCAATCAGAAACAATAATCTATCAAATGATTTGTGACTCACGACACTGATCGTAATGCATGTTTTTTTCTTCATGTCAAAGTCAGCTAAAATGAAAATGTAGGTAGTCTGCTGAAAAGTTTACCTAGTGTTATATTATAATGACCATGAAAAAAGTTCATGAGAATGACAATTAAAATAAGCTAAATGTTCTGTTAAATGTCTAATTTAATCAGTTGAGCAGCATTTTTTCCCCTGTTTTTCTCTTGTAAAGTCATTTTAGAGTCAGTGGATGCAAGTCATTCATTTCATTTATCGTAAGTGAGCAAACATGACACCTGGACTGGGATCACGTGCAATGATTACAACAGCGTGAGACAAAAGCTGGACACAGAGTGCTGTACAAAACATGACTAGTGCTAATCATTGTGAAGAAGAATCAGGCTCAAAGCAGTCATGTGGAGTGCGGTAACTGATAGGAGACCAAGTCCTGTGCCAATTCAGGATAGCTATAACAACTGTAAATATGTCTTTCGTTTAAAATTACAGCTTCCACACTCATTATTTGCGAATTATTCAATTTAATTTGTTCCTGGTCCTCTGTGCTACTTGATAAAAACAATTTTGCCTACACAATGTCTAGTTAATATATATACTACAACTACACAAATAGAAATTATTTTATTTTAGGTTTGTGTGTGTGTGTGTGTGTGTGTGTGTGTGTGTGTGTGTGGTGGGGGAGCGAGGGGATGTTCTGGTTGTGTGAACTATTTATTTATTGCAAAACCAACACTAAAACATTCAATTCTGATCACAATGGGAGTATTCATTCATTCATTCATTCATTCATTCATTTAAATCTACAACTAGAATTTTTGTGGGCAAACTAACTAACTAGCCCCCTAAATGAACAATCACTTCAAAAAGCTGCCTCATCAGACAATGATTTATCAGGAAGATTTTATTGGGAGTCATGCCCCAGTAAAAAGGGTGTAGTGAGGGCCCTGGCTCAGTCTCAACAGACACAGTGAAAAATTCCAGATGATTTAGATGCAGTGTGCCTGTTCTATTTCAGGGCTGCAACCCCCAACCAAATTTGGGTCACGTCAACCAAACTTCCTGACCCAACAAGCCAAACCCATCACTTGAGTTGTAACATTTTTGGAGCTTTCTTTTTTAGGGTATCTATGTGGCCTAAATATAAAATACATATAATATGAATGCCAGAGTGATATGGTTATCTCAACTTGTCAGAGAGTGCTGTAATTAATACAGACATAGCACAAAAAGACACCCATAGTTACATATGAGGTCTGACTACTGGATATTAACTTCTAATTACGTGTGTTCTCATTTCTCACGTGTACATACTCATTTCTGAATATATCCCAAACAGAATAACAGTCTTGAGGAAGTTTTCACAGCTATAGCTTGTAAAGCAGAAGTGAGATTTTCACACAGTTATCTTTGTTTGTACTTCCTCCTCTCTTTCTCACATTCACATACATTCATACATACATACATGCTCACAGCCCCTCAGTCTCTCAGAGTTGGAGGCCAGGGGAATCGTAAATCAGGAGGTGCTGATGTGATGTGTCAGACATATCTGATAGAGCCCTGCCTACCTCGGCATGGAGACCCTGTGCCCTGGGAGAGGGCAGAGACTGCCAGCACTTCTCACTCAGCACTATCACTCATAGCTGCTGACAGAAAAGAAAATATCCTACATCTGAGAAAACTATAAGCACTCTTTTTTTTAGGCTCATCTTTCACTAAACTTATGCAAATGTTTTCCATATTTGATAAACACCACTGGGAGAAGTGTTACTGTGTATTCCAAGAATATCATAGACAAGTTATTGGTGTTGTCTTCACCTGAATGCAGCAATAAAGATATTTAGCTCAAATTGATGGATTAACAGTTTTAATTTTTATGATTTAATGATCAGACAGAAACAGACACAGCAGAAGACACGTTCACTGCTGGTGAGATGTCCCAGTGAGATGTCCCAGTGCGATTATTCTAAACATAAGCCCTCAGGGAAAGCTGCTCATCCAATCAAATTAGTGGATCAAACTAAACGTACGACTAAACATACAGTGAGTTACAGCTGATTTCATCAGGATGCTCCACATCGCCTTCTGCCTGTTAATGTGCCAGGTTTAGTAACATAAAAGTAGCTAGCAATATAGATAAAGCAGTGTCTTAATTTCCTATATTTAAGTTGCAATAAATAGCCAATAATCATCTGATATCACCTCCTTGAGTCTAAATTCAATTCAGTTTTATTTGTATAGTTGATATTGCCTCAAAGCAGCTTTACAGAACATAAGCAATATAGGATAAAAGATTAATATTAGACTTATATTTAAATTTATTTGTATTAATCCCTAATCCCTAATAAGCAAGGCTGAGGTGACTGTGGCAAGGGAAAACTTCCTTTAGATGGTAGGAAGAAGAGGAAGAAACTTTGAGAGGAACCAGACTTAAAAGGGAACCCATTCTCATTTGGGTGACAGATAGCGTGATTATAAATTGTTATAAACAACGGAGAGTGTGATTATGAATAATGTCCTTTCTACAGTCATATACAGTCAGTTGCAGTTTTGTAACCAGGAGCTCTTGAGCAACTCATAAATTAGCTCAACATCTAAGTTCATTATAGATTCAACAAGCCTACAGATGCTGTAGAATATGTAGAATGTTAGAATGAGTCTCGACAATAACCTGGAGTTCATAAAAATGACAGAATCTTTGACTCATTATACTTTAAATATTAAAGCTACCCATTTAAAATTAAGGAGTCTTTGCTTTGTAGTTTGCAGAAGTAGTCCTACAGTACATGTCAGAGTAATGTTATCCAGTGTAAAAATCCAGGACTAAAATAACTTTATCCAGCCGCATACAGAAAAACATGATGGATATTTATATAACTGCAGAACTTTTTTTTTTTTTCCATCAAATTACATTATTAAAATGCAGACCTGACCTTGTAAGTTGTTAAGGAATGAGAAGCTAAAGATATTTTCCTATTCACATGATGTCTCTCACAACATGCCCACCTTGGCAAAGTCTTAACATCATGGAACTGCACATTTTAAAATAAAAAAGATAGCAGTATTCCATAATGGCAGAGGTAGATCTAGCTGCTAGACCAAATTGACTTTTGCAAATGATCCAAAATGCAGCTGCTCAACTTGTTTTCAACCCACTGAAAGTCTCCCACAGCCACCCCTATTACTGTGCTCTGATGCTTGTTTACAAAGCCAAAAACGGACCAGAACCCTCTTATCACTCCCCACACTCCTCAGATCTTCTAGCACGGCTCCACTGGTCCCACCATCTCTCAGGGAACAAGGTTGGTACTCATCGAGACTCTTCTCTGTTCTGGTGCCTGGAAGATGGAATGAACTTCCCCTAGATGTCTGAACAGCTGAGTTCCTGACAGTCTTGTGAAGACCTACCTCATCCCGAAATACTTAAACTAGCACTTTAGCACTCACAGGGTTTTAGACTGATGGTATTTCTTAGTTCATGACCTAGTATTCTAGAATCTGTGTATTCACTTATGTACATTGCTCTGCTTAAGGTTTCCTGCCAAATGTTGTAAATGTAAATGTAGCTCAGTGCTTAAGATGTCGGACTACTGATTGGAAGGTTGTGAGTTTAAATCCCAGCACTGTCACTGCATGACTTGCTTTTGATCAAGCAAAGTCCTTAACCTTCAAATGGTTCCCTGTATAAGGGTGTCTGGCAAATAGCATCAAGGTAATTTTTTTTAATGCTCTCTTTAACAGATACTTACTTAGTTGGTTACCATTTCTATGACATTCATTCATTAGAAGTTGTTACGCTACAGTAGTTTTGAGGAATGTTTGGCAAGTAGAAGAGCAGAAGACCATGTTCAGTACAGACTGAAGCTGAGAGAGATGAATGCAATGCATATTAGTTAAATGTGGAAAGACAGATATGTAATTCGAGAATTTACTTGAACTAGAATGAAAGATCTAAATTGCATGAACCATGGAATGAACATTAATTCAGATCAAGACAATGAACACGGACTGTCACTTACTTGGTTCTTGGAAATAATAGAAAGCTGTGTTTTTATCATTCTGATTTAGAGGGCATGCTAATAAATTCTGAGCTTTGGGTTTAATAAAGTAACAAGGGCAGAGGTCTTTTTAAAAGAAAGGTAACAACTGCTCTATGCTTTCAGTCATAGATCTGAATTTCATTAGCAGGTCCTCAGGATGGGGCTCAATCATTAGTTTATAGTTAATATAGATTATAATAATATAGATAATCTGTGTTGAAAGTAAGTGTTCCTAAAACTGTATAACTTAAATATCAATCTAACACCATCACAGATGGGAAACATACTGAGGTAATTATACTTGAGTGCATGTACATTTAATGTACCAACATCTTACTCACTTAAAAGTATTAAAGCCATACATGTACTCAACTGAAAATAAAAAATCTGCCACTTTTAAATGCATTTAGGTATTGAAAATTGGAACTGAAGAACTGATGATGTGAGATTTATTATTTATCTAAGTGTCCGAAGATGATTTTACTTTTAAAACAGCTACACTATTTTCAAGAAGCATCATATGATCTCTATATGTGTTCTTTACTAAGTAGTTTGCTACTATATTAATCAGAAGTAAAATATAATGTAAAGAACAAATATATACCATTAGCTACTATTCCTAACAATTCCTAGTAGAGTGCCCTCCACTAATATTGGTACCCTTAAAGAAAGAAGGCTGTGAAAAATTGTCTTTATTATTTAAACTTTTATTTAAACCAGTTACAAATGGTCGCAAATTAGCAGGGTTTAATTTAGCATCAATATTCAACTTACAAGGATTTCATTCTTTCTAGGAAAGCAAGGAAATTACGTACTTTTTAAGTCTTTGTTTAGCATATTGGGACATTTTATAAGGTACAGTAGGACCAGGAATGCTCATCTGCAAATTTTCAAACACATAAGGATAGCTATAGTGTTAAACATATTGTAGCATAAGAAGGTCACATTGTTATTGGTTACAACATTTGCCTCATACTTCCAGGGGTTGTGGTTCTGATTCCTGTCACCATGCTGTGTGTGTTGTTTGCATGTTCTCCCTTTGTTTTGGCAGTTTCCCCCAGGTAATCCGGTTTCCTCCCAAAGTCCAAAGGCATGTGTTGATTTGAACATTAATTCAGTTCTCTTTCAGTTGTCCATGGGATGTGTGCATGTGATTGTATGATGGGCTGGTACTCCATCCAGTGTGTCCCCGCCTCATCCACTGAGTTCCAGGTGACCCCAAGGATCACCATATGGATGTATGGAGAAAATCACAGCAAATGACCCAATGGCATGATTCTTGATGTAAAATGAGTTCAAAAATTTTTTTTGTATTATTTATAACTTATTTTATATATGTTTGTTAGTTAAGGACATGCTTTTTAACCATTTTTACATTTAAGGTTGAGGAATGTTTGAGAGACAAGTTTTTCCCCCACCAGTCTCTCTTTTTTTCTATTTTGAATAAGACAAATAAATAAATAAATAAATAAATAAATAAATAAATAAATAAATAAATAAATATCTTAGAATGTTGCAGAGAAATGGGAAGTTATGAAAACTCTGTTTATTACCTTAGATTATATGGACTGTTCCCCATACAATTCCCTGTGAATGATTTGCTACTACAGAAACAATAATGCATTAGGATGAGAACATTAATATAAACCTGTGGTTTGGCGTACAGCCGGTACTACAGTCAGAGCTGCTGTTACAGAACATTAATCAAATCCTTCTGACCAATCAGACTGTATAATTCTGCAGCTCAGTGGTATAAAAGTCAGTAAAGGTCTGCTCTCAATGTATTTTTTGAAAGTGAGTGCTGTCTTTGCTTGATCCATGGAGCAGCTGCTGACTGTAGAAACTGTCAGCTTCAGCACAATGTCATTTCTGTCTATAATCATGATCATGCAGACAACTTCACACATGCAGGCACAAACATAAAAACTTTCACTTACTCTGTTTCCACACAGTTGGGTCTGAGCCACTCAGTGAAAGCTGCTAGCATGTGGCAAACAGTTCCAAAAAACCCCCTCAAGCTTTATTCATTAATCTCCATTAGTACAGTCAGTGCTTATAATTTTACTATGCATAAACAGTATAGCTGATTTCAGTTGAATTGAACTGAATTTCCACTTTTTCCATGTTTATGAGCTTGTTTGACCTGTAATTGTATTTGTTTTACAGTATATAGCCTATATAGTCTCTCCACCTAACCATCACACTCATATGTGGTTCTTCCCCAACCTCATGCCACAATGCTGAAAGGACACAATTGCCTAGAATGTCTTTATATGTTTAAGATTTCCCTTCACTGGAAGTAAGAAGCCTGAACCTGTACTTGTGTGAAAATGGCGTTGTGCACAAAGTAAAGTCCATAAAGACATTGGAGTGGAAGTAAGGTCCATGAAGAGGTTGGAGTGGAAGTAAGGTCCATGAAGAGGTTGGAGTGGAAGTAAGGTCCATGAAGAGGTTGGCATGGAAGTAAGGTCCATGAAGAGGTTGGAGTGGAAGTAAGGTCCATGAAGAGGTTGGAGTGGAAGAACTCGAGTAGCCTGCACAGAGCCTTGACCTCAATCTCTTCACCCAGGTTTAGTGCTTGACCTCACTAATGCTCTTGCAGAGAGATGAACACAAATCCCCACAGTGAAAAGAGAGAGAGTAAATAGTCTTCAGAAGAGTGGAGGTTATTATAAAAGCAAAAGAGTGCCAAGTTTGGAGTGGGATGTTCAAAAAGCACATATAATAATAAAGGATATAATGTTCAGGTATCAGCATACTTTAGGGCATGTACAGTAGTGTATACAGCAAGCAAAGCACAATATGTTCTGCCAAATAATCCATAATCAGTTATCAGATCATAATAAAAGGCATAAGAATACCCCGAGAGCATTAATGCTCCAAACACACAATTAGTTCCAGCCCTGGTTTAAGTTTTAGGGTGGTTTTTTTTTTTCTTCCTGGAAATAAGTTTGTGAGAAAAATTTGCATCATGGCATTTGCAACAGAGCAGATGTTCAAATGACACATGACAAATTATCTCGTTATTCCATTCATTACTTCTAAAAGCTTTTCAGCCAAAAAGGAAAAAATATTATGGATATTATGTGATAAGGAATGGAAAAGATATAGAACATATCTGGTGCCTGAAACCAGTAAAATCCCAGAACAGCCTTGGGAACTCTTTTAGTACACAAATAAAATGAACAATAAAATATCCAAATATAATCATGATGACAGATAGGACTATAAATGAGTTTGTAGATATTCAGTCATTAAAATCATGACTACATGAAATGATTATAATTAGAATGATTTTTAGCAAACATTGTATGCTCCTAAGTGTAATAATCCACTGTGTACATAGCCCAGAAACATGAGGGTTTAACCCCAAAAATGGTTTTGATTGCTTCTTTTAAATGCACGTTTTTATTGTACGGAATGTGCACAGTTATGATATTACGCTGGAGCTGTTTCCCATGATGCATAATACATCCATGTAGTCAAATGTGTGTGGGTCCTACTTGATGAGAAATTGGACCCATGGACCTAACATAGTTCATTCAGAAAAAAAAAAAAGTGGACATTAAGGCTTAAGTTTTTAGATGTAGAATGATGAATTATTATTATTATTCTTATCATCATCTGTGATAACAATCAAGATGGAGTGTTATGGAGCCTAATGAGTTTTAAATGCATTTTGCGTGACAGGCTTCACCATATTATTATAAAAGAAACTCTCAAGGGCAGCAGGTGTTAAAGCAGCCTGGGAAAGTTGGAAATGCAGTGCGTGCATATACACAGACTGATAGTCCTCCTTTGTGATGCTATATGAAATTATGTTAGACTGTATGGATCATTTACTGACCGGTTAGTTTGCTGATGAATGAATCTGCACAGGGTCTAAACTAGGAATTATGATTCTGCTGCATAAGTCTGTAGCTAAGTCTGGAGAGTGAGCTAACTGTTCTTTTTTTCTCACTGCCAGAAGTCATACAACAGCTGACATGTTAATGGCTCTGAAAAAGTACAGCTACTAATATCAGAACAGGGCTTTTACCCTGATAAATGATGGCTGAATGGAAGATCCAGACTCGTATTCCAGGCCAAAAGTTTAGAGTGCAATAAATTGTGCATAACACATAGATCATTCAAAATTCATAGTCAGGAGATGTAATCGGATTTATTTTTCATCCTACCTGTGACCTTTGATTAAAGCGAATTAATCATTCATATTGCAGGATGCAAGGTCATCTATGATCTACATTCACTTTCCTGATACTGACTTTGCCATTGAATTCTAATGTTGAGCATGTAAAACACAAATCTCTGAGCTATCAGCACTGAGTGGAAATCTGTGAGACATGAAGAGTAGTGGGACGTAAGAAAAGCTGGGCTTCAGCCAAAGTCAAACTCACAGCATGAGGGTGAGACAGAGCTGGTTTAAGACAAACAGCTGGAGCCAGAAAGAGAATAAAGCTACACACTGCATGCTCAGGCATGCTTGCTGTCTTAGAATTAGTGTAATACTTATGTAAGCTTTCTTACTTTACCATTTAACTGGACAAACTCTCAAGAAAATGTATAGAAGACTCAAATCTTTTGCAACAAATACCAGACCATGCTTTTATACTTTGTTAAATACACACTTGAAAAATAAAGGTCTCTGCATGGGTTCAGGATGGAGCCATGTATATACATAGGGTTTATGGATACAATAACAATAATTTAATAATACTTCAGGAATTTAGGAAGCTTGTATTTGAGATATAGTAATGGTGCTGTGAGGACCTGTCTCAAACAAATCATGTACCTAAATTGAAATGCTTTATAATAGTTCATTCAGTCTGTTATTTTCAGTAACTGCTAAGTCACGAAGGGTCATGAAGGATCCAGAACTTTTCCCTGGAACACTAGTTTCAAGGTGTGAATCCACCATAGACATGGAAGGACACCAGTCCATCATAGGACATAAACACACACACACACACACACATTTAAACATGTGGCAATAGTCATTGAAACCCAACTGGACATGCAACTATACCAGTAAGATTAGTGTCAGATGTTAATTTACATTAATAGACAATTGAGTGATAAGTTATAAGTTAAATGTATTTTGCTGCATGCTTTGAGCTCACTTAGAGTGGAGAGTCACTGCAAATCAATACAAAGTTAGTAAGACTGATCACATTTATGATAGGAAGTGAAATATTTTTATCCTGGTTTATTCCAGGATGTCCCCAGTCCGCACCACACAAATATTCACTGAATAATTTGATGGATGTGGAAGTCACCAGATCACAACCCAGTTAAACATGGCCGAAATGTTAGACATCACCCTCCAGCACCACTGTGAGAATCATAGAATGGTTCATCTCAAAAATGGACCATCAAAAATGGTTCATCTCTCCACTATAGTTCCAGAGACTCTATAGTTGTATCCTAAATGATGTATCCGTACAATACTATGCACTCTACTGTCTTGAATATTTAGAGTAAAGTCATTCTAGAATGATAGTATTGTCTCAAATGGAACAGTAATATTTTTATTTTTTTATTAACCAGACGTATAAGACACTTCCCAATAATAACAAATTATGTCAAAAGCAAAACCGTTGACTGTAAAGTGTCCAAAATTCCACACTTTGATTTATCTGGTTAAATACTTCTTCTTGTTGAAATTTTTAGCATTAACATAACTCACACTATTTACACTACAAAATGGCATAGGATGCCATTAGTGCATAAGTGTGTAATTTCACCTTAGTGTATGCCAAGATGCACTGAAGCTGTTTTTGGTGGTAAAACACCACACTGTTTTTTCTTTGCTTTGTATTTATACCATATATCATAAAATCTCATGGGGAATACTCCTCTACGATGGTAAATACTCCTCTAAGAACATTTCTCTGTAAACAACATAAAAATGTTCTTAGTTGCTCTAGAAATGATTTCTGCATTAACACAATTAAGTCTATCCGCCATATGAGAGCAATAAGAAAAATCAACATTACATGATTTTTACACAAACATGCAGTGTTTCTGTTCACTTCTCCAATTGGAGCGGAAAAGGTGTAATTAAAGGTTTGTGTATTTGTGCCTGTCTCCATGTGATTACAGACAGAAATGACCTGAACTGTAACTGACAGTTTCTCCAGTCGGCAGCTGGACAATACTCACTTTTTTTTTTCTTTCTTTTTTTTTTTTTTTTTTACATTTTTGGTGGTGAGACATCTATATCATGCATGACATACCACATGCTGTGTGCATTGCAATAAAAAGTTATTTTTCTGCCCTAAACATTTTCCTGAAACTTAATACTCAAAGAAATACACTAACTATTCCATTATACATGTTATGATCCTATTTAATTATCAGGCTCAGTATATGCAGCTGGCAGTACAAAAGAGTAAGGGCAGTACTGGTCACAGGAGCAAATAATTTTAGGCAAATACCTTTGTAATGAATAATCAATTTGATTCCTGCTAAAAGCAAATGATTAGTTTGTTTAGGCTTTAGTTTTTTTTCTCCTGCTAGGATAATATAACCGAAAAGGAAAAAGAAGACAAGACTAAGAAGTAAGACCCAAAACATCTGTAGAAATTTAATTGTTCCTTAAAATATATGTACAGGAGAAATTCTAACACTCTGCTTCCAGAGATTTGCCCACTATTTTGTTTCAAACTTATCCTTTACGTAAGTGTATCCTTAACCTCCTCTTTAACTTCAGGCCCTTTTTTCATTGTATTATTCAGAGCTAGAGGCGGTGTTGTCATTACACATGCACCAGAGGTAGCCAAAAAGTCCTCTGAGGACGGGAGGACATCCAGGACATTTATTTGCAATGGTTGTAATCTGTTGTGGGAGGCGTGTATAAATATAAATATAAAAAAAAGCATGGACATTTTAAAGGTGCTTTGAATGTCCAGGGTTTATTCCAAAAAGCAGGTGCATCTTGTGCTAAAAATACTATTAGCCACTTGTCTTGTGGACAGTTTCACTGGTGTATATTATTGATTTCCCCTCTAACCCTATGGAAGCACTTGACTTTAAGACACGTTAGCAAAAATCTTTTTTTTTTTTTTTTCTGTGAGAAAAGCTGAATTATACACCCTAAAGTGTGAGAATTTACACAAACACAAACACTAGCTAGTCAGGATCCTGGCATTGTAGAGAAAGTCCTTTGACATACTGCATCTAATTTTTCAGTTACTCTGAAGGCCTCCAGACATCAAATAAATTGAGTATGTCAAACATTTTCTTTGCCTTGATGCTGAAAGGACAGGCAAAGGAACAGACATAGAAGGAAAGTATAATGATAATATGCAACATGGGTACTCTCAAGATCCCTATGGTTTGCCTTTTATATAAATAATTATCAAAACATCTTATTATCAATACATTACAATTGTCACAACACATCCCAATCATTCACATAACAGGCCAAGAATCACACAACCAAAATCACACAGAAATCAACAACCATACAGCATGGCGATGCTAAACACTATACAACAACAATGCAAAAGCACTATGGCTACCATACATACACATATCCAGAATGTAAATGTGAGTGCTTTATAAATGCGAGGTAATGGCATTTTCTTATAAAAAAAAAAAAAAACACGACCTATGAAGAAATGAGTCCATTAAAAATAAAAATAAAATTACATACATATACATTGTAAATTGAACTACCATTTCTAATGTGCATATGCAGTGAAATCTCTTGGTGCACCTTCACAGAGTTCTAACAGGATGCAAAAATAGTGGTGATAGCAGCCATCTTGGACAGACTCTGCAAAATGTTCCAAAGCTGTCAGTCATCAATATATGAAAGAACAAAAGAGCACTAAAGCTTATCTCCCTGGCCAGCCAGGCAGAAAAAAAAAAACAAAAGAAAGAGAAGAATTTCAGAAACAAAGGTCCACATTGGCTTTGAAGAAGGGTATCGTCATTTCACAGCAAAACAGCATTTTAACCCTTTTTGTTTCAGTTTACCAAAACAGCTAAAAGCTAAGAGGTCCTTCTTATTTCTTTTTCATAATATACCCACAGAGACCCTATTTTTTTTAAAAAGAAAACTGTCAAGGCTCCCTACAGTGTGAAATTCTAGACAGAATTAGATTCTCATCTCTGTGTCATCACTGTGCTCCAGGGAGTGCTCTGTGGTGCTAATCATTGAGGCTGATGGGCCTTGTGTAACACCAAAAGGGGAGACGGCTGGTGACCGGGCTGCCAGGGGAGACAGCGATGGAGAGAAGCTGGGAGACATGGCTGCAGATGAGATGGAACCCTCATGGCTAATAGGAGAGCGTCTGAGGGTTGCTAGGTGTGGAAAAGTCCTAGTGATAGCAGGCTTGGGTGGAACAGACTTGGCACCTGGGTGGGCTACTGATGTAATGAGAGGGGGTGGATCAATTCTTGGTTTAGGATCTGTCTTGATTTTGGGTTGAAAAGGTCTGCGTGGGTTGTTGGGGGGTAGGCTCTCATCTTTAAGCCTGGCAATTTCTGTAAAAACACTAGCAAGTGGTTGGAACTGTGGGCACCAATTGAGAAGGTAGTCCCAGTTATAGCTGCCTCGCAGTTCCTCGTCACTAGCAACAATAGCTGTAAGAGAGCCATCAATTGAAGGTTTGCCATCCTCCGGGAAGCCATAATCCTTTGGATGGGATATGTTCAACCCTCTACCCACTCCAAGGTAGCCACCTCCTTCATCCCTATAGACTGGAACTTGACCAGACAGCAAGGTGCCACTTAAACTTCCCAACTTCTTCGCTTTGAACCACTGGCTTGCATCTAGTGTTCCTGTTTCACCAGAGATGTCAGAGAGCTGGTCAGCGTCCTGCTGTATACCTGAGTCAGGCCCTCGGGCAGAGATGTGCTCTTGCATGGAAGAGGTGATGCTAGCCACTCGTGGATACTCATTTATCATCCGTATTTCATCATCTTCTGCAGCTTCAGCCGATCCCCTTCCACTAGAGTGTGATGGATCCAAGGAGCCTCCCCTTGTGTAGGAAGCTCCACCTCCTCCCTGATCACCAGCATATCCTGGAAGGGTCTGGTGATAGATCCTCTCCCCACCTGCTGACTTGGATTCATCTAACTGCTGCAGTGCTGTGTCTGAAGCTGCTGTGTTCTGCCCTTTCTTCTTGTGTCTGGACTTCACTAGGTACAGGGCCACAGCAATTATGACTAAAATGACTATTACACCAAGAGAGGCTGCAATAATGCTGATCAGAAGAATGTTAAAGTCAGTTGCAAGTCCAAATGCTGTGTTGGTAACATCAATAGTTAGCTGGGCAGTTGTAACCCTTGAGCTTTCTAAAGGACTATGAGCAATTACATCCATGGTCATAAGGCGTGCCTCCCTTTTAGAACGGCTTTGGCCACTAGAACTACCAGCGCTATCCATTTTGAGGTAGATCACACCAGTGGTCTTGTTGACATCAAAATATGGGGAACTGCTTGTTAATGAGTACAGCACAATTCCATCAACACCACCATCCTCATCTTTGGCTTGCACCTGACCAATGCTCTGGCCCTTCTGGGCTCCCTCTGGTACCTCGAAGGAAAAGGCTGGGGAGGTGAAAACTGGATCATACTCATCTTCTCCTGTTACATAGACTTGTACAGTAACTGTGGCAGAGTTGTTGCCTGCATCAATAGCCAAAGCCATGAAATGGAAAGAGTTCATTTTTTCAAAGTCAAATGACTGACGAGAACGCACCTCTCCTGTGTTTTGATCCACCAAAAAGAAGTCTTTTCCCTGACTAGATCTGTCCAATATAAAATATTTCAGCTGTCCATAGACTCCAGTGTCATGGTCTATTGCATGCAGAACTGTGACCGCTGAATTAGGCGGCTGGTTTTCTCGTATGCTTGCAGTCATGGTCTCAATAGGGAAGTAAGGCCTGTTGTCATTAATATCCTTCACCTCTACATTGATAGGAGCCAGTGCAAAGTGACCATGACCATCTGAAGCTTGTATAATTACTACATGTGAAGGTTGAGACTCCCGGTCCAGAGGTTTCTGTAGGCGCAGAGCTCCAGTCCACTGGTCTACTGAAAATAGGCCTGTGTCATCTCCAGAACTAATGCTATATTTGATCTCTGCATTTGGAGCTGAATCTGGGTCTGTTGCAGACAGCCGTAAGACTTCACTACCAGCTGACACACCTTCGCTCAGAGACACTACATACTCCGCACGGCTAAATGCCGGAGGGTTGTCATTGACATCATTCACAGTAATGATAGCAGGTACACTGGAGCTGCGCTGGGGAACACCACGGTCAGAAACCACAATGGTGAGGTTATAGCGAGATGTCACCTCAAAGTCCAGCTGCTCTGCCAGGATCAGTGTGCCCACTGTCTGGAAACCATGACCTTCTATGAAACGAACACTACTCTCGATCTGAAAAGCATTTCCAATATTCCCACTTGCAATTGCAAAGTCAAATCCTGAGTTTTCCTGTGAGAGGTCACCATCCACAGCTTCCAGTGTCAGGATGGTACCTCCAGGAAGCTGGTCCTCAGATACTGTGGCTCTGTATTCTAATTGATGAAACGTGGGGGCATTGTCATTCACGTCTGTCAGCTGGACCTGGATTGTAGCAATGGAAGATAGAGATGGCTTTCCTCCATCATGAGCCTCAATAACCACCCTCACAGTGGGACGCTCTGGGTCAAATTCAGCTTTTTGACTAATAAATATGGTGCCTGTAAAGAAAAGAGATATTAAAGGTTTTTAAGTTTAATTTTATAAATATCAAAATTGCAATATATTTGCAGCAAATAGGATAGATATTAAAAATTCAACTCTGTACCATTACTGGAATCAATGTAAAAGCCCTCTTTAGATGATGATATCAGTCGATAAGTGACTCTTCCGTTCTCTCCTGAGTCCCGATCTGTGGCTGTTACTGTAATCACAGGAGTGCCAGGTGGAGAATGTTCTGCCAGTGCCACCTGGGAAGCCACAACAAAGCAGGTTAATATCTTCCTATTTATCTATTAGTCCTTTTAATTTTTTTGCTTGCTAAATCATGTCTTTCTTATATTGCTAACACAAGTTTCTAATGAATTTACAAGGTACATCTGGGGCTAAATTCATCAAGATCTAATGAGTAATACTGGTGTAATCACTGAGACTGAGTCAATCAATATATTATTCACAAACATACCTGGTACAGGTCTTGTGTAAAGGTAGGCACATTGTCATTTACATCTTCCACCACTACTGTCAGATTGGCATCAGTCTGATGCTTAGAGTCCGAGGCTTTAACCGTTAGTGTGTACCATGTCTTCTCCTCAAAGTCTAAAGGAGAAGTCAAAAACACTCTGCCACTGTAGCGGTGGATTCCAAACTTGCCCTGTGAGTTTTTGTCCAAATGCAGTGAATAAGACAGTGCTGGGCCCGAGTCAACATCGTTCCCTGTCACCATGGTGATCTCTGTGCCGATAAGGGAATCTAGAAGATAGAAAGGACATAATATGCATTCAGTGGGTGTAAGAAGCATATCACATGCCCACATAGGTTCAATGAGGACAAAAACATAAAGCAAAGCGAAAAGAAAACTAATAAAAAGAAGGCACATGTTTGCTCACTCACTTTCTGGCACTCGCACTTCTCTTGGCATAGGGATTGTGGGACTATTATCATTGAGGTCAACAATAATCACAGTCACTGTGGCAGAGCCAGCAAGCTTGGGGCTGCCACGATCTGTTGCCGTAATCACTAGTCTGATAAAAAGAAATTTAAACATTAAATGTTTAATTTACAATGTTCTAATCACTTTATCTTCATTCTTAAAATGGCTTTTATTTTCAAAATGTGCAAAATATCACATTTAAGTTACATTTTAAATCACCCAGAAAATAAGTGTGTATCTGAGAAGGACTAAATTGAAACCCTCTGCAAACACCATATGCAGGCTGATGAAGCAGAACAAAGGAAGAATGAATACCCCGGGAAAAAACACACACAAAGGAAGACTCACTTGGTCTGCATCCAGATCTCCCGGTCCATGATAGCTGCAGTGGTGACACTGCCAGTCAGAGGGTCAATTTTAAACAGACCACTACGACCAGAAGACTGGATGGAATAGGTAACCTGACCATTCGGACCCTGATCCATATCTTCAGCTACAACCTGAGAAGAGATTTCAAGATGCAATTTTTAAAGCATAGTAATGTACTGAGATAGTTTGTCGTATCCCAGTGTTATCTTAAAATGGGACATTTTATCATTTTCAATTTGGTAAAATATGCACAACATTACTCATGTTATTGAACAGGATTTAGTTTATTCCCATGGAATAAAGATTAAAAAGAACACCTGAATAATTGGAGAGTCATATCCCTGTGCCTCATGCATGTACGTTATGTAGTTCTGAAGCTGAAAGCGAGGCAAGTTGTCATTGACATCCTGAAGAATCAGGTTGACAGCCATGAAGGAGCTGGAAGTTGCAGTTTCAGCCTTCACCACTAGACGGAGTCTTGGTGTGTCCTCAAAATCCAGACCATTGGATCTCTGTACCCAAATCTCACCTGTGTGTATCAAAAGAAATGGGACTCATCATGTCTCTAGTATGTGAATATACAGACAGTTAAGGTTTAGTGTTAATCATCTTGGATATCATGTGATAGTTAATTCTGGTCCACTAATTTGATTGTCAGGTGGTGTTCCAAGAGTGTCCATTCACTGTGTGTATCATTCCACTCTTCTGTGTTTCACCGAATAATTTCCAATTCCTAGTTCAAAATTGTTACCACAGGAGTATTAACAACATCCTTAGGGGTCATGGTGAATGAGACATTATAGGAATATAACTTTTGACTTAAAATATTAAAGCTCTGAAATCAGATGAAAATGCAAAGGAAGAAAGGATGCTTCATTGAAAGCACTTTTTACTTTTACATTTCTGGCATTTGGTAGGCACCCTTATCCAGAGCGACTTACAATTTATCTAAATTTTATACAAGAGAGCAATTGAGGGTTTGCTCAGAGGCCCAGCAGTAGCAGCTTGCTGGACCTGAGATTTGAATTAACAACCATCCAATCAGTAGGTTAACACCTTAACCACTAAGCTAACACATCCCAGCACTTTTTACATGAATGTACCAATCAATGCCAGCTAGCTGATGTTCTATTAAGCAAGTGTGGCCTCTTTGGGCTCTATTTATACTAGCAGAGCAGAAATAAAAAGAATATTTGGCCACATTGTGTCCAAAATGTTGATATTCTCAAAGTTATTTTCTCATTTATAGAGAACTGTAATATAAAAGCAATAAAAAAAACTTGCAATCATGAGGCTGTATTGAATATCGGCACTATGGTTGCATAAGGCCAGTATAGCCTCACACTTTTTGATAAGCTTCAAACCTGCTCATTTAATGGTATTCAACAGAATTTGAAAAACATGCACTCCTTATAAAAGTTGTTTTTTTGTTTGTTTATTGTTAGGTAGAACATACTGGAAGATATTATTACATGGGCTCATATAAGTAGGGGTTGCACAACTACTAATCCTTGTCAACATGTAATAAAATAAAGGAGGCAACTTTTCCATTTCCCTGTTTCATAGTTAAAGCAAAAACTGTTTACAACATTATTTTTAGGCTGTTTTATTGTGCAGCAAGAAACATGTCAAATCATTTTTCAATTAACAGCCATAAACAGGCTACAAATTAAATTTCCAGCTTCGGTGCTTTTTTATGAAACACTTTTAACAGCGAAAATACATGTACCAGTACAGTAAGTGTACAAATATTAAATCTGTGCTTCATATTACACTATTTAATGATGTACCAATCCCTTAATGCATTGTGTAGACAAGCTGGTGGCTCAGCTGAAAACGTTGATTGTGAAACTGAGAGTGGGCAGAATGAAAGATCTTTATTGCTTAATGATGGATGGAGGTTGCAATGTCTACAGACATGTGTAAAGTTTTTTGTTGTTTTTTTGTCATCTTTTAGCCTCAGCTTTAAAGGACAACAAAATAACAGTGTGAGGAATTCCAGTGGTACCATTACTTATCAGCACTTGCTTCAAATTAATATCAAACTGGTAATAACCCATAGAAATCTTGAGCAATTTTTTGTTCAGTCTACTGTATATATTTTCAAACTAACAAAGTTAGCAAACTGCATCTCCTTATAGACTGCCTTCCTGTTTTTCCTAGTCTATACAACCAAGGAAGAAGTAAGACATTATCTGGGCTGCAATGCTGCAATCTACTCCAAACTGACCTGTGCTGGAGCTGATGCTGAAGGACTGCTGTTTATTCCCACTAAAGATGCTGTATGTGATGCCCCCCCGGGTGCCATCTGGATACTGCGCTTGTGCCTGTGCCACTGCAGTACCTGGGGATCAGGACAGATTGAAGCTCAGTGCTGCAGTGATGGAAGTGCCTCAATTTCAATGCAGTGTTTTAAAAAAACATGTGCATAGACAGTTTGCTGGACAATAAATATATCAAAATAAAATATATATAGAATAAAATACATAAATATTGTATCAGTTGAGAAAGCACTGACTACAAAAGCAAAACCACTGTTAAAGCATGTGAATCTGTCCTACACTGTGACTAACCTTTGGCTGCATTCTCCTGGATGCTGACGTCTCTAGCGGTACGGGAGAAGCGGATACCATCGTAGTTTTGTTCCTTTACATAGATGATCACCACTCCCAGAGAGGACTGAGGAGGGCTGCCCTGGTCCATGGCCTCCACAATGACAATGTACTGGCTCTGGGTCAGGCTGTTCACTGCCTCACTGATTTGGATCTCTCCAGTAAGAGAGTTTATAGAGAAGCCTTGCGTTGGTTTGGCAAAACGATAGAATACTGAACCATTGGCACCAAAGTCCTTATCTTCTGCTCTCATAGTGGCAACCACATGGTTAGTAGATACCCTCCTGCTGGATACATTGATTATGAGAGGATCTTGGATGAAAAAGGGTGCATTGTCATTTACATCCAAGATGGTAACTGTGACTTGGGCTGTGGTGTTATGGGGTGCAGCAGGGGACAAGTCGACTGCACACACTTCGAAGTTGTAGAAAGCTATTTTCTCTCTGTCCAATAAAGCAGCTGTGAGGATCCGACCTGTATCAGGGTCTATAGTGAATGCACCTCTTGCTTCTTTGCTCAGGAAGTATAGGATCTGACCATTCTTTCCCTCATCAGCATCCTTGGCAGTCACTTCTATAACTAGTGACCCAATTGCAGCATCCTCTGAAATGTCTATAGCATAGCTACTACTGCTAAATGTGGGGCTGTTGTCGTTGATGTCTAGCACAGTGACTTCCACAGTAGCTGTGCTAGTAAGAGTAGGACTTCCATGATCCTGAGCAATGACCTCCAGAGAATACCTGTCTTTTCTCTCTCTGTCCAGGAGTCGGGAGGTGGACAAGGCCCCTGAACTGCTGTCCAGCTGGAAGTCACCATCTGGGTCTCCAGCTAATGGTAATAAAATGGAAAAAGCTTGACAAATAAATAGCTATCTACTCCAAGTAAAAAGGGTACACCTACTGTAATACATTATATGGCCAAGTATGCAGACATGTGACCATCACACCCATATGTGCCCATTCCAAAACCATAGACATGGTTTATGCTGCTGTTATAAAAGCTTCAATCTTCTGGGAAGGCGTTCCACTAGATTTTGGAGCATGGCTGTGGCGATTTGTCCCTTCACCTGCAAGAGTATTATTGAGGTTGGGTGCTGCTGTCAAATGAAGATAACTTGGCACACAGTCAGTGTTCAAATTCATCTGAAATGTGTTCAAATTGGTTGAGATCCAGGCTAAAGCCACTTGAGTTCTTCCACATCAACCTTGGCAAGCCATGTCTTGAAGCTCATTTTGTGCACAGGGGCCTTATTATGATGAAACAGATTTGGGTCCTTTAGCTCCACTGAAGGTAAATCTTAATGCTACAGAATATAAATACTTTCCAGTCAATTATGTGCTTTGTTTGGGAAAAGCCCATATGTGGGTGTGATGGTCAAGTGTCCACAAGCTTTGTACATGTATTTTATTTCCAAAATGTGGTATAGTATATACTGTATCATCATATAAGGGTGATACTTACCAGTTATCCTGTAGTCCACTCGGCCACTATCACCACTGTCATGGTCAGTAGCTTTAATTATAAAAATCTCTACTGGATCAAGGTTCTCTGGCAGCTCCAGACTGTATTGCAGCCTCCCAAATGCTGGAGCATTATCATTCTCATCCATTACTGTAATATGCACTTTGGCCTGTGCAAAGTTAGGGGGCATCCCTCCATCTTTAGCATACACTACGTCACATAGAAGAAATGTCCCAAGAAACATAAGCATAATTGGTAAAGCCAACAGTCCAATGACAGCTAAATGAGGATGTCTTAATGCCAAACAAGAGAAACCAGCGGATTACCAGTTATGCTGTAATGATCCTGTTGTTCCCTGTCAAGGACTTTGGTAAGTGAAATGACACCAGTTTCAGGTGAAATGACAAAGCCTTCCACTGCTACACCTCCATAGGATACCTGTCCATTTACACCTGAAACAGTCATTAAAAAAAAGACAGGTATGGAGTTTAAATCAGAATTCTGAAATAAACTGAAATGCATCTGTAAAAATTCTTTGCAAACTATTATTAGCTGGGTTGATTTATGCATGTTTTACATCTCATTACACCTTGGCATTTTTTCTCCACAGTGGTATGCATCTGAATACAAGCTTGCGTGCAGAGACCACACCACCGAATTCCTCCATCCTTACTAAGATCTCATTAAGCCGAATGATTCAGATAAGGATACAATGCTTTAAATATAGACTGCATTTGAAATAAAAGTAAAAAATATCTCTCACCTTGGTCTCTGTCAGTAGCAGAGACAGTAACTATGGTGGTTCCAGCTGGCTGATTCTCTCGGATTTGGACCTCATACTCACTCGACTCAAACCACGGCGCCTCATCATTTACATCAATAACCTGGACAGACAGGACCTGGGTGGTGGAGTGCTGGGGTGTCCCATGATCCTCTGCAACAATAGTGAGGTTGTAGCTGTCCTGCTCCTCACGGTCCAGAGATTTGAGAATGGAAAGAGAGCCTGATAGAGCAAGGAGAACAGAGAGAAATGGAAATTACAGGAGAAAATATTTAAAGAAATATGAATTATTATTATTACTAATAAAATAATTTCAGCAATGGATGAATATTAAAATAAAAAAAGTAAACAGAAGAAGGTAAAAGCAGAATTTAGTACATGACTATATTTATATTGAAAACTAGGAACAGTGTAGTTTGTTGGCCTGACATTTAATCCATTAATTCCACTCTTTAAGTAGCCTAAATTATATAACCATATAGGTACCACCACAAAGCAAAAAAAAGATATGGCTTTTCTTCATTTACACACATAGCTAACACATTCTTCTTTCACAAGCATAGAAGACAGTACTCAGTACAGTACATCCATAATATTACAACTTTTAAAACATTCACAGAATCATATCATAATAGTAATAGTATAGGACGTAGTAATTTTGTCCTATTTTCTTCCCTTATATTGTACACCTTGATAATGGATCCATAATGTCAAGATAGTGTTTGGTGTTGCCTTTTATGTGTTGTGACAGTATCAGAAACTGATACATAATACTCTCATCAAAAGAAAAGTTGGAGGTCTGACAGGATAATAACACACATGTTTGGATATGGTGGCTAGACTATCTGCCTGTCTGCCATATTTTACTGGCTGAGTAAAGTGTGTGTGAAGCCACTCCTTCATTTATAATTCATCACTCTTTAATCCCTAATAAAATCTTGAAGCAATAAGACTATTAAAGCAATTGATTTCCTGTTTGGTGTTAAAAACATCAGCTCAAGTCCATCACCAGACTTCCTTCTCCCCCCATCTCTTCGTCCAGTCAAAACCTTGTTAAACATTAATCCCCAGTTTCTGCTCAATATCACTGCTCAAAATAAACCATAAAGCCAATCTGCTGTGTACTGCTACTGCTACAGTATATATCCATGCCTGACTTGAAACAGAAATGAAACATAACTCATATCAATTTATTTGAATAAATTTAGGGTAACATCATTTTTTCCCGACTAATGCTCAAGCTCAAACACTTGACTTGATCTGACCAGTCAATAAAATTAATTTTTGTATTCTTTTACCTAAGCATCTATGACAAATCTACTGCATACTTTCAGTGACTGTCAATTTCAGTCATTGTCTATACAAGCTGAATACCTTTTTCATATGTATAAGCTCCACTGTCGTAATGAAAACCTCTCTCATTATACTGTAGAACATTTACTCTAAAAAACAAAAAAGGAAGAAAAAGAAAAACCTCTATAATAATGACCTTTTACTAGCAATCCATCAGGTGGGAATGGCACCTGAAACAGACACAGGAAGCACATCCAGCACAGGCAGACTTCGTGGATTCAGCATCCACTATACCAAAATGTGTCTTATTGATTTCTTACCATTGCTAAAGATATTTTAAAGATACATGGCCAGCTGACTAGCCAATTATTAATTGCTAGAATTAGATAACATGACTATTATTAATGATAGTATCTGTAGTTTGATGAAAACACTTTCCTTCCTACCAACTGCCTTGAACTGAAATGGTTTTAAATTTGCTTGGTGTGTTAGATGTTAGTAAGTCTCACCAGTGTTGGGGTTGAGGCTGAATCGCCCTGCTGTGTTGCCTGCCTGAATGCGATAAGACACTCTGCCATTTTCTCCTTGGTCTGCATCACGGGCTATGATGTAAAGCAACACAAAGCCCATTGGTTTATCTTCCATCACACTCACTGCTGTAGGGGAAATAAATACTGGAGCATTGTCATTTTCATCAGTCACAAAGATGCGGGCTGTGACTGAGCTCCAGCGCCTTTGACTGGGATCTATGGCTGAGTCAGTTGCTCGGACTACCAGAAAAAGGGTTGAGGTCTCCTCGTGGTCTAGCTCTTGACCCAGGGTGAGCACACCTGTGATGGGATCAAGGGACAGAAGATCTGATCGCTCAGGCCAACGATGCTGGATAGAGTAGCGCACGTCACTATTGGGGCCACTGCCGTCCTTATCAGAGGCCTGGAACGCATAAATGGAGGAGCCTGGCTGCATGTTCTCAGGGACAACAATGGTCACAGGATCTTCAGGGAACTCTGGTGCATGATCATTACTGTCTTGCACATTGATATCCAGCTGGATCACATGACTGCTAGGGGAAGACCTTGAGAAGTCATCCACCTCAATCTGCAAAGTGTAGTGAGCTCCCATTTCATAGTCCAATTCTCTGGCCAAGTACACATCCCCGGTGAGACGATCCACCATAAAATTACCATCTTGATCAGTGCCACCTACTACAAGATAAGTCACCTGTCCATCGAGCAACACATCACGTTGGTCATGTAGGTGCACTGAACCTATGACAGAGCCCGGTTTGGTGCCCTCCACTGTGTTCAGTGTCATTGACAGGGTGTTTGGTTTGGGTGGAGACCTCGCTGTGCCAGCAACCTGTGGATTCAAAACAAAATGAAGTGTGTCATCAAAAATGAGAACATGCAGTATCACTGATAAGTAAGTACCACTCTTTTATAGGATTCTAGTGATACAAATGTATACTGGTATAAACAATAAATAAATAGTACATAAAAAACACTGGTTCCTTAAGAGTTATTTCAATCAAGGGTTGATCAGTAAACGTTACGTTGTAGGGTTCTGCATAGAACCTTAAAGGGTTTCCCTAGACCAGGGGTATCCAATCTCATCCTCAAACGGCTTGTGTAGCTGCATGTTTTCATACCAATCAAGCAGAAGCCACACCTGATTCAACCTGTTTAATTAGTTCATCTTGGCTTTCAATAGACTTAGGTATGGCTTCTACCCACACTGGCCCTTCCCGGATCTAAACACAAACTAACTCAGCTTCTATAGCAGATCCACTGTTGAGGTTTCCCCGAACATTTGTTTACATAAACTGACATAATTAAATGAGTAGCTATAGCAGGGCTAATGACTAATTAGGTTTGAAACGAAAGAGTTTTCAGAGAATTTCACTGATTTTTTCATTTTATTTGCCCTCTCTGGTCTGACTAGCTACCAGTGTTAAGGAGTAGCTAGCTACAACTAGTGACACTGCAGGTTACAAATAGTGACAACTACATAATTCTGCAGCATGGCAGTAGCTGTGCTCTTTTCGAAATCATGACAACTGACCTCAAGAAATTATCCTTAGTGTATTTAGATACTTTTTATTAGTAGCTTGCGGTGTATGCCTTGTTAAATGTCAACAATTAAGACAGGATATCAGTGATGGAATGGACAGAGAAGTGTGTGTTTTGTGCTAAATTCAAAATCTGTTTAAAAGCAAGAAATTTTATGTGACCAGACCTTTAAACCTGGTATAGTTGAGTTGGATTTATATAGTTTATCTATATATATAGATCATGTTTTGCATCTATGAGCTGGGAAAACAAATTTCTTCCTAAGCCGAAAACTTTAATGGATCAGTAGTTTCAAAAGTTCATGGATTAGAGAAAAAAACATCTCGGTTCTCACTTTGGTTAAATCCCAAGCACAAGCTCGCTGTTATTAATCAGACTTCTCAAACAGAAACATTAAAGCACATTCTGATTTAATTACAGTTTTATCCTCAATTCACAGTCTGGTTTTTGGCCTCATATGGGACAGATTTTATTCTTATTGCTCTTCTTCTTTGTCTTCTTTCTCTTCTTCTTATTACTGTGTACCAATGCAAGCAAAGAACACTCAGTTTTGTAAGACGTTTTCCATATTTATCAAATTACCCACAGTTCAAGAGACCTCTGCATCTTGTAATGTCATAGATTACAACTTTACAAAATAAATTACACTAGTCACCAAATTACTTGCCACAGTTTCATTTCAAAACTCTATGTTCCATTTACTTTCGACATTGGACTGCAATTAAGGTGCAATGGATCCATCTGCCACATAAAAGCACTCGTGCTCATTTCCTGTCGCCTTTGAGTGAGCCTGGAAACGTACTTAAATGCTTTCTAATGATAACAGGTGAAAGCTTTCGTACTTAAATCCTCATGAAAAGCAAACAGACTTTTCTGTCTGCTGAGCAGCAGAGGAGTTGTGGAATGTCTATAACAGCATTACTTAACATTCTCTAAAATGCAATGTTCTGGAACGACCCAGTGCGCCTGTTATTACTCCAGTGTTATGTGGAATATTATGTTGATGTTATTGTGGTGAAACCTTATCTAGTGTGAGTGTGTCCATGAGCGCTACCGTGCGAGAGGGCTGGAGGTTAGCGGCTCTTTTTGTCTGATCAGAGCAGGCCACAGCTGGGCCCCATCATGGGCCATCTGGGAACACTTGATTTAAAGGTTCCTTTCCCCCCCCTCTCCCTTTCTCTCATTCTTCAGGGGAAAAGATATCGCAGGCAAGCACTCACTCCACAATTAGCATCCTATTCCCTTTTAGGAATTAGATATGAGAAAAGCACTATGGTTCATGTAAGCCCACTGCCTGCCAGAAACACTTCTGCTCAGCATATTCTGTGGGATCTGCACACTTCTAAGCAGATTTACTAAAAGGACAAAAATAGCCTACTTTATGGAATATCAAATGACGCACATGTCCAATTCACACCAATCTCTGTGGTTGACTGCACTCTCTCATTTGGGTTTGAATTACAGGATCTGGTGCTGAAAGGGAAGTAATGTTGACAGTTTTGTTTTTGAACGTCTCCACTTCACCCAATTCCTCCCACAAACATGATACTACAATTTCAGACCTTTTAGCAACTTCTCCTAACAAAAGGAGCACGCATATGGAACATTTTAACGTTTTCAGCACACATGCACCAACAGAAGCTGAGAATAAAATGCTGTAAAGCAGTCTTTATCTATTTTTCCAACAGAAGCTTGATTATTAGTGCATAGTGTGTAGTCTAACCTGTATGCGCAGGACGGTGGAGATGCTCTGAGGTGGTGCCCCACGATCCGAGACAGTTACAGTTAAACTATACTCAGCCTTTTCAGCTCTCCTCAATACGGAGGCAGACCGCAGCTCTCCTGTGTTAGGATTTAGAGAGAACCGTTCGGCTCTGGAGCCTGAAATAAAAAAAAAAATGAAATGACTGGAAAAGCTTTTCTTGGTAAAGAGACAATGACTTCCAACATCTATAGCACAGGGATGTGGTTCAGCCTGGAAGTGAAATGGACTTAAGATTATATGTCATGAATCTTTACAAAATATCCCATAATATTGCTGAGAAGGAAGAAAAAGAGCTTGAAACAGCTATCAAACTAATTTGGGATATAGTACTGTAAAAGTATTAATTTTCTCCTGAAGAAACATCCCAAACTTTGAACATCCAGTGAAGCACCATAAAACAGAAAGAATATGACACAACCACAAGTATGCTTAGAGAAGGCTGCCCCAGGAGGTCAAACCTTCAGCATTATGCTTTCATCAGCACTACACTTGCATTGTTTTGTTTTAAAAAATTATTTTAAAATAATTTTGCAAACTATCTTGATTTTTCTTCCCACGTCCACCATTATGAACATAAAATGCCAATTAAAACCATTTCAGTTCCAGGGTGTAACACAATGTTCAAGCGGAGAATGCTCAATACATGCAAGGCACTGTATTATATTTTCAAAGCCTTTTTGTTTTTATTTTTAAAGCACTAATGCGTAATGCTGTTTCTAATGCACTAATGCGTAATGCTGTTTCTAATGCACTAATGCGTAATCATTTACATCTGGAAAGCCATTTCATTCCAGAAACAGAGAGCTGCTATTGTAGAAGCATTGCTTGTTACCAGATAATGAGTAGTAGATCGTGCCATTCTCTCCTTCATCTGGGTCTTTTGCCTGCAGTGTTCCCAGGAGTGAGCCAGCAGGCAGACTCTCCTGCACCTGAAACACCAAAAACACCCAACAGTAAAAAATCTTCATGCCTCCATCAAACATGTATGCTCCTGAATCTGTACTCTCTATTCATAGCAAAATAACTACTCTTCCTTATGCAAGACTTATATAACATTCAACAGCCATTTTCTTAGAGACGGGCTGTATACTGGTAATTATCCTTTATATGTCTGTGCAAATTCTAAGGCATGTGGCTCTCACTTGGATAATCAGCTCCCTGCCAGGCAAGACGTGACTGAAGAGTGGGGCGTTGTCGTTCTCATCCAGCACAGTGACATGAGCGGTTCCTGTAGCACTCCGAGGAGGCGTGCCTCCATCCTGTACCACCACCACCAACTGGTAGCTAGACTGGAACTCACGATCCAGAGCTGCCCTGGTGCTGATCTCACCTAGAGAGAGAAACATTATATTTTAGTGCCTTTTAATGCAATACAATTAATGCATTCAGTACTGTAAATTTAGTAAACTATTAGAATCAGTAAGCTGTCTACTTGAGCTTTGGACACACAGAAAGTTCTGGAAAGCTCTGTGAGACACATGAGGTGAAAGAATTGAAATGCTTGAGGAAGGATTTTTTTTTTTGGTTTTGGATAAATGAACTCATTCACTAGAAAACTTGATAGGATCTGAGAGATGCTTTTGTAATAAAGGGGCCAACTTTGTCTTGACCATAAACCGGATACTCAAATGGGACTTCAAGGAGCAAAGTTGATTACATATAGTTCAACTGCTAGAAAGAAATGCTAGTGTCTCATAACCTGTTCTTTGCCAACAAGCATTATATTAGCCACAGAAAAGTCCAGACCAAATAAAATTTAAGGATGCAGAAATGAAGGTAAGTTAACCACTTACACTCCTGAGTTATAATCCTTATTCTCATCATCTATAAAAAATATAAAATGTTCATCTTACAGCATATTATTAATTTGTATTGTAATAATAATAATTAAATTGTATTTGCAATCACTATTAAACAGTATTAATAAGAAGCTTTAAGATGAATAACTGAACTGAGCTGAGACATTAGGGGGTTATTATTGGTCATTGCATCACTGTCTGTGTGAAGTTGGGTTTCCTCAGGGTATTCTGGTTTCCTCCTACCATCCAAAAACATGACAGTAAGTCATTTTACTACTTTAGTTGGGAATGTGTGTGTACATGGTGCCCTACAGGGGACCAGCATCCTATCTGAAGTGTATTCTATCCTCAGGAACAGGCTCCTTTTCACCACCACCATGAACAGGAAAAAATGCTTACTGTTACCAAATGAATGAGTTAATGAGTTTTAAGCGGTTTTCTTCTCACCAGTTTGAGAGTTGATCTGGAAATTGCGATCAGTATGCAGTAGTTTGTAAGTAAGCCGGCTGTTGAGTCCAGCATCACGGTCTGTGGCTGAAACCCTCCCAAATCCTGTTCCTGCAGGCAGGTTCTCTCTTACTGCTAGGAAGACCCTCTCCTGGGAGAACCGAGGTGAGTTATCATTTTCATCTGTCACAGAGACCCGCACGGTGGCACTGCCAGTCTTCTTCAGCTGTCCCCTGCCTGAGCTGGCCAGTACAGTGAGCAGGTAGATGTCTTTGGCCTCTCTGTCCAGTGCACTCTTCACAAATAGCCACCCGCTGTCTGAGACAATCCCAAACCCTGCCGCATCCCCATCAGGCCGGAGATGGTAGTAGACTGGAGTGGGACCTGAGGACGAGGCTCCATTTCCACCCTGATCCCTACTCAGGGCACGTACCTGCAGGAAACGGTTGTTCAGTGGTGTGTTTTCCTTTAGCTCTACACGATAGGTCATTGTGTCAAACACTGGCCCCTGGTCATTCTCAGCCTGTATGTGCACTACAAGAGTGAAGGTGGCACTGAGTTGAGGGGCACCACAGTCCTTGGCCAGCACCAACAAGTCGTAACGAGGAGCACTCTCATAGGAAAGGCTTCCTATCAGACGAATTTCACCACTGCTTCTGTCCACACTGAACATGCGCTGGCTTTCAGATGAAAGCAGATCGAAGCTCAACTGCCCATTGGCTCCTGAATCGCGGTCCTCAGCTTTTACCCGGTACACTACAGTTCCCATCTTGGTAGCCTCAGGAAGCAGAAGAGACTCTGAGGATGAAGGCAGGAAGGTGGGTGCGTTATCATTGACATCAGTGATAGTGATGCGGACCAGTGTCTGGGCAAACACTGGAGGGGTGCCACTGCGAGCCTGGATCTCCAGTTCCAGCGAGGGCCAAGCCTCATGATCCAGAGGCAAGCTGGTGCGCAGAGCTCCTGTCTCTATATCCACAGTGAAGTAGCCCTCTGGATCACCAGCGGAGATGGTGTAGGAGATGTCCTTAGTTGCTCCTGGATGAGGAATTGGGACGAGATATACAGTCAGACATGCAGGAAAAGTAGATAACATCAAGTAAGTAGTTATGTATTATGCATTAAAATTAAAGAAACATCAAACACTCACCATTTCTGGTGTTAGCAGACACTACACCAACTTCTGTGCCCCTCAGCACATCTTCAGGCACAGTGAAGAAGTAATGTGCCTGCTCAAAGATGGGAGGTGCTACAGAGCCAGCCACAACACTGATGTTCACTCTGGCGTTAACGGGCACTGAGAGCCCACCTCCATCCAGTGCCGTGATCACCATCGTAATGACAGAGTTGGCCTTTCCATGCAAGGATCGGGACAGCGAGATCACCCCTGCAGAGAAACAGAAAAAGCACACCACATCACACAAGTTCTTCACTAATCACATGTTATTATTATTATTAAGATTTTTATTATTATTATTATTATTATTATTATTATTAATATTATTATTATTATTGTTATTGTATATGGTGACTGAACTATGAAACAGCTACTTGTTGCTGTACAAATACTTAATGTCTACTGATGGCACTGAATATGTAATATTAATTTACAAATCATGAGCATGTTATAAATATAATAAATAACTGCTTTATCATTTACAACATAGACTGTCAGAAAGCAATTATTCATAACGATTAAATATAAATGTACTACATTTGCCTACAACTTGATCAGATCAGATTTACTGTACTTTAAAATTGTACAAGCACAAAGAATTGCAAATACCAAAGTAGCAAAGTATCAGACATTGCAAATGGCATGAAATATGAGTAAACATGAGTCCAGTGATACTGAGCAATGTAATTCAAGACAGTACAGTGTGCAAATGGAGTGGTATATACAGTAACTGAACATGGACCTAGTGACATGAGTGGAATACTACCCCATGCGTTAATTTTATTAATAATTATCGACAAATTAGTTACAAATTAAACTGATTCATATCAATTAAGAATTATACATAGCTAATACATTTATAATAAATTTACAGTTTCTAACAATCAAACACACAAACACACACCTGTGTCCTTGTTAAGGGTAAAGAAGTTGGAGCCTCCACCAGGCACTGTGCGGTATGTGATTTTGCCATTCTCTCCTGCATCAGGGTCGTGGGCTGATACTCTGATGACGGAAGTTCCTGGAGCGCTCTGAGAGCTCAAACTGACTGCATAGTTTACTGGGTAAAACATGGGTCTGTTATCATTAATGTCCAGCAATGCGACGTTCACATAGGCAGATGAGCTCAGACCACCCTGAGGGACAGAAATTTGGGAAATATGTGAAATGTGTTACTCTCCATTGATGAAATATCTGAGCAGGGTTACTAGGCTTGTAAATAAATTTTCCTTCACCAGCTTTATGACTGCTTAAATAATGGAAATGGGAACTGTTACTTATTGCCTTCATAGATGTGTGCCTGCATGTGTGTATGTGAATAGAAAGAAAGAAAGAAAGAAAGAAAGAAAGAAAGAAAGAAAGAAAGAAAGAAAGAAAGAAAGAAAGAAAGAAAGAACAGTGTTTGAGTGTGGTACTGTATATGAACACACCCAAGGGAAGTAGTATTTCCTGGAGTTTGAAAAGCTCATGACTGTTGTTCCTGGCAGCAAAAATGGAACTGTACTGAGTATTGAATCTGATAGCTAGTCTGGGAGAATGAGTATGATCTGACAGAAAAAATACACATTTCTATCAAATCACTGAGCCTATATGCTACCCAAAAAAAACCCTATTTCTGGCACAAGCCAAAGAAGAATGGCATTGGACCATTAGAATTAGCAAAAAAAAGTCAGGCAAAAAACTGTCAGACAATTAAATTGCATTTTGGGTCTATATAATAAATCTGTATTCAGAATCTGTATTCAGAACCTCTCACTCACCCCATCAGTAGCAGTGACTGTGAACTCGTAGCTCTCAGATCCCTCGTCTCGGTCGAGGACTGCGCTAGTGCAGATATGCCCTGTCTCTTTATTAATGCTAAACACTGCTGGTGGAGAACTGGAAGGTCCTGAACCTATAGAATAGGTTATTGCACCAAATGAACCTCCATCAGCATCGATTGCCGTCACCTATAGGAAAAATAGAAAACAAACAGATATTTTATTAATACTACAGTCTGATATTACTCTTAGATGGATATCCATTGCTTTTTTATTTAAATTAAATGGTGAACCAAGCTTGCTTTCCCTATGCACTGTAGAAAAAAACTATGTAAATATATATATATATATATATATATATATATATATATATATATATATATATATATATATATATATGTATATATATACACACATACATATCAGTGGTGGGCCATGTATTTCACACCTAGGCCTTCACTAGTGTCCTTCCTGAATTAATCCACCTCTATACCATCATTATGATGCCACGGCAATAAATACTACTCAACCGTTAAATAGCAAAGTAAAAAAGAAATTAGGCTACAGTATTTCACACCTCACAAGGAATAGTACATTTTATTACAGTCCACCTTGAAAATGCATTTGTAAGGACGTCTGCGACCAAATCGATTTCTTCTCCTCTGTCAGCCATTGTGAGTTAAAATATATACATTTCATTTTGTTTGTGCAATTCGCTGCCTCTGACTGCTCCAATTATCCAATAAAAGGACGGGAAATTGCTGATGTGATCGTATGCCTGCTAGATGGCCCCAGTGATGCCAACTCGAAATCTGATTGGTTAATGTAACAATTTCATTGCCACTTATTTTAAGCTACGGGCGCCTGCACTATTGATTCTGAAGGCCTTAAGGCAGATTTCCTGGCAACACATGATGCCACTAGCTCAAATATGATTGGATAAATACTCTTATTATAAATATACTCTACTGGAAGCAGCGCAACCAAGAGAAAAGCTATGAAATGTAGCGAGACTATTGGGAATAATTTAATACACATTCATGGAAAAATATATTAAATATATTAAAATACAAGTCAGTGATTCAGATCACTGCTGTTTAGGCCAGCAGAGAAGCCCTTGCTGGTCCTGACGGTCCACCACTGATATATATATATATATATACACCAAACTCTGCGAAGTAGATTTGTTTCTCTTCAGATATCTCTCAGTTGAAGCTTATTCTAGGATCAAGCTTGGCAAGTTTTTTTAGCCAAACTGCAACTTAATATGCTATAAACTGGGCTTAGCTGGTCTCAGATCAACAAGCTAAAAAAATCAGCAGCTGAACATTGGGAAAAGATAATCGAATCCATTCCAGCTATGCTGCAAACCGCCTGACAACTACACACCACCAAAACATGCCAAAGCACCAGACATCAGGTGCTATCCAGAAGGTTCCCAAATGGAAAAGTCATGACCTGAGAGCTTCTCTTTCTGGCCTCTGCTCCTGATGCACTCAGTAAACAGAATTACACAGGTGGTCCCAGAAAGCCCTAGTTCATCATTTAGATACATGAATGTAGCCTTACACCAAACATTTCCTTCAAAACATTATTTGAAAAAGACTTTTCACTCAACAAGGTCTGTTTCTCAACAATTTTTTTTATATGTTTAGCTTTAAAAGCAGCTCTATTACTTTGCTTCATGTCATTTACACCAGATGTAAAGTAGAGTCTTCTGTAAGATCTTGAGACTTTGAAATCTGGCCAAAAAGGAGCCAGTGATTTGTCTCTGAATCAGAGCAAAACTATGGCGCTATGTTCTCATGATACTGCTGTGGATTCCCTCATCCTCTCCAATATTTATCTGGCTTAATCTTTCTGAAATACTCAAGAGACTGGCTGGTCAGCAAGTGTTTCAAGTGTTGGTCAAGACCACTTGTGCACTTTTCTAAGTAACATCACACCTGTTACATAGAGAACCACTTTTTCAAATCTGTACACACATGAGGATAAATGCTGTGTGTATAAGTAAAACTGTGAAACCTTTCAGACTTGAAAAAAAGGAATGTGTTAAGAACTGATGGCTTCACTGTGCTCTCCAGGTGATAAAGGTTTAACAGAACAATTCATTAAAACCAGTCAACAGCATTAGACCACTGAAAACCCTCTTTCTTAGTACAAATACGATTCCATCACAGAGATTGCTATCCCAGCTGCAGATACCTTCACCATTACCACTTTGTCTTATTTCCTGAAAAGATCACTTTGAGTCTAACATCTTTTGATGGATCTGTTATCTTTTAGCTGTCATGGTTCCTGGAATATTTACGTAATCTGGGAAGTTCATGCATCTGTGATGTTAATTTGGGACAATGCTCTGACCAGGCCTGAGAGTCAGTTGTCCACACAGGAAAGCCCACTGAGATCCAACTTGTCTGAGGATGACCTCAGTATTTTTTCTATATACACCAGAATATCTGGATATTATCTTAGACATGACTGAAATCATAACTGATACAGTATCAGCACCACTTGGGAAGAAAAAGGAAATTAATCAAAAAAAAAAAAAGAAAGAAAAAAAAAAGAAAATATTTTTAAATGAATGAGTCAAGGAGAGAGTAAATACCAGAATGTCTCAAAATGACGCCTTCACTAGATGGCTCTATCTTTTTTGAAAAAGATTACATTTAGCATCCTAAATCCATGTATCCTTGTGGGAATGGTAACACATGTGGCATGGAAAGCTTTTCTCAAAGACTGTTTTGGGGATTTCTGTGGTTATAATTTAGTCAGGTGTGGGGGTAATGAGGCATGACGGCCAAAGCTGGGAAAGCTTGGGTTACAGTCAGTGGTAGATTTGAATCATAACTGAGAGCCCCTTGGGGTGCAAATGATGAAAAGAATTATTGGGTGTCAGTGTTGAGTTGGGACTCTTTTGAGGAACCATACAGACATCCTCTTTGCATAGAGACTGTCCTGAGTCTGACTGGAGGAAGAGGATATATAAGCTGGTGCGATGAAAAAAAATAGAACAAAATATATATATATATATATATATATATATCCACATATGCAAAGCTTTTATGGAAACTTACATGAAAATCAATGTAAAGATAACCCTTGGAAGTTTGCAGAATTTTGTATTTTAGAGTTCAATCACAGATAGCATGCATAATATTGTAATTGTCCAGTGATGTAAGTGGTCAACAGTGCAGCTCCAGCCTTGGCTATCTGTAATAGTGATGAGACAGATTCTCTCATGAATGCTCTTTCAATTCCTCTTTGATCATTCAATTGTTGATGAAACATGCTTATTTAACTGGAGAGAGAACAAGAGATTGACTCCAGGAGAAATGTGTTACACACCTCCACTCATCCCTGGGAGTGCAAATTTAAAATCAACACTGGGGTCAGGGGTGATTCTAGGATTTTCATTTAATGAGGGTATAATAGAAATAAATAAATAAAATTAAAATAAAATAAAGGTTTGACTAACAGGGTAGGATGGTAAACTTATTGCAGCATTCCACTGTACTGCATAGTTGTGTATAACATTTGAGTACTGAACAAGCCAAATACGAGTCTTCCTGATCTCTCACACACACACACACACACACACGCACTGATCCTTGCTCTGCAACGCCGTGGTCTGCGGATTGAAGAATGCGCTGAAAGATGGGGAGGAGCCGAAGTCTGCCGCCGTTTTCATATGAAATTTAAAGCGGACTGAGGAGATCACTAATTTGTGTACAGTTTATGGAGAATCACAGATTTTTTAGGGGGGCTGAGATGTTAGCTAAAGCCCCCCTAAAAATGGCCTAGCGATGCCCATGACTGGAGTGTTATTCATTTCCAGCATTGCTTTAATATCTGAAGCATAATGTCCAGAACAGACAAACATTCTCTAGGTACACTACACAAATACTGATACTGAGACTAATTCTAACCCCATTTGAGACAGTTCTATAACCCAGTACTTGTTTAATAACAGCACCTTATTTGGATTAATTTGACTAGCTATGTGTAGAACCCAATGTGAGTTACTTTAATTACCCAAAAAACTGGTTCATTATGAGCCATTAACAGGTAATTTTACCCCTTATTGCATATGATTAAAATGTAACACTTAATATTTTTATATATTAAAAATATATTATATAATATTTATTTATTATATTTATATATTATATAATATTTTTCATTTACCACCTAAACATGACAAAGCTAAGCAGATAAACCAATGAAATTGACTAAAGACCCAAACTACAAGGCAATAAATTTCTCTCAGTAGAAGTTCTGTAGAGAGTCTGACTGATTTTGTGATTTAGTCATGAAGAAGCTTTGCCACTGACACTAGGCATCCTGAGTTGTATCTGATGGGAAAAACACACGATTTAGAGCATGATGACACTGACACCAGGATCCAGTGATGTGAATCAGAGTGAAACCAACAGATTAAACATGTCAAGACAGCATCATAGGTGACACCTCTATGAACAAAGCTGTACTTAAAGATGTATCCCTAGTTAATTAGTTGTAGGTAGACAGCTGGGTCCTGACCTGAGGGAATAACAAGCTATAAATATTATAATCATCCTTGGAAGTGTTAGCAGTGGACTTGTTTGTGTCCATTAAGCAAGCTTGTGGTTTAATTCCATTATTGTAATTGCAAAAATGATAACTGTCTTGGGCTCTAATAATATAGTAACATAAGTAGAAAGAAAAAACCGGACTGTAATGGTAACCTAGCCATTCACCAGTTAACCATAACCCAAAGTTTAACATATGAAATAATAATTATAATTTAAATAATAGTTATTTAAATATGTGTAACTTTAAGGTAAACGCAGCACTGAAAGTAATCTAAAAGTCTATATATTCCAGTCTTACAGATAAGGTGGTTTGAAACACTGGTTTGAAAGTAGAGCAGTAATTCTGTCTGGGTGAAGGCATACTCCTACTATTGAGACCCATTTATTCCTGAGGTCACACTCTGTGCAATCACTCCCAGGAAAGAACACATACCACTGTATACCATAACTCAACTCTTTCTTAGGCATTATGTCTCTCATGAGATGTTGAGCAGGTCCCATACATATTAAACACTGGTACAAGTAATGACTCAGACCCTGATTTTATTATTCACATCGAACTAATTACCTATGTGCTGTATGATCTCGTAGAGATGACTTACACATCCAGACATCCACTCCACACTCTCTCTATTAGTTTCAGTTTAGTTCCTCAGAAGTACTGAATAATGTTTTAATATGAAAAACTAAATAGTAAGTAGGGAGTTTGAAGATTAAAATCCGGTACAATCTAACAATGATAGCTCATGTTTGCAAGTAAGTGATTTTATGCTGAAATGTGTTTAACTTCTAGTGTGTCTTCCTGAATACCATAACAGTCATCTGGCTGACAACACCTTATAAGCACTCATGTGGAACTCATACCCCAGAAGCTTCTTGAGGTTGCTGTCATTTATAAGTGTTGTAAATGGTTTGTTATTACATTGCTGGTAGTGCAAATCCTGAGGTTTATCTCAAATAGCATCTAATGTCAAGCTGAAGGTAAAATGTTTGTGTACTTCCACTAAGAGGCTTTTCTCTGGTTATACATTGGGGTGTTGGTTTCAGACACACATGACTCTCTCACACACACTGTTTGTCTAATGCCTGCAGTACAAATGTACAAACAAATCCTCTCAGATGGATCAGTAAATGTGTAAACAGAACAATCTGAATCATTCTGCATAGCTGGTATGGATTAATCGAGGAAAAATGTATTTCAGTTCATAGTAAATATTCCATGATCGTACTATTTTAAGGTTCTATCAAATGAAAAATAAAAAAATCCAACAATCAGGATTAGTCTAAATTACTCAAAATTTTAATGTCAGGTTGTGTGGGTGTTTTCACACTTGACCTGACCAACATTGTATCACTGAAGGGTCTCATAATAATAGGATTGCTTTTCCATAATCATAGATCACAGATTTCTTTCTGAACTGTGGAGGTACATTTTTTCATGATGGATGCGGTCATTACAAGTACCACAAAGGTCAGTTGATTACAGTGCTCCAGTCCTATGAAAATCTGGTTATATACATCAATATGACCTTCTGTCTCCTCTGGTGACCATAACAACCTTTTCCTCTCCATTATGAAACTTGCAATAGGACATAAGATGAATAAATCATCCAATTACATTACTCAAGCACGCAGCACAGAGTGCAGTTAACATCCACACTTGATACCATGGTTTAAACCCCAGACAACTGTTTTTAAGAGGACCAGGGACTGATTCTCTGCATAGCTCTTGAGCTCAAAAACAGTGTCCAAATCTCTCAGGACAAATGGTCTTACGTCTGGAAAAATTGTTAGCATGAAAACGACCTAAAAGAATTAAGAGGATTTAAGAGGATTGTATATAATGATGTCCTTTACAACAATGAGAGAAACACTTCAGAAGTAAAGTGGACTATGAGTGGATTAAGATGGATTGTTTATTTTTAACAATTTCCATCTGCACTTATCAAAAATGAATCCCCTTAACTTAATATTTGAGCAAACAGTGCAGCAAACAGAAGACAGAGTTTATGTGTCTTTGCAGTATATACACACTGCATATGGAAAAATAAAGATGTGAAAACAACAATGAGCAGTTGAAGCACAAGACCTGTAAAGCTAACGGATCTATTTTTATTCTATTTGGAAAGAAATAGACACTAAACCACCACAAGCATTAAACACCAAAAAGCCTGACTTAACATTTCTTTTTAATGGTCAGTCCTTAGTGAGCTGAGTTAAAACAGTCTTAACTTTTCATTCAATCATCTCCAAGTCATTAAACATTAAAGTGACCACATGTTATATCCCAGAGTTGGTTTTGTGTAATAAAACAGACAGATACAGTCATTTAGACAGATCAATACTGTGATGAGTGCGAAATGAAAAACAAACAAACAAACAACAACAACAACAAAAAAAAAAGGCAGAATTCATTTTAACTAGAATCCATAGTAGCATAGGCTCCAATCTGTAGGTACAGGCTATTGATCTCAGTCCTGTCAGTGGTAAAACATTTCATTTTCATAATGGCATTTCCTGAGCAAACAAGCACCAACCAGTAGAGACTCATAAACTGTATTAACTGAACACTCTGAGGTCTTCAGTATTGATCTGGACAGAGGAATTATGATACAATCAACTAATAACTGGGTGTAGCCCCCAGTGGTGTACTATGATTAATGCAAAGCATGCACCATGTGAACGTTGTGCACTGGAAGTGGGATGCTTAGCCAGAATAAACATCTCCCAGGACACAGGGAAGTATTTCTAAAACTTACTGTATGTCTGCCATGAAATATGCATTGCAGAGTGGTGTGGCTGACGTGGTTAGATTGTCCCGAGATAGTATAGTATAGTATACTTATGTAGTGCATCTGTACGCTTGTTATATATGCTGATCCACTGTAGTTCATTTTTAAACGTTTATAAGCTTTTGTTTGTTCAGTCACTACAGTAATGTATTTTTTAATGATGGCTTGGATGGGGACTGGGTGTATAAATTAATGGATAAATTAGCACTTGAAAATGTTTTATACGTATACACTATTGCAACTCATGTACAACTCAATTTGAGTCATTTTTGCTGCCATTGAATGCACTGAATGTTTTACATAAACAATCATTTAATCTTATGTTGGAAATGAACCTTGAGCAAATGAAATGAACAAATAAATTATAATCAAGAAATGAGGAATTATTTCATATTTTTCCATGATGATAACAGATGATTTAATCATTTAAGACCAAGTCAGTGTGATTGCAAAGCCATGGTCCCAGGATGGATATTTGGCTTTATTTGTAACATGTATCTGTTTTTTTGAGTCATAAAGTTTTTGTCCTTGCTCTTGATGATTGTTATTTTCCTTATCTTAGCCTTGGAGATTATCTATATTGTCTCAGATGTGTCCTTTGCACACACACACACACACAAGTATATAAATGTCAGCTCCTTCCAACTTATGTTTAGACTATAGAGTGTCCAGACACACAACAAAAAGATTTTGTTAATGCTACCCTGGCTTTTAGTCTCCTGATTGTTCAGTCATCTTACTTCTGGTGTAACTGCAGTCAACCAGATAGATAGATAGATAGATAGATAGATAGATAGATAGATAGATAGATAGATACATAGATACATAGATACATAGATAGATAGATAGCGATAGATACAGTCAAACTCTCTCTCTCCCTCTCTCTCTCTCTCTCTCTCTCTATATATATATATATATATAGAACCAGATTGTATTTACAAGGCCTTATTTTAATAATAATGGTATACAGTAAGCAAGACATTCTGACATCACAAGATGCACAGAGAGATTTTAGAAATTCTTCACTGAAGACACTGAAAGGTGATTCATTACTTACAAAGTTATTGGTAATCAATTTCATTTGTCTCAGAGAGAAACAATAACTAAACTGGAGAGTGACATACTAGAGACATTTAATGCAAACCAATTAGATGAAACAGACTTGAACTGGCATTTGCCCCTAAAGCAATGTATCCAGTGAGAAAAAAGTGCAGTTTGTAGCAAAACTGAATTATGTGTTATGCAGGAAATTGAACCTTAAACAAGATTTACAGACTACACTGTGTGTACACTATCTGGAGGTGCCCTTTAATAGGTCTATAAAGTAAATGTACAGAGAGGATGTTTCTCTTACCCAAAGCTTTTGTAAAAATGCCATAGGACCTTTTTTTATTTTATGGGATTGTGGGAAAAAAAACAATCAGTGCCACAATTTTCTTTGAAGTGGAGTTACAGAGCTATAGTAATCATAACTTCTTAACCAAGCTGAGGGAAAAACACATCCTGTATGCAAACTGAACCATCAAATGTTGTGATTTAAAATGTTTACACACATGGTTTATGCTCAGTCTGCTCACAGCTAATGGTTGTATGTTTGCTATCTTTAGATAATAGTACTGGCAGATTACAGGACATGTCAATGCTAAAATATCATTTGTCTATCAAAATACGAGTGATAAAACAATACTACAGATACAGATCACACGCTTCACAAATGCATGTGTGTTTTTTAGAGTCCTTATAAACTGTGAGCGATCCACATGAAGATGATTGAGTCCAGGTGTGTAATCAGTCATGTGATCATAAACGTCAGCAAGTCTGGGTGTTGTAGTTCTCTGCAGCACTGAATTCTGGGATGTGAAGTTGAACGCTGATTTCAGCACCAACATGACACATAAGCGCTGTCATAGATCATGCTTAACAAGTTAAAAATATATAATAATACATGTTGAATTTTTGATTCTGACTGGACAAAAGGTGTTCATTAAAGGGACTCCAGCTTAAATAATTTTATTCAGTATTTAATTACGTGGGCAGACGTTTCACAAAGTTACACATGATTTAAAAACATGTAATGATAATGTAGTGTTCTCTGTGAGGAAATTTGCATTTCTGGAAGGAATCTCTTGTGACACAGTCAGTTACAAAGAAATAACGGTAAAGTCTATAGAATGGCACTAGTCTGTATCATTACAAGCTTTTTTATTTTTTTTATTTTAAGAGCCAGTGAGAGAGACAAATAACATGCTGTTGAGGGAATGACTTTTGACAGCTGCTATAACATAAGTGATAAAAAAAAAAAAAATGCTCTAAATGTATAAAACATGTATTTCATGCTTCATTGAATAAAAATTGTCTTTTTAGTGTTGCAAAATTATTGTAGTATAAAAGATTGTGTTGTTTACACCACCTGATCTTTGATTATTTTCCACACACCACCTCATGTTTTATTCTTTACTGGCTAAGAGCAGTCATATCACCGAACATCGCGACGGATACAAATCTTGGTTAAAATCTGAAAAATGTAGCTTTACCTTACTTGCTGTAATTTGTGGTCCCCATAGTGTGAACACCTCACATGTCATTTAACACCAAAATTATTCTAATCATTCAGTATTGATTTCTTCATTCCTCACTCTTAAGGATCTGGACTGGAGAAATCAATAGTTTAGTGAGTCATACATCATGCTGACAGCCACCCAGAACAGCCAACAAACACCGAAGCTTATTCAAGATAATTAACTTTAGCCTATGCAAATAAACATTGTTCATGGCAAACCTAAAGTGCTGGATGTTCCACGCAATTTCCTTTGGATAATATTAACATCAGGTAAAGGATATAGTGAGATTATCACAAGAGTAAGACTTACTAGAGTAAGTCCATACTATGCCTTGACCTCACATGGCACAGACTTCTCATCTCAGTGCTTTTACTGAACCAAGGTGTCAGAATAAGAGAGATGAAGGGAAAAGGAGGAGGGGGAGGAGGAGGGGGAGAGAGAAATGGAATAAGACAGAGGCTTCAGATGCATGAGAGACATGAGGAACAGCACTGTTAGGAAGGAAATATAAACCCTTTAAAGCACTGTTGTCATTCAACAGACATTCTTCCTAGTCTCTCAGCTCAATTACGTGGCTGCCCAAAATCCAAACAGCATTATACATGTTTACCCTGACCCTGCCACATTATACACTCCAAACTGGAGCCTAATCACTGCCGCAGCATAAGCAACTCAATCATATGGGCAGAAAAGAGTCTGTGCCATGCTAAGACATCTCTTCCTTTACTGGAGTCAGTGGTGGTGCAGAGGGGGATGAAACAAAGGATGCGGAAAGAATGAGGCAGAGGAGGGGGGTTGTTGAGCAGGGGGTGGGATGAAGGACCAGTCAAGCGTGGAAGAGTAATGTCCAGAAGAGTATACTGTCAGAGCTCCATAAATGCAAGCAAATAGACTCAACGCTGCTCCAGAAACCAGCAGCACAATCTGTTACCCTGTTTACAGTATTGCTTCAGTCAGCATAAAGATATGTGTGTGTGTGTGTGTGTGTGTGTGTGTGTGTGTGTGTGTGTGAAGGAAAGAAGGAAAAAATGTGATCTCAATGATTGTGGCATGGACATTGGTGTCAGATGGCTGCTGATCTATCTGCTAGGTTTATTAGCTAGTTGATATATTCAAAGATATATTAATAGATAGTAAAGGAAAAGGAAAAAATATATCACTGAGAGCTGGGTGTGATTTTGGTACTGAAGTGTTTCTACATTATTGCTCTTTTTACTTTGTATTAAATTATATTTTATTTTTGGTCAAATGTTATTTCCATTGTATCCATATTTGGTTATGTATATATGAATGGACATATTTTGCATAACCTTTCTTCACAGTCTGCACAGTACAAAACTACATCAGCCAGGGGATCCTGACATTAATGTCAAATTAATGCTAAAGCAAATAACACTAACAGCATCACTCTATCAGCAGGAGAAAAGCCATGTGGACACTGAAAGCAAATACGAAACTCCCAAGCTCCAGTGCCCTGGTGCCATATATTCAGATTTATTCTCTAATGATCTGTTTTTACTAAAAACATCTGTCAAGCATTTTAAAAATGCACATCTCACTGATTCTCACTGCTCAGTCTGAGTTGATGGACCTGAGGTGCATGAATAGGTCAGGGTCAAAGGTCGGGAAGTCACCACTGCGTGTTCTATCTTAACCTACGACCCTTCGCTTTCTTTGGTGCTGACATGCTTTCTCTGTGTCTCTGAAATGAGCGAGCCATCCATTATTTGATACAATGAGGAAACAGCTGCTATAACAGTCGCACAAATGAATAAAAGGGACACTAAAAGGGACACTAAGGATCTAATATGTTCAATTATTCAGGGGTTAACTGAAGCAGTGATATCAATCACCATATTCATGAGAACAACAGCTTTCAAATAATCTGATCATGAGATATGTGCAAAAAAATCCACAGTAAAAATAATAATAATAAAAAAAACATTTGTTTTAGTGCAACAAATGTTATCTGTCCCAAACCATTAAAAGATACATCAACTAACCAGCAAACAGTGCCTTTACTGGCTAACCTGTTCATCAATAAAAGTAGCCGTAATAAATCAATACAACAGACTGAGAGCTGATCCCATGGGGAAAAAAGTGCATTCATAAATACAGCTACAATATGCAATACGACCTACTACACATCTGTCAGGATCAGTAGTTCCACTGATAAACATGCAATTATAAATTTAATATAAAATCATTGTGTACGACTCCAAATGTAGCTTTAAATAAGGAAAAGCAAATGTTTAACTATGGTAACAATCATCCAACTGCACACCATGTCATATATGTGATGGTCTTGTGAAATCTTTATATTTATATTATATTATTATATTATTATATTATTATATATTTATATATCAATATTTATATTTTCTATATACAGTTCCAAAAAGAACAGTTCTCTGTTGAAAATATCTAATCTGCAAATAATTATATAGAATAAAAAAAAAATATCTAGCAAACTTTCAGACACAGCCTTATTATTCTTAATCATACTGCTGATGTACACTCACCACACTGCTCACTTTATTAGGAACACCTGTTCATGCGGTGATCTAATCAGTCAGTCATTTGGCAGATGAACAATACATAAAATCATCCAGATGCAGGTCACAAGCTTCAGTTAATGTTCACATCAAACATCAGAATGACTTGATATCTGCGATTTTGATTGTGAAGACTGAAGATTCTTAAAGGATGTTGTTTTGTTTTTCTGTATAAAGACTGTAGCGTGTGAAAATCTCAGGAGATACAGGTCAGTTCAAGTTTCTGAAATACTCAAATCAGCCCAGGAGATCAGCAGCAACCATCAGCTATGCCAAAATCACAGAGCTCATCCATTCTGATAACTGATTTGCTGCCACATGATTGGACAACTACATAAATGTGCAGGTATATAGGTGTTCCTATTAAAGTGACAGGTTAGTGTATAACAAGTTAAAAGGGCACTGTGTGATATTCACATAAAATCAGTTGCAATTACAGTCACTAGCAGACTCTATCCTGTCACACTACTATCAGTACTTAAAATAACTTCTTACTATAATCCAAAATTCTTGATAATCTTGGCAGCCCTGAGTTTGGTTTTCATCAGTGTTTATTGCACAATTCTTTGGGTGTGTGTGTGTGTGTGTGTGTGTTTTCTTAAATAATCTCTTTGACATGTTTAGCTTTATTGCTTTGCGGCTTGAAAGGTCCATTTCAGTAGTTGACTTCTCAATTCATACTCTGTAAAAGACACTTTCTTTTGGCAGACAAGTGCAGATCCAGCATCCCAGGTGCATCAGACTAGCCAATCTTTTTCACGATCACCGTTTCATCTTTCCCTGGTGTGTTGTTTGATGTGGGCTAACGATGCACTGACCCAGCACAGAGACAGTGCTAATGATGAAGAATAACTAGCAGAGAAATATAACACAGAATGTAAAGTCGCTGGACGGTTTTGGATTGCTCTGACTTCATGCATTAGGGAGAGTAAAAGCAGTTAAATAACAGAACAGGTCAAAAAGGGCGCACACATCAAAGAGACATCAGCTCTTGGAACAGAGAGAGGGAACAACAGCTCCCCAATAATCCCGCTACGACTTAAGGATCTGCATAGGGAATGTGCTGTGTACTGAAATGAGGGTGAGAGAAAGGGCACGCAGCTTTTGGCAACTCAGACAGGAATGAATGTTGTGCAAGAGGATAAAATATATACATTTTGAACAACAAAAAGGTCAAGAGGTGGCAGGTTAGACAGACAAATAGATTGACATAGAGAGAGAGTTAGTTAGAGAGAGAGAGAGAGGTAAATCCTTTGAGACCAGTTTAGTTTTAAGGCTTTGAAAAATGCCTCAGCATAGCCTCTCCAATGCCTCTAATGGAAGCCATATTGGATTAGACCAGCATAAAAGCACAACACATCCTGCAAATCGTGACGTGAATGCCATGTGTGAAGAAACAAATCACGATAAATGCCTGCCAATTGATAGCTAACAACCACCTCTGCGGCCTAAATCAAGACAACACGCTCCCTCTGCGACGTTAACTCTATTTTGTATTTTGTAAGAACACAATGCATTTAAACTAACCTTATTTTGTGTGTTTGTTAGTACAGGGATGTTTGCTTAGCTCTGGCGTGGCACTTCTTTTTCTGTGCTCAAAAATCAATATGTTGTCAGGCCACATGTTTTAACCAGATGGTTAAAGGGTGAAAATCCCAAAACACAGTGAGGTGAGTCAGGGTCATGACCTGTTATAGCACCGTTCACCCTTCATTATAAATCAATGATCAGCATGAAGCCTGATGGGCGAAACAGAAACAAACAGTGAGGTGGAAGGAGGGATGACGAGTGACAGTGTGCAAGTTCAACTTCTAGAATGTTCCTTTCCGACCATGCTTCCTTAAACTACTAATAGTCGTGATTTTAATGCAGCATACTAACATACTTTATGTCACATGAACCTTTTTCACTGTTAATAGTAACATAAAACCATAACAAAACTCAGGCTAAAGAACAAAGAAAATGTTGAGGACAAGTCATTATTTATGGAAATCCTCTCACTCTTACAGAATTTGAGTTATGGCAAGAGCTTTGGGATGTGAAGAGAGTTGTTGAAAGAGAATTCCAGGTCCAAAATAATCAGACCACATTCCAGCAAGGTCTCTTCCACCATCTCTCTCCTCAAATACACAGACACGTGTGAAAGCGCATGAACTTCTACAGCAACTGACTGCAATTCTGTGCCAGTGACACACATGTGGTTCCAAGCACCTTGGGAAAAGAGAGGAGCATTACAATTCATAAAGCACCTGTTGCATCCAAAGCAATACACAAGCACAAGCACTGATTTCCTTTTCCACCCCCTAAAGGGCACTGTTGATCTTGAAGGGCAGACTTCCGAGAAGCTCAGCAGGGAGCCGCACTTTAAAATAAAGCTGTCAGAGGACAGCCACAGGCCGGATGTGTGGTTGTAACCCTTCATGCTCTGCTGTGTGAGTGGCAGCGGCCTTGCTGAGAATTCATTCACTGTGTGGCCTACACACGGAGGGAGGGAAAGTGAACATGCTAAACCTGGATATGCTAAAACTAGTTTAAACCTTAGCTTGGATCAAAGAGGATTGCTGCATGCCATACTTTCACTAGATAATGAAGTCACTCCCCGAACAAGAGTGGTCATAAATTGTGGCTGAGATACTGACTAGCAGTTCGTAGGAGTACTAAAGCAAGCTAAGAGACACACATATGGGGCTCTCATACGCAGGCACACGCAGACATGTGCACCAGACAGGACGCCCCAGTGCACTCCTACTCACAATCTATTTTCTCTGCTTTTGGCTACCTAAGGCTCCAGGAATGGCCAAGAAAAACAGAATGGCCAGGCGCAAGATAGCACAAGGGTTAGAGGGCTCCACAGCTCCAGCTGAGAGATAAAGAACTGTGAGTGTTGTCAGATAACACTCACACAAAAACACACACACACACTTGGGAATTGGTTCTGTAGAGTAGAATACCATCGAATAGAATATATGATACCGGCTGTATATTTGTCACACATGTCCATCTGTCAGGATATAACAGCCCTGAGGCATTTAAAGCTAAAGCACTTGCTAATTTCCAGTCCCCATGTTAATGGTTGATAAGGAATAAGAGCAGCAGGGTCACTGTTTTGTGAATAATGTTTGCTATTTGCCTAATTAGCAGCATCTCCATAGGGAAACACTGGTTTAAGTGCACCACGATTCTTATAAAGATGCCTTGGATTCCAACGTCACATGCCACAAACATGAACCTGAAAAAAAGAAAAGGATTTCCACATACACCCATCTGCAAAGAATATTCCTGCTTTGACTTTAACATCTTTACTGTACAGTCATCTCTAATATTTAGCAATACTGCAGTAAACAGGAGCAAGCTGAAGAATTTAAGATATCGATGTAAAATAAATTGGCAAAATGGAAAATCATCATGTTAGAGTCACAACCAGAAGGGAAAGATACCATTCTGTTCTTTGCATGAGAGAAATTCATGATAGTGACTGTGTCATTTTTAATCGAAAAGACATTACATCAGAATATAACCACATACCAAGCGTTAAAGCAGCTGTGTTCAGGATCGATACAGCTCAATCAAATTTTCCCCTATGATACTTTTCACTGCATAGTGCAGCATGTCTCTTTTTCTCCCTGTGGCTTTCCTGCTGATGTGCTGCAGGAGTCACTGAGTTCATGGAGGATTTGTACAAGGACAGCAGGAAAGCCAGCTCCCCCAGAACTTGACGAAGGAACCACATGTACGGCTTCAAAACATAATTTCTCCTACATGGTACCAGCTCTGCTGACTCACTTTATTCTCAGACATCCAGCAGTATATCAGAAGACATCTGTCACACGAGAGACGACTCACTGTCCTTTCTGATAGCTTACATCTGTTTATGAATAAAGCCTTTGCTTTGTCAAAATCAGTTCCGCAAGATTTATGTATGACATGGTCTGTCTCAGCAAATCCTGAAGAGACAGGGTAAGTTTTAAGGATACGGTAACGTATACATCATATCCTGATGTTAATCTTCATCCTTCATTGAAGCTTTATCCGAATCATTATGAGTCATTACAGCTGTGTAAACACCAATCCATGGATCACTGCACTAACGCTCATGTTCATCCTACAGGCAAAACACCACACACACACCAGGGCAAATGGATTAAACCAGATGAGCCTTGAACCCTGTCCTTCATACCGGATGCATCTTCAGCATGTTTCAGTATTATAGGCTCACTGATTTATCTCTACTTATCTAATGTATGAGAGATGACCAGAGAGTGTGCTGATTGAGGACACACATGTTCTAGCATATGTCAAAATAAGTTAAGAAATAATTGGAACAAAGCTGTACTGTTACACACTGATAAACACTGAGCAATATTTAAAACCATTGACAGTGAATTGGTAGCAGGTCTCGTGGGGTGTAGTCCAGTCTGCAATGGTTACCTACCTAAAGGTATGACAACTAGTGACCAGGTCATGGCTGCCCAAGGCTCATTGATGGCACAAGAGGGACCTACACAATACGAAGCAGGTGGTTTTAATGTTGTGGCTGAACAGTTTAACTCTAATGGTCTTGACATTACAGAGGAATCATTACATCAGCTGGCTGCTTGGTATGGCCATGTAAAAAAAAACTCCTTCTCAGGGATAAGAGCTCCAGTCATCACATGATGTGTAGTGGACTATTACTTGATCAAAGCACACTGAAGTGGATTTAAGTGTCAGCTCTGGGCAAGCCAGCCCAATCTTCTAATGACTGTGAGATCTACATAAGTGAGTATTAAGAGGTGAATGCACTCTTGAAATAGGGACTGCTTGGTTGCAGCTACATGATGTCAGAACAACAAGATGTCTATCGTCTTTCTGTCTGATCACAATGTCTATGTAGTAAAAGCAGAAGTATTTTACATAATGAGGTTTAACATGTAGGTCCAATAAAAATAAACTCCCAAATTTCCCAACGTACACCACAGCTGCACTAGAGTCAACTTCCCATTGTTCACACTCACTTCCTCGTGCACAATTTTCAGACTTCTGAACATACTCACCTGTTCCTAATCACACATACTAACCTTTAAAATGCACGTCAGTCGTGAAGTATACACTCGCTTTCTGACTACACCAAGCCTTTGTCTATTGTTTATGCTTTTCCAGATTGCCCTTGTTTCTGTAACTAGTTACCTGAGTTCTTGCCCACATTGTTCCGATTGCCTGACTTGTGCCTCCTTTATTGAGCTTGAGCTTGCCTTTTAAATTGGATTGTTTGTGAGAGTGTCATTAAAGCTGTCTCACCTGCAGCTGCATCTGTCTCAGCATTTCTGCAAAGGAATTTAAGCATTGTTAGCTTCTATTGTTGCCCTGGAAATGCAGTTGAACTAGTAAGCTCCATCATTCCCATTCTGTGGCATTTATTTCCAATTAGGAATCTCTGTGCAGATTATCACACCTCTCACAGTGACTTTTGCAATGTGCCTGTTCTATAATTACTGATAAAAAGAACAAAGACTGGGCAACAACAGATTTCTCTACCTCAGGATGGCCTCTCAGTGACCTCTAAATTCCCCATCCTCCTGCAGACAAGGTTCAAGAAGGACCACTGCTTTCTGAGAGCATCTTTTCCCCGTGGCTCCATAATAGCTAAACCAGACATGCTTCTTTTTGCCTGCTGATGTTTCCTGACCTCTAAATGACATTACTATGAAAGGATTGCTATCTTCTCTGTATCTGCAAAAGAGAGACCCTGCATTCAGGCTTAGCTTGCAGTCTGCTGTCGTGTCATTTTTAGCTCAGCTCAGCACTTGCTGCGAAAAAATAGAAAATGGATGTGAGGACAGTGCAAAATTTGAAGATACTATGAGATACAGAGCAAAAGACGATAGACATAGACATTTATATTTACATTTATGGCATTTGGCATTTATGACACCCTTAAGTGTTAGTCTTTTTTTGAGTTTTTATAGTATTTAGCTTAGGGTTAGGGTTAATATTTAGGCACAGGTGTGAGGTTGCTGGAAGTATATATGAACTCAAAATATTTGGCAGTGGTCTAAACAGGTTCATTACAGTCCAACACCTGATAGTCCGTATTAATAAAATCAGAAAGGTTGCAAGGGTCAAAACCAGAAAAATACAAGACTAATAGAATCCAGTAACTAGAACAATAGGCAATGCCACAAGGAAATCAGGGCTTAGAATGAACACCACAAGAAATCGTTGCTGTTAAGACAAAGAGACGGATGACAAATAATGCTACTGTACTGTACTAACCAATAGAGAACGAATGACTGGAAAAGGTTAACAAGATTAGGAAGGTGGAAGCTGGGGGAAAAAAAGGAACAGGTGCAACTAATCAACAGGATTAATGTGAACAGGAAGCTGTGATCATATAAGGAAACTGAATCAGCCTGGATGTGACTTTATCTTCCATCAGTAGTGATGATGAACATGTGCATGAAAACACCAAGGGTTTTTATGGCCTCTATTATACTGGTTATAATGGTGCTGTTGAGTCTTATCCAGCTGACAAAACTGTGTATTTAGACAATGCATGTGCTGATTTGCTAAGAAATTTCTCCAGACTCAAAACAGAAAGATCCAGCTGCAAGTCTTTGGTCTCCAAAATAAACATATACACATCCAATATTTGAAAAATAAAAACTGCACAGGTGCTTGAATTAAAGACTGGTGAAAACAGCAAGACTCTAAACAACAACTTTATGACTGACTACACAGCGAATGAACAGGTTCGTGCCAGCCTGTTACGACGGCTTGACCTGCTGACCTCTAGGAAGAGAGCGCTGATGGGAATATGAGTCTGACTTATGTCCTTGCCATGAGAGTGAGAATAAGGGTTAAGACGCCAGCATCCCTTTGAAGACTAATAAGAGGACATTCCAAAGGAGCCCTCACAGCCCTCTGTCAAGCCGAGATCCCAAGAAGATTACGACTGTGATTAGAACTGTGATGTCATTTTCTGTACATAACTCCAAACACAATGTTAGAAAATGAAGGGAAAGAAGAAATGTAGAGAACTTTTTGGCTTTACATTTTTTTTGCTACATCTATGAATGTGTGACATCATTGCTGGCCAAAAGCACAAGCTGGAAAAAAAAAAACTGCACTTACTACAGATGTCTATCCTTCCTTTCCTTAAACATCTGTTGCAGTACCCAACATGGAGAGTGTGTGCATGTGTAGGATATTATATTGCACAAACATATGGATGTATTAGCTTCTGCAGAAGTTCCTAGCATAGTGCCACACACACCTTCAAACACACACACAACTGTATGAACACACGCATTATCTCAGGTTCTTACCACCTCACTACTGTCCTCTGGACCTTCGATATGAAGTCACTGCTGACAAAATGAAGCACAGAAACCACAATCACAGCCAGTGTAACTCATCCACAACTCCACAAATCAGCATATAATAAATATGCATCCAATTTAACATGTGCAGTTAATTACACAGATGCCGGCATTTTACTATAAAAGGAAATGGACTGAAATCTTAGCCCTGGTCAGTTTAGAGACTCATACCTGACACACACACACATATACACACATTAAATTGGTTTGGGTTCTTTCTTGTAATCAAGAGTGTATGTTATGTATTTTAGCACTTTCATTTCTGATTCTTCATAGTAAGCCTAGTAACATTAACTAAAAGTGTCTTTGGCAAAATAATACAATTTTCCTTGTTATTTCTTTGTCTTCATGCAAACTGTCCATTTTTCAGTAGACTGACTTTGTTTCTGCTTTCTGCCTTTGGTTATGTGCGGCTCTAAGCCGCTCGGTGACCTCAGCTTATCACAGATGCAGTCAGAGAGTTAGCCTTAACAGTTATTCATCATTCTCAAAGAGTACAATAAACAAGGCTAAGCTCCAAGTATCGCATGACCACGATGGAATCCGCACTACTAATATCCTTCCTGTTGTTTGTATTTTAACACACACTCCAGTTAAGCAGTATTACAATAAAAATGGAATCTTCATGAGGATTCTGGCTCGTTTTCAGGCTTTTGGTGGGCACCAAGTGGCAATAACTGGGTTTATGGATAAAGCATAAAAAGTGCTTGGCTCAGCTCTTTTGTCACAAAGACATGGAGATCTGGATACGTAGAGGACAGTATGGAACTGTGTAAGAAAGAAGAGTCATTTGAAACTCAGCTGATCTACATTCAGTTGATTTCCATTCCGTACCATTATTACGTCATACTACTACATGTAACATGTAACATCACATTCTATTCCCTCTTTTCCTTTCTTATTATTTTTATTCATTCTTTTTTTAGTTAGTTCTTGAACTTAGTTCTTGAATTTTGTTTATTTACAGTATATGCAGTGTCTAAGAGGAGCAGCCATGTTCATTTCGTTTCACAGCAGGTGATGTCCAATATATGACTGTGTATGTGACAAATAAAAAGCTCTCGAAGCCTGAAAAAATCTTGAACATGTACACATCTAAAAATAGCTCAGATAAGTGTATGCTGTGTGCAAATGTGGTGATTTACTGTATGCTTACAACTTCTGCACTCCACTTTGTTCTTGTGTACTACAGCGGGGCTTTTAGAGGGAGACTAAGAGTTTCGGAGGAATGCAGGGATTTCAGACAACATGCCACTTTTTCCACTTCAGCTGTCTACTTGCTTATGTTTTCCAACCACTATCCCTATTGTATCTCTCTCCTCTCTTGCCAAATTCACACACACACACACACACACACATACATGATATGTGATAGGTGATGTATAGATAGAAGTGCAAGGTGATTGTCTAAGACGTACATATGGCCGCACTCTTAGATAGTATCTATCACTCCCAGAATTCTGCAGTCCAGCTCTAAGGCATATATTTTGATGATTCTTTCATGATTTTGTTTTCACTGTAGCAAAATCATTTACAAATCAAATGGTGGAGTGGTTCCTCACACACTATGAAAAGACAAAAGATACCAAATAAATGTATATGTCAGACGTCCTGAAGAATATCTAACATGTCAGGAGATGTAGTTGGACAACATATAGTGTAAGCCTATAAATGTGTACTATAAATTGCTCATTTGTATAAATATGATAAAAATGTAAGTTGCTCTGGATAAGGGTGTCTGCTAAATGACAGAGATGCAAATGTAAAATGTACTTTGGCTGGAAATAGCCAAATAGCTGTAATAGCACTAGGCCTGTCTGCAACTTTACAGGCATCAGTGTAGGTTGAGCAAATGACTATATTGTTTCACACTAGTTTAAATCTGGAAGTTAAGAAAATGTCCAAAAGAAACATTACTAAAACAAGCAGAGGCGATGGAAGATGCAGGTGATGAAAGCCGCACTGGGTATGATAAATAGCCCTATTTGTGCAACACCAGAATAAAAATTACCTTTATAAACGGATGAATATTGGATGAATTCCTTTAATCAACACTCACTTAACTCTTATTGAGTTCTTACTGGTGCTTCACCTGCAAAACCGCACTGTGTGCAATTTCAGACAGCTCATTAACTTGCAAATGCCTACTTTCCGTTTCACTCACAATAGATGAGACAATTTACCACGCCCTTTTGCAGGAAGTTATGCGATAAAGCAGGAAGCGATGTCTATTGTCAGGGCAGGAGAAAGGAAGTTCAGTTCAAGCTGATACAGTCTGTGTCTGGAACCAAGGATAGGAAATCTTTTCCTTCAAGGCTGCTTAAAACCTAAGAAGAGTGACTGAGAATAGTGGCTGTATTTCCCATGATTGATTTTGAATAACATGGTTAATTCCATCACGTAGTGCAATATGTTTCCTATTTAAATGGAAGAGTGGAGTAGCTGGAACGTTGCTCAGAAGATCATAGATTTCATGATGAAAGTGATGCTATAGCAATGTTGTAAATTTCACCGTTTCTTTTGGCTCGGCTTGATAATCGATTTAACAATGTGGAAACACTGAGTGTGTGAGTTAACAAGACAATAAACAGCAGCAACAATGCTCTGTTACATGAGTGACCAACTGTTAATAATGCATGCCAAGTGAAAACATTTGTAATAAAAAAAAAAATAAAATACAGACTTACGCAAGTGCTTCTCATAATTCCAAATTATGACTTCATGGTAAATATTAACATTATTTTACAAAGATAGCAGGAGTGGAAAAGTGGTTCAATGTGTGTAAAAGAAGTGTAACTGAATACTGTAGTGTTTCTTTTCTCAGAAGTTTAACCAAAAACTGGGGTATTCTGAGGCCATGATGTCTCTTAGGATTGGTCAGAAATTGACTTTCTCAATACAACCTCAGGCGTGAATGTTTGGCAGCCTGGGAAAACCCTTCATGTGTTCAAGTCTGAACATTTTGTTCATACTATACAGCTCGGAAAGCTACAGGATTTCCTGAACTGAAATATGTTTCTCTTTCGCATGTCTCTCAAACAGAAGTTTATCATAGTCTAGCAGTGAAGTCTGCTGACAAAAAGAGGGGAAAGCACATTTAAATTTCAATTCCAGTTCCAGTAAAAGATGTCGACATTTATAACTGAATCAACTTATGGAAAAACAACACTCCTGCCAAATTTAAAAGAAAATTTAGAGTGGAAGAAGAGTTCAGTCTCTATCTCATCACCTGAAGTCACTTGCGTCATTTAAGTGTGTCATCATTATCTCTTCACTCCACTGATCTGAATGTATTTACCGCTATATTTATTTGTTAAACTGGGTCCTTTCAATGTCATGACATTTTCTAGTTTTTTATTTTTGTGTTTTGTGTCTATGTGTTTTACATGTTCCCCCATTGGTCATGTGGGTTTCCTCTGGATTTTCTGGTTTCCTCAGAATGTCGTAAAACATGCAGGTGTAGGCAGTTTGTCTACAATAAATTGCCCCTGGGTGATAATGAGTGCACTGTGGTGGACCCAAATATTCAATGTAAAATTGCTGGGGAATTAACAGGGGAACAAACCCTCAATTGATTGATGGATAGATGGATGGATGGATGGATGGATGGATGGATGGATGATGAAAAATGAATGAATGAATGAATGAATGAATGAATGAATGAAAATAACCTACAAAAACACCAACATGATCAAACAAAGAAAACCACTGTATCTATTTCCTCTTCAATTGCATTTTAGCACTAAACGTTGATTCGATCTTCACACTCCTCTTTCACATAAGCTAAGTGCCATATATCACTTCATTACACAAACAGGGTGACAAGCTGTAACCATGGAAACAAGAAGACAATTTTACACTACACCTCCCAGGAGGCAATTAAGCTTGTTTCCTCCTACAGGGATTTCCTTTCATTTCATTTTCTAACATGATGCCAAGCTTTCACATTTATTATACAGTTTGTCAATTTTAGATGCAATGACAATTCCTGTTGCTTTATCTGTCTGTGGTGTTTAATTTTACGTGTTTGAGATTTTTTCTTGTCACTTCTATCATCTTCTATCAGCTTCATCATTAACCAAATCAACTGTGCATTATAAAGCAGCAAGCCAGATATTCAATCAGAGACCTAAGAAAGTTTTATGATTTAGTACATTTCTGTTTATTTAGTACATTTTCTAAAGGCCAGCAAAAAAAAAAAAAAAATATATATATATATATATATATATATATATATATATATATATATATATATATATATATATATATATATATATATATATATTTTCCTTGAATGCAAAAATTAATTTCCAGGTCAAAAAGGAAAACTTTACTTTTTAGTTGTCATGGTTTCATCACTACGAAGTGGTAAAAAAATAGGATCAACTAGAAATAGAATCAACTAGAATCTCTGTGGTTTTGTTTTTCTAGAAATCTACTGACAAAGTAAAAGTCTTTTTTTTATAAGGAGCATTTCCAGCAGCTACTGAAACCGCTGTACTGACAAACAGAAATACTACAACTGTGTAGGATTACACATTTGAATCAGCAAATGAAATTTTCTCTGTGCTCCAATTTCAATTGTATTACATAACATCATGATCAGTGATCTGCCTTTACAATATTTCATTTCAGGTGAGTCTGTATAAATGTTTTCTCTGCATAATAAACATGCTAGATTATTTCAGCTCTGTACCTCCACTATACTGTATCTCAGCTGTCATTTGGTCATTTGTGTCTAAAGCTCACATATAAGCTGCTGGAAAACAAAGCTTGTCTTTAAGGACTGTAATTCGGAAGCAATTTCAGGTAACGCCTTCCAGAGTGAGGGATTAAAGTCCAAAAATAGGACCTTATTATAATTATATAAACAATATATAATAATTATATAAACAGTATAATAAATAGGAAACCTTATTTCAGCTGTACCTCTATTGTCCTGTATCTGAGTACAGTCATTTAGGCATCAGGGTCTAAAGCTTACTTCTAAACGGCTAGAAGAAAAAAAAAAGTCACGATCTAAAAGACTTCAGAGGTAATTTCAGATAATGGCTTCCAGAGTGCGGGTTTAAGGTCAGATACATGCAGTGGAGTCATCTGGAATTTCTAGAGCAGCTACCCAATTGGTTGATTTATAACTTAAAAGTGACTTGAGTGTGTGGAGGAGTGTGTTCAAGATCATTATACATTGGGAGGGGAAGGGATGGTAGTAAAATTCAATTCAATTTTATTTGTATAGTGCATTTAACAATGGTTTTACAGAAATATAAAAACTCTGAATAAAAATGAAGTTTATTAAGTTTAATTTTTTTATTTATACTTATCCCTAATGAGCAAGCCAGAGGTGATGTTGGTAAAGAAAAGCTCTGAGGAAGGAACCTTGAGAGGAACCAGAATCAAAAGGCAAGCCATCCTCATCAAGGGGGTCACTGGACAATGCGATTATAAATAATTTACTTTTAACAAATGCATAAAGTCAAGTGAAGTTGTGTAACCAGGATGTAAAGCAACTTTGAGCATAATCATGAGCATCAGCGTATTTTCTTAATTCATTATAGCTTTAACAAAAATTCCTTCTTGCCGAAGCCATCAAATGTTCAATCATGGAGACCCACACAACAGCAGTTCAAAGTCACCACCATTGTTTCCAAGTGTTACTATCCACAGCAGTCCCAGGTATCACCAAAACCGCTGAAGACTGTCTTTTACTTCAGCTGAGGAGACGAAATAAAATTCTACATCTCAAGAGCTAAACAAGGATCGGATTTCACCGAAGGTAAGTCAGTGCAAAAAGAAAAAAATCCAAACCTGTATTCCTGCAACTTAGCACTTTTCTAATTACGCTCCTCTCAGCACAGTGTCGCCTGCTTGCCAGATCACTGTTACAAAAGGAGCTCCAGTGTGATGCACCTCAATCAATCACAATACTGGTTAACAGCAAGTCAGCAGTATTGGATTCATCTATAGTGGGGACAGAAAACTACCGCATCTCTAGAGCGATATCTCCTGCATCATCCCTTTGACCTCCTGACCTGTTCACCCTGACAAAAAACACTCCTGCACATCATCAGTGCATGTGCTCATGGACTCAAACATGTCTTGTAGGAGAAGATAGAGCTCCTTACTTAGTTATCTGTCCTACCATTTACTGAACTGCACTGAAAACATTTATACTGCATTTTCAGTTTAGGATCATGCGAGGACGGAGGGAGGACTGCATGTTCTGGCAGTGGATCCATACATAATGGAAATAATGGACACTTATCAGAGGATTTACTACATCAAGTAAAGCGTGGACACCAATGAAAACACATGACTGAAGTGAAAAATGGGAAGGCAGATAGTGTTTGGATCAAAGAAGGAGGTCATTTTTCAGAGCAAGCAAGCAAATGCAAACATACACAGAAAGAGTAAAAAGGTTCAACGCAGCAAGAATCTCATATGAAACAGGCGTCTTATATGAATTCAAACAAGAGAGCATAATTTTGTTCACTCATTATCACACAAAACAGTACCTCCAACCTAACCTGCATAGCATCCATTTAGGATGATGTTATATATTACCTTTTTTTAGTTTTATTTATATTACTTAATTATAGCTATAATGGACTACAATAATTCTGCCTCATAGTTATGTGAGGCTATCAAATAAAACATGTTAAAACATATAAAACAATAAAACATTTATGATCATACTCTGTTTTTTAATCCATCAATTTTTAATCCATCTATTTATTTTCTGTACCATTTATCCTACACATGAATGCAGGGAGTCTATCCCAGGGGACTTGAGGCACAGTCTGAGGGACAATCGATCACAGGGCACAATCACACACTATGGACAATTTAGATATGCCAATCAAACTACAATGCATGTCTTTGGGTGCAGGAGGAATGGAGTACCTGGAGGAAACCCAAGAAACCTGCAGAAAACCTACAACTCCGCACACACAGGGAAGAGGCGGGAATCAACCCAAGAAATAATAACATCTTTATTATTATTTATTATTATTATATATAAAAATTCACATAAACATGAGATTTGAATTACAGCTCACAGTATTGTTAGAGCCATGCTGCTATTAAAAATAATCTGATATAAACTCTATCTGACTAATCAGTTTTGAGGTAGAATAAATTTTAAGCACTGGAGTGAAACAGTGGAAGTGGAGCTAGTGAAAGTAGCAGAAAGGATTCGAGCAAGCAGCATGAACTGTCCTATCAGGTGAAGATGATGCAGGCTGACAGAAGTGATACGGAGCAGATGCATGGTAAACAAAAAGTCAGATTCTCATCTTAAACTGCCTAAGCTCTTTTCAAAACAGTTTACTCTACAATATACCAAGAGCAATACTGCTGCTTTAATTTATACACAGCTGAAGAGATTTTAATATCCTCCAGCATGTGTTGGCTGGACAAAACTCATACACACTAGTTAATCTTTGTTTGTAAACACACACACACACACACACACACACACACACATACTCACACACACTCACAAACACAGAGTTACTTGTAAAACTGGTGTCTCTAACCGAGCAGGTCCATTACACTGTGATCAGTTTTTATCAGAAGCACTTCTTTTGTTTAACTTCTGTTTCCACACAGTCTGCAGAATAGTGTGTGTTTACACAGTGCTGCTCTCGAGGCCAGACCCCCTTACCCAATGACCCGAGGCTGAGCAAATTACCTTCACGTGCCTAAAGAAAGCTGAGGGCCTGCTCCTCAGGGGAGCGAGTTTAGTACACATTGCAGGGTCACCAGCTCTGTGCTGATGCTACTGATGTTTAAGGCCAAAACTCTACCATCTGGAGTACACAAACAGAGCTGTTGCATCAACAAGAGGAAGACCACAGCTAGTCATTTAATATGAAGGCAATGGACATGTTCGGGCATGGCTGTCTCTTGGAAACCCACACACATGTGGCAGTATTCGTATAGAAGGCTGGGGGTTAGGGATGGGGGGTTGGACTAAGACTCCACAAATATCACAAGCTCCAAACGAGAGTTGTTTTTAAAGGCATGTCACCTGAGATGTATGTAATGAATTTCACATTCGTGCGGTGATGGGGTCAGTAGTAGGAGGCGAAACAAGTCATATTGTGTCACTTCCAATTCTTGTGATCTGTTGCAGACCAAGTTTTTTATTCATAGTACATACTGAACTCAGATGCATTTTGGATCAGTGGCTTTTCCAGAGCACATTGATATACATACCATTTATACGTACATGTTATTACATCTGTTATGTTCCCAGTTCATCTAATTTGCCTTCAGGTTAGCATAGTTTTTGGAGGATTGCACCTTTCCCTTAAAAATAGCATGGGATTTGAACCGCTTCTACAAAAAAAGGTGCAAAATACAGAGGGAATCTTATGCAACTGTGTGTAACAATTTCATATCTCAAATTTACTGACCCTGAAAGTCACTTTGGGAACAGTGAATATGTGCTCAGTTGAATACAACCGTTCCCTGAAGTTAAACACAGAGAGAATGTGGTGAGGAGGAGCTTCTTCCTGCAGGCCAGTCAGGCCCTCAAACTGGACAACACCAAGAACTTTTTCTGGACTTGTCTCACAACTGCACACATCTGCACATTATTCATAATAGACGTATTGTTCTGTCACCAATCTGCATTCATAAAGTACATTTTTATAAAGTTTCAATCTAATTCTAATCTTAATCTATTTTCTTATTTTCTGACACAGACAGTCAAAAAGGCGTCATACCGTGTATGACTGTGTATGTAACAAATAAAGTTTTTGTAGAATTTGTAGAAAAAATGCCTAATTGTCTGAAAAGAAATAGGATGTTTTTCAAATGAATTATTATTAGTTTCATATTCAATATTTGCTGAATATTTGTCCCACCCTCAGCTTTTAAACAAAGCCTTTAAAAATGTTTCTTGATCTTCTTTACATGCCCATGCTTGTATTTCACTTTCACGCTGATGCATGTCACTGCATTTAATTGCGATTATACTCGAGTTTTATATATTCTTGCGTTTTTTACATTCTAATGTAAATTATTACTGATTATTTAGAATCGTCATATCGTAGTCTTTCACAGATGTTACTTCATTATCACAAGTTACACGAAAGTCCAAATGACATATATCATAATATTAAAATGAAAAAAATCGAACTGAAGTTTTTTTCTGAATATGCTGTACATTATCTCTAATAAATTGCATTTGCATTTATCGCGCTCTCCAACCTCTTCGCGTTCCCTCTGAACAGATTTTGGTATATCCTGTCTGTTGTATATTACAATACTGTTGTAATAAGCATTTGACATATAACAACATACAGTATGCCATCTGTTATAACTCTATTATACACTGCCTTCACATTACATCTGGAGATTGAATGGGTCATGATCAAATGATTTTTCTTTGAAGTGAAAAACTGCTTTTAATTTGTTGAAAAATAGATTTTTTAAAAATTCATTGAAAAATGATGGTGGTTGCAAATGTTTGTCCTCAATAGTAAGTTAATTTGTTTGTTCAAATCCCTGGCTCTAAAAGCCATGGGAAAAAAAAGTAAGTGCTAAATCAATCATGCTACTGACAGCTATTCTTACTGCTGATGGGATCTGACTCTGCTTAGGTGGCAGAAAAAGAAAATGCTGGTAAATTTAAAGAGCACCAGAGCCTTGCAGAGTGGACAAGCTGTGAGGTTGCACAGAAACTGCCTTTAACCAACTTTAATTTCCCTCACAGGTTTCAGGCAGCCTTACAACAAATATGTGCACTGCCAGAAGCTAACATCTCTCGCAGTAAGTGATACTATACCAACCCAGTGGTCAATCACAAGCATCAATCACAGTTCAGTCCCCACCACTTGGAATAATATTCATCCAGTGATGCTTTAATTTCCGTTTTTTCCTTGAGCTGTGTCCCAAAGTGAAGTACTATACACTATGTGCTACACTCTATGCACTATGTCCGCTACCGTCTAGTGTATGAATTTTAGAAGGTTAGCATCATTTCAAATGGAGCAGTAAAGTATTTTTCTGGAAAAACGCTGATCATGGTCCAATAACATTTTAACTGGAAGTAAAAGTTGTTTCCCGGTCTATTGCAAACGATGGCAATGCGATGCTGCTAGCTTTAGCAGAATACAGTGAATTTTTAAAATGTCGAAATAGAAAACACACAAGGTGGGCTAATTTCAAAGACATTTATAACATGGCTTGTCCACCAGAGTGTCGTCAGCCATCTTGAAAATAGCCCCATGTAGTGTAAAAGAAAAATTCACACTTCTTTTTATTCAGTTGAATATGTGCATGATCCAGGTAGTTGTAATGCACTTCTTTTTCCATTACGAACATACTACTCACACTATTCATACTCCAAAAAGGAATAGGATACTATGCTGTTTGGGACTCACCTTCACCTTCGGCACATAAAACATACTGTGCAGAAAAAAAAGAAGAGATTTTCTCATTCTTACTCAAACATGTACTAAACACAATTCAGTGGTGTCTGTAACATTGTAAATCTTGAGAAAAAAGATTGTCAGAAAAGCAGCTGTCCAGAAATCCAGATATAGATTTAGATCCCTAATGAGCAGGCCAGAGACAAGAGTGGCAGGGAAAAAAAAGTCCCTGAAACAACATGTAGAAGAAACTTTGATGGGAACCAGATTCAAAAGGAAAAGCATTCTCTTCTGGACGACACCAGGAATTATAATTTATCTTCTTCTACTTTTCTTGCACAACTGCATACTATACATATTACAAAATCGAACAGTATGTTGAAAAAAATTGTTGCGCATGAGTAGATTGTGAATATTCATACTGGAATGCACAGGGCAGTCATTATGATTATAGTAGCAGGTTTATATTATCCAGGTGAGACTTTTGGAGAAATGTGAATAGCCATGTGGTATTCTCTCTCTCTCTCTCTCTCTCTCTCTCTTTCTCTCTCTAAGTGGTACAAGTAGAAGTAGTAACATTCTCAAGAAAGCACTCTAGAGCCATTATCATTCTCAAAACACTTTCATTAACAGTGTCTTCTTCATTACCAGTAATGTTCAGGCTTTGCACAATCACTTTTGCAGCCTCTGAACAGTATTTAAACCCAAACATTCTTATCTGCAAATGAAATCCTGATACATAGGCTGTAATGTATTACAGATCAACGATTATGGTTAATTTATATTTCCAGTACTTGGCACTGTTTACCACCAGCATTCTCTATATATTAATGCCCATGTTTTTGGAGGCTGCTGCTGATTGGCTCATTAATTATGTATTTTAGGCTCTGCCATTCTTATAAGGAAGAATGTTGTCAGGGATACAGCTTCATCATTTCTGATTGACTCTAATTTTCAAGGTATTTGTCCTGTTCTTCTTTTGCACTGACTTTTTTTTTCTGAGGCTTTTACTCATCTTGTAAGGTTCAGGATCACCTGTCTTAAAATGGGTCAGCTCATATTTGCTGGTCTGATCATTTTCCGGCAATTGTACTAGATCTAGTTCTGATAGACTGACATGCTTAATCTTCTTAAGCCGGAGGTTTTAGATGTGTTCACAGTGTAGCTGTTGACGTGCTGTCTAACAAAATTCAGCACGTCACTGAAACTCATATTTTCAGTTGTTTGAATCCACACTTTACCTTTAACTGATTAATCATGTGTAAAAAGGGTTTAGCATTACCAGGGTGGTTCAGGAGAATCAACATTAATGTAATGAATTCAATCAATTCAATTCAATTTAATTTGTAGAGCGCTTTTAAAAAATGGACTTTGTCACAAAGCAGCTTTACAGAAATATAAACATTCAGAATATAAATTTTAAATGATCGATTTATCCATAATAAGAATGCTAAGGAAAAACTCCCTAAGATGATATGGGGAAAAATACGTAAAAGGAACCAGACTCAAAAGGGAAGCCATCCTCATCTGGGTGACCAGAGAGTGCAATTATAAATAATTTATAACTATGGTCAAAAAGTGCATGGAATTTATTTTGAATATTATTAAGTCATCAAATGGTCACTGATGGAGACTTGAGTTCAAAACTGTTCATGGTAATTGCAGTGCAAAAGCCATCTTCATGGTTTCTAAGTGATACCATCCACAGAAATCTCATGTATCTTTATGAAATTCTCTCAACAATGGTGTCATCAGTCACTCTCACACTAAAACTGTCAGCTTCGCTTTCTTCTGTTGCACTTTTTGGGTTTCGGTTCATTCTCTGAATTCCAGTTTACATTGGTCAGACTATGCGTTTTTTGCAACAGAGCCAAACCAAGTAAGATCTGCATACCACATGTCCAGAGTCTCGAAATCCTTGCCACTGCAGCCAAGCACATACACTGAACTTCAGTGAGGTGACGGTAAAGACACTCACCAGAGCGAAGCTGTGAGTACAAGATGAACTGCGTACAAAAATAAATAAGACAAGACATACATAAGCCACATGCTTTAACCCTGACGTAGGCAAGTTGAGCCATCATTCAAAGTGTGTTGCCAGTTTCCAGTGATCCTGAAATTGGCCACATTTCCACAACAGAACATGAACAAGAGACACCAAAGCCAGAAAAACTCATCTGAATACAGACTGTAGTTGAATCTGGTTCCACAAGCACAGTATTCAGTGATACAAAATGAAAAGGGAAAAAAGCGTAAGGCGACAATAAAAACTTCAAACCAATTGTTTCCAGACGTTCATGTGCAGCTGCGCAGAGCTAACACTAACACGGTCATTATGTTACCAGCTATAACTCTGCTGCTCAGTCAGTGAAATATGGAGTGATGTGAGAATAACTCTGGCACAGTAAGAGGTTTTTGGCTTTCTCACCTAAAGTGAGAAAGTGGTGCGAGTGAGGAATAGCCAGGTTAAAGGCTATAATAACAATAGACGGACAATTCAGAATGGCATTATCTGACCTAAGCATGGGAAAAGCATTTGATGGCCTTTTCATCTTATTCGAGACTCATCTCTCTGCTTCTTTGTAGTAATTAAAGTCAGGGCTAGGATGAAGAACGGTGCACATCATTCATCAGCATTTTAGATTCACTTCTGCCAAGTGTCATACAAACTAATGTCTGACCTGTGACCCCAGGCTGCTAATGTAATATGATCACATCAGAGACAACCTGGGTCTTGTACTATCTGTCACCACTTTCCTAACCTTCTGAAAGGCCAGACACATGATCTCCAGGCTCCTCTACCTCACTCACTCACTTTCAGTGACACCACTTTATGCCCTGGAGCTTATCCTGGGAGCACTGGGCATGTGTCAGGAATACACCCACACCCTCACATTCACGCACTCTCTCCAGGGGTATTTTTGTGATTGTTGCAGGCATAAATGCTTCATTTTGCTGCAGCTTTTTTTTTCCAGAATACTGCTTGAATTTGGCTGACATCACACGATGCACCCTGGTCCAAATCTGCGGAAAATCTGCAGTAATTTTAAAAAATGGCAAGTTGCTCCGTATATTATAGAGTTTGCTTGATTTCATGTTCATTTCTGATTTAACAAAGCCAAGCCAATCCTAAATACTTAGCCAATTTTTATTCTCCTTGCTATGAATGTGATTTTTATAAAACAAGGGAATCTCTAGTGGCCTGTAGTTTCATAGTTTATCCTCAAAACCAGTTTTGAATATTGCAGTGTAATTTTTATGCAAATTCCTTTCTCAGTTTTGCCTGAATGCTCTGTGTACTACTTGGTCAGGTCCCTAATATTTGCTCAGCAGTTTACAGGGTCATACAGTAACATACAAATTTGTATAACCATGTGTGTGTGGAATGCAGTAGCTAATCTCAGGACTTTACAGCTGTCCATCAGCTCTGGCAGATGGATAATACAGAAAAGTATAGATATTTTTACACAATAGGCAGTCTCTCTGGAGGCGCAGGAGAGGTGCAGGTCACCTGGTCCATGGGCGTCTTTCATTAGCTCTTTCTCTTTATTTTCTAAAAAGAGTCTTTGAGTTGCAATTAAAACAATTTTTGAAAATAAGCCCAAAGGGAAAGAATTAAACAAATCACCAGATGAACACAGAGCTCAGTAGAGTGAGATCATTGTTGTTAATAATTCACATGTTCCTATTAGAAACAAAAAGACTGGCTTGGGAGCAAATGGAAATCGTGACAAAATAAACAGCACAACTATGCCGAAAGGCAGGATTGTGAATCACGTATATATTGTAAACTCTAACTTTTGCTTGATTTTAACTCAGCCATAACTAACACATGATAGCATTAAAGTTATAAATGTGTATTATAAGTATTAGTTAAGCTTAATTAATTTGAGTAAGAAAAACATTTATTTATTCTGTAATTGATTGACTTTCTGTGTGCTTTAAAGTACAACAATTTATACAATGAGTACTTGTATTCGAGAGTGTTCTAGAGAGTGTCAGAGACATCATCAGATGTTTTACATCAGTGGGCGTTTACAAAATTCCCTGTGGTAAAATCTATTTAGCTTCAAAAGCTAGCTTTTTCCAGGGATGTTGACATTAAGACAAACGGCTTTGCAGCTAAATACATAGTGCAGTAACCACACCAAGCAGCTTCAGCTTTCACATTAAACTATGGGAACCCAAAAAAAAAACTACACAGCCTGTGTTTATTACTATAACAGCAGTGCAGAGAGCATCTTGTGGCCTTAAACAGACCTTATTCTTCACACCCTAACTTCATGTGGATCAGTGCAACTGAGGATAAAAAAGTTCTCCAACTGCTAGAGAGGTGAAGTAATGTAATGTGGGGTGATATAATGTGTGAGTCTGGAAGCTAAAAATCCTGGAAATAAGAGGTGGGAAGAAGAAGACGAGAGCAAGAAAGTCTCATATGGCTCGTAATGTCCTGCTGCTGCTGCCTAACCATGAGCTAATCATGAGACTAGATCTAACTTAACTTCATTCTGACAATTTAGCAATAAAATTTAAACAAACATAAAGTTCTGCAGTGTCCATCCTAACTTCAGTAACCATAGGGTTACCTGATTTCAATTTATTTGGAGACGTTCTCCATATATCGTCCTCAGGATTAGTGCTTCCTTCTAGTCATGCAAAAAAAGGTTGCTTTTGATGATTAGCTACTTAGAAGCGTTATTAAATTGAAACATGCTCATGGTGAAAAAGTGCACTCCATGAGCTATAAAGACTCCAAGGTGTAAAAATTACATCAAATTACATCTTATGTCATTGCAACTTACATGTCATTTTTTGCAATGTAGTCAAAATTATATTTTTACTATTACCAATAAATTGGTCAATAGAGTCAAATTCATCAAATTTATTCATCAAGATTACAACAAATTAATTTAAGATTATTAAGCCTATTTCTAGACAGATTTAACTATTTTTAAGCTTTACATTTTCTATTGGGGGAGCGTGGCTTAGTGGTTAGCACGTTTGGTGTAGAAACTTGAGAGTTCACACGAACAAGCGGCATGCCAAGTGACCATTTCTGTTTTGGTCTGTGGGGGAGTGATGTCCAGCAATTTATTCCAATAGGAAAATGATAAAAACACAAAACTAGTTGTAAATATTGCAGTATGAAAACTAGTTGCTGCTATATACACTTACTGCTTCATTCACTTACACTCACCAACAATCTCTGCTACGTCCTTACAAACTTTATATTTCTTCTATACACATTTAATGAGAGGACTTAAAAACCCACAGTTATAAGATTTATATTAAACGTGACAAAAGGTGGCAAAATGCTGAGGAGGGCATTTCGCTGGATTAAATTGGGTCCACTTGTCCTCTGACAGGGAAGCCTCACTGTAAATCAGTATAAACTGATCAGCATCATTCAATGGGTAAACATTTCTATCCTCCTTGAGTGGTTTTATTAAGAATTATGTAATGTCCTCATCAATGTCAGAAATTAATGGTGGCCTGGGGCAAAACTGCCACTAAAAATCACCAAAATATTTAAAATGTAGGGGCAAAACAACATAATTAATTCACGCTTTTATCAGGAACTTTTTTATACTATATATACTTAATATGAAGACCAAATTAGATTAATTCATGCAATATTTACTTTTTATTTTTTTATCTCAGCACTTCCAAATGCGTGCTGTGACTTGAGTGCTAATGTGTGGCAAAGATAAAAAGGAATGAAATCAATTATGCAAACCTGGACACGGCATCATGAATACCAACAAAATAACAACCAGACACAGCCAAATCCACTGTGAAAATTGACTATCGAGTCGTGGAAAATGGACTGGCTCAGTACCAAAACTCATGCTAATGGTGATCTGGCTATCTTCTACAAAGTCTGTATGGGTGATGACGAAGAGCATCAGCTTCTATCTGAGCTTCAATGGTTTTAGGAGCGGTGAAAGCTCAAGATATACAGTCATTGTTTGTAACGTAAATGGATTTGTGTGTGTATAATGTATATATGCACACACTTTAGCTACTAAACTTGACAAACTGGTTAAAATGAATAGAAATAAAAATATATATATAAACAGTTTGATGCACATGGGTGGCATTGTATGTTTTATATAGTTAGAAAAAATGCCCTTGAAAATCAACTCCAGAAGGGAAATATTGCCCCTTCACAGAAAAATTCTTCTTACTTGGCCTCCATCCATGGAGCACGAGGGCACTGAGTGGTTATATGGGTATGAAAATGATGTAAATCATATGCTACAACCTTCACAATGACTATTCCTCAGTCCAGTTGAACTCTTATGGATGATTATAGACTCATGTGTTGAGTCCAAAATGAGAGAAAGCACTCTCATTTGAGCGAATATTTTGTGGAAGAATGATGTTTATCTTTCCAGTACATCTTTAGAGACATGTAGAGTCTGTTCCAAGGTGTACTGAAGCTTTTATAGTGGCTTGTGGAGATCCAGCAGTTTACTAAAACACTTAAAGTTTTTTCCTTTATTGCCCAGCTGTATGAAACGCCCCAAACCTGAGTAATAGTGGACAAATTATGACATTTCAGTGATGTGGAACACTGATTAAATTCCTGTGGTGAGGCTGGGGCATTGGTTAGCAGAGTGCCTGCTGTGAATTAGGTAACAATAAATCAAGCCGAAATCAATTACAAATTACAGGAATTACGGGAAACCCGGGAAGAAGTGCAGAACACTAACTTCTCCATAAAAGGTACTCCCTCAATCATATTGAGCCAATAGTGTGTTTGTTTGCTTGAACTACCGCAGGATTAGGGGTGTATTAGAAGATGTCCAGGGAAGGTTGGCTGAGGCAACGCGAATAGTTACCTCGTGGAGGAAATATTATATATTACATCAATAAACTAATAAAACTAAAAAAGATATCAGACAGGTTAATTCCAACAAGACACTGAGACAGCTGCTGTTTCTTGTTCTGTGTTCTGCTTTAGAAAGGAATGAGAGCACAGAGAGCAAGAGGCTCTTACTAAAATGCTGCAGCCAAAGGCTCTGGCTCAAGAATATGCCTCATGAGGAGATACCACAGGAAAGCAGTTTTCACATCTCATCTTTGTTAAAAGCTCCCAGATCTCCTACACCCATCCATTCCAGAGAGAATGGTTTAGTAGTAAAGGAGACAGGAGGAGTGAGGGAGGGGGGTTAGTAGAAGAATGGTAGAGCCAGGAGCAAATTTGTGCCAGGGAAACCCTCAACCAGATGGAGAGTGGGTGTGAGGAGAGAGAGTCAGTGTGACAGAGTGAAGGACAGAAAGAAGAGGGCACGGCGCCCAGAGGATAAGGCTGTCAGGTAGAGTTATGGCGCAGGTGTGCTGTTAAATGTTCCTTTGTTCAGAGCGGTTTTCCTGCAGTGTGGAAAACACCGCCCAGAGCATGGGCAAATGGCAGCAGCCCAGTCTGACCACGGCTGGTCCCCTGATTATAAATTGACAATGACAAAATGTTTGACTGATTTCAACAACTCCACCCAGTGGAAAAGAACCATTTTCTATTTCATACTTTTATGCATGAACTGGGTACTTTTATGCATGAAGAAAAGGTACTGGAGTCTGGTTTTAGAGGCACAATGTGCATTAGGAGAAAGAGTAAGGGATTTATCGAGTGGAAAATGAAATATGATGGTGATGAGTTCTTACTTAAATCTCTTTGTCTGTCTCTCTCTTTTTTGTGTCGCAAAACAAAAAAAAAAAACTCGGCACTCTTTGCCCAGAAGGCAATGTGCTTGGAAAGCAAGATCTAGCTCTAGCACCAAAAATGCTTCTGTCTAAAGACACAAAGTCTACACTACATGAGAAATTGAGAAGGGAACACTTGCATGATTAACTTCCAGAAACTACTTGGACAGATTCAGCATTCCTACAAAAAAAAGAGAAAAAAACAAGCACCAGGGAGATCCCACTAATCCTTACATGCCTTTCAACTTGTGAATCACTTGTTATATTTCAGTGTCAACATAATTATTTTTGCTCTTAACATTTGAACCTAAATTTACACCTCACATCCCATACCAAAAGACACAGATCCAACCTCTGACTTCACAGCTTCCATTTTAAACAGAGTTCCATCCATGGGATTTTAATACACGCTAAAAGACAATCCAGGAACATAGATTATCTAGGTAAAGAATGAGGAAGATTTAGCTTAGCTGAATTGAATGGTACACAATTTTCCTCTTTTCTATAAATACTTCTCAAAATGCACTTTGAATCAAATGTGGTCCAGAAGCAAGCATAAGCAGCTTATGTGCTGGTGTGCGTCACCAAGTGAACATCTGTTAAATCTCGATACCCAACGTCATGTTCCCAAATCTACCTAATAACTTGTTAGCACAGAACACCGCTAAATGAACCACTTATTGATCCAAGCTCAGAGTCCCAGGCCACTGTCTGCATATATTCAAAACATTTTGTAAGCAAGTCAAAGGTTTCAAAACCATATTTCAATACAATCAAATAATTCACAACTTCACACAATGAAAAATCAGACATGTCTCTTATAATCACCAGACATATGGTGTAATGTACTTCTTTCCCCAAACAGGTTTGCTGGATAGAAGCGTGATTCACACAACCTGCAAAGGTTTTGTGTCTCAATCTCAATACAAAGCATCCATCTGTCTTTGTACTGTTAATCAAAGCTTTGATAGGTTATAAGGCTACAGCTTTCTTGAAGAAAATAATTCAAAATGGCTTTATTTAAACTCTGTTCATTTCCTCTTTGGGAATCAAAGCATCACGCAGTCCTCTTTGGCATGCTGGCCCATGCTTAGCTGTAGCTCACTCTGCTATTTGCAATGGGCAGATGTGAGGCCAGAAATGCCACAGCATGTTTTTAGGATGCTGAAGATCTGTACATATTTATTATACATATGCAGCATGTACACTGTCTGACTTGATCCCAGGTGTGTATGTCCTGTCAGTGCTATTGATTTAGGCAAATAAACACCATCTGGGGCAGAGACTGTGTTCATGTAGTCTGGTAGTCTCTTTGGTTTCCATGCCTGCTCTACAGCGGTTTAACTGAAGTGAGAAAGCAACAGAAATAAAAAAGAAAGAAATGGATATAATTCACAAAATAATCCCAAACAAAGATACAGACATTGCATACATCAAAAAAAGTTTATCTTGTGCAAAGGGCTGATTGTCGCTTCATAATTACTACTTCATCATGAATGTAGTAAACACTTAAACTGCCTGCCAGGAGCTCTGTCTAACATGCAGGAAACACCCACCACCACCACCTCCACCAGTAATACATTACCATTCATAACATTAATGAGCTAAATCTGGTCACGTTCTCTTGTCAGCACCGGATTTTTCTTTTTACATTTACGCATGAAACTAAGTTCCAGACAAAAGAAGGCGTTTAGTTTAATGTAGTTGAATACAGTTGCAGTTGTTGCTTAATCTAATGTGTTGAAGTCTCTGTCCGGCTGAAACAAATTGGCCTCATTGTGTAAAATAGGAGATATGCCATGGATCTGCTTGCCTGGCAAGAAAATAAATTAAATTCTAGTTACCCTGGACCCTGGTTCTATTGCATTTTTCTGCTTAAGAGCCATATCCTTCCCTTCTCCATCAAGGCTTTTCACTTTCTTCATATTTTTAAACAAACATTTTATGGAAGGATGTGGCCTTTGGTGACTTGCAAATAGTTTAATGTAAGATGATGGAAGTCCATCAACTCTCAGTGAAGATGTTCAAAATCAGTAAGAAAATAGCTTCTCTACTTGTGTGTGTGTGTGTGTGTGTTGTCCAGATGCAGAACGTGTGCGTTCCTTTTGCCAGTCCCCCTAAGGACTAGTTACACCGTGCTGCTAAAAGAACAACTAAACAAAAGGAGAGTTGCATAGGGACAAGGGAGTCTAGCAGCTGGAGATAGTTTGCGTGCCTTTACAAATGGATCAGCTGAGCCTTTTGGGTAATGTGGAGGAAGACAAATATGTAAGTGGGGTGGACTTGAATGACTTCTGTTTAGGAAAAACTCTTTCTAGTATTAACAAAATTGATGTAGTGGCATGTAGGTTTTGCAGCAAAAATAATAATAGAGTAAACAATGTATTGTGAAAAGTCAATCAATAAAGTTTCTCAGTGAGATAATTAGACAAAAATGTCTTTCCCATTATCTTATTTAAATCCACAGTCAAATAAACAGTTGAAGGTAAAGTATGTTGAAACAGGTCCCAATTAAATGTACTGATGATGGAACACCACAGTGTCAGGCTAGCGCTGATAGTGGTGCAAGAACATACCCAAACAAGCACATTTTTTCCACTATACTCTGTATACCCCATATTAGGTAGAGTTGATGAATGTGTAAAAAGAAAATGTTGCATAAAGCTATTTCTTCTTATTTGGCCAAAGTTAGCCTAGTACATTCAGTGGGCTTGATAATGTCAAAATCCAACTAATGTTAATTATCAGTAACCAAAATTCACAGAGAATTAGTAAGAAGTTCAAAAAGTAAGGAATTAATTTAGGGCAGAAAAACACATTGTCCAAACAGATCTCTGGTGTGTTTACCCATTTGGTGCCACTGATTCAGGCAAGTGAACACAGTAATTTCACTCAGGTGCCTGAGGCCTGAGGAAAATGGTCTCTACTGCTTCCATACTAAAGCAACAGTATGTCCTTTTTTTTTAATCTTAAGGGTCCACAGATTTAGCTAACTTTAACAATATAAACCAATGTAAGTTACAATGTTTCCATGATACACTTTCCACCAGGATAGTTCATAGCATTTCCAGAATGAATATTGCAATCAGCATAATTAGATGTGAAAGTTTAATGTGATTTTAAAAATGGCAGATCTGGCTACTCTGTTTGTGTATTATTTGTGTAGAAAGTCAGTGATTGACTTTGACACACCAGCATGTTACTCAAGTAGCTACCTTTTTCACTGAGAAAGCACAATTTCCCTTGGCAGTCATCTATCGTTAAAATAAACCTGATCTCATGGAAAATAGAAAAGAATTCAAGTGTTCAGAGTGACTGAGGGCAAGGTTGTTTGATTTCATATGAATAAAGTCATGGGAAGAGGTGCAGCTTCATATGAAGTGAGACGTACAAATGACACCATGCAGAATAATGACACACATAAAAGTGTACAGTAGGAAGTAATGGTGTGTGTGTGTGTGTGTGTGAGAGAGAGAGAGAGAGAGAGAGAGAGAGAGAGAGAGAGCAAAAGGAAGAAATGTAGCCATCAATACTTGGTTAAAACTTTTTACTTCACACAGCCTCATTATGTTTATATTCAGGGAGTGAGGAAGATCAATGATTCACACCTGCAACTTATTCAGACTTACTGTAGACAGAAGCAGGATTTCCTCCCTGCAACAGGCCCTCCACGTGTATGCAACCTGAAAGATTTGTCTATCCTCTCAGCAAACTGGCTTTACTCTGTCTTAAGCAAAATTTAAGCCGCTCCAAACTCACGTCTGTCATCTCCAGAGGCAGCTCTCAAGTTTTTCAACACATGAGCTGTTGGCCTACAAATATAATCCTTATTCCATTCTTTAGGTATCTGAGTGACAGACAGGACAATCTAAGGTAAAAAGCCATTTTATTAACAGCCACCATTTTAAAAAGTCAAACAGTACAAGAAAAATGGTGGAAAATATGGCATTTGGTCTGAAGAATTATTAAATGTTGTCAAATCAGGTTGATTAGATCACTTTGCTCTGAGCTTTGCCATTTACATATCCTCTATCAACACAAAATAATGATAGCAAATCACATGGCCATTTAAAATATAATCAAATCCAGATTTCTGGACCAGGGAAGAATTAAAAAATCAGCTCTTATTCTAAAATTTCAAGCAGTTATGAAAGCATTTCCTGTCCAACAAACTCCAGATGCAGAGTCCATTGTCTTATAATTGCCCTGGTTGGTGGATGATGTGTGATCCTTATAGGAATTCTCTATTTTTGATTACAGATATGAAACTCAGCCAAGCTGTACAGCTCACTCTTTCTTTATGTAATCAGTAAGAAGTGTTAACTTCCTGTCTTGCGATCTTGAACAAGAGGAAGACATTTCTTAGCTGATTATGTAGTCCATCTCCAAATCATTAACCTGTAGGTCACCATAGGATTCAAGTAATGGAGATCATAAGACAAGTTATAATCTGCCTTCAAGGCCTGCGTTGAGCACTTTCTATGCCCTTGGGGAAAAAAGTGTACTAAAGAGCACCTTTCCTTTGTACTGGGGTGGAGCCCTCAAGGGTACATCTTTTATAGTATATTAGTTACATTTGTAATGGGTCATTTACCTAAAGGGATACTTTTAAAGTATTACTTTAAAACCTAATTAAAGGTACAGGAATGGTCCAGCTAATGAGTTGAGCAACAGAAAAGCATTAACCCGATAATTGAAAGATTTTACATGCCAATTTAAACATTTCTCATCACAGGAGAAAAACTGGCCCACTGGTGGAAGCGATGACATTACTAACTATTTCTTCTTTATCGATCACAGTGATTCTAACCAGTAGTGGGTGCCTTTGATGTCATGTGTGTGAAACAGGGTATATATTATTTTCCACCCTGCGATGTAGCAAAAGCAGCAGTTCAAAATAAAAATGAGCTTAGCTTCATGCGTCTAAGCAGAGGCAACCCCGGTTGGTAGAGTTTGTATGATGAGAGTTGGCTGGTGGATGAGAATCTGCATGAAATATTCTAAGATTTAAAAATGAGATTTCAGATTATAACCCAGAGCTGCTGCCAACTTCCATTGTGAAATAATGAGAATATAACTGTACAAATACGTGCCTGTGAAAAGAACTGCACATTAGGCAACTTAATCATTTGTTTATCTTAATCTAGCTGTAGCAGCCATGTGAAACTTTATGTTAACTAGTTAAGCAGGCCTCTCTCTGTGACCTTTGTGTCTTTGCACCAGCTCACTTTGTTTCATCCGTAAACCAAATGATTGAGAACCCATTAGGGCTCAATATATACAGCAGCCAGATTCATTTACATGCAAAGTGGGTCATTTTAACAACGGCTGCCAGAAAGCTTGATGCCTACGTGACAGGAACATTAAGATGTGTCCTGGAAAAGTTTTTGCTTCTGATGTCTAATAAGAGAGGCAAGACAGACAAGCCTTAAATTAATTAAGTTTTAATTAAGACCAGCTTATCCTATAGAGAGGCTACAAGAGGAACCAGAGATTTATAGTAATAATTATATAACTCCAGACGTGGCAGTGCTATTAGAGCTGTTTACTTCTCGATTTCTTTTGGGCACAAGGTTTTGAATACTTTTCCAGAACAGTACTACTTTAACAGTAATTTTAACTATAATGATTTACACAAGCGCTTGTAGGACAGATGTTCCACATAAGTAGATTAATATGAGATATAAGAGGAATAATATGCTATTGTAGGCCTGCTTTGCATCAGACAACATAAAATATTACCATTTTGTTTAGTCTTAGGTACTGATACAGAGGAATAGACAGCTGAATAGACATCAGTCATGAGGCATTTCTGTCTGATCCAAAATGCGTAGTTAATGCATTCAAAACTGGTTTGACATGAAAATATAAATGAGTTCAAATTCCCCACTTTGGTTAAACCCATTTGATCATTATCGCTGTAGAGAAAAAGGGTTGTATAAAAGCACATTAGTGTTCTGACAAGGGTTTGGGATTTGAAAGGACTGTGTAACTTGGCTCAGAGAATGACTGGTAACTCCATGTTTCTGATTACAGAAAATAAAATCAGTAAAACTGGAGCATGCACTCCAAGTCTCCTAGCTGGGAAGGTTTCTGTGCCCTTCTCTTGTGTGTCTTCATGCCAAGTACATTTCATTTACTAGTACTTATTAGTTTCTTGTTTGAGCTGTACATAGTTAAACAGTTAACATTTGTGAGGTTGTAGGTATGCTGTAGCTGCCCCCAATATTATTACCCCCAATTTCCTTTGAGGTGAAAAAATGACTTTGTGGGTTCCTCTAGTTGGCCTAAAAAGCTGTATATAGAACTATATTTGGATTAATCTATGAGTGTAATACCAAAGTGAAAGGCTGATGGCTGATGATTAAGAGCAATGTGCTGGGAATCACACCAAGACACCCCAAGGCTGTTGATAAAAAAAATCTATACATGCACTCACATACATAAGCTGTAGGCCTCACATATACACTTTCACACACATGTTTTGATTATATAACCTATAGAGCAGTATGTATTATTTGCCTTAAGACTGTTTCACTGTTCAGATCTGCCCGAACAGCAGATCAAATTTAAAGCCACAGGTTTTAGTTCACTGGTTCTCCAGCAGTGATAATAATAGGTGAAGGTATGATTCTAAAAATAGCACAAATATAGACTGGCCCAATTCCCTGAAAGCCTTTGTCCTATTCCAGCATCTATCACCTCCAATTCCATCACCAGGGGACTGGTTACCATGGTCACCTGATTTCCAAACCTAGTTAAAAAGCCCTGCTATTATCAGGTTGGGGGATGGCAGACATAGTTACCCAGACACTATGCTCCAGTGCACAGGCACATTGCACATGCACAAGATTGTCATCTCAAATCTAGTGATAATAAGATAAAGTGAGAGAACAAACATGGGATATGAAGAAGGGAGATGAAAGGAGGGGGCAGTAAGGTTGTAGGGTTTACGTCTTTATGGGGAAAAAAGTAGTGTTAACTAAAGTAGTGTTGACTAATCCGTTTTTTCTGGTTTAGTTCATATACATTCTAATATACACTGATTTTGTTTATTGTAACATTTATTTAACAGTATTCTTCCTCAAACAATCATTTAAATACATTTATAATTTACAGTCTGTACATTTCTAATAATGAATGAATGAATACTTTGAAAAATGAATACTTTGAAGTCAGTCTTCAGTATTTCATCTTAATTTTTGCAGATTATTACATCCCATTGGAGACTGGCTTTAAAAATGATTTTCCAAGTAGAAGCAGGAAACGTGCTCCATTAGCTGGTTCCATTAGTAACAACGCAGTCCATCATGTGAAATTCAAGGAAAAAAAAAAGACTGTTTCTTTACTTCCCAGAGCTCAAGGAACACAAACCTTCCCATTGCCTTTTCATTTGACCTTCAAAAGGATAGAATACATTAATTTCTTGAATGGGGGTTGTGTGTGTGTGTGTGTGTGTGTGTGTAGAAGGGTCTGTAGGTGTGTGGCTTTGGTTGGCCGGCTTGATGATGAATGGTCTGAGAGAACCTCAAGGAAGTCTACTGTAAGCCAAAGCCACTGTATATGAGGAAGGAACTGTATTTTTATATTTTTACCAATTTCCTTCACATATATTAATATGACAATATCCACAATAGTCTATTCACTACTCTTACCATCAATTAGCACTCAGCACCAGAATATTCTCCGCTAATAAAGAACAATATTCATGTTTTGTTGTCATGGGATACATTACACCCACTGCTGTGTGGACATTTTCTCTGACATCCATACTGTGTGGGGAAAATGCACTAGCTGTTGCAGACTTGGGTGGGTCTTTATTTCTGACCTTTTTTTCTGACTTGATTTCATTCCAGCTTAACCTGAATGCAAATAAAAGCCAGAATCCAAATAGGAGAACCAAAAGCATGCGCTCATAGCTAACAGTCTATAAACATTGTTAATATCGTATGCTGTTATCTCTAATGAAAAATTGAAAATCAGCCACTCTTGGTTCAGAAAACACTTATTGAGAATTCAGAGACTGGCAGAGTAATCAAGGATGTAACTGAAGGAGATTAATTTATGTGAAAATGGTAATCTAAAAATTTAATAAAAGGTAGCAGATTACTAATAATATTACATAAATAAGATCAAACTATGCTGATGGACTAAAGTTTTTCTCATTAGCCAAGTAAGCATTATGGACAAAATATACTTTCAGTTCAAAAATGTTTAGAGTGCTTCATGAGTTCATGCACATTAGTGTGCATAGGCCTACTCACACACACACACTCACACACACACACACACACACAGTGATGTACTGTAGGACAAAATAGATCTCATCTCTCACTGTAGTAGGGGGTTGAAGGATGTGTAGGTTTTTTTCATTAAGACATCTGCTTTCCCATTCCTTTTTAGTGTGTGTGTGTGCATGTGTGTGTGTGTGTGTGTGTGTGTGTGTGTGTGTGTGTGTGTGTGTGTGTGAGGAAATCACAATACAGTTCTGTTCTTATTGTTCTGGCTTGATAAGTGCGAGTGTGTTTTCAAGGTTTATAGGAAGGAGGCTGATGTGACCTTGTAGTTCATTTGCCCATTGATCTTAAGCAGAGTTGTTTGGCATGCAGCACACACACACAAAACAGAGAGAGAGAGAGAGAGAGAGAGAGACAGAATACTGTAGTGACTATAAAAGTTTCTCCTCCAGGCTGACATAACACCTTAAATAAGACACAGCACACAGTCAGACATGCCAACAAGGACACACACCTTTCTTTACACCCCCTTTCACTCTTTCCTCCCTAGCCTTTCCAGAGTAACCATAGTAACAAGCACAGTTCATGGCTGATACCCCTCACTGCATGCAGATGACTCTATCACACCCTACACATCTCACTTGACACATATCCCTGTCTGTATCCCTCTCACTGTCTCGCCTCCTGTCTCTTATCTCACTATATCATCATGTGAATAAATAAAAGCATTTTCTGTTAAGGCTATTTGTACTACAAACTCAAGGTCTAGACTATAATAGCAAGGGGAACAAAAGAGCCATCACTTCCATAACAAGTGGATCCATGTTAATTCATAAGAGCAGCAGCACTGATAGATCTCCAGTCGTATGCATCACACACATGCTTCTACACTCCACAGTATCTGAAATCTGAATATGCCACACGCATAGTAGGTGAATTTCAATAGTGTGTGAATGGATTCTTTGTGCATTACTCAACAGGCTTTGGTATTGCCCTTTTTTGCAGGCATTCCAACTATCATCATGCTGCAAAGTACTCAGCATCAGCCAAAAGGCCAGACATCTAATCAGATGAGTGCTTTGTTTGATCAGCACAAGCACATCTGTACAGTGTTTGAAGACTGTTTGCAGATAAGGTTTATTAGTAAGGAGGAAATCATTTCCAGCTCATCAGGTGTGTAGAGGCTTTATCCAGCAGCAGCAAGGTTTGCTCTTGATAGAGTACCTACACATCTGCTCAATTCAAATGGATGAATAACATAACAAGGCCAGGTTTCCAGAGCAAGAAATCTGCCACAAGGCAGTAGATATAAGAGACCCACAACAAAACCAAAGGAAACTGCTGGATGATTTACTGAAATTTGCAAGTGCATGAGTCAAGGATATGAACAGTTACTGAGAAGGTAAAATGCTTAACTGAAGATATATGTCAGGGAAGGCATGGTACTTCAGTCCAAGCATTTGGAGAAGATTTATTGACTTTTACAACACAGCACTGATACATTTTCGAATCTGATTGATCAAGTGTAATTTTTCTATAATAGCAACTCTGACAGTTGTGGCAACAACATATAAGAGAATAAGAAAAACATAACATAACATTCTTTCTGTAAGAAAATGTCATGTCTTGTGGTCAAGGGATGGGAAAAAACGTCCGGATGGAGGACTTTGAATTTTGTAGTTTTTTAATTAAATTAGAAACTTTCTTTTGTCTTGCCTTGTCTTGTCTTATTAGCTTCAGATGCTGGTAAGGGGACAACTGTTTATAGCTGTTTATATGTAATAACAGGAACTGAATGTTTCACAACATTAACTAAGGCTGCGTAACTAGCAGCCCCTCTAGAATTTCTTTGTATTTTTTTTATTTATTTTTGTTGTGTGTGATTGGCCACAAAGGCTTGATTTTTCTGCAGCTTTTTATAAAATATGCGATGCGATTTGCAGAGCATTTTGTGCTTTGTTGTGTAAGTCTTGAATTAGTGGAATTGCAAGCACAGGATTTTTCTTCCGAACTACCAGCAGTGAAGACACATATGCAAATACGTCCTGTGAAAACTCGTCGCACGTGAATCTAAGAGTTTGGTTGAATGCTTTTGTGATGACCCAAATCTGTGCAAAATGTGCAGTAATTTTTTAAAAATTGCAATCTCCTCTAAATGTCACAGAGTTTGCTTGATATTGCGTTGATTTCTGCAATCGCAAAATCACAAAAGCCTGGAGGGAATAAACTACAAACAGATTAAGTACATTTTTAAATGCAATTCTTGGCACAGAAAAAAATCCACTGCAATGCTGGTCAGGAGAAATAGTTGGTAAAAGAGAGTGAATGTTTCTAAGCACCTGGACAAAATGATTGAGCAGAAATTGCTCTTATAAAGAACAGTTCATGATCTCCATAATTCGGCAAACTGGTTAAAATCCTTAGATATCCAAAGGGCCAAATTATTCTCAAATCATTACTCCAGACACACCCTGGCCAGATAGCCGTATGGGAGGAGTATTGGAGCTGAATGGAACAATGTCTAATAGTGGGCCTTTGAGTATCACGCATGGGAGGTAGACTAGAGCTTAAACAACCAAAGGTTTGGAAGTGCCAGGCATGTCAGGCAATCTAAAGAGCTGAAATCAGAGGCAAACAATTTCACCTTAAAGGAAATAATGAGCATCTATTAAACTTCCTTTTCTTTCCAGGTTGGCAGTAAGTGGTGTCAGACGTTGAGCCAAATACATGCAGTCCAAAGCCAGCTACTGGAACTTTTTCTTCTCCTGTTTCTAATGCTTTTCAGCATCACTCACTCATTTGATCATTCTAAAGAGACATGAGGTCAACAAGCCCCTTTTCCAGTTTCTGGAAGTATATGAGGGGAAAAGAGAGGACTGAGCCAGCACAGGGTTATAAAACCTACTGTTTTGTTTTCCTCTGTAAACTTTACTGTATTTGTGAAAAACTAATGGCAGAAAGCTTATAAGACCCTGGTACATAGGAAATCACACTGAGAAAGACATTTAGCAATCTTCCTAGCAACATTTTGTTCTTATTTTTTTAGTTCTCTTGTCTCTTAGAATGGTTAGCAAGTGTTACTTCGAAAGGTCTGTGGTTAATTATACTTGGACTTGCACTATATAATTTTCAGACAATGTTACTGTTGCTCACAAGTTTTTGCATTGTGATTAAGTTGTTTGTAAATCCTAATAAATCACAAGTAAATTACAATTTGTGAGGGAGTACACTATAAATGTATTTGATGGATGAGTCAGAAAATGTAATTAGATATTGTGCAGTGTAAGCACTGTCATGATCTGGTGTGGTTACGTGTTTACCACATTCCCATGCTGGAGGCTTCACTGACCAGCTTGTTTCATTACACCAACAGGAAACTACATTATTGCTGTTATATTCAGTATTACATTAATTCTAATTCAAAGTTTATTGGTCACACACACAGAAACAGTACCATATACAGTGAAATACTGTTTTGACCGTCATCAAAGTAGATTGAATAGAATAAAAATAGACTAAGAATAGAATTACAATTACAAAACTGTACAGGAAGGGGAAAAGTATATAGGAAATATAAAAAAATATATAGTATATGAATCCAGATTCAGGATGCCAATCTGACAAGGATTTGAACATGACGATATAAATAGAGTGTGACTATTATGAATAAAGTATAGATGTATGCAATTTAATGAATAATATGTGATATATGCTAGCTAAAAAATCCAGGTGATGTCATGGGTGTTTCGCATTACCTTAACCTATAATACTTGCAACAGCATGAGATCATTGAGACTTAATTTCATTGTACTTGTGCTACAACAATAAGTCATTCTATTCTATTCTAAACATGCTGTCAGAAAAGCACAAATTCTGCCCAACTGATTGACCTGTGTCTACATTTTCTGGCTTATCTTTTTTGTTAGGAACTTTCAGCAAATAAATCTGCACAGTGAGTGAGGCCTGCTTGCCAACACTTCCTGAGGGAGGTTACTAGTGCGCACCGGTGACATGAGGTATTGCAAAGTGTGAGCACATCTCCAATATGATTTTTACTGTCACATCTACAGTTGTGTAGTGTGAGCAGTTGCAAGATGGCAAGATGTCTCGTTGTTTAGTGAGACATCTTGTCATCTGACAACTGCTCACACTTTTGGAATTACTTGGACACATTTCTGACAGGTAAACACTGCTGTAAGGTTCTACTTTAAGTTACTTACTAAGTCTTAGGAACAGAAGAGTTTGCTTCTTGGTGTTAAACTCAGTAGATCCCGTTCCTGTTCATCTGTTCATCATTTGTACAGGCACGGAGTTATTGAGCATCAAAGGGGAAATTATCTTTGATGGAACAGGCCTTTTCACTGCACTCATTCACTTGCTGTTTTTGCTGTTACCCAGCTTGGATTTTCAGGCCAAACTGACCCGAGCTCAATAAAGGGAAGTGTATAGTCACAGTTATAGCTATGAGCCATTCAGAGATGCCAACACAAACAGGCTGACCTCAACTAGGCCAAGTAACTATGAAACAACTCAGCATATGGTTTGGAAAAAGGCAGGAGGCTTGTCTTCCTATAACAAAGAAACTTCAAGTTAGTAGGCTGTTCTAACTAGAAAACAAACCACTTAGATCAGAACTGGGTATATGGTGGCAAGAGGGGTGAATATATGGTGATGAGCAGAAAGTGTCAGTGAGGTTGGCTGGGAGTTGGCAGAAAGTGTGTGTGTGTGTGTGTGTGTGTGTTGGAAGAATGAAAGTTAGAGGACAGACCACCAAAGAAATGTTAGAATTACTGTCTGTGCTGGACAGAGCATGATAGGAATACTCTGGGTGCCTGACAGTCTAGAGAAGGCATATTGGTTAGACCAACCACAGTTTATGGAAAACTTAGCATGTTAGAATGTGAAAGATAAAGAAAGTGCAGAAACGAGAGTAGCTGAAAAGAAAAGGGTATAAAAAATATGTGTGCAAACTGTATCTGACTTTATCCCATTTGTCTACATATAATAAGTGTAACTCAGTTCATAAATATAAATGGCTATGATTTTAAGGTAGACAAAATGAAATCATCAGGAATTAGCAGAACCACACTGAGGTTGAAGGCATACTTCCAAACCAAGCTTAATGCTAAGCACTCCCTATTAAAGCAGATGTCTCAACCTGTTCATTAAATCAATACAGTTCTTATTATTGGCTACTGGCTACATCTGCAGTGAACACTAGCCTTGTAATTAAATTTTGCTTAACTAAGCTCTTTGATGGAAAAAAAAAAAGCTTACTGCTTGTAAAGGGAGAGACATGAGAGAAACTGAGAGATTGACTGAAAAATGTTTGGTGAGTTTTCCATTTTCATATACATCAACTATACATTTACAATTTATTAGGAACACCTGCACATCTGTGCAATTATCAAATCAGCCAATCATGTGGAAGAAGCACAGTGCATGAAATCAAGCAGATACAGATTATGAGCTTCAGTTAAGGTCAAATTTGGGAAAAAAAAATTGTGCCAGCTAGGCTGGTCTTAGTATTTCAGAAACTGCTGATCAGTGGGGGGATTTTCACACACAACAGTCTCTAGAGCAGGGGTGTCCAATCTTATCCAGAAAGGGCCGGTGTGGGTGCAGGCTTTCATTCCAACCGAGCAGAAGCTACACCTGATTCCAACTGGCTAATCAACTGATCTTGCCTTTCAGTGGACTCAGGTGTGGCTTCTGCTCAGTTGGAATGAAAACCTGCACCCACACCAGCCCTTTGCGGATAAGATTGGACACCCCTGCTCTGGAGTTTGTGGGCAGAAAACCCAGTTGATGGGGGAGGTCAGAAGAGACCGGCCAGACTGACAAAAAAGCTGCAATAACTCAAGTAACTATTCTGTACACTGGTGGTGAGCTGAAAAGCATCTCAGAACCTTGAGGCAGATATGTTGCATTAGCAGAAAACTACATCAGGTTCCATTCCTGTCTGGCAGAACTGAAATAAGAGGCTACAGGGGGATCAGACTCACCAAATTGGACAGCTGAAGAAAAGGAAATGTTTTTCCAATCTTCAACTGTCAAGTTTTGATAAATGGTCTATGATAGAGATCACTATCTATGAGACACAGGAAAAAGTGATACATGTAGGGTAGAAGGAAAAGATGGACAGCCAGAAAGGGACTTGATTAAGAGGGTGTGTTGAGAACGAGAATGAGAGAAATGTTTAAGTACTGAGACAGATCAAAACACTTTCCAGTCACTTCTCCTGATTTGCCCTTCTTTTTTATTTCATACTCTTTTGTATTATAGTCAGATGCTGGCATGTATTTCTGGGTTCAGCCCACCATTCTGATCATTCTTCATCTCTCTAGGCAGGGGATTTACATTACAGAGGTTGGTAACCCTGGAGGAAGAGCAGGGTCTAGTGGTTGTTGAGCATTTACACTTTCCCAATGCTTGCACTCTCTCATTGTGACAAAAACAAACTTTAGCAGCCCTAAACACTGTCAGATGAATGTGGGTACAGTCCAAAGTATTTAGGCTACATTTGATCTCAGCCAACTGTGCCATTCAGGGGTTTACTAACAAGAGCAGAGGCTGTGTTATTGTGGCTGATGAAATGACATGAATGGAAAAAAGCAGGGCTAATCCAAGTTTATATAATGTCAGATGAGCTTACATGGTTAGAATCTTTGGTTGCATGTGTATGAATATGCAATACAGAGTGTGTGTGTGTGTGTCTGTGTAGAGGTAGAGGTAGAGGGGGAGAAGTGCAGTTTTGCCATAGAATCACTAATTGGTGATTTAGAAGTTAGTCTTCTTGTGAGAGACAAACAGTTGGAATAACAAACAGCTTTATGACTAATACATCTCCAATTGGTATCAAGAGTTGTCTCTTGTTTTTGTCAAGAGCTTTTATCATGCATATGCATTTGAGAATTCAGCCAGAGGAAATAGAGAGAAAAAAACAATATATCATAGTGTCATTGAGTCAGAAGTGAAATAAGTACAAATAGCATGCTGGGAACTCCTGCTGACCTTCTGGAAAGTAAACTTGGAAGAAACAATCAGACTGAGACACAACAATGAAAAATTGAGCTTATATAGCTTTCTACATAAAGAAGAGTGGTGTTGGTTAAATCAGAGATCCTGGCTTTAAAGGTATTATAAGGCACTTAGTGTGTATACAATTGTGATAATTCACCTGCGAATAATGTATTCAGTGTGTTAGTTAGATTTGCATTTCAAACTTTATAAATGTCTTGGTGTGGAATTAAAAAAAAAAAAAAAATTAGCAGTCCACCTTACAGTCTTTTCTGCCTTTTAGGTCATCACAGCTAGCACTAAAACATGACGTCAGTATGACCTACCTGCTGTCAAGCCAGAGTGCCATGCTGTTCATGCTGCTATCTGTGTTTACTTAAGAACATACTGAATAAATCTGACACTGTGGGAAAGTTATTGCCTCAGAAACCAGCCAACCTTAAAGACAAACCTTGAGACCACCCACTAGCCCATATAAGCCCATATTACCAGACCTCTACCATCTTTCTCTAAAACCAAAGAATTTTACAAATTTATACTAATACACCTCAACACATCCCGAAATTTGATTACGTTGACCATTAGGACCACCATGATCCAGCATACTTCCTCATCATTGGTCAGTAAGCAATACTTTATCAGTTCCTTCATGACGATGCTTTCATTTAACAGAGAGATTAGACAGTTGAAGGTCAGGCTGGAATACGATTTACGCTGAAAGACACAGGGAGAAGAAATCTGGAAATTATTCCAAGAGTCATCAGTATGGCTGAAAAAAATATATAAAAGAAAAACAAGAGTTCAAACAATGGTGAAACTGAACCAGGAAAAAAACGATGATCCAGGGAAGAAAAGAAGACACTGGAAATTTGTTAAATCAATAAACAGCCTCTCTCTCCCAAAGCTAACATACACATTGCTGCCCAACTAAATGGAACTATAACAACATAGGAAATTCATTGTATATATGAAGTAAGTGGGAATCTTTCCCTTCTGGGAACTCAAATTCTCCTTTCTTGGTAATCCATAATCTTATAGAGTTAGCTCCAAAATTATTACCACTACTGGTAAAGATGGTGAAAAGGGGAAAGAAGAAATGTGTCTGTGGTTAATTAGCTTAATCTCACACTTAAAAACAAAAACACACGTGTCACAGTGACTGGCAAAACAGACAATACTTATGAACAATTTTATGACCTATAGAATTTATATTTTACAAAAAATGCAGAGAAATCTTTACTGCCTATAACAACACAGCTGGCACATGTTAATTAAACACATACCGACCTTTCACCACACATAGCAAAGACCTGTAGGACAAGTGCTAATCACTGGGATTATCCTGATTCAAGCAAAATGTAGTCTTAATCAAGATTGACAATAAAAAATATGCTGTGTGAGCAGGAAGGAAGTTACTTCAATTTCTGCCGCTAGGAGAAACTGTTACAGAAGCAAACTCCTATTTCTGATTTTTACATAATGTTACCTGTCATCGCAAGTTTCCAATACAGTACCAGCCAAATCAAACCATGCAACAGAAAAAGATGTTGATGAAGAATGAAGTTGGCCTTCTCAGTTGAGAGATTTAGAAAAAAAATTTTTTTTTCCTTTCTTCTGCCTGGATTGAAAAATAAAACAGGTTCTTTCATGGTTTATTGGAAAGTTAAGGGTTCATGGCTTCCTAAATGAGTTCTGCTTGCAGCCTCTGAAAAGAAAAGCATCAGTTTGTATAGGTTTCCATAGTTCCCAGAGAGGAACAAAAGTGAATTTTTAAAAGACCTAAAGAGATTTGACTCTTTGGGGATGGCTAAGAATGATTAACTATTAAGAACCCTGGAGGAATCATTTTGCTTTCGAGGAATGTACATTTTTATTCCACATTTATTTGTGGAATAAAATGGCAAAAAGAAATTTCAGAAATTGTATATATGTTATTCCTCTCTAAATTAGAAGGGCTTTCATGCTGGCAGTTTAGTGTGGAACATTGAATGGTTCGCATGAAAAATTGGTAACGTAAAAATTGACATGGGTTCAATAGATTCAAGTGAGTTTAAAACCAGACCAACGCTGGAGGTGTAACGTCTGGGACCCCCGCCCTATGCGGGGCTGGACCCCAGACGCCTGGGGTGTGTGTGCGCATGCCAGCACACGGTGTAATGAGACCCATGCGCAGGATTCAGCGAAGCACTGCTTTTATTACATTTAAGACGCGACATAGGGAAACAAACGTAACACTAGACATGGTGTGGTTAACTAAACAAAACAAAAACAAAACCTAGACCTTAGCTTGGACATGGAACCTAGCAAACAAAACCCCAACAGAAACCACGGTACAGATAACAATCATGGACAAGGACACAAACACAAGGATCCCTATTTATAGGGGTGGACATTAGGGCTAATGGGATACAGGTGACACAATCAGGATAGGAACAATAGGAAGGGCGTAACAAAAGACACACAAAGAAGCAGGCTTCCAAGGTTCACTGTCCAGCTGTTCCTGACAGGAGGCACCAGGAACAATCACACTATGATATGGACTACAGCAAACACCCAGCGTGAAAACCACATTAATTCCCATTATAATTCCCATTAATAGTTTTTTCCCACTAAATCCATTAAATGCTAATGTAATCTAAATTTTAATTTAAACCTAAAAAAAACACTGAAAAACAAGAGAGAGCACATGAAGGGAAAGAAACCCTGAAAGAAACTCATTGAGACAGTATGCCACCAACAATTTCCAGCTATATGTATGTTATTTATAAATGGTTGGACTGTGAATATAAATTAAGCAACTTAATCAAGGTGGCACTTTCGTTTTTTTTTTGCTGACTCGTGTAATTGTTTCTCACTCCAAGGGAACAGACTTTGAGTCTCTGACACTATTTGGTGGCTGTGTGTGCATTATTCTGAGAAGCGAACAAATCACGTCATTCAGAAATACTCTATACCATGTCTAGCAGCCAACCTGTGGAACCGTACATACAGTTTGCATTTGGATACACACTGAACCCTTTTCTAGACTTTTATAAAAAGAGCTTTGTTCTCTCCAGTCCTGTACGCTAGTCCGTGAGAACAGGTAGCCACAGACTGGCTCATATTTTCAGTGGGGCACGTTTCAACATGACCCCACCATGGGCCAGATCTTATATTACAGGAAACTGTTTCTAGGTAGCTTCCTCTATTAGCAACAGCCCAGATGTGCGCATACATGTGGATTTATTAAATATGATTAGTCTTTCCAAGAGGATTCAGAAAAAAAAATATTACTTAACACTATAGCGTGCATGAGACAGGTGGAGAAATTTACTGCCGTTAAATGTGCTTACTGTTACTCAACGTGCACCTCGAAGCACGCACACACATACAGCACAGGCAAAATGAACATCCTGCATCACACAGGCTGTGGAGTGATGAAATGCTGTAGATAAAATGGCCCCAGAGTGCCCTTGAACATCTCCGTGTCTAATGTATAGCATACGTAAAAATTCTACAATGTGATATTGTACGGTATGTTTTCAAGCGCAGCTGGGTTGATCATAGTTCAGAGAAAGAAAAAAAACACCAATATATGATTCATACAAGAAGCAGCCACTCTTCAGGTTAATGAAATCACAAAAGATTAATACAAAACCCTCTGGCTCAAATGTAAAATGTCCATTTTTTAAGACAATAATGTGTCGATTGGAATGTCAGTGTGGTGGTGTGGAGCGAAAAGCAGTGGCTTTTAAATCATCGTAGCTAACAGTATATAATCTTATAAGAAATGAAGGAAGCAGACTCCTAAAGCTAAAACCAGGGTAAAGGAACCATTTTAAGCATGTTGGAAAATCTTCATCTACAAATTTTACATTTTTACCCATCTAATTCCTAAGGAATGTAAATACAAGGGAGTTAGCTCTATCTAAACACAAGAAATTACCATCAGAGCACATTCAGCACACAGGAAGTGGATTCTCTAACATGTACACACAGATTTCTAAATATGGTTTCGTGAACTAAACTTACACTGACAGAAAGACTAGCACTAACCACAACAGATGACTGATTTTATATGGTACCACTCTTGAATCAGGAGGGAAAACGAAAAAATAAAAATGTCTAATTGTTTATTTTATAGTCTCTCTAGATAAGGCCTCATTCCTCCTTCCTTACAATAAAAATGGCTCAAGAAGAGGGAGCCAATGCTCATTTACATGTATTCTGTTGTCAATCCTACCATTTCTGATAAAACATTTCCAGTCAAAACCCTCAGAAATGTACTTAACACATCATATTTATTGTCATAAGATTTCACTACAGCACTATGAAACTACAGCACTAGGAAAAGAAACCCATCTGACATATCTGGATCAGGCTTGCTGAGAGAGGTACCTACCACGAAGACCAATTTCTAAGTCTGTACGGATCAGAAGCAGGAACCGCAGCCGGTTTGGCGCTATGCATGCCCATGTGTGCGGTATTGGTAAGGCTGGAACAGTGTGGGGATTGCAGTGGTGCTACAGCTAAAACAATCTCATCCTGTGGATTGTCCAAGTATTTTGTTTGGTTCTTTTGGGCTTTGAGGAACGCAGTAAAATAAATAAAAGGACATTCATGTGAAATAGTGAAAAACCAACACTGGTGCTGTGTGGCATGAAATGAGATCTAAAGATGGTGTCCGCTAATGATAACTGCCAAGAAATTGTTTCACACAGAAAAAAAACTATATTTTCTCCAAAGAATGTATCATTAGTGACTGACAACCACTGGTTTTCATATTTAAAAAGCAGAAAAGTTTAGAATAGCTACCTTTTAAAAGATCTGTCGTTTACCATTCAAAGCAATTCTTCTCTTTAATGGTTTTCTTTTTCCCCCTTTTTTCTGTTCACTTCTTTCTCCATTTCTCTTCAATGTCTACAGAGTGTCGAAATATTCCTCCGGTGCTTACTCACTTACTGCTCTTCTCTTTACACGGAACCCACATTCCAAATTTCTCTGATCACAGACAACTGCCATCTTCAAATATTAAAGTTAAATGAAGCGGCAACAACGTGGAATTCCAGTATTTATCTTAACTGTTTTTTCTGGAAGCAGTTTTTAGCACAGATGCTTCTTTGAAAGCATACAATCTTGCAGGCCTTTGAAGTTCATGTATGCAGAGAAGAAGGAAAAACAACACAAAAAAAAAAAAAGTTCCCAGTTGCACAGAGGCAAAACAAGCTGATGAAAATGATGAATGGTTGCTAAGTTGATCGCACTGGCCTTAAATCATCACATAATCAACATAATAACATATTTTCTTTTTTGTTAAAAGGATTGAAAAATCAATGTTAATAGTTAACAGTCTAATACGTTATCTGTCTAATTAGGTAAAGAGGCGGTAGATCTGAATTTCTCTGGGTATAGTTCAGTAAGAATTCTTTGCTTGGTAACGCAAAATGAAATGCTCACCGGCAGGCGATTTAGTGCCGTGGCAACCAACAAATCCAGCGTCAGAGGTTTCTATTAAAAGCTCAGCATGTGAGGATGTCAAAGGATAATGCAAACTCACAGGACGTTTACATATACGGAAGTGGTAATGGCAAAACAAAAATGAAACATGCAAACAGACAGAAGAATATCCTTATTTCCACAAGTATATTTCTGTACAAATCTAGATTGCAATTGATGATGGAGTTTAATTTATTAACATCGCTAGAGGAGCTTGACGCAGAGAACATGTAATCATTGGCCAGTTAAGCAGTATTGCATAAGCAAAAGTGCCGTTGTGCTGAATATCAGCATATCAGCTAGAATTCGGCCATTGGTCCGAGGCATCAGGTACTCACAGCCGTGCTGTTATACTGTACAACAGCACAATTGTGAGTGTTATAATGCTTTACTGTAACAGTACTACAATCTAAAGTAATAAAGTAAAGTACTATAATATAAAGTAACAGTTCATAGCAAATAACTTTACAGACACAATATGTCCAAATATATTGTTTGCTTTTTCTCAGTCAATTAAAATAGTTACCAAAAAAGCTACAGCTGGATAGGGTGTTGTGTGTAACAATGCAACATACAGAGTGTAGTAACAGTAGTAACAGTTTCAATGTAATGAACTGTTGCCACAATTGGAATTTTATACAGCAAGCACAGAATAGCTGTGTTACAAACATTGACATGTACCTAGGTATACTAAATGTCAGCACTCTTGGAACACCACTTGTTCAGTCAAGTTAGTTGATCAAAGCTAACAGTATATAATACTGTTTAATACTTCTTTTAAAATCTGAGGTGAATTCTAAAATGAATTGGACTCCTAAGATTGCTCAGCTGTTTTGCAACCTGGCTTGTTTAAATGCTGCTTGTATAGTCAAAATAAATAATCTCAGAAATGCATTTCCTTAATTTTTTTCTGAACATATTGGATTCAAGGTAGCAGAGAATTTTATTCTCAAATACTGCCAGAACAATATATGTAGACCTACTGTGTATACATAACACTGGATGCCACATTAGATGCGAATGATTTGCTACATTGGATCGCATAAAACAATTAGCTAAGTACGTTTTAATGACAAGTGCTTTCAGTATTAGCAACAAGGAAAGGACTTTCCTACCTCAAGGAAACAGGTCCCTGCAGCTGTGTTCTCCTTGATGGATGCGTTATAGAAGCTGCTCCCAAAGACTGGCTTGTTGTCATTAATATCCTGAAGACTGATTTCCACCATGGCAGTAGAGGATAAAGGGGGCTTTCCACCATCTGTAGCCACTACCTTGACACTCACTTTTGGATCAGTCTCATAATCCAGCTCAGTAGCTGTAGTAATGATACCTGTCACAGCGTCAATGGAGAACCAATTAGAATGTGTCCCCTTATTGGGCAGGATGCTATAGCGAATGTCACCATTTGGGCCTTGGTCTTTGTCTCGTGCTGTTACTTGCAGCACAAAGCTACCTGGGTAAACCACTTCTGGAATAGTCTGTTTGTATGCCTGCTGATCAAACAAAGGTGGGTTATCATTGATATCTGTGACTTGGATAGTAAAGGAAGATTCAGCTCGGAGTGGTGGGGTGCCAGAATCTGTAGCCATGACCCGGAGCTCGTACGAGTCTCTCTCTTCACGATCCAAAACCTGGTCCACACAGATAAGGTAGATGATGCTGTCCTTAGTAGTGAGGGCAAATTTACCATCCCCACCTTCCAGAGAGACATTGACATTTGAATATTCACCATAATCAGGGTCTGAAACTGAAATTCGGGCAACATACTGGCCAGGCTGGGCGCCCTCAGATACTCGAGGTGATCCATCCTCACTGAGAAAGATGATGGTCATGGTGGGCTGATTATCATTGTAGTCACGAACATGGATAGTAACAAAAGCATTAGTGATCTCTGGGTGGCTAGCATTGTCTTTGGCTTGCACAACAAGCTCATGGACCTTTCTGACTTCATAGTCCAAAGCTTTGTTGAGTGTGATAATTCCAGAACGAGGATCAATGACAAAATATCGATCAGGGTCACTTTGCCTACGGTTAATCTCATAAAGCACGAGGCCATTGTCACCTTCATCTGCATCTGATGCAAACACCTGCAGGATATTGCTACCTTGGGGGAGACTTTCAGAGATGATGGCATGGTATCTGCTCTGATTAAAAACAGGAGCATGGTCATTAATATCCTGAACTGTCACCTCCAGGGTCATTTGCCCTGTTTTTTTAGGAGATCCCCCATCAAAGGCCTCCAGAACCAATGAGTAAGAAGCCCTCTTTTCTCGGTCAAGGACACCATCGACCACAAGGTCCAAGTAAAGAACCTTATTTGCTGCCCTCTTCGTTTCCAGTCTAAACACCTGCCCCACATTTCCATCTTTGATGAGATATCCCTGAGTGGTGAGCTGATCTTTGTCTGCATCAGTGGCTGGCTCCAAGGAAAACCTTGTCCCCACGGCAGTCTGCTCAGGGATCTTCAAATAGGCCTTATTCTTGGGGAACACCGGAGCATGATCATTAATGTCATTCACTGTGATAGATACCTTCACTGTGAGGCCGGTCATGGTAACTGCTATAAAGCTGTAGCGGTCTCTCTCTTCCCGGTCCAGACGGCGAGCAGTCTTGATAATGCCAGTGGTCTCATCAATGTTGAGGTCCGTTCCCACGCTAGTGCCCTCATGATCAGAGATGAAGTAAAGGGAGGCCGTTTCTCCGGGGGGTAACCCAGCACTGATGTCACCCACAATTGTCCCTGCAGGCTGTTCTTCATCTAGCTGTAACTCCAGGACGCTTGCTGTAGCATCCGCACTGACCATTACTGTTAACAATCCCACAGTCAGAAAAACAAATAAAATCATCCTTAATCTCCAGCTGCTATCCCCAGAGCCTCTGAATAACTTCATCACTGCACGGTTCTCTTACACCTGCAAGAGAAGAGAAAGAAAACAGATCACAGCCTAGAATCACACTAATAAAACATATTCAAACACCAGACGCATGTCAAATTCCACCACTGTTGTCTATAACACATTGGAATGCATGAGAGGTCTGGTGTGGATCACTGGTGCAGAGTACATTTGTGTTAGAAAGCAGCTCTCTGACAATGTTCGACACAATGTTCTAAAAACATAACATAATTCTTATACGCTCCCAGTTTTATATGGAACTGGAAAAAAATCTAATGTCCTCCATGTATGTATTTTAATTTAATTTTAATTTCGCTATTACATTATTACATTATTATTTACATTATATATGTAATATGATGATGGGACTTGTGTGTACTTAGCATAGGCAGACATTTTACACTGTGATGGCCAGGTTAGACCAAATGACTTTACTGGGGTGGCAATCTAACCTGAAACAAAATACTAATCCCCGTCCATTAGAAGCAATATAATGTGGCTACCATTTCTGTGTATGGCCTGAGTAGAATTCTCACATGAATATACATAGTTATATTATATAAAATTGCACACGAGCATTAAAAAGTCAATATAATTAGCTAAATGTTGATAACAACAAACTGAAGTAATCCAGTGTTCTGCTTCACTGTGGTCAGTGGGGCACTGGAATAGCTCATTTCTGTGTTAGCTAGCTAATCTTGCTTGTTCCTGCCATATGACAATGATGAAAGAACTTGGAAATGATTAAATAAACCAGAGATGTAGTAGTGGGAGTTCTGTTATTATTCAAACTAGCATATCAAACTAGCCTCATTACATTGGTAACCACACTGATTACTACTAATACTAATACTAATACTCCTAATAATGATCATGACGCTGTCGGTTGCAGAGAGTAGCATTGACCCCTTGCAGCATTAAGGTCCTAGGGTCAGTCCTGAGCTCAGGTTACTGTCTGTATTATCAGTTTTAGTTCCCTGTGGGAATCCTCCCAGTGTCCTAAAACATGCAGGTAGGTGGTACGGTTATGCTGAACTGCCACTAGGTATGACTATTGCCCTTGTGGGCCTAAAAATATTGGCTACGACTAAAATATTGTTAGAATTATGAACAGATTTTCAATAGCTTAAATGTAAAGCCACTTTAATAGATTTTTATCCAGAATGCATGAGGGGATTGTAACAGAGATTTTAAGGAATAGTTTATAGAGTGATCGGGAAAACTTAATCACCTAATTCCCCATGTGTGTATTAATTCTGTAGTCCTAACATGATGAATGTTCACTGAATGGGGCAACACAATCTAAGAAAAGTCAAAAGCTTCAAAACGATTTCAGTTCTGGAAACCTCTCCAAAATGGAGATGTGAATAAATGTAAAATGTAATAAAGAGAGGGAGAGAGAGAGAGAGAGAGAGAGAGAGAGCGGGAGAGAGAGAAAGAGAGAGAGAGAGAGAGAGAGAGAGAGAGAGAAAGAAAGCAAACAGAACACATGATTGTATGTTGGAACTGACAGCTCCACTCCTGTCACATATGGGAATGCAGACCACTGAGAGCCACAGGTGGCCAGATTTACAGATGCTATTTCATCTAGCACTAAAAAAAACACTACAGAGATTAGACAGTTGTACAGTTTTGGCTGGAAATTGGCCAAACCCCAAAGTTCAGCCTGCACTATATTGAGGAGGCATGCAGCTTGTCAGTGGAAGTGAGTTACTCCAAACCATACTGGCAAAAACCATGGACAATCACTTTAGACTATGTTTGTGCCCAGATTTTGCAATTTGTCCTTGTCAATACTCCTTTAGAATGTGCATCTATGCAAACCACAGTAGTGAAAAAGGGAAATTCCTAATAGTAAATCTGCAGTTCAATCTATTTGTCATTTGCTTAGTTTTGTTTCATATCTCTAGTAGTCTAGACCAGAAACTTTCAGCTTTGACTCATTTTACACTCCCTCTAGTGGTAAACAGGGGATGTTAACAAAAGATAATGAAGATAAAGAATGAAAACAAATTCCTCACAGGTATACTAATACTAATACTAGTATTCACCAGTGTGACCAGACCATACAGATGGACTGTCATATTGACCATCACAATATCATCCTATACACTCTTTACATTTTAGTTACATTTTCAGGTTCATGTGTTCTCACAGTCTTCATATTGGTCTAATATAAATAGACAGGTCAAGAAAGAGGATGCACAAGCTTGCTTAACTTAACTGAAGATCTTAACTGTTGGCCCACAGTCATTAGGACAATCTACCCACTGTAAGTGACCATTTTACCGATACTGACTTCACAAGGTTTTGTGTTAAATATTGTAATATTGACAGTTAAGTTGCAGTTGAAGGAATGACACCCCCTGCAGGCTCTGGTTAGGACTGCAGCAGCCTCAGTTTCTCCTTAATGCATGTAACAGACACAGTGGAAACACAGAGACCAATAGAAGCCAAGTTAAATAGGCTCCAGAGTCACGAATTACCAAACTACCTCCACATTCTTTCTTATATATTCTTATATTTAACAGCTTATTAAAATATGTCAGGGTCCCAACAGCCCTACGATCACATAGAATAAACAGGACAGACTAAGTGATTGACAGGGGCGTCTGAGGAAAACTAGCAGTGGGGGGCCTTTTCTGTTCACTGCATAACTACATGGCAGCACTTCAGCACTTCAATTGCCATCTCTGAACAGCTGGGGATCAGGATTTTTATGGTATGTAGTATGTATTAGACATATAGATTTTGGCGATACATGATATTTCCTTCTTTTAGTGTCTTCTTTTATTCTTATAACACAGTGTGACTTTATTGTAAAGAGAAATCACTGAAAATCTAGGATCAGTAGATAGAAGTTTACACATTAATCTTTAGCAAATGGAATACAGCTGATTAAGTTGAGAGGAAAGCTGTTCACACTCATCATCTCATGCTTACAAATTTGTTAGTTGGTTTTAAATAATTAGACTTTATCTTTTTCAGTGATCATTAACCGGACCTAAAACTGTGACAGAGCAGCCACTGATCTATTTCAATTTACATACTTAATCATCACTCCAGCTCATTCAGCATGAATCATTAAAAAGTGCTCTTTGTCTTAAACCCATAATATGTGAAATATATTTTAACAATAAACATATAAAAAATAAAGCTCTTGATATACTGTCTTCCAGAAGGTCTCATGTCATAATGCTGACATGGTGCAATGTGACATTCACATCCTAAAGCTGACGGGTTAAGGAATGCACCCCAATTCTCTGTCTAAGACTTGGACAAGCACAAAGCCTAAGCCTTCTGCATATAGCCTTCCAGCTGTCATCAGAGAATTAGTGTTGGGGCAAAGGTGGCAGACGTGCTCCTGGCCAGCAACAACTTTTACGGATGGAGACTGATCCTTTTACATCCATCTCAGTACTCTGAGCAGAGACAGCAGCTGTAGCGCTTCAACTGAGTTGAAGAACACAAAAATGTTGGGGATTTAGCATGCGTTAACATTTTATATATAGTGTATACAGTAGAGTATTGGAGGAAATATGTGTAGTGGCCTGTGAAACCTTTCACATGGTTACATTTTGGCATTTCTATGCCAGACTGTGCGGTTTTTTTTTTTTTCGGAACTGAAATACTGCATGTTTCTCTTTTCCACATACTGTATTTCAATCAAAAGTGAAGTTATATCGTTTTAAAATCCGGTTGCTCCCCAAAAGTGACAGAGACACAAACACACTGTGTAAAAAAATGAAAGAAAAAAACTGTGAGTGTCTTTCACTCACTGTCAGTAACAGCTTATCCATTTCAGGGTCTCAGTGGATCCAGAGTCCAGGAATATTGCGGGTGATAAAACCTTGACGGAACATCAACAGACCATCACAGGGCATTCATTCACACACTAGGTGTGGTTCACCTTAGTCACATTACAATACCTACTGGCGTGTTTCTTGGAGATGGGAGGAAACACAGACTATCAGTAGATTTAATTTGTATGTCAATTTAAATAAACTTAAATAAAATATAAAAAATAAATATGAACATGAAATGATCTTTTAACTCTCTACTGTTATACCCACCTTTATTCCTAGCTTACAACTATTCCCTTCTTTGAATAAAGGTTCTTTTTACTTGTCGAGATATTTGCATTAAAAAATTTATACTGTACATTATTTACATGTCTTAAATTAGAGATGTCTAAGTATGTTAGAAGCAGAAAAACCTAATCGTCCATCATTTTGGGAGCCTGAATTCACAAATAATGTCTTTAAGGAGAGCTGAATGGTTTTTGTATTTGTGTGACCTGTTTCTGACTTTTCAATAAGAGTATAGCAGGCAATAAAGTATGTCAATCTCACATCTCTAAAGAGTAGTAAAAAAGCAGATTTAATGCAGTATCTTATCTATAAGAACGTGTAAACATAGACCCATCTTGTTCTTGGCATGGACACATAATGCTTCCCTTAGAAATAGGAATTAGAAATCCCTTATTGCAATAAAGAAACGCTGGAGAGATTATGCCTCTGGGCACTATTACATGCTGCGAATTTCATTGTATAAATACCCTCTGTGCACTTCAGCAAACACTTCCTAACAGTAAATCATCAATATGGGCCTGAAATGCTACTGCAGGCCGGTGGAGCTTTATACGTGCCAGAACATGACTCAAGCTAGATCCACTTACAGACGATGTACATACAACCAGGCTGCAAAAAACACCACCTTCTGATATGTACACACACCCGCAAACTCTGTCAGGGTCAAGTGAAAAATGATGTCATGGTTTGATTAAATTTAGAGGCATACCAATGATGCAAAGCGGCAAGCGACAGTGCGGTGTAACACTTTTACGGACAGTTTTCCTACACTTTACACACACACATCGTTCACTTGTTTGCTTTTTTACAGCCTCTTGGTGAAGCACGTTTAATGGGATATGAAATTTCCTGAAAAAGCATCGTAACCACAGAAATGCAGAGCTGTGAACGTCAGGGCTTCCAACGTTTCCCCTTTAAACTGGAAGCAAGGCCAGAGGAAACAAAGCAAGGGTTTCAGGCAGTGACCCAACCAAGTCCAGGTGATACATATTTTATACCAGACTGCATGCTCCTGTGGGCCACTTGCTTTCACTGTAAACCTGAACTGTCTATGTTATCACTAGGCTAGATTCTCTGCACTTCCTTCCTTTAAATTTCTTTTAATTCAACCACTCCATTAAATATATATTCATCAATGCATGAAACACAGTGTCCTTTCTATATTGGAATGTTGAGATCATACTTTTATCCAGAACTGCGAAGCATCAACTAAGACTGAAACATAATGTTTGTTTTAGTCCTGACTAGCCTCCAAGAAAGTTACCACAGTATATCAAACATTTCCTCACTCTTATTGTCATGTATGGCACACCATTGTTCTATTCATACTTTCATAAATATTTATTAAAACTAAATCAGTAGAGTGAAAGTAGGTCAATAAACCAAAAATTTTGAACGGCAGAATATTTTTGTAAAGAGCTGCATTGTAATGAAGGAATCCATAGCCATAGTTCAGCTCATTTATTTTCTGCTCTTCTGATCAGTATTTGTATTTCAGTATTTCAATAGATTTTAATTGGTATAAACTGAATTGTTTAATTGCATTACACAGTAGACAGTTGTCCTCCCTGTTGGAAGCATGCATATCACCATGTGTGTGTGTGTGTGTGTATGTGTGTGTGTAAGAGAGAGAAGCGTGTGTGTAAGAGAGAGAGAGGAGAGAGAGAGAGAGTATCAATAGCTACTTAGTGAGTGACTGAGACAAATCTAAAACCAACTGCGGTTTCCATGTTGTGATCAGGGCTGGATTCATTCCTGCACAATTGTGGTGGGAGGCATGATCTCTTGAGAAATAAAACTTAAAACTTAAAAGGAAAACAGAGACAGCGAAAGAGACGAGGTCATTGAATTATTAACAAGCAAGGACCGTCTGGTTATTGGAGATGTCAAGATGTTAAACACAGGAATTGTGGTATATCAGGTTCTTGTGTCCTCTGTTCACATTGCATCCTTTTGAAATAATCCTGTGATGTCTGGATCAGGCCCTGTTTCTCTGAGCTATTAAACAGCATGCAATCAGATTACATTTCAGATTATAGGAAGAAAACGACTGGCTTAACATGATATACTTCGGTGTATTTATGTGCTCTTATGACTTTAATAAAACAGACTTGCTAATGTGCAGTAGGCATATATTCTAGATACAGTATACAGTGGAGGTTTCATCACACTTTTACCTATTTTCTGGCCTGCCTGATGTATTGAAACTGGAGTGAAATTCTGGGTGCTCAGCAATACTGTTAATGATGTGAACACAAAAGTGAACACTTTTTTTTTAGAGTTACTTTGTTGTTCTTTCAGTAAACTTGAATTTTGCTGCTATAATGCGGGGAAAAAAAGATTTATATCTTTGCCTGGTTCAGTTTTTCATAATATTATATTTAAGATAATGTATTGAAATTCCTACTGAGTACAAATGGAGAGAATAAGCAAGTGTACTTTTTCACACGTTTGCCAAATGAAATCTGACTTTACCGGCATATATGTGAGTAATGGGAGGATATTAAAATGGAACATGTGAATAATATGGTGGAGGGTCTCATTAATCTCAGTCTAGATCTGGCTTTAGGGCTGAGATTATGCTTTATTAATTTTTTTTTTCTTTTACCAAAGCTACAAATAAAAGTCCAGAGACTCTCCAAAACTAAACTCCACAACTGTTAGTGGAAAATTCTAGTCTTTGTACTGATTTAAGACCGGTTCTGGCATGGTAAATTCAAGGACAGGTCATCAACTAAGCAAACTATTTTACTGGATTGAACTAAACACTCAAAGTGTTACTCAATGGATAAACTAATAAATGGATAAACTTAAAAATGTAGCTTGCCATCCAGTCATGTTAGCTGCTTATCTGGACACAAATCAAGAACTTTCATGTAGCTGAAACATTACAAATTTTAGTTCAATAGTCCTTAATGTATTCACCCTGTAGTAAAAAGATCATCATAAAACTTCCACACTGTGCAGTCTACATTCATTACTCTATAGGAAATGAATAGGAACTATGCCTCAGCAAAGGTTCACAGAACTTGAGCAAACTCAGGCCTTATCTCCAAGCATTCTGTTTCCAGACCATTTGCCTGAAGTTAGGCTTAAGCTCAATGCCCATTACCAGAGCAAAACACTACCAGAGCCAGTCACTCAGCTTTCTTTTCAAGGTCAGTCACTCAGCTCAAAGCTATTTAACTAAAATAAAGTTTGCTCCATTACCTAATGGAGCAGTTGATTAGACGAACCAGTATTGGCTCCTGTGACTTTCATTTTTTTCTGAGTTACTTTGGGGATTTATTGCACGTTGACTAAGTCAAAGTACCTCTCCCTCCTCATACTTGCACATCAACAGACTTTAGCATTTCAACCAAACCTTGGTGAGAAATGTTCTTCCACTTGAGTCCAACACCCCTTTATTACTGAATACTATGCACACACACTTAGCAGAAGACAAATAAACCACATTTAAAATGTCAATGAAATCACACTTAATAAAAATACATCATTACCTTATTATCCATTTACCATTACCTTATTATGTGTAAGATTTACAATGTTTAATGAGACTACAGGAGAACAACACTATCCTGAAGCATTTAGACCTAATAGCTTTTGCTTTCGCAAGTGTGCCAGCGAGCTGGCAGTGTAGCCGAACTATAGAAAGAAACAGATTAAAATGGAATGATTTGCAGACATGAAACCTTTTAGTGTTAGACTGCAGAATTGTTTTGGTTCATGTGGTAAGAGGCTAATGATCAAGAAAAGAAGAAAAAGAACATCTCACGGATGCCGTAAGCAAGTGGGGAGGGTTGAAGTTTCTTGTGTAATTCTTGTGTAAATGTTTGCCCCCAGCTACTTAAGGCAGAAGATCAGATGTAGATCTCACTCCTGTCATCTGTTACTCATTCTAGTGTGTGTGTGTGTGTGTGTCTGTGTGTGTGTGTGGTGTATTTGTGTTTATGTGAGTGTATGTGATTGTCCGGCTGCATTTCCTGACATAAGTATTTAGTATTTAACATTGAGTCTTTTTGACATTAGTGGTGAATTAGTGGTGACTGACAGCAGTTTATGTCACAAAAGATAACTGACTGAAAGGGAGTGATGGTCAGTACTTTTGTAAGAGTTAGGGTTAGGGTAGGGTAATCAGTAAATGAGGGCAAAATTGTTTCACTTCCAATTCCATTCTTTATCAGAAGCAGCAGCACAAATAAGGGGGGGGGCATTTTAATCAAAATGCTGGTGAACTAATGATAATAATAATAATAATAATAATAATAATAATAATAATAATAATAATAATAATAACATCCTAACACACCCTAGCCTGTGGTTTAATCTAGCATGTGTGTCCCAGTAACACTAAAAGCCTTCAGTCCTTAATAAGAGCAGCTCTGTGATCAGCATCCAAGTGATGACGGGTAGCAGTACTAACAGACTGCCCCTTACTGGGCACTGTTATATTTTATAGCTCTGCGGTCTGCAACCCACGCTGGGAATGCACATGTGCTCTATACTTCCTGACCTCACATGTGCTTACAGTATCTTCTAAACTAATATTGAGACCTCCAGAAGATTAGATAGGCTTTGTTTTTACCTTACACCCAAAACATTTGATATCAGTATTTATATCAATGTCATAGAACGGCACTCCCATCTGGAGTGTATTCCCAAACTTAGTGTTCCCTGCATAGGCTCGGATCTGTCCATGACTCTAACCGGAATTAGGAGGTTGCTGTAAATGAATGGATGAATTAATATGCACGTTACTGTTTTCTACCAGTTGGCGCAGTAGGTGGGATGGCTATCTTACAACACCAGGCTCCCTAGTATGATCCTGACCTTGTGCTACTATATATGTGGAGTTTCTGTATGTATTCTCCCCATGTATGTGTGAGATTTCTCTGGGTTCTCCATCCTCCCAAAAACAAGCCAGCAGGTGGACTGACAACTCTAAATTACCCTACGTGTCAAAGTGTGTATGAATAGTGACCTCTGTTTGCCTGGCATACCTTCCAATGTATATATCCAGTGTAAATATAGCCTGCATAGTTTTATAGCTTGTTAATATTCAAAGCGTTTTGAGATGCCATTGTTCACACTGTAGAGACACTGTAGATGATTTATCAGTGTCTCCCAAGATGTTAGCTGTCATCCATAGCCATCTGAGGTGTCCGTGCAAGCCGAAAGAGTTCTACAACCCTTCAGAAGGCATCACAGCACAGCCGAGCAGTAGCCACGGCCAGTGCTGAGGCATACAAATGCGGTCAGAAAATGACCATATGTTTCTCATTATGACGAGAGTCGGTTTTCCAGGCAAGTCCCTTCGGTAGAAAAAAGGATCACTCCTTGACCACTTAGACTGAGCACAGACAAGTTTACCTGGGGACTGGTATTGCGGCGGACTCCCTCTCTCCTTGAAATGAAACTGCCCTACAAATAATGACTTGGAGAAGGAAATGAAATTCAATTTTCATTTGTTCAAGGCACCATCTTATTTTAAATCCAAATTTTAAAGAGACCGGTAATTCACAATAATCAATAAATCAATATGCTTACCTATTTGCATAACTGATCAATCTATAATGTCTGTTTGAGCATATGAGATCATACAAGACTAAGAAGGAGTATAAAAGGTGTTTTAAAAGTACTCAAACACACTCAAAGCGTGAAAATAAAGAGATCATATTAAACTGTTTCATCTCTTTGTAAAGATCACTGCTGCTGTCCTGATCATTATCAGACTAAACCGCTCCCCTGCAGCTAATCCAAGCAAAATGCTCGAGGTTGAATGAACACTTACAGTGCTCATTAATGTCCATCTGGACTGTCTTGAATGCATGAATGCTTATGCAGCGTACGTGTTAAAGGGTTTTGCTATTAAAGCTCAGAGATGCTGGGATGAATGAAGCCGCTCCTACTAGTCTGATAAGCTATTCACCCTTTTGACTGCCTGGAGGTGGAAATGCATGAATGGGAAAGACACTACCAATAGCTCACGCGCCGCACGTCGATAAAGCACATAAAGCGAGTTCTGATGCACTGTAAAAGCACACCGCTACACATTTCCATGCATCTTAGCCTAGTCTGTAGAAAGATACTGAATGAAGCATCTGCTTACATGCATGGGATCAAGGCTCGTACTGGTGGTCCCCTTGTTCCTCCACAAACCCTTCTCGGATGCTGATGTGTCCCCAGCAAGAAAAAAAAAAAACAAAACCCAGACGCTTTTACAGATCCAGGCTAAAATCCATGTCCACAGCAAATGTGATCTCTGATCTCTGTTCCTTTTCCAGCTCAGTCTGCCAGAAAAACGCGCTTGCGTTTCAGCCACAAATAACGGATCTCCACTCCAGCGTGCCACCCGTCAGGTGCGCGTAAATGCCGTGCAGGCTGAACAGCCCCGAGTCTTTTCACCCCGTATAAAAAAAAAGAGGCCACTGGGTCCTACGGACCGTCCTGTTTCACGCCTATCAACGGGGACGTTAACAGGCGCCTCCGTATAACGGTCCAGCACGAGCGTCTAATTCAGCAGAGCGCGAGCGCGCAGGGAAATCTGACACGGCGACAAGGCCCCGCCCCCTCTGATTAGAGCCGCTAATGTATTAGACACGTGGGGAGTCACACAAAAGAGGGGGAAAGCGGAGAGAAAGAAAAGAGCTGCACTAGGAGAAAAAAAGGAAGGCGGTTCTGCTTAAGCTTTGGTGCCACCATGCTCTGCCGCGAAGAAATGATTTTCAAGACAAAGAGCCAGACGAGAAGGTGTTAGGAGGTCTAAGAGTGCATGATGCTGAATGCATTGCAAACGTAGGCCTATGTCTTAATAATAATAATAATAATAATAATAATAATAATAATAATAATAACAATAATAATTGATGATGATGATCATCTACTATTGTGTAGAGGTGAAAAAACTGTCTGTGTATGACAAAGACAGCAATCCAAAAACAGCAAAAGAACAAAAAAGTAAAAAAAATTTTGCCACAAAAAATGGCAGCATCTCGAAGAAATTTAACAGATATGTGAGGAACAAAGGGGGAATATTACAAGTGAAATGATCCAAAAGCTGCATAGAGAGCATGAAAGATTTAGTTCATGGAAAAAAAGAAAAAAAAAACATTGTCGGGTGATCGCACAAGTTATTACAAGATATTATATTGAGAAGAGAAAATGGAATTTGCAGTTTTAACTGAGAGTTTGACAGATAATTTAGATATATTTCCCCCCCAAGCTATTAATATCTTAACATAATACTATTTGACCACTTTCATTTTTTTGAAGAAAGCTGGACTGACAGTGACATCTGTGAGAAGACAATTTTGTTGGCTTAAATAAATTACTTTCTATTAAATCTCTTAACTTTAATTTGAAACTATTTTGTTTTAAGGGAATGCAAACAGTCCACCTAAATGTTGCATATGTAGCATATAAACCTGCTAATAGTATTGTTTATATTATAAATATATTGCACAATACAAAAAAAAAAAATACTCTGCGGAATTAATATGTGACTTCAAGGGGATTAAGTGGTACTAAGGACATATGGCATGTCCTTGCAGGAGTTAATTCAACACAAGTAATTTGTCCATTCTTATGCTTTACATTAATTAATAGTATCTTTGATTATTTCATATCAACAGTTACACACTCACCATATCAACTATTATACACATCTTCAATCGGTTTATGTCGAGCAGATACACTGCAAGTTATTGTGAATGGTCTGTTATCATACAAAGTATACTATATTTTCATGAGAGCATTAATATAAATGTGTCATTTGAATTATTGCTATTGTCATAGCTGATGTTATAGAAAATTAATCAACTCCTGGCCCACTGGAACTGTAAATTTAACAGTATTGGGGTATAAATAACATATAAAATATACAAATATTACATTCATTTCAGTCATTTTCTATGATTTAGGATGTTTTGCAGTGTTTCTGTCACATTTGGCTAGAAAGACACCTCTGCTGTCTGTATGAATATAAATAGAAATTATATTCTTTCTCTTTTTCCTTAAGAGCATTTCACAGCCCTTGAGCACAGGCTGTACACCATCCCTTCCTCCCTCTCTCCCCATGTTCTGGCCCAGTGAAGGCAGAATAAGGCTGACCTAAAATCCAAATTGATTAATGGCCATGCTGTCCTGCTGATGTTCCTGGTGCTTCTTAATTTCACTTTCACACCATTTGAGATTGAGCTTAATACACAATGATGCTATAGACAAAAAAAAAAACACTTTATTTTGCCTTATTTGACCAACAACTCTTATTGACAATGAATAACATTGATTATCTCATTGCAAAGGGACTTAAAATGGGAAATATTATGCAGCAAGTAAACAGTCAGTTCCCAAAGATGATATGTTGGAAGCAGGAACAATGGACAAGCAAAAGATCTGAACGACATTGACATGGGGCAAAATTTAATGACTAGACAACTGAGTCAAATATAGGCTGTCAGGTCAGATCCCACAGAAGAGCTACTTAATGCTGGCTATGATAGAGTGCCCATGCCTACCCCTGTCCACCACTGAGGTGCCAATACTAAGCATGTGAGAATGAGAACTGACCATGTAGCAATTGTAGAAGGTTACCTGGCCAGATGAATCATGTTTTCTTTTGCATCATTTGGACAGCCAAGTGCGTGTGCGTCACTTACCTGGGTAAGAGATGGCTCCATGATGGGAAGAAAGCTAGGCAGTGGAAGGATTTTGATGCTATGGGCAATGTTCTGTTGGGTAATCTTGGGTCCTGGCATTTATATGGATGTGACTTTGACACGTATCACCCTTCTCAAAAACACATCTTCATGAAAACAGTACTCCATAAAGGCAAGTTGCCTGTTTCCTACATCCTGCCACACTACAAATATTGTTCAGGCATGCTTTGAGGAAAGATTTAAAGGTGTTGACTTGACCTCCATATTCCTCAGAATTTGTGGGAAGTGCTGGTTTCATGAAGGCTCCACTTCACAACTTACAGGACATAAATGATCCCTTGGTGTCCAATACCACAGCACATCTTCAGAGGTCTTGTGGAGTCCATGCCTTGACAGGTCAGAGCTGTTTTGGTAGCACACTGTGGACCCACACAATATTAGGCAGGTGGTTTTAATGTTATGGATGACTGACATATATCAGCAGTCATAAATGACTCGGTCACTGTGAAATCATTTGGTTCTGCTTCAGTTGGAGTTAATGATGGTTCTCGTCTGCTTTTCTGTAGAACCTTTTACATAAGGTAAGTTCAACATTTTTAATGGACATTTACAAGCTAGGATAAAGATGACTCATACATCTTTATATATATATATATATATATATATATATATATATATATATATATATATATATATATATATATATATATATATATATATATATATATAAAGATTTTTATCTTTTATTTTATATATATAAAATCGTTGATAATATAACTATGATTTAGGCTTCAAAGAAGTTCCACAAAAGTTACAGGACCGTTTTGTGAGAAAGAGATCTCTTTTTACATTATCAGTGCATCAGCTGGCTAGATTCCACCCAGTCACGTTCTTTTATCTGATATACACTTCCTTCAGCTCACAGGCAGCAATGAGGTCACTCACAGTGCTTCTAAGAGGGAAAGGGACTTATCTTCCATCTCGCCATCACAGCAGACCATTTCAAAATCTCAGCCTGCAATGCTAAGTGACCACAGTGACCAAAAGCAGTGACAAAGATGTGCACATCTAAAAATCCCAAAGGTTGAATTATTTGCTACAGTGTGGTGAGTACAGATGGACTCATTTGAACACAATGGGTGTTAATTAAACACTGGGAATTTTAAGTAATCTTTATTATGAGTGTGGCTTGAAATGGGTCGGTAAAGCAGCTTTTACAAATCACCTTAGTGTGTTGCTTTAGGAAAGTCATGCAGTGAGGTTCACTCAGGTCATGGCAAGGAGAGCTATATTGATGTCAGTCTCTAAACATGACGCTCATGTGTTACCACAGTTCAGCAGCTCTTGGTGGTCACTTTGATTAAAGTGTCACTTCGGATAAAATAAAGTATTACTTGTACTGAAATCAGTCAGCGCAGTGATGTATGAGCCAAATGATTACAAATAGCAAATTTCACATACAGTTTAGCAGGTAGGCAGTTTACTGTGAAATTGTTTTTCATTTGAACTAAAAATTATCTATGGACAGTGCAGGAATGCAATAGCTGGAGCTTTCTGAAATGACAGGGAAAATGATTGCTTTGTTCTTATGATTCCCACTCTCACAATAAGCTGTAAGCATTTTGTTGTAACCCATTACATGTTAATCGAAATACACAGAAAAAAACTAGCAAATGGCAATATAAACATGTATACACTTTGTATTGCCTTTTTGCAGGTGCTCTTGATGCAATTGAAATGATCATGTCCGAGAAACCCCACAAAACCTCAGAAGCATGACATACATGCAGGTAACTTTCCTTACGTATGTATTGTCATGTTTTTATCTTAAGTTGCTGACTTGAATAGAATAGTTGAATAGTTAATGGTGAATTGATGTATAGATTGGTAATGTTGTGTTACAATTCATTTTAAAATGAAAAAGTGCTGTGTTATATATTTAGGTGAGGCTTGGTACTTGAAAAACTTTGTTGTGGGTTTACTATTGTGGGTGTTGTAAACCTAAATCACTGATTCACTGAATCACTGATTTTCCGCCATAGCTCAGTTTCTGAAACCGCCCTTTCTCTTGCTTGATGATATTTACTTCCTGTTTCCCCTCGTATACTCCACTGAGATACTTAGGCAGCTTCATCCTATTCTTAGGCTAAAAGGTAATGACAGAAATAGTTGTGGGAACAGAAGAAGGAACAGGAAAGGGCAGATGCTCAGCAATGCTGCCCGCTGATGACACTAACGTCAACCTTATTGTGGACTAAACTGGGCAACGTTGATTGAGAGTGTTGACTCACAACTTGTGCACACAGATGTTTTCTTCTCTTCTCAAAGATATAAAAGCCAGAAGTACTTTAGATGTCACAATCCCTCAGTGCCAAAACTCTTTTTTAATACTCTGATTTACATAACAAGCAAAGGATTATTAAAATCCTTGCATTGTAAATGATATGTGCACTTGGTTTTCATCTCACTTGACATTTATCATTAATAAAAGTTTATTTTTTTAAATCATATGTATTCCTTTGCAATATAATAATATTATTTAACCATCCAGAATCTTTGGAAGTAGGGAAGTATGGCAGGAAAGCTCATCTGTATTGTCTGCCATCATCTTCATGATTCAGCACTGACACGTTTCCCTCTTAAATTTATCTTTAAAAATAAAATGAGTGTGAGAAATGACTTAGCTCCAGGTTTCCAGTCAGGATTTGTGTGGGAAAGAGTGGTATAATGTAACTGGAACTCAGACGTACACTTGAAGCTGACAGATTACACACATACACATATGTGTATTAGACTCTTTAGCCGATAATAAGTAAAGGTTATTTAAATATTGGTGGGGTCTGTGGTATTCAGTCTTTATTTATTTGCCACATAAAGATTACAGCACAGAGGAATTCTTTTCTTTGAATATCGCAGGTTGTTAGGAAGTCAGGGTCAGAGCAGAGGGTCAGGCATGATATGGCACCACTGGAGCAGAGAAGATTAAAGGCTTTGGTCAAGGGCCCAACAGTGGCAGTTTGGCAGTGCTGGGGCACAAACCCCTGACCTTTTGATCAGTAATCCAGAGCCTTAACCGTTGAGCCACCACTGTGCCAAGTTATGTTATGAAGGGATGTTCAGGATATTTCAGTTTAATGAGGGCTGGTATTCTTAATATGGCTAGCCATAGATGCAGTCAAAGCAATGTATCTCCTTTAAAGCACCAGAGAAGTACAGAATATTATTTTCTTGCTCTTTTGCAGCATATACAATGCCACTCAATATAGTCCAACTGAATGAAATTAGTACTTTGTTCTGCTCAATGAGAAACTCAGAAAATGATTTTCCACTCCATCCAGTCCTTTTTTTTTTTTTTAGCTTTTGCATCCTGTGCTCATTTCCCCTCATTCACATCCATTTCTTATTCTCCTGGTGAGGAATTGATGGATAAGTAGTTAACTGCTCATTCCTTGTAATTATTCATTTCCATTTTACGGCGACTTTGGGTTTGGAGGTGCAGGCCCCAGATTATAGGACTGAGGTTTTTACATACAAGACAAGAAGTTTCGGTACTCAGTAGGAAGCTGGTTTTGATATCACCTTCTCCCTTATTGTACTGTTTTAATAACTAATACAGTCATCATCCTCTCAGGAGGATATATTTGTAAAAGAGAGGACACCATTTACATCATTTCCTCTTTACCCCTATGCAACAGAGGTGTTCTCACATAAACTTGTGCAGGATGGTTTCCATTGTCCAGTTGGGACAAGAACTTAACAAGACAATGCAGAGATGATCATGTGACATGCTGTGCGGCAAAACATGATAATTTGGCCAATTGTTCTGGACCTACATTTCATGTCTTCTGCATTCATCTCAAATTCTTTTTTTTTAATTCAATTTCTTAATTCCTTTGTGCAAAACATGTAATGTCAGTTAAACAAAGTACATCAATAGAAAGACAAAATCATTTAAATTAAATTCAAATTAAAATATCATGATCAGAATTATATGTTTCTACACCTACTGCTAATCATTTCAATTTTAAAATTAATTTTATTCCATTGGCAGGTAATGCTAATTTCAAACACTTATTTCTAGAAAGATGTGAAATTAGCCAAAAGTGTTTACCGTGTGCAGAAAAAAGGACTATGAAATTCTTATTTGCATGTTTTTCCTCAGGATTTTACATAAAATACACGGACATTGCAAAACCATAAAAAATAGATACATTTGATTATACTTGCCTATGTAATGCTTCTAGTTATTTAACTCTACTTTAATATTGGTCTTGCAGAAAAGTCCCATTTAACATGGCTAGTAAACGCACTTCTCTACTCAGCTTTGTCTGTCAAGCACGGCCTTCCAGAAAACAGGAAATGTAAAATCCTGAGAACGTCCTGTGGAGTATTTTGCATTTACAGTGCTGTGTTTTGGGAAGGCAACATGGCCGCCCCTTTTCGCCTAACCGACAAAACTTTCCAGCAGCTTCCTTCCCCGCCTGAATGTGAACAGCATCGTGGGAAAGATAGAAAGGCATAACTATACTGGGCTGTTCTTGAAGCATTGTACTCAGTCTTTCAGCACCACCAAACCCCTGAGCCCTAACAAATACAACTAGAACAGTTATAGCACATGACATTGTTTCTGTTTGTGTGGGTGTGTGTGACAAGCGTCTGACTGTGTATGTAGAAAAATGATGTAATTCCCTTATTTAGGTTTTTACTTTTTTATTTGACTTTTTTTTGTAATTCTTTTGCATAGTAAATGTGTGTGTGTGTGTGTACTTTCTTTCATTGTAAAAGTGTGAGTATGTGTGCCTTGCTTTCCTGAGGTGACAGATTAAAGAAACATAGCCTTTCTGCATTGTGTTTATTATCAGTGCTGATCTGAGCTTTTCTGGCATTAGGGGCTATAGAACTAATTCCGAACCTGATCATGAGGTTACACAGATGGCGTCAGCAACAAGGAGCCTTATTTCCTTTCTTTTATGGGAACATTTCTGCTTCTTTGGCATTTGAATAAGATTTTGTCATCTTGTGCGAAAGCAGTCCGGAGTTTCTTTCCGGAGACTTTCCACCTTCTCCTTGGCCAAATGATAAAAAAGAGAGAGATGTGAAGGTCAAGAGCACAAGGTCATACAAGGATTACCTTACTTCCTTATTTCGTCTCTTAAAGAGCTCAGATGGATCTCTCAGCTGCTTCCTGTTTATTGATAGGAAAAGCTGTTGTATTCTCTTCACAAAGGTGCCTGACCATCGAACTCCAGGATGGAAACAGCTTCCTGTAATGGCTTCCATGCACACAGGGGATGTAATCATTCCTCTTATTCATGTCCGCCAGCAAAGTCTTGCTTCTGTACCTCAGGAAGGATGTCAATTGGATGTGATTTTCTGTGAAAGCAAGCATTACACTCCCCTGATGTGTAGTGCAAAATAACCTTCCAGTTTTCTTGTAATTCTTGAATAAAAACTGTTCTAAATGACAATTTATTCTCAAGTAAATCTATTTATTTTATTTATTTATCTATTAATTGTATTTATTTATTCACTCATTCAGTAACTGTTTTATTCTGGTTAGGGGCATTGGTGCAAGGTAGGAATAAACCTGGTATAGGCAACCACTGTGAATACCACGAGAAACCAGGAGCAAACCTGAGAACCTGGAGTAAACCCACAATACATGGAGGACATGCAGAAAGACAGGATTGGCCCATGGACCATGAAGCTGTGAAGCAGCAGCACTAACTGCCATACCATTCAAACATCTTGTTGACAAAATGTCTTGTCCACAGTGAGATAGAAACCATTGAGGGAATTTTCTGTTCTATAGCCACTCCAGGATGAATGTGCATATTTCTATGTATGCTATCTTAACAACAGGTAGCTAATATTGGCCTCAGTGTTATGCCAGAATCAGTTCCCAGAATTCAGTGCAGCCTACAAACTCAGTGTACAAACACCTCTCTCATGTTCACACTCACCAGATTACTGACCACACTCACCTGTGGACTCTCACAGTTTAAAATGACTCTCAGTTCACACAGGCATTACATAGTATAAAATGTTTTTATCTTGTTTGGTTATCTCGTTTGTTCCCGCCTGCCCCAGTTGTTTGCTCATCACCTGACCCTTGTCTGTTTTTTGTCATTCCCTTTTAGATTACATCTCTGTCTTTGTTTGCTGTGCTTAATAAAAACCATGGAGTACCTGCAGTTGTGTCCTCATCCACCTCCTGACACTTTTTACAAAGATTTTTTTTTAACAATGTCAGTACCAAAAATGTTCCTTCTTACTATTTAAAATATTGTGGGAATAATCAACTTTAATGTTTGTTCTGTTGAAACAATAACATGCCTTTAAAAATCTGTTCTATCTTGGAATCTGAAAGCTGGATATTGTTGTTTATTTGGTCCTGGATTTGGGTCAAGAACAACTCTAGAGCAGCGATAACTCTCCTAGATGGCAGATCACTTCTCTGGCACATGGTAAGGGATTTTTCAAATACAGTAGGGAACCAGGGAAAAAATATATATTGAAACATCATGTAATCACCAGATGTGTAATTGTTGTGCTACTATATAGTGTATTTATTCAGAAGGTAGCATGCTAACTGCTGTTGCCTGTAATACTTGATACTAAGTCAGTATTTTTCCGTACCTTAGAGGCTATAATTCACCTGCCTTTTTATTTAGGAAACATAATCTTAATTATGTTTGGATAACTGATAAATATGCTTGCTAGTGTACTCAACTTTTGAACCACGATGTGTGTTTCAAATTTCTTTCAGAGGCTGGGATTGTTTATGCTCCTTTGACAAGTATTAAAATGGAAATAAACCCAATGTGAAATGTTTGTACAGTATTTGAAAAAGTGACAAATTGTCAAAATAGAATAAAGCCTTTGAAAAATCCAGTATCCTTAAAAAAAACGTTAAATATAGAATTTGCAACCGATCTTTAGTCGGCCCTCAGAGTTAACACCTATAGAAACTCATGGTTTAATGTAGAAGAATAGGTGTTGCCCTATTCAAAAGGGTTCCAACAACAAACCTACTAGGAAGATCCCTTAAATATCCAGTGAAACCTTGGAGAACGGGTTAAACGGTGTACTGTACTAGGGCCCAAAGCATAAATCCATCCTTTCACTAAACATTTACCAGAAGTGCAACAACAACAGCTCTGTTAAATTCTCAAATCCGATTAGTCAGAAGCTTCTGATTGTTTTCTACAACAGCAGTCTAATATTGTGTGCCATTCAAATAATAGCTTTATATCAATGTCCTTATTATAATACACTATTGGTTGTTTAGTAAGACCCAGACGATATGCATGCTCTAGGTTAATAATGAACAGGTATAAAAATGTGTGGCTATTTAATTAAAAAAAAGTATATTTTTAATGTATAATTTTTAATTTTGTAAAATACTTAACTTCTATGGAACTGTCAATGCTTTGTAACAGTTTTCAGCTGCTGGAAAATCCTTTGGAATGGGCCTTTCAGGTTTCTCAAGCTACATTAATTTTTGCCTTATTAACAATGAAGGCTGGAGAGAGAGCGAACTTGTCTAAACTCTAATGGTTGGTAAACTATGAGGACTAAACAATCCACTTTAGATCATTTCTCTCATGGTTCATTCCTTACATACTGTAGGGAATAAAGTATGTAAACTGGACCTGCATTCAGCTAGATCTGAATTTTTCTTTTTATATTTGTGCTCCAGGCAGCCTGCATTGTAGACTGGAAAGCACAGCTTAAACATCTCTTGTGTTATTGTGTTAATGCCTGGGAATGAACTTAATCTAGTTTTTTAAGCTGCTGAACTTCCACCACCACCCAAAAGTGTTTGAATTGTGAGTTTAACCCAGAGTTCATGTGCTCAGCGCAGAACACACACTTCCTTGTTCTTATCAGTTGGGCCTAAACTCTAGAGGGGAGAAACATCGTCTATTGTAACACAATAACTGTATCTACATTAAGGAATGTCAACAGAGTGTATATTAGAGTAGTACATTCTCTGAAGCTAAGTTCTAAACAGGTCTTTTATTTCTTACAGCATCCAACATAATTATTACCAAATATTTAAAGACACAGTTTTGATTTACATACACAGATTTGTGGTGATATATTTGTTAAATCTGATTTGGGGAAAGGTTTGAAACAAAGATTTTTTTTCCATTCTCACTAGCAGAGAAAAAATTCAAGTGAGAGTTGAAGATTTTAGCATAGTGCTGCAAGTAGCTCCCTTAATTTTGCTCCATTTCTGAAACTATATAGAAGTTATGTGGAAATTGGTCTTGTTTTCTTGCTGTAAAAGAAATTATAAGTTTATGCCATTAGTTAAAAAATATGTTTCGAATATATGTATCGAATTCTGTTTGTTTCTAATTTTTTGTAGGGTTTTATCTCTTATAATGAACCTCCTCTAACAGTGGAAACCTCTGTCATAGGGTTCTATATATAGAACCTATAAAGGTTTCCCCAGAGGGACAAACTAAAGCAATAATTAGGTTGCTAGGTGATAGTATATATTCTTTCTGCAGCAAATGTAAATACATATGTTCATTAAGGATCAGTAAGGAGCCTGTCCTGGAAATGCTAGTTGAAAAGTAGAAATATATGAATTTGATACCTGACCATTGCATGCCATCAGAGACACTTGTACATTCACCCACACACACATTCATTCCATGAAGCAGTTTAGAGTCACTATTTAGGAAGGTAGGAATACTGTTTTCTATTTCTGAAAGAAATCCTTATTGACACACGGATAACACATGTAACAGTAATTAAACTCAGTATTGAAGGCACCAACAGTACCTGCTGCAATATGTAACTCAATAGTGAAATAAATGACTAGTGCATGCTAATTACAGTTTTTTTTTTTTTTATGGAAATGCATGCATTACAGATCCCTGGTACTTCCTAGATATTCTCAGCCTATTTGGATCTAATCCGGGTTAAACAAATGAGGGGATAAATAATCTATGAGAGCTGAAATCTGAGAAGAAGGCCACACCATGCCTATTTTCCAGAATGACAGCTTTTATGAAATGTTATAATAATACCCAGTGATCTGGGAAAACCATCCTCCATGTCGATGACTATTTTATCATAAAATTACACACAGCCATGCTTTAACCATATGAGCAAAATAAAACAAAACCATTAACATGTGGGTCTGGATCTTTTCAACAGTTATTTCCCCTGCAGAATGACTGAAATAAATTTCTCATTGTAGGACATCATGAAAATATTTCATACATGTGAAAGCACAAGTTGAAAAAAATAGACTACCCATACTTTTCAATTTAGGACAGACAGACAGACAGACAGACAGATAGATAGATAGACTTTTCAGAAGTAACATCCCCAAAAATCAGTGGCAGTTATTGTGATACATCCACAGTATGTAGATCTATTTATTCCACTTCCAGAGACCTGCTGCCTCTCTTTACCATGCATGAGACAGAGCAGTCATTCATCACTCTCCACCAGAGGAAAGAAAAAAAAAGATGCGGGTGAAAGTGCACACTCTCAGAGATCAGCCAATGTATTTCCCATTACTCTACACAGATAGCTTTTGGATGGAAAAGCAAGGTGGCGTAATATTGGGGAGATCTGCTGGAGCACTTAGAGGTCGACTAGCTGTCCACATCACAGGGCTACTGATTTTGTGGCCTCTGTAATTATCATGCAGTGGGCTATTTCTGTGATATTCGGCTACAGATTAGTCTAAAGGACGCCCGCACTGTTTCCATGGCAAAGTTGGAAAGTCGCTAGCAAAAAATAACAAACAGAAGGAACTCAATCAAGATTGAATGTGACTCGTGGGCAGAACAGAGATTCGAAATACTTTGGTGAATAGAAATGAAGTAGAAAAGAACTGACTGGGACCGATTAGGTTATAGTCATTAAATGTGTCTTGTGGCAGACCAAACAATATATGAAATATTTTTTGAAAGCAAAACTAATTTGAAGTTGATGAGATTTCGGTTACTATATGTAAACAACGATTATTAAAACGTTCTGAAAAGAATTATAACATGACCAGCATAATGCACTGTTGCAGAAACATATGTTCAATTTTTCACACTAATTTATGTGTAATATATTATTTATTTGCTTTCTACATTTTTCTTTTTGGCAGACACAAGATTTTCTTCAACTGGAAATTTAGAGTTCTAAAGAAAATCCCACAACCCAAAATCATTTAATATCCCATGACAGAGGAGAGGAGAGGAGGATGCAGTTGCAGATAATGACTCAGTGATAATGATATCAATGATAATGATAATAAAAGTCATGCAAACAAATCCAAATCAGCAATCAAAAGCCAAGGACAGGCAAATTCAGCCAGCAAACAGACTTAGAGGGACAAAATCCAGAATGTAAAAAAAAAATCAACAGAATGCAAGAGAAGAATTTCCAAAAAAAATGGACATGCATGAGAAATAAAATATCAAGCACATGATTCTTGTTATTTCTTGTGATTGTACTAATTTACATGACTCTATGACTGAATAAAAAGGGTACCGTTTTCACGAGCACTGAATCAACTGCCATTCAAATGTAGAAATTAACGGATGTGTCTGGTCTGTTTCAGTGCTGTCACCTTCGCTTCTTAACTGTCTGAAAGGATGCAAAGCAAATTATTACAGGTGTTACAGTAGTACCACGGGCAGCATGCTCTTGCTTTCGTCTTGTCTTATAACAAATAACTAACCTGTGCAAAGGAAATATGCTAAAAGTTCACATTGATTTAAATGCGCGCAAAGTTTTATTTATACTTATCGGCCACATAATGAGTTTTTCACCAAAAGTAAAACTGACTGGATCCTGAAGTGATGTATGTGTATTTGCATATAATGAAGCCACAGTTTCTAAGTGTGTATTTAGAGAAACTGTGTTACAAGAATGCCAGTTCTTCCCTACAGTTGCTTTTTAGCAGCACATTATTGTTTGCTAATATGCTCTTTAAGGTGAAGGAGTCCTTTGTATCAATTTATTTGCAATTTGATTTAGTTACTTATGGGTGCCACCCCAGCCGCTGAAGAGTCGACTCTCAGTGCCAGTCCCAAGCCTGGATAAAAATGGGAGGGTTGCGACAGGAAGGGCATCCGGCGTAAAACCTGTGCCAAATCACGCGGGTCGATTGATCCGCTACAAACAGCGGACCCTGCAAGTGTGCGGGACAAAATGCTAAGGAGAAAATAAGGAAGTAGATAATCATGAATAAAATAAATCCAGGGAAGTGTAGAAAAGTTTACAGTATAAAATTTATAGTATAAAAATCTGATTAACTAGAACAGAAATCAATAGAGTAGGTTGCCAGGGATGATGATGTTTTTGAAAGGGCATGCAAAGGGCATTTATCATTAAAAAGGTCACTTGACGAAGATCAATGGCTGTAAGTAGTATGTATGTAATTGAAACCACATTGTAAAACGATATTTTCTTTTGATATGAGGTTGAATCATTAAAACAATGTGTAAGAGACTGTGACCAAATGTTAGCCTTGAGCTGTCACAGCTTGGTGCAATTATTTTCATGTGGCATAACATGTCCGGGGGCTGAGAAAGAGGCACTCACCTGCACCTTGATGTCTTTTCTGAGAACAAAAAGCAGGAAGCAGTTTGAAACATGACTGGCCTTGTTTACATTGTGGTTAATTAGCTATATATTCACACTCATTTGTAATCAAATATGGACAGCATCTGCATGGACTGAGTGGTAGCACATGATGTTTCATTTAAGTACAGTACTATCCAAAGGATGCTGTATATTAAGAAACAAGGCTTAAGGGTTAAGGTATTGCTATTCACTACCACATATACTTCACTACCAAGGGTATGTGGAGACCTAAATTCTACACTATTACAGTGTAACAAAACAAAAATCCTAAATTTTAGAGTTTTACAATTCTAAACTAACACAGCTTGAAGGAGAAGTTCATTTCCAGAACAAAAATCTACAAATAATTTACTCACCCCCTTGTCATCCAAGATGTTCATGGCTTTCTTTCTTCAGTTGTAAAGAAATGATATTTTTTTGAGGAAAAGTTTTCAGGATTTTTCTCCATATAGTGGACTTCAATGGTGCCCACGAGTTTGAACTTCTAAAATGAAGTTTAAATGCAATTAGAAAAATAAAAAATAATATTCATCCAGCACTAGCTCTGGGATGCACGCCCGCGACACTATGTACTACGTAATCATGTCAAAAGGTCACTCGTGATGAGGCGGAACTACAGACCTACTGTTTACAATAAAGCGAACGTGCAAAGACCAAGGAAGTGCAAATAAGTCAAACGATCTTTACTAACAAAAATATACAACGAGAATGTATGGTGTGTTGATATCCAGGTGCAGAGCGAGCAACCAGCTTCAATCGCTCAGGATTTTTTAAAGGAAATTTGTGAGCAGTCACGTTATTTCCCAGCGGATGTAATCTTTTAGGTTTAAAACGATTACCACATCCAGATACTCATTTTAAACAAAAAACTGACAAAGACATATAACTTTGTGTCATTCCACATGCAACAACTTCGGAGCGGTCTTCTTCTTCTTCTTCTTCTTCTTCTTTATTTGCAGTTGATAAACAACAAAATGGTGAATATTCCTCCACTAACTGGTATGGTGTGTGGATCAAAACGACTTACTCCCTCCCTTATTTTTTTTTTTTAATCCTCTCCTACAGATTAGTTCTTTTAAGATACTGAAAAATAAAACTAAAACATTAATTTCTCAAGTTATTTTGTTAAATATCTCTCGGCATAAGTTTGGAGCATTCCTCCTGTTCTGCCAATGTCACTACATCACACGTGACATTTTGAAGTGATTAAGTAGTACATAGCGTCGCGGAGGTCACACGTGATGTAAGTGAAGCTACAGACCCATTGTTTACTAGTGTGGAGAATGATGGCTGCTCTGAAGTTGTTGTGTGTGGAATGACACAAAGCTCATCAAACAGTATATATGATAGCGATATGGTTAAAAGGGTAGCAATGGAAAAGCAGGTTCTGTGTGACGTCTCAGCGTGACTGGCCTTGTGTGTAAGATTGGGGGAATTCGGTTCTGCCGGAGGACGGGCTCAAAAAATACTGAAAACCCCTCTATAATGGAGCCAGAAATTTTCAGGGTAATCTCTTTGGCACTGCTAAAAAGTATCTGTGGTTTAAATCCTTAATTTCAAAATTGTTTTGAATATACAAATAATATTGGCCTAAAAGGGTTGAGTGTGGTGAGGGGGAGTGTGGGTAATCAATCCCAGTTGCGAGTGCATAGTGTGCTGTGCCACGATAGCAAAGCACAGTTGGTTCTAGTTTAGGGACTGTATAGTCTGTTTTAGCTCCTTACAGCCATTCCTTATCCCTCCACTCCTTCCTGCTCTGTCAATTTTTGACATTCTTTCACAGTGTACTGTTTCCCAGCACATAGTTAAAGCAAGTGTTCTCAAAGTAAGCCTTAAACTGAAAGGGTAACCTGGTATTTCAGAAGTGCTACAGCAGTTGTGTAATAATAATAATAATAATAATAATAATAATAATAATAATAATAATAATAATAATAATAATAACAATAATAATAATAATGCCTTTATGGTTAGTATCGTTGCCTCTCATCTTAAGGGTTGGGGGTTTGATTCCACCTTTGCATGTTTCCTTCACCAGTTCAAAGACATGGATTTTTGTCTGACTGAAATCTCGAAATTGTTCGTAGTGTGTGAGCAGATGAATGTGAGTGTGTGTGTGTGTGTGTGTGTGTGTGTGTGTGTGTGTGTGATTTTGCCCTGCCACGGGTCGATACCTCATCCATTGTGCCTTGTGCCCAGAGTCCCCTAGGATAGGCTGTAAGCTTCCTATACTTCTGTACTGAATATGAGGTACATAAAATCAAGGAATGAATTAATAATAATAATAATAATAATAATAATAATAATAATAATAATAAAATAATAATAATAATATAATAATAATAATAATATTAATAATAATAATAATAATAATAATAATAATAATAATAATAATAATAATAATAATAATAATAATATTGTGAGCATGGATGTCAACACAAATAGTACCATCAGGGTCAAATGACCGGGTATCATTCTCCATGATAGAAACATCACTGTAGCCATCTCAGATGATGCAAATGGCTCAGTGAAAGAATGTTTACAAAATATATAAAAAAGTAAGCAAATACAAGGACCTTGAGACACATGTGGAACACCCAGGTGATTATGTGATTCTGGACCTGTCAGACCGGTGTACACTAGCTTGCTTCATGTATCCTGAGGCTTATATCCAGATATGGATTCCTTATATTAAAGTGTAACTACACTCAAGATGCAATCAAATTTAAATTTGATTACTCATGTCACAAGGAAGTTTTTGTATATTTTAGCCGTATTATGCAATGCATTACAGCAAAACTCACATATTCCATGACTGCATGTAACTGGCATCTATAAAGAAATAAAAATCCTCATTCTTTTTTGCACAAAACAAGTTACAGCCCAGAACATGGTGTCAAATCTGTGAAGCTCATTTGGAATTAAATGCTTAAATTATACACCAAAATGCCAGAACTCTCAATCCTTATACAAAGCCAAGACATTCTTTTACTAGACTGTCAGTGTGATCTTACAAATAGCCTCACCGCTTATAAATTAAAGCAAATGACCTGGTTATACGGTGTCCACAGTGCAAGCTTTTACAGCAAAGTTGGTAAATGATGACAGTATAAGTTATGAAACAGGTCTCAGCACTAAAATAAAATTAAACAGACTCCATGGAAATATAAACTGATGCAATCTTGATTGAAAACCTCCTATATTTTCAAGGCTTTCATTTATGCAAGAGATCAATACTTAATAGAACATAATCTAATCAATTGTTCTAATGGCAAAGGAAAAAGTCTTGAGATGACATGATGAAGAAACTTTGAGAGGAGCCAGACTTAAAAATAATTATAGGAGCAGCAATTACAAATTACACCATTTTACATTCACAGCATTTGACAGACACCCTTTTTCCGAGCAACTTACATTTATCTCATTTACACTACTGAGCAGTTGTAGAGTTAAGGCCCAGTAGTGGCAGCTTTGTAGCCCTGGAATTTGAACACACAACCTTCTGAGCAATAGTTCAACACCTTAACCACCTTAACCACTACCACTTCATCTTACAGTATAAAAAAACTGCAAATATTTAACCCAAACCCTATTTCAAGAACTTGCTTTGTTGCATGGATGAACATCTTGGATGGGTTGGATGGAGTGTGTTTCATATGTTTTGTATTTCATAAAAAATAACACGGCCGATAGCACTGTAGTAGGTGGTTGATGCCTGTTTATGTTATGGCTAAAATGTTTGCTCAACAACTATAAACAAGTGTATGGTGCAACTTTTAAATGGATTTTAATCTTTACACATTTGACTGATGCAGCCTCATGACTCACTGCTTTTCCATTTCTTAAATTTTCCTCTCTCAGAAACACTTACTGAAATAAAACAGAGTACAGTGCATGACATCTAAACGCCGTTATGTTCTAGATGAGCTGCATGTTTTCGAGTGACGTATTTTGCATTCAGTGGTGAACAAAGTAATGATACTTAAGTGCCAAATTTTTTTTAAAGTGGAAATATCCACTGGAAATATATTGGAAGTATCCAGTGTTGACTGAAAAAGGAAAGTCAATATTTTTACCATATGAAATTAAGTTAAAGTTATGTTTTCATGGGGAAATGATCGTATAGTACAAATGGAAAACTGTGAGAATATAGAGTTTTTAATGAAATGTGTTGTTTTGTCTGTTCAAACTCTTAGCTTAACTAGAAAGTTTGCTGCCTTTCCAAATTGTTAGCTTCTGGAATCGATGTTAGTCTAGCCTGACATTAGCAAAAACAACATGCTAACTTAGTTAGCCTGTTGTTATAGCCAGTTAATGTTAGCTACTTTCAGATAAGCTGACATATGCTTTTTCAAATGAGATAGAGTTCATGCCTTCTAGGAGAATTTTAGACAAGTTGTTGCTTACATAAACATATTGAAACTTTTTACTAATGTAGGCCCAGGGGTCTGAAGCTCTAGATGTTAGCTGTAACTTTAACTACACTGTGTAGCATGAGACAGTCACCCAAGATGGTGATAGTCTATTGATAGTCTATTACACTAATGAACCGGATTTGATGCGAAACTAAAATGACTGGATGTTAGTTTATTGACTGGCTGAATGAGAGAAGCCCTCAAGATTTGTGGGGCTAAATAGAAATGTTATAAGCATTCAAAATAATACTTAGTATTAAGTATGAAATTTAAGCACAAATTAAGAGAAATTATTCACTGAACATTTTAACTGATTCAATGTACAATTACTCTTGTATTTTCCACCTCTCCAGTCATCCAACTGCATTCTTTACTTACCTTTAAATTAGATATCACGTAATTTCACATACTAGCTCACAGCTTTTTCTTTCCATACTGAATAACTTAATTTAAAAAGTACTGTATATCATCTTAAAATCATTATTATTGGAAGAATGTATAAGCTACAGGTTCTCATCTCATTTTGTATCCAGAAAAAGTCACACGGGAAAAGAGCTTCATTCAGTTATTCCCAGTCCTTTATCACTGTACCTCCTGTTCTGTTTAAGAGATTTGGTATATAGCTCTTTATCCAAACTACTAATCTTGCTTTCTGTGTTTATCACAGCGGTTTTGTCCAAGCTTCACCATCTTGTCTTCATCATGCTGTGTTTTGTTTTGTGAAATGGTGACAGGCCTGAAATTGCATAAAAGCTAACTACAAATAAGGGAAAGCAATGAACTGAGGTCATGGTTTTCCCTTTATAGCATCCAAAGTGAAGGATTTTGCAGGGAAGCTGTTAAATAAAAGAAGCCCAACTTATGAAGCTGACAGGTCTTGGGTTTTGTCTTTCTTTAAGTCAAGGTTCTTTCTCTCTGTGGACATTTTTATGCTTCCTCAGTTCATGTGAGCACCAGGTCTGTTTTATATCTATGCTTCTAGATTGTGAGGCCGAGTTATTCTGTTAAATTTCAAAAGATCAATGAATATTAGTAATTGTGTCCTAGTGGCTTGCATGGGAACACATTGAGTAACTATTTTGAAACAACACAAATGTTGAGCATGTACATTTAATCCACTGAGGACACGTCCCCACGTATTCACAAAGGGGGAAAATGGGGGTCTGGCAGTAATTTGGTGGTCTCCTGCCTTAATGGTTTTGGGATCAGAAACTGAACGGTTCGCTGAAGCATGGAAATGGAATTTGTCATGAATAAAAACTTGTATGTTGATGACACCTTATCCTTTTAGATATGAGAACATTTAATATTATTACAGCTCAAAGCAATTAAAATTTTCTAGCTTTATCATTGGATTTACCATCAAATTATTTCAAAGCATTTGCAGTATGTGTGAGAGACGTTTCTGTTTAGATTCATGAGCTTTGGTTAAATGTGAGAATTTGGCACATATCTGGCTGTACACATGGGCACATGCATATTTGCATGACATGTTAGCCACAATGCTTTGCTGCACATTACAATTTTACCAAAGAAGAAAGTGTATACAGCTTGAGAAAAGCATATTGTAATTTACAGCTGGTTTTAAATCCACGGAAATTATGATAAGATGGCAATTCCTTCATCAAACATTATGTCCATGTATCAAAAAAAAAACCCGAAACAGATTAACTGGTCTGCACATGATTTTTTTTTTTTACTTAGGAGCATTTAGGTGACTAGTATGGGGAATATTCAGTATGGGGAAGCATGAACAGTGAGGATTTAATACCAAAATTACCTACATGGATATTTAGACCTCAGGTATAATTCGAGATGTCAGTGCTATTCTGAGGGGCACACATGTGAGTGTTGAAAACAGACACTCATTTACACTTGAGCTAAGGTGTATTTACACTAGGCTAAGGAGTAGTCCTGAATCAATTTGATGTAAATACAACACAGTTTGTTTAGCTGAAATTCATGTTTTTGAGCTGTAAATACTCTCATTCGCACCATTTGAGGCTACTATTAAATTTCCTATTAAATATTGCAAAATGTTTTTTCCATACTGAGGAGATATCGTTTATCTTGAAAACTGAATTTTTTTTATTATTAAAATAATAAATTAATTGACAAAATGGGATAATTCCTCATTAGGATTATTCATGCAGCCACATTCTGTACTAACAATACACTAGACACCTATTAGTTGTTCATTTCAATCCTTCTTATTCATACAGCATACTATTTGTCTTTAATTTACTTTCATTTAATTTGCATTTGTAAGTTGTCTATTGTGTTATTGTATTACATTTAACAGCAGTAAAAAACAAACAACACTATTCCGTTCCTCAGTCCGCATTTTCTATCCCTGATTTATTTCAGGTGTAACAGCAGGGTGTGTTTAAAGGCAGTGGTCTAGGTGCTGCTGAAAAACCTTATCTCAGACAGGTCTACTCAGAGAAATCAGGTAGCCTCAGAGGTGTGAAGGGCACACAGGCAATTTGCAAATTCAGAAAACTGACTTAAGAGGGTGCTTAACTTTCCCCACAAATATTGAGGTAGGTTAAATTGATCAAATCTGAATATGGCTTTATGAAAGTGTGCAAAAGAAAAATAAGCATGTTGTGCTTCTTGCATATTACCATGTTTGACATATTGATATCTAGTAGAATAATCAAAACACATTTCTCTTAATTGTTTTTAGCTATTTAGAAATCCTCCAAAGACATTTATACACACAGAGTGCTTTTACTGCCCAGCGTTTAATCACAGAAAGTGGACCTGATGCTGTGTTTAGGATAGCTTATTCAGCACTGGGCTACATTCTCTTTTTTTCCCTCCAAAAGTCCTTATTACAGTTTGATGCTTTGGCATGATCCTATTTGTTTACATTCTATTTCTTTGCACCATGCCATTTTAAAAGCTTTTGACATTCTCCATGTCAGCTGAGACCAGCTGTCCATCAGGAAGCTATCAGTGCTCTGAAATGAAATGTCTCTACTGATAAACATCTCTCTAAACACACTCTGTTCTTGTGCAGTGTTAAAAGAAGAAAGGGTTGATGGAGGTGTAATAGCCTGCTAATGAACAGAAGCACATCGCCACATTGCACCATTGTTTTGAAGCAAAGCTTGGAAATATTGCAGATGGATGCAGTGGAAATCAATAAGTTTGATAACAGTCTGATTAGTACTCCACCATTCCAACTTCATGTGGATAATAAAACAACAGGTTACATGTCTTAGATATTGATCCAATGGACTTGGTCTTAAAATCAAGAATCATTTTAGAATTCTGGGTATTTTTGTGCAGAACAAAGCAAAACAAAGCAAAACTCCTTGGAGATTAATCTTTTGTTGATGCTCAGTTGTTAGTATTGCAGCAATCAGAGAAACCACGTTGACTGGGTCTGTTTGTGGAACACACTGCCTCAGGATCGGCTGGGTAAACACAGGAAGATCTGACAGAGGTGGGTGTATGAAGGGGTGTGGCGGGATTTCCAGATCCATCAGAGAACCGTCTGATGAATATGAGGAAAAGAACAATGGAGAATTCATAACAAAGCTTCTTCAAGAAATCTCCCAAGCATTAACCAAGAGGTTAATGTGTGCCTGCCTTATAAATGTTCAAGGCACTCAGGGTCAAGGTCCAATAAATCTTTCAAAAACTAATTGTTCCAGTCATGAGGGATGCTGGATGTGGGAATGGGGTTCAGTCTTACTGTCTCTGCATTAACTGATGGCTGAGATGTACAGAATTAGCAACACAAGCGATCAAAGGAAGCACTGAACTGAGATCAGCTTTTTATTATTACACTACTAGAAGGAAACCACGGACCAAAAAAAGAACAGAAAGATGAAAGATATGTAGCAACAAGATCAAAAAGAGTATTTGCAGCCTTGGAGAAGAGGAAATGTGTCAGTGTCTCATCTCTGACACCACGAAAAGGTTGTTATTTCTAACAGAGTGAGTGAACTGTGGTGGTTCTGGGATGGTTCCTGTGATGAGTTGCTGTGCTGTTGGGGTTACAGGAGGGCGTGTCGACTGTTTTCCACTATGGACACAGCACAGGTCAGAGAGGGAGGAAGGCCGCAACACTCTGACTTCCTATTGAGCTAACTGTGTTTGGTTGTACCCTCAGAACAGCTGCAGTAGATCGTGTGGGCACAGAATCGTGAATGGAAATAGCCTGGCCCACTGCGGTGTGGGGATTTCTAAGCAGGGTGTATTGTTTGGTTTGGCTGTCAGCTGAGGTCATCATCTTCAGTGGACCAATTCTAAAGCAATGAAAACACATCAAAGTTAATGAGAGAGCATTGGCGAAGATCATGAGAGCATACAAATCTGATGTGACTGTTTGTTAGTATGTGCACGTGTGACCGTATGCTAACCACACTGTGTTTATCTGTAATTAGATGCTTGTGTGGTCATAGTCAGATCAGTGATTTTTCTATTGTGTTGATTTAGGTTCTGCAAGCACAGAAAATCAGAGTATAGTCACTATGTGACATGGACTGTCAGAGGCCTAAAGTTCAGTGCTACAAATATACCACACAAAAGTGGCAAAGGAGAACCTTACAGACTCGGATTTTAGTTCATGTTTCATTGAATCATCGTGCTTTTCTTAAATCTCTGCAAATGGTGTAGAATTCATTTTATTTTTCTTCGAACAGAAGGGTTAAATTCCTAAAATATGAAATCTAGGTTGGTACAGTCAATCTCACCAATTGGTTGTGACTGATAAAGCTCCACAGAAGGACCTAAGCATCCAATTAAACATATTTAGGAACTGACAGTAAAATTAACCAACCATATTTTGATTTTCAATGGGCGGGTCTGTTTCATGTCAATCCAGACCTTTATGGATGGCCAAGTGTAACAATGTCGGCGGTAGGCATTTCAGAAACACAGCAGACCCACAACAAGTTTGCATGTGAGCTCTTTATTCAGGCTCATGCCTGTGGAATGAAAGTCAGTAACAGAAAACTTTTCAAAAACAAATAACTTGCCAGGTTTACTGCCCGCTCACCGTTCTCTGCTTTGCTCAGAGCCACACACACACATTTGGCTCAGTGCGCTAGAAGAGAGACATCACGTTAATATCAGGTGGAAAAATGGCTCAGGTGAACCACATTAGTTATTATCCTCCACAGAGTGACCCAAGCATTACACTTATTCTGAGCATCTTGATTTGACAATGCAATGGAAGAAAACATTTTATTGCATTATCCGACCTTGTAGTGCGTGAAAATAAACATGGCACTGCTACAAATATGAAGACTGGAACATGATATTAAAAAATCAGCAAAACATAACAGCAAAACATTGAGTACAGAGTAGCAGAATGATCCAAACAACAAAACCAAGTAAACACATGCAAAATGTCTAGAACTACAGAAGCTGTGTAGCAGAGAATAAAGGTTAGGTGTTGGAGACTTTACAAAGAAGAACAAATATTTTATATTTTTATATATATATATATATATATAGAGAGAGAGAGAGAGAGAGAGAGAGCGAGCATAGGTATTGGTTGGTTAAGCTGAGGCTGATGGTTAGTTGGTTAGTAGTCTGAGAAAACAGTGTTTTTAAACCCAGGAACAGGTCTGCACTGTGTCAACAATCTCTCAGATTATATTTCAGCAATTTCTTGCTTTCGATATCTCTAAAGTCCTGCCTTTGGTCAATCACTTTGTCTGCTATTAAGCAGATTTGGTTTGACATATATATCGGAAGCATAATAACCCAAAAAATTAATGCAAAACACAACAATAAATCCATCTAATCTACACCCAGGTACCATAATGACTGTACTGAATCATGACATGCTACATGTTTAAAAGTCCAATATGAATAGCCTTAGAATTGGAGCTAAACTCCCATTAAAGCAAGTGACTTGCATTTGCCTGCAATCTTCTTTACTACTATTGACACATCCTTGACCCACTTCTGGAGCAGGAAGAGAATCAGACAGCTGTTTAAGATGTTACACCGAGGTTAACTGCTCTCACACACGAAAAGGCACAGAGACTCCCCTGAAATAGCGTAGCGAGTGGAAGCAAGCAACCTGAAACAGAATCTGACTTCAGAGGAGATTATATCCATTTGGTAACGTTATCACTGCTAACACCTGCTCTCACTCTCTTGTGCTCTTATGAATTGGCCACCACTGTTCTAAACATTACAGCCTCATTTCATCGCACGGTTCTAGTGGGAGACAGGAAGAGGCCATGTGACTGAAGAGTTTGGCTACATCTCAAGGCCACACAAAATGTATTCATTTTAAGCAGGTTGCTAATCTGAGATCTTTTTCTGTGGGAGAGAGGGAAAACAGACGGCCACTCTTTTTAGATAAACACAATTCTAAAAGAAAAAAGACAGTTTGTCCTGTTCCTATTTTGGATTAAGATCACTAAAAGCATTTCAGGCTATTGTGTTTTAGTTATTTGGCAAAGGTTATGATTAGTTAATACAGCATTCACTTGACAACTAACCCTAACCCTAACCCTTGCAGCTTATCAGTGCTCTATTAAGTGCTGTATTATTGATACCTTTATTGTAAGAGTTACCTGCTGCTTAATAAATAAGCACTTATTGATTATGAATGCTAATTATTGATTAATACAATAGCTTTAACAATCTAATTGTGCTTTTAGTCCATTGTCTTTCACAGTATAGATATATAAGATCCATGATAAGAACATAAGAGCATGATAGATTATCCATACAGTAAGAATATGTGAACACTAAACAAATAATGAGTTATAATTGTTCATTAGAATTCAATTGAATTCAATTGTATTTGTATAGTGGTTTTAACAATGGACATTGTCATAAAGCAGCTTTACAAGAATAGATCAATTTTGTATAAAACTACTACAAAGTTTAACATTTAAATTTATATTTATCCCTAATGAGCAATGGTGGCAAGCAAAACCCCATGGGATGATATTAAACCTTGACAGGAACCAGACTCAAAAAGAAAGTCATCCTCATCTGAAGTCATCAAATGTTTAATGATGGAGACCCGAGTGCAAAACTAACCACAGCAACAGCAGTTCAAAGGCACCTCTCTGGTATTGAAGTGGTCCCATTCACATTTTCTTATTCTGTGAAGGGTTGCAGGGAACCTGGAGTCTATCCCAGGGGAAACCTGGACAGGGAACCAACCCATCACAGGGGACCAATGTTCTTCTGAAAATCTCCAATATGCCACAACTCTGAACAGGATAAAGCAATTACTATACATGACTGAATGAGGGAAAGAGTCAAGAGTCATGAATATATCATTCAATCAATCAATCAATCAATCAATCAATCAGTTAACCAATCTATTTCTAACTTGTAACCTCCTATATTTAAGTCTTGCCAGAAAATTTTGCACAGCAAAAATAAAGAAACTGAGCAGAGTGAGCAGACACACGGAATTAACACTGTTCTGCTGGATCCAAGTCAAGCTACAAAATCAGTTTATCCATTTTAGTATGAAAACATTTACATAAATATACAAAACATGGCTCTTTTTTTGGAAGTTCATCTTTTAATCCTTGGGAAATAAAAAAAAAAAATGTCTATCTGCTTTCAGATAACCTGGATGTCGAGGATTTTCACCAAGCCAGCAGATGAAGGAGTCCACACGTACACTACATCCGCTTCCTTCTCCAGCAGGAACTGCATGACTTGGGGGAAAGGAGGAAGGATATAAGTAGGGAGTGTCTTAAACAGATATCATTAGTAATGTTATAAGTTAATGAGGCTTCTTAATACACATAAGAGCAAGTGTGCCTCTGTTCCTATAGCTGAAAAAACCCATACCAGAGGTGGTTTAAATAGAGATAGCACACTCCCTAAAATATGAATAGCGCAGCACCTAAAGCTCAAAATTATGTATATTCCAGTAAAAAGAAACAGTCAACTTGTTGGTTAAAGAATTACCAGAAAATACCTGGCCTATCAAATTTCTACAGCGATGCATGTGTAGGTATACTGGCTGCTATGTTCTGTTCACTGGAAAGAAATGTATTTGTGCTGTAGCTTGGGCAAGAGACTACACATTATTATGTCATTTGTGAGATGTTAAGAGCCATTTAAAATCTGTGTTTAAAACGTCATTGTGTTGATCTTTGTGTTTCTGGTTTATGGGTCTTTCTTGAGTTAAGCCTGAATGAAAATAATTGCCTGTGAATGTTGTGAACATGGCTGTTAAGTAGATGACATTTACTCGAAAGACTGTCAATACTCACTATCAACAGTAGACATGCAGCAAAAGTGAAACTTGTGACAGAAACCCAAACTGGGGCAGATATAGAATAATAATTGTTCGCCTCACTGACCTTTCTGTGACTGCTGTCTCACAAGACGTAGTGTTCAATTTAAACATGACTTAGAAACCTGTAATTAGGATTGGACTCAGCGTGACGCGCTTCAAAGAGAATGGCCACTGGTCAGAAGCAAATTAGGCATGAGCAGTAAAAAGTGTTATTATGTGTGTGAATAGAGGCTGGAGTTCATGTCACTTGCTTTTTTCAGCACTAACTTGAACATGCAGCAGTTATTAATAAATGACCGTCTTTTTGGGCTCATCAAAGTATCACGGTAATCGGCTATTAATCAATTTCGATTTAGTTTTCAGAGGAACTTCCCAGTGCAGAGTGATTCCCAGTGCAGATGAGCCTTTTATAATGACCATGGAAATCCAGTCTAACCTCACAATAATCGCTCTTCTCTCATCACTAAAAAAAAGCAGGATTTGCAACACAATATCGCCTTGTCAAAAAAGATGACACGTCAAGACCTGAAATCCCAGGCAGCTTCACTCGTTCCGGCCTTGGATGTAGTGGAGTCCAACACATCTCAATTAGACTGAGCCTGTGGTTTGAAACTCCACACAGTGATCTATATTTGAGATTGAAAATAAAAAGCTTGTCAATTTGCCATGGAGATGTGGTTAAGGAAGAAGCAAGCTGAGAGAGAGAGAGAGAGGGAGAGGGGGGTGAGAGAGAGAGAGAGAGAGAGAGAGAGAGAGTAGTATGATATAATTACAGACTATGAGCGTGCTGACAACTAAATGGTAAATGATGAGTCTTGATGGGAACTTTATAAGAGAAATGAGGGAAAGAAATATGATGATACAAATTCTGTCATCTCTTATTTACTGTGAACACATAGATAGGTGTATAAAAGTAAAGTGAGGTTGCTTCATTTAGATGCCTCCTTCTCTCTCTCTCTCTCTCTCTCTCTCTCTCTCTCTCTCTCTTTGTACACAGGGTAATGGTGTATTCATTCAGTAGTCCAGTATGCATTTAGAAAAGTTTTCCCTCTGTAGCCAGACCACGACAACTCTATAATTACCCCTGTGGCACAAGTGCTTTCACTCTGCTCCTGCGTCACCTATGTACAAACATCTAGAAACTTCTTGCAGAATCTTTTCTGCAAGAAATTAGGAGCAACAAAAGTACACGGCAAAGATATAAGCTGATTCACAGAAAAGGTAAAGGATGATTGACTACTACTGAGGTTGTAACCTGAATGAAAGAGAAGTAAGATCTTTTCATGGTTCCATCCTTGTATGGTTTTACTCTAGAGGTCTAGCACCAATTTGCTTTTTAACTCATTCAAGCATGCCTGTGCTGTATTACTCACCGTCAGTTGAAGAAGCATGCTGTTGCTGGAACAGATGTGGCACATGTTTTGTTAGCTTATATTAGCATTAGGAGTGGAACTATGAAGAGATTTTAATCCAACAATCTAATATCTTGGTGTAACAGATTTTTGTTAAGTATTAGTTTCAGTTTGATATCAAAGGATGTATAAAAGTATCCCAAATGATATTTTTGCGTTCTAACTATAACATCTGAATTTTATTAAATCTGTGGAGAACTAAATATATTTTCCATCCATTCATCCATTTCTGAAACACTTATACAGGGAACCTGGAGTGTATCCCAGGGGACTCAGGGTACAAGGCAGGGGACACACTGGATGGGGTGCCAGTCCAATACAGGGCACAATCACACACACTCTACAGACAATTTAGAGATCCCAATCAGCCTGCCATTCATATCAGGGGAACTTAGTGTCTATCCCAGTGGACACCCTGGACCGGGTACCAACCCATCACAGCTGTGCACACACCCATTCACGCACTGCAAACAATTTAGAAATGCCAATCAACCTAGCAACACATGTGATTGGACTGGGAGAGGACACCAGAGTGCACAGAGGAATCCCCCAAAGCGTGAGGAGAACATGCAAACACCACGCTCAAGGCAGAGGTGAGAATCAAACCTCCAACCTTAGAGGTGCAAGGCCACCATGCCTCCTGCTAATTATTTTAACATGCACTAAAGAATTATTAAATGGTTGTACAATGCCTGCTCCATATAAAGCACTTTCTTTACACTTTCATTGTATTTTCCATTAGGCTCATAAATGTTAGGCACATGACTGATATGGTCAGGGCTTTGCTTTTAAGTTTTCCAGAAAGGAAACTATGTTTTAGATAGAATCTCTTTTGTGTTTTGTTAAATATCCTAAATATTTGTATCACTAACTCTTTCAACCTTCCTGAAATCTTATCTGCTATTTAACAAGCTTAGCACTGTCAACAATTACTCATGCTAGCTGAAGAAAGAAATCTAGCCTGTTTTGGTTCCATTTGCCTGCAAAATTAACAGATAATTTTAAAAGTTCTCCAGTTGAAGAAAATTCTGACTTTTGAAGGTCAACTGTTCAAAGCTATAAAGTTACTGTTCTTTTGCATGTAGGCAGAGGCTACTACTGAGCGTGTGAGTGTCACCCATTGACTTAACATCCACTTTATTAGAAACACCTGTACACTTGCATATTCTTGCCATCAATCAAAACAAACTCGAGATAAACCCTGGCATGGATGTTGGTAGAGGATGATCTTATTTGTTGTTTTTTCATAAACTGCTGAGATCCTGGGATTCTACACACATCAGCCTTTAGAGTTTACAGGGAATGGTGCTTAAAAGAAACTTGTGTTTGAGAGTTAAGTTTCAGTCTCTGGGATCAAACAGAACTGTTCAATGATGGAGACATGAGAGTGAACTCTTCTTAGCGACTGTTGAAAGAACCAGTCGAGGGTGTCTATGTGGTACTATCTACAGCAAGCCGATGCTGAACTGTAGGCAAGCAAGGCTCCAAGCAGAGGTAGGTCCATTAGGTGTAGAGGACAGAAAGAGTCAAGATCACTGGTCTCTCTGGATTAACATGTGTTTAACTTGACACACACAAACGAGAGAGAGAGAGAGAGAGAGAGAGAGAGAGAGAGACCACCACATCGCTGACCAACTGCACAACCATGACCAAGTTAAAGCAGTAAAGATGAATGAATACATGCATCATCTTTGGTGACTCAAACCTCTAACCTTACTTTGCTTTAATGGTACAACCCCCCCTTTTCATACACACACACACACACACACACACACAAACTAGTATTAATGTGTAATGTGTGGGCACTTACTAACAGCTGTGCCCTGTTTAATGACATGCCCCTCTGTTCTGTGCCTGTCTGTTATTAATGCCGCCAGGGTGGTTTGTGTGGGGGTGTGGAGGTGGTGGTGGGGGGGGTGTGAAACCTATATGGCAGATGAGAGACAGCACAGCACAAGCAGAGAGTGTGTATGCGAGCTAGAAAATGAGAATGGTTGAGTGAGAGTATACTTGAAAGAGAGAGCGTGCAAGAACAAAGCAGCCTCCCGCAGAGCTAGGGTTAGCTGTGGTGCCGAGTCAGCTACGAGGTGGAAAACAAAGAAACCCACCATCCTCTGACTCTAGGTCCTGTATTCTCCACATGCTTCATGCATTCATGCATTACTCCTTCGGAACTTTTTCATCAAGCCCAGGGAAGGCTGGGAATGGCCCAGCATTGGTTTAGGAAGAAATCATGCGTCAAATTGATCTGATTGCTGCAGAAGAAAATCCAGGATTACTTTTAACTCTGATCTCATAGTGTGCATTCACTCTGAAGACATAACTGCATTTTATATATTCTGAGTCTGATGTACTGATGTCTGTCATGACCAGCATTCTTTTTTTTTTTCTTTTTCTTTTTTACCAGTTTGTATTACAGTAGCTCTTCTGGATCGGACCAGACAGCCTAGCCTTTACACCTCATGTACATCAGTGAGCTATGGGCAGCCATGATCCTGTCACCACTGCACTAGTTGACCACTTTTGGTAGGTACTATCCACCCCACAAGACCTGATGCTTTTGGAGATCCTCTGACTCAGTCGTCTAGACATCACAGTCATTTTCAAAGTCACTCAGATCCTTACACTTGCCCATTTTTCCTGTTTCCATCACATTCATTTTGAGAAGTGACTGTTCACTCAATGCCAATGTGACAAGATAATCAATGTTATTCATGTAACATATAAGTGGTTTTAATGTAATGGCTGTTCGGTGTAGCTCTGTGTTTAATCCATCTTAAGCCATAGTTATGCAAAAATCATTAGTACAAGGTATCAATGCTGATGCATTTGTTCTGATACATCAAACATCTGGAACACATTACCAGTATCTAAATAATTTATTCACACTTCATCTATCTGACACTTTAACCATCTAAAACATTTTTTTTTTCACTTTAGCATGTAATTAACGTTTATTATTTGCCCTACATTAGCATTATTGTAATATGATTCACACGTTTGATTATAGCTTTTTAAGATTTTTTTTCCGTCTTCCTGTTACTGTTAAATATTACAGCTGTGCAGCATAAGTTGTCTTCAAAAAATAAAGCTTTTAATGGAACATACCCACATTCCACTTTTTTTAGGTCACAAGCTACCAGTTGAGAAACACTGAATTACACCAACCACAACACCATGACATTAAAACCACTGGCAGGTGAAGGGAATAACATTGCTTATCTCATCACAGTGGCACCTGTGAAGGGATGGGATATTTTAGACAGCACATGAACAGTCAGTTCTATAAGTTGACGTTTTCAAAGCAGGAAAAATGAGCAACTTTGACAAAGGCTAAAATGTGATGTTTTGACAACTAAGTCAGGGAATCTCCAAAACAGATGGGCATCACTTTTGCACCGGATACATGAGGGAAAGATGGTACCATGATTTACTATGGGAAACAGGCAAAACAGCAGATTCAGTGTGATGCTCTGGGCAGCGTTGATTAAATGATGCAGTGTTCTGCTGGGAACACCTTATGTCCTGACATTCATGTGAATGTGACATGCATCACCTACCTAAACACTGTTGCACAACAAGTAAACCTCTTCATGAAAACAGCACTCCTCTTTCAGCAGGATAATACTCCTTGCCACATTGCAAAAAATGTTCAGGAATAATTTGAGGAACATGACAAAGAGTTCAAGGTGTTGACTTGGTCTCCAAATTTCCCCAGATCTCAATGTGATCAAGCATCTGTGGGATGCTTGAACAAAAGTCTGATCCATGGACGCTGCACCTCACAACTTCCAGGACTTAATGGATCTGATGCTAACATATTGGTGTTAGATACCACATCACACCTTCAGAGGTCTTGCAGAGTCCATATTTTGACGGTTCAAAAAGACAAATCATTCATTGTTTAAAAAGCAATAAATTATAGATGTCTTTTAGTGAACCACGGTAAAGATGCTTTACCAGGGTACATGCCTCATGATGTCTTACTCACACACTGCCATCTAGTGGCCATTAAGAAAAGTGTCTGGAATAAAGCTCAATTTAAACTCGGTGGCAAACACCCTTTATTTATTTAGGGGAAAAAAAACATTATCCAGCTTTCTCATAGTGACATTCTTTACTTACAAATCAAAACACATAACACAAAAAAATGATGATACCCAGGCATACTACAATGTGTGAAATTAACATAATATCAATATCATTCACTTATGGCACACTACATTTTTTTTGCAGGTATTGCAATCTTTTAGCTTCTTCAATCTTTAAATTATCAATCACAAACTCTGATCCGGTGCAGAAGACTTGATGTGAAAACATATTGATACTGAACCTGTAAAGTCAACATTTATTTTTTGTTTCACATATATCACATCAATTTAAAGTAATAGAAGCATCTTTCAGTAGTGTGATATGATATTTTCATCCTATCACCTGCCCATATGTGAATCGTATGTAACATTCAATATGTGCCGTTAGACAGAAGACCCTTAGTCTTTTGTGTTGGACGATTATAACAATGCAGGTGAACATGACTTTTCTCTTGCATGGCCTAAAATTGCTTTAGTATGAGGCTTCGTGTTCTTCTTTTTCTTTTCTTTTTTTTTAGAAAAAGGACAGTATATTGAAAAAGAACAGTAAATGAGGGTTGACAATATTTTTTTATTATTATTATTATAAAAATTTGAGCATTTAAGAGTGAAGTACTTCTTAATGCAGGGACGTCAATCTCAGATTAAGTAACAGAACACATAACAATTAGGGTCCAGTGAAGCAGACTACATTAACAATTCCTCTTAAATGTGTTCCCTTATCAGCATCAAACTGAAAATTGTACTCTGAATAAACAGTTGGAATGCATGTTAAAAAAAAAAAGGAGAAAAAAACCCATATATATACACACCTATATGTAGTTTTCTGCCTTTACATACACCGATCATGCATAACATTATAGAAATAGCCTTTATTTGTCACATATACATTACAGCACAGTGTAATTCTTTCTTCGCATATCCCAGCCTTGGAGGTTGGGGTCCGAGCGCAGGGTCATCCATGATACAGCACCCCTGGAGCAGAGAGGGTTAAGGGCCTTGCTCAAGGGCCTAACAGTGGCAATTGGCGGTGCTGGGGCGTGAACCCCCGATCTTCCGGGCAACAACCCAGAGCCTTAACCACTTGAGCCGCCACCACCACCCATTATGACCACCTGCCTAATATTGTGTTGGTCCCCCTTTTGCTGCCAAAACAGCCCTGACCTGTCAAGCACTGTGTATTCTGACACCTTTCTATCAGAACCAGCATTAGCCTTTTCAGCGATTTGAGCAACAGTAGCTCGTCTGATCGGATCACACGGGCTATCCTTCTCTCCCCACGTGCATCAATGAGCCTTGGCCGCCCATGACCCTGTCGACGGTTCACCACTGTTCCTTCCTTGGACCACTTTTGATAGATACTGACCACTGCAGACCGGGAACACCCCACAAGAGCTGCAGTTTTGGAGATGCTCTGATCCAGTCGTCTAGCCATCACAATTTGGCCCTTCGTCAAACTCACTCAAATCCTTACCCTTGTCCATTATTCACGTCACCGCTCAGTGGTCATAATGTTATGCCTGATAGATGTATGTATATATATATATATATATATATATATATATATATATATATAGTGTCAAATCGTTTAGTATTTAGAAATAAATGTTAGCACATTGCACCTAGCTGAGCAACTGAGAGGTTTAATAAGCTGTGTTTATGGTCCTGAGTTTATTGCTCTACTGCCCCCTAGTGGAATAACAAACTATTTAAACGTTTTTCTTTTCTTTCTTTTTTTTTTCAAATCTTTCAATTCATTTACATCCCATAAGATGGTTTTCATATTGAATATTTGTATATTTGAATATAGAATATTGACTTCTAATTTATTTGACAGTTCTACCTGAACCTCTATTTTTGACCTATTGACACAGCCAAGCCATCTGTCAAAAAAAAACACACAGATAGGCCAGGATGTGGTTGGAAACATCAGAAACACGCAGCTTAATATAAAGCACTAACCACCAAATACTCCAGACATGACTTGCAACTCATGTCATTTAGACTTCACCTCACTTAAAATACTTACACTTCACTTCTTACCAAACAAGGATTAAAAAGGTGTTCAGTAGCAGCGCAGTTTAAAGCTGCTTCTTTTCAGACAGAATAAAAAAGCAGAAAGGTTTGACAATACCAGGACACTTCACCCCATCCTTTTACACTCTAATGAAATGACGTCCTTCTGATATTTCCTTATAGCAAACCTAACTATATAAAGGCACTTCCTAAAACTTGGAACACCATGAAAACTTATTCTAAAAATCTAATTAGAAATATAATCTAATGATAATCAGGTTATTGCTAATGTCTTATTTCATTCTCTTGTAGAATGCTGCCGATATATAATATTTTTTAATATTAAAAAAAATATCTTATTTGAAAAAAAAATAAAATAAAAATAAAAGTGAAAAAAAAAAATTAAAAATCTAATTTTTATATATTTTCCAAAGATTTCACGGATAAAATTCTTCTGCAAACATAGCTTGCAAAGAACTGAAAATACATTTCTCCAGAAATGTAAAGTGCAACATGACCTTGAGTACCCTTACTAAGTATATTTAGATCTAGTCAGCATTTTTTTTTTTGTTGTTGTTGTTAATACCCTTACTAAGCATTTTCACATATAACCACAACATTCCTAAAGTCATGGCTTTAGCAATATATAAAGTGCAAAATGTAACATCTCTGAATACACACAGTTGTCTCATGGCACACAGACAAACTGGTGAGAGGCATCTTCCCTTTTTTTAGGCAACAGGTGCGTTGTCCGTTTCTTGAGTTTCCTCTTCTGGCAAAAGACTCTCAGTTTCAGTAGAATTTTCCAGCCCCAAGAATCGAAGAATGCTGAAATAAACGTGAAGTGAAACATTAGAGACACTACATAAGTACCTAGTAATATATGTACATACATCTGTCAGTATTACAAAAAATGTTTGACTGATTGCCTGCCGCATTCTACTCATTTTTGTCATTTAGTAACAATTTGCATTTGCTTTTTTTTTTTTTTTTGGCTTATGAGCATGTAATTTCAAGTAAAATCAACATAACTGAAATGGTTCAATTTTGCACAAATAAAACATTTTTCTCAATTCATTTGAGTCAATTTTATTTCATTATGTCATGCAAGAGCGCATATATTACTTACATAAATCTAAATACGGTAAACAGTAGAAACTATCTATCTAAACATCACTTCTTGTTCCCGTTTTAAAACGTGATTTTGCGAATTATTTATTATTTTATTGCTAAATGGCTGATAACATCCAAAAGGCTCAAACTGAAAGTAGAACTTCAGTGAGAGAATGGAATTACAACAGCCTTCATAAAGACTGAACTCAGCATGACTTAAATAAATGTACCACCCTCTCTACTGAACATGCAAACACACACACAAGTACACACACACACACACACTCATACATCTGACTCAGAGACACAAAGACATTTATCCTAATGACCTTTACCATGAAACGCAATCTAGCAAAGAGTAATAGAACAGCCGTAAGCCTTTAAGCCAACAAACAAAGGGAAATCCAAGACAGCCAAAATGTAAATAAGTTCTGAAACCCCGTACACAAACCAAAAGCCCCACATCAGTAAGGTGCAAACTGTATTCATTTCGCCTCAACCTGCCTCTGTAACTCTCAACTTTGACACTACAAACATATTATAAGGAAAGAAAAAGATGTGCAGCACCACTGCAAGCTCAAGGTTCTCTTCTGGTTGGCGTGTGTGGATGTGTACATGCCTGAGAGTCCAATCAGTTCAAGCAAACATGAAAACCCAAAAATAAAATAAATAAATAAGCAAAATGGGGTTTTAGCCACATATTTACATGAATGAATGTAATCCTGATGTTAAAGCATATAAATACTCCTGTTGAACCAGTGTTAATGTATTCACTGATAGAGACTTCAAAGCACTTCTGTACATCACTCTGTTGAAAAGAGCATCTACAAAATGCCAGAAATGTTAAAATAAAAAAAGTAAATGTAAAATACTACTAATCATTTCCTTTTTAAAAAAAAAATCATATTTGTTTCTGTGATACTTAATGAACCACTGAATCGGATTGGATCGTGTTGAAATTTTCAAAATGACTGCCAAAAATATTTCATTAATGTGCCATGAAGTGCAGTATTCTTACTCTAACATTATATTCTTGTAAGTGCAGTGGGGCGAAAAAAAGGAATATGTGGTCTGTCAGATCATAGATCTGACATAGATCAGACTCATAGATTACACAAAATGGTTATGTTTCCTAACAAAACGTGATTTTATTCCTTATACTAAACTTGGGTTTCTATTTACTAGATTGAGTGATATAGAGTGAGTGTGATCAATTCATTTAGCATTAATATAAACCAATTACTCTGAATCTCACGAGGATGGTAGAATAATACAGTGGTAATGTGTCTGTTGCAAAACACCAGTGTCATCGTTTCATTCTCAGCTCAGGAGTAAGCTCAGGCTTACGTTGTATTCAGAGCTTTGAAAATACACACTCAGATCATGTTGGATGAATGAAAACCAATCGTGTGAATGTCACTCACATGGAACCGATGTACACATTTAAATGATAAAAATTCAAGCTGTCCTGTGCTTATTCCAAGACTCCTATTCTCAACAGCTTCATCCTCTCAACACTCTGAAGTACTGTTAACTTTAAAGTACACCGCACAGTAGAGCAGCCATCCATAATAGGACAAGTTCCCCTTTGAGTCTGGTTCCTCTCATCGATTCTTTGTGTTGATTTTAGGGAAATTTTCCTCACTGCTCTTACCTTTGGCTTAATCATTAGAGATGAAACCCATAACATCCGTATTTCTGTAAAGCTGCTTGGGGACGATATCTATTGTTAAATCAGCTATATGAAATTAAACAGAACTGAAAGTCTTTTCCAGATGTTTTCTAGTTAATCATAATAATCTTTCTCACATGATGACCACAGGGCTAATGGCTGCGCCTCATTTCCCAACAGAACTTTACGTAACTGCCTTGTGTAAAACTAGAACCCTATTTGTCACTTGTGTTTCTATTGCGGGGGAAACTAGAAACCTGGATCATAACACTGACTGAACCGTAATGTATCATGGTCATATGCGTCCAGTCACAGTGACATATGTGTTGTATGTTACCATGGTAACAACTGTTGTAATGGTATAACAGCGGTGGTATGGCGAAACAGACAGTTGGTGTGGTATTTTAGTTATGAGGAAGCAAAACATGTAGAAAGCCCCTGGACTGTTTGTATTCTTTCTGGACATGATCTACTTATTTTTTACAAGGACATTCTTTTGGTCGTTATGTTACAGATCACATACTAGACATCACAACTGCTGTGTTAAACAGCGTATACATGTATAACAAGCATTTTATGAACACTGACATGTAATGAATGAACAACTGTGCAACTGTCCATGACCACTCATGATGTGATTTGGCATCTGTAATGACAGTTCTGACATGGTTATGTCAGTTAGATGTCAGTCTTATAAGTAAGTAAGCTGCTGTCCATGTGAATGTAAATCAGGGTAGTATGTGTCTTATACAAACCTGCATGATTTTTGGACTTTGGACATTTGAAATATGGCATAATACAAATATATAAAAATGGAGCACTAGGCAAATGCATTATACATGCTTTTACATTCAATATACTTCAAAAATATCACCACTAATAGCCTTTTTCCATAACAATTACTCAGCATTATTTAAATAAGAAAGAATCTATCACGCACTCATGGCACATCAGAATAGTGATGTTTCTGTGACTCAGCATGATAAGAGAAAATAAAAAAACAGCCCTAGTTCTGAACAAAACAAGCCTTTAAAAAAAGAGAAAGAATGCCTTTACTGTCACCACAGCCCTGTCGAATTCTCTAATCTGACTGGTCTGAAGGTAATGATGAATGGCTCTAGCAATAGCCAGCTTTAATTTACGTTAAATGTTTATATCTTATATATTATAGTATCTATAGTAACCTATCAATCATAGAGACTGTGCCAGATGATCCAAACTTTTTTTTTTTATCTGTTTTCAAAGAAAATCTAATCTTTCATAAAGTAAAGCTTTCGTGGAAGGAGTCTTAAATGTCAGCATTTGTGTCAGTAATATCAATACTTCTTCTGCCATGGGAGAATCTTCAGGACAGAGGACTTTGCACGTTCTGGCTTCTTGGAAACATAACATGACACTGGAAAGTACAAAGTCCTCTGTCCTAAAGCTACAATATTTTTGTATTATCAACTTCAAGAGAAAGAAAAAAAGAGAAGATGATTAGAGAACTGTTTATAAAGATAGTGAAATTGGAACTTTAGTGAAACGTTTTGATGAAGAAAAAAATTCCAGTGTTGAAAAATCATGTGGTTGTTGTTGATCTTTCGGCTGCTCCATACATTTGAGGAGCTGCCAAAGTGGACCACACAACAACTTGGCACAGATTTTATGCCAGATACCCTTCCTGATTCAAACCTACCATTTTTTTATCCACGCTTGGAACCAGCACTGCATCCAGTGGCTGGGGTTTGGGCACTGGCTGGGAATCGAACCTGGGCCTTCTGCATGGTAGGCAAGAAACCAACCACTGAGCCACCAGTGCCCTTTGAAAGTCAAGTGGTGACTGTATTAAACACAACAGACATCACTTATAAATGTTTTTATGGTCAATTAGCTCACTTTTCATGTCAAACCATGTTTATTTTGACCAGGAACAATGTGCTGTTACTTTAATGCAGAGTGAGCAGCATAGCAAAAATAGACTCTGCCACTGCTGCTTCTGTTCACACCTGTACAGTGCTGACCCACTGATCCGATCGCATTTTGACAATAACAGAATCACGCAAACCCTGAGATATTCATAAAAGCCTACAATTTTTCCAAATTACCAGATTTTCTGCAGATTTGGGCCATCTCACATTGTGAGAAGTTGTCCCAACACACATTCAGCCAGAGCCCACTTCCATTCAAGTGCATCCAACTTGAGTTAGTAATTATTATAGAGTCTTCAATGCTGATAGTTTAAAAGAGGAATCCTGTCCTTGCCATTTCACCAATTCAAGTAGCTTTCCATTAAAAAAAAAAAAAAGCAAAAGGTTGCTTTGCAAATATTGAGAAAAGCTTCAGCAAAATCAAGCATGTCTGGCTGCAACAATCCCAAAAAAGCTCTGTGAAATACTGGAGGGACTGAATAATGCCAGGTATGGATAAGGCCTCTGTACCCTATAGAAAACCATATGCACACATGCTTACCCCAGCAGACTCATGGGAATGAGGCAGAATCCACCAGCCAGGATGAAGGCAAAGCCGGAAAACCAGGACACTGTGGCGGCATAGATGCTGTTGAATACTGCGGTTGCCACTGTAGTTGTCAGGTTATCAATGGCAGTCACACATGCAAAGAGTGCACCTTAAGCAAGCAGAGAAAAAGAAATATTAACCCCTGCTTATATTATTTAAGAGATAATGCATTAAATTAGAGAAAAACCAGTGTTTCACCAGATTCAAATGGATCCAGGGTTGAGGATACTGACTTCTAAAACAGATCTCACTATTAAATGCGTGATAAGCAACTGAGTTGTACCAAGTTACAGTACACGAGGCCTCTGAGACTGGGTCTGGAAACCTCTCCAAAATGGTCTATCTTTTTTTTAAATTTATTTTTATTCATTTTTTTTTATATAGTTTTTGCTTGTGTCCAAAATGGAGAAGCAAACTTAAAACTATATTTTTTTTGTCCTGAAGTTTAAAGGACTGAAAATTCAACAACTAGATACGACTGAGGGAATGTACATCTTTATAAACAGCAGGAAGAGGAGAGCACTTACGACACGGAAAACTAGTTGAGTAAGAGATTTTAGTCACAAAACAGTGGTTTAAGTCCTTAAACATACCCTGCTCACTCTTCGAGACTACCTTCGACATCATGGACCGCATGACAGGGAACGGCATGATACCCAGGAGCATGGGAATCCTCACTAAAATAAAATTCACACACATTAGTGTAAACATACATAGCAAATTGTCAGTCAACATATTTGCAGTGATAACTTAGCCACAAAAGAAGCACCTATAAAGATAACAGGTAGTCAAATTGACATTAAGCATTTGAGAGTATGTTATACGAGAAACCCTTGCTTAGTTAAGGTAGGTTTTTGCTGAAAAACACGAATTACTTCTAATAGTCAGTAGGGATTTCATTGATTCCAGTGTAGAGCATGTAACATGAACATGCAAACCTCCCTAATAAAATATGCTTAAACTGAAATAAGTGTGCATGTTCTTATGATAAACATACTTCCTGTAATGCTACTGAGTGCCACATGTGCAGCACTGACAACAAAATGCAACTGAACCCTGACAATACTGATCTTTTTAATACGGTCCCTTTCTTTTTTTAATTTGATTCATTAATTGTTCTGGTTCTAATAGTAGAGCTGTTTATTATTTCGACAAACATCAAAATATCTTTCAGTGGATAACTGCATGTAAACTGATTTACTCTAGACATCAGGAGATGTCAGTAATAGAACTGGTGTATATGTGCAGTTAGTAAAGCGTGGTTACAGAGGGCTTAAATAAGAAATCACTGAAATGCAATAGAATATATGGACACTGCTGACAGAAATGCATTATTATTATTATTTATATTTTTTTTTTTTTGATTAAAAAAGATCACAGCTGCACTATATGGGCAAACATTTGTGGACACCTGAACAGGACACCCTTATGTGTTTTTTACCCAAACTGTTGCCACAAACTCTGAAGCACACAGTTGTATAGAATTTCTTTGTATAGTGTATCATTACAATTTCTCTTTACTCACATAAACATGTTCCAGCATGACAATGCCCCTGTGCATAAAGCGATGTCCATCAAGACATGGTTCGCCAGTCAAAGTTGGAGTGAAAGCACTGCACAGAGCCCTGACCTCAACACCCTTAAACACCTCTGAGATGAATTTCAACATCAACTGCAACCCTCCTCATCTGACATTACTGCCAGATCTCACTAATGCTCTCATGGCTCAAGGGACAAATCCCAACAGGCATGCTCCAAAACCTTCCCAGAAAAGTGAAGCTTATTATAACAGTAAAACGGGGGATCAACTCCATGTTAATGCCCATGGTTTAGGAACGAGCATGTGTGGGTGTGATGGTCAGGTGTCCACATACTTTTGACTATATGGAGTACTCTGTGTTTCATGCTAAGCTGAAATACAAAATACAGCATGTTTTTAGGTTAACTATGACATGCAGGAACAGTGCCTCACTGAAATCAAAATGCACTTTCAGCACATTTAAGAGGAAAAAAAACATGTCCTTGAGAGATTAGATATGGGTAAATCGATGGGAGTTTAACATGCTGGGAGTGACTGCTGATCAAATACACATTTCAATACATCACTCCTGCTGCTACTGAAAACCATCTGTACATAGGAGGTTTTCTGGTTTACCAAGGATAAAAGAGTGGTGATAAAAAATGAAGAAATTGACCTGTTTTGCTCTGAGCCTGGTTATCATTTACATTACAGAAGCATATTTTTTGAATGTTCACTAAGATGGAGTTATACTGCTTTTTCAGAAAATAAGGTTGAATTCAAAAACTGCGAAGAAATGCATAGAGGTCACTTTTGTGTTTGCAGAACCACAATATACATGTTGATGTGTGTATTTAACTCGATACAACACAACAGACATGCTGTTATAGGAAAATAATCACTTACAGAAATGGTATGATGTAGCCTGAGTTACTCCTACCACCCCATTATTATATGTGATTTCTTATATTATATTTTCCCTTTCCCATGTATAAATGACTTTAGTAAAGTATTTCATCGTTGTATTGAAATTCTTTTCTTTGTATATTTATATTCCTTTTTCATTCTTATTAGATTTATTTTATGATGAAGACGATTGATAAAGCATTTCAGTTTTGTTGTGTATGTGACAAATAATTTGAATTCTTCATTTTTAATTCTTTTTTCCCCCATAACAGCACGTCCTGAAGTGTTTTGTTACTCTAATATCACAGCAATTTGACAAGGATTACAAATTAATATCAATAAAAAGAAAAAGAACACCTCAGTATACTACTCTCAGATTTCAACAGCTATAAACGGCTGTTCCTTCACCAGGCTTCATTTTTTTTTCTCTCTCTTAAGGCTAATAAGACAGAAATGCAGCTTGTCGTGTTACCCAGAAACCACAAAGATGTCTGCCCTGAAGACTTTCCTGTTTTGGGGAAAGTTACAGTTACAGTTTTATCCATTTTCGCTACATCAATGATTGCACTTGGTTTTTCAATCCATTTATGCGGACTGCCATAACATAAATGTCTGTGTAAGTTGTTACTGTATAAATGGTGACATACTACCATCTGTGGTCTGACACTTTAGTGGCGGAATAAATTTCTCCTAGATGTCCATATAGCTGAGACACCATCTTCAAACCACATCAAAAGATCTAACGCTTCCTGATGGACTGTGCTTTTCTTGCTATATTACCTCCACATCACAGTTCTAGACTGATTGTATTCTAAGTCTGTAATCTAGTGAACCAGTATCAGGATGTATTCATTAATAAAGACTTCCTTAAATTGCTTTGGAGAATGGCAGTTTGTGCCAAACGCCGGAAATGTAAATGTAAACGTATTAGTCTTACAAATCAATATATACAGATAAACAGTGGGTTCTTTTAAGTTTGAATGTGTGCAGTCATAAACAGATACTATAATGAATTCATTGGAAAGTTTACCAAGAAACATCAAAAGTGTGGTCTTGACGAAGGCCATCATAACCAAGCCAGTGAAAACGGATAACATCCCAATGAAGATGATGGGTGTTTCAGAGAGGCAGCGTGACAGCACGTACACACCAAGGAAGCTGACGGCGAACACAGCTGTGGAGAGAGCTGAACCATAGCCAATGAGGATCTCATTCCAGCACAGGGGTTCATTCAACTCGTACAGCGTGACCAAACTCAGGCCTCCAAAGTACGCAAAGCTGAATGAACTGAAGATGATAATCAAGAGTGCAAGCAGGCAGTTCTTTCTCCTGCTTCCTTGAGCAAAGAGGCTATAGATCCCAAGTGCAAGCTTCTTCAATTTATGAGTGTTAATTTCAGCATTGGCCACACTGTCAATCACCCTGCTCTCCTCCAGAATAAAGACTGCATATAGCAGATTGAGCACATGGAACATGGCAGCAGTGAGAAAGGGCCAGTTAAATCCTGTGGCATGTAAAAAGTAGCCAGTGGAGATTAAGGCCACGCCAGATAGAAGCCCGAGCATCATGTCCAGCCCGGCCATACGTAGCATCTTCTGCTTTCCATCTTCAGACAAATCAGCCACGTAGGAGAAGCAGCCACCAAGCATAGTGCCTATACCGCCGAAGAAGGAGCTGACTATGGATGCTACGATTAACAGGTAGAGGTTAAGCTCAAAGATGGACACTGCTAGGAAGCACAAGCAGTAGACCAGAGAGCCTATGAGAGGGAGAATGATGGTGATTTTACGTCCACGCTGATCACTATAAGCCACCAGGACAAGGGTCATCAGGAGACTGGGGATCACGGAGAAAAGTTCTGAGTACATGGAGAACAGCGAGGCCGCTTTTTGCACTTCCTGAGAAAATACAAAAAGTACAGCAACTGAAAAAACAAATAATCATAAAAGGGAAACAAATCAGACTATGGGGCAAATACATGAGACAGAAAGCAATGCTACTTCAAGCCGACCACAAAGGTGTCCTTTAAAGTGCATGAAAAAAAACCAGAAAGTGGAAAGAGGAAGCAGAATGCAGAAGTTACTAGAACAATTAATAATTTTGGCATGCACAAGCATAGAGAATTGAAAAAGTCTAATATAGCCTACAGCATGGCCCTCTCCCTTAGCACACAGTTGTTTTTAAAGAAAAAACTCCCACTGAACGACTTTATAATTAACATTTCATCTTCTTTGGAGTTCTAGATTTGTTTGTACAGAAATTCTGTAGATTTTCTTTTAGCTTTAAAAACTTTTCTTAGACAAATTGGATTATTTTTAGTTAACAGTTTCCTACATTACATACAATGCTGTTTGACTGCCTGAGACGTTACTCATCAGTAAGTAAAGAGAGTGATGCAGCAGAGCTTTGGTCTTTATCTGTCTACACTCTCTTCAAACCAATAAAATTCCAAAGCCTCGACTTTCAATGAATACCGTCAAATTCATCAAGCTTGTAATCTTGCATATCACTAATTATGTAGCTGAGTCTCTCAGACCTAGATCAAATTTCTCCTGAACATGACATTTTGACAGCAAAACCTGTACGCAATGCTTATATATTTTGATTTTTTTTTTCTCCTATTAAGCAGCACTGTAGCTGCACTAATGATGTCTTCTAACAGGAATAACAGGAAAATCAAGCAACAGCAGAAACACAGAGCAGACTTTTCCTTTAAATAAAGTGAGTAACCTGAGTTATGACAAAGGATTCGAAGGAAAAGACTCACATTATATTGGCTGGAATGGTTGCTGCTGTTCGTGCCGCACTGGGAGGAAGTGTCTATCACAGGGTACGAGGTGTTGGTGATCTGCTGCCACAGACGGCGGTACACATACTGCTGCACCAGAGGATAAACCATAAAACTGCCAAAGGCGTACACAGCCACCACCGGCTCCACCAAGTACAATCCCTTCATTCCGCCAGACACTGTGGATGGAAGACAAGGAGAGCAAGAAGTGCCATGCGTTACCACCAAATCTACTGTCACACAATTAGTAGTCAAACCCCATGGTCTTAATCTACCCATTCTCCCCCAACATCCACTTCCATAGCATACTAGGGGGAAAAAAAAAGTCTACCTCAGATGTCCGATGAAGTAAACTGTCGATATTGTGCATATGTGATGATAATAATAATAAACCTAACTGCTTATTAAATTATATAGCCGCCAATATGAGCTGTTCCTGTTTACGGCGCATCCTGGTATCTGATTGGACAATTCTCTTGTCACCGCCCATTGTGTGGGCTTCGGGTTTAGCCAATCACATTAAATGGGCTTGTTCAAAACAGTCAGTTTTTAATCACGAGTATAACTGTGTGACCCAGTCCTATATGTGCTGCATGAATTAAGCATCACTGGAGCCAAAGTTGGAAATGAAAATGTGTAAAATGGCAATATTAAGTAAATTAATTTGAATTAAATGGTTTCATTACATCACTGCCTAGGCTAAATTACTGTTACTAATATGCATTTGCGCTCTCTTCAGTAGACACCACGCTGGAAAGATGACAGAGCAAACCTGCTTGTTACATGTACCCTCGGTACTGTGCTAATTTTGCAGTCTAATGAGTTATATTTATTTAGTTATGAGATATTAATCCGTCGTTTGCATAGTCCTCCAGCTGTTTGTCAGCCCATGGGGGGAGGTGCCACCTGTCTGTCAGCTCATGGGGGGCGGTGCCACCTGGCTGTCAGCTCATGGGGGGCGGTGCCACCTGTCTGTCAGCCCATGGGGGGCGGTGCCACCTGTCTGTCAGCCCATGGGGGGAGGTGCCACCTGTCTGTCAATCTGTCATTGTGCGAGACGCATTCGGTTCATTTTAGTGCATTTTTGCCAACTAATGAACTAATGGATTCTTTGAAATGTTTATCTAACAGAAAGGCATGTTTAAAAAAAAAAGATCCAGATTATTGTTTACAAACAGAGGAATTTCTCGTTCCTGGTTAATACTACTACTACTACTACTACTACTAATAATAATAATAATTATTATTATTATTATTATTATTATTGTTGTTGTTGTTGTTGTTGTTGTTGTTGTTGTTGTTATTATTATTATTATTATTCAACTGAATAATAATAATGATCTGTTATCATTGTTATTATTTTTATGTTTTAACGATGCATAAATATTTTTTTCAGATGAATAATATGCATGCATTGTTTCTTTTAGTTTATGTACCAACTTTTTCCCCCTTATTCCTTTATTTAACCCGCTATAATGTTAAATATATTTTATCACAATCATTTCATCATGAATAGCCCTACCGTTTTTAGGGACACCTGTCGAGACACACACACGAGCTAAATCATCTGCTGCCCTCTACTGCACAGTGATGTTACTACAGGAGGCCCTCGACAGCTCAAGTGTTCAGGTAGGTTTAGTGTTTTCTAATGAAATTAGTTATTAATTATTAACAATTATTCAAATATGTCTAGGTGAATTACAGCAAACATAAACAAACACTGCTACAACATTCGCAACAATCTGCCTGTACAGTGTTGCCTATGAGCAGCAATCAGTCTATCTGTGCATTCAAGACAACTTGAACAGGAGACAGATATGTACAGTTGGCCTACAGTCTTAAATCACTGATGGAAATAACTAGACACGGGTACACAAAGTGGTGGTACCTTAAGTGGTTAAGGCTTTGGGTTGTTGGTCAGAAGGTTGGGGGTCAAGCACTGCAAAAGCTTACACTGTTGGGCCCTTGAGTAAGGCCCCTTAACCCTCTCTGCTCCAGGACCGCTGTATCACAAATGACCCTGTGCTCTGAATCCAACTTCCAAAGCTGGGATATGTGAAAAAAAGAAATGAATTGTGCTGCAATGTATATGTGACAAAAACAAAGGCTTCTTCTAAACAACTCTCAAATTATAAGGGAGGAAAAAAAAACATTAAACAAACACAGAAATAAAAATGATAAATATGAAATTTAATGATCTTTGAATTATTTTATATTAAAGATTGTTTGTTTCTTTTTGTGTCAATCGAAATTAATGTTACGAAAGCAGATGTGTGAAAGCTTTGACGTATTAAGAAAAAAGAGGGAAAAGGCAACAATTACATTACATTAATAATAATAATAATAATAATAATAATAATAATAATAATAATAAGCATCATCATCATCATAATCATTATGCCAGATTTTGCCTGTTAAAATCATATTTCACAATTATTCACTAATTATTTTCAGTACGTATTGTATGTTTCTACTATACAATGTAAACAGGATCTATTATTATTATTATTGTTGTTGCTATTATTATTATTATTATTATTATTATTATTATTATTCAAAGACTCAAACCAATCACACTCACACCCAAGAGAGGTTACTGTGGGCGGAAATGACGCCATTTTAAGAGCTTTAAAAAAGTGGGAGGGGTTTATTTAGTCAGATTCCCCCGGCCATTGGTGTCGAGAATCTGGATCTTTTCACTGAGTCATATCTTTAGATTTAGTTCAGAAACGAGAGCCGACTCGTTCGGCTCAAAGCGGTTCATTTCCATTTTGTTTACACCTAGATATTTTTTTTGACCAATGGTCATTCTTCCTTGCAAGATTTTTCCTGTATTCTTACTTGAAGAGATGTTTCCGCGGTAGCCATTAGATCAAAATACATTGCCAGAGTAACAGCATTGTCCATATCCAAAAAAAAAAAACCCGGTGCCTCATGTATGTGAGTCGGCTAAAAGAAACGATTCAAAGTACCGACACTTTCCCAAACGACACCTCGTTAGTTGTCACTATCGAAGCACGATTTTGGACCGGGTGGTGACACAACATTGACAGGTAGAAGATGATCGTTACATATTTTTGTTATTGATGCAGTAACTATGAATGCTGGATCGCGAATGTGTTGTGATTTGTGTCAGTGTGGATAATCGGGGCTGACATTTTGGGGAAAAAGCGTGATCTGTTTGTGTAAATCTTGAGTAATCGTTCGAGCTGATGCTTGATGTCCAGCTGAAGGATTCAGCGGTGCGTTCTCGGGACAGATTGGCCTTATTCTCAGCTAGTTAAATCCACTGAAGGATTCCTTTTAAATGTTAGCTAGTTTTGAAGCAGCTGACTTCTCTAGATAGCCTGATTTATTTGTTCAGTGGTGGTCTAACCGGAAGATTCTATTAGCGACCAAAATAATCTCTGCTTTTTTACCGGAGATAAATAATGACAATAGAAAGCTAACTAGAGTTAAGACGCAGTGTCCGTCAATTGAAAAGACCATCCAAGACCTTGCACACAGCTAAATGTCTATGCTAAGCTAATCCCACTTCCTAACCCGCTGCTTTCTGTAGAGCTAGCCAATAGGTTAGCCCGCTAGCCATTTCTAAGGTTATTTGCTACTCTCCTCTAGCTTATTGCTAATAAAGGCTGGGACTTCATTTACGCTTTATGAGGATTTCACTGTCTTGACGGACTGTCTTTCTTTCCCGGCTTTGAAAACGGAACGCTTAGCAGATTACCTTGCTGGCAAAAGTAGCAGCTATAATATATATGTTGTAATCAGTAATCATGCTGTGAATAGGAGTACAGACGCCACTGAATATTAATGGCGATTTTTTTTTAGTGGACGTGACCAAATAAACTAAGTTTATTCAAACTGTTCCGTCACGATTCATGCTAACGTTGTCAGTTTTTAGTAATCTGATGACAGTGTGATAATGAAAATCTTCCTTACATCAGGATACTTAAAATGAAAGATGTCTGTGTTTGTGCACCTGCCGAGTCCCTGTCTGTAGAGCTGCAGTGGACATCAGGCCCAGTAAAGGGATACTGGGTTAGTTTCAGCTTAGCTACCAGCACGTACAAATATAGTTTAACATCAAAATGCTATGGTAGTAAAGTGTAAGCAGATTTATAAAAGGCAGGTTATGGTCAGTGTGTGTATGTATGTATGTATGTATGTATGTATGTATATATATATATATATATATATATATATATATATATATATATATATATATTGAGAGGGCGTATGTACTCTTTAAATATATATAAGTATGTTGATAACATTACAAGATATACACCGATCAGGCATAACATTATGACCACCAAGAGGTGACGTGAATAACACTGAATATCTCCTCATCATGGCACCTGTTAGTGGGTGGCATATATTAGGCAGCAAGTCAACATTTTGTCCTCGAAGTTGATGTGTTAGAAGCAGGAAAAATGGGCAAGTGTAAGGATTTAAGCTTTAAGTTTGACAAAGGGCCAAATTGTGATGGCTAGACAACTGGATCAGAGCATCTCCAAAACTGCAGCTATTGTGGGGTGATCCCGGTCTGCAGTGGTCAGTATCTATCAAAAGTGGCCCAGGGAAGGAACAGTGGTGAACTGACGACAGGGTCATGGGCAGCCAAGGTTCATTGATGCACATGGGGAGAGAAGGCTGGACCGTGTGATCCGATCCAATAGACGAGCTACTGTTGCTCAAATTGCTGAAGAAGTTAATGCTGGTTCTGATAGAAGGGTGTCAGAATACACAGTGCATGATGGGTCAGGGCTGTTTTGGCAGCAACACAATGTTAGGCAGGTGGTCATAATGTTATGCCTGATTGGTGTATATGTACAGATTGAGTGATGACTATGTGCTTTATAAATATATGAACAATACATTTGAAAAAGACTACAATATGGAAATACATTTGAAAAAGACTACAATATGGAAAATGGACAATGAAGAATGTGAAAATAGATTGTGTGCAGAAAAATGTGCAAAGATAATGAAAGGATTTGTCTGGATTGGGTAAATACTGTATACAATATGATAAACTTGTATATGTGCTGTACCAATAAGATGTAGATGTATGTAATATGTACAGGCATGGGAAGTGACCCTTTAATTCTTATTTTCAAGTTTTTATTTATCAAGGTATAAATACATTTATTGGAACATCACCAGTTTTAATAAACAAACTGATAAACTCAGTTGACTACATAAAACAACAGATTTCAATATGTAATCATTTTGTCTCAAAATATATTCAGAAATCAGGTGGGGAAAAGTGCATCCTGACATCTAAAGCCAAACATAATCAATTTCTTTAAGAGTCTCTCTCATTATTTTGGCCCACTCTTCTTTACAGCATTGTTTCAGTTCAAGGTCATGAGCAGCAGCACTTCTCTCTTAGGTCATGGTTAATGACCTTTGTCCTATTAGCATGATGTGGACACACCTGAGTGCTCCACATCATCAACCTGCCAAATGTTCTGCTTTTACAGAAATAGTCACACTTCTTGAATTAACGTCACGCATTTCATTAGATGACTGCGGAAGTAGTAGGAAGATTGAACATGTTATTCTGTATGTTAGTTTACTTGGGGGGAAAATTACTACATATAGAAGTTTGTTGTTATTGGTTTAATCACCTGATGTTGATTATTTGTTTAAACCAAGTTGGTCAGGACCACATAATTGTTATTTAGTATCTGTTAAATACAAATGCAGAATTAAAGGAGGGTGGATTTCCTTTTTCCCATGACTGTAAGTAGCATTGGTACAGTTCTTGACACAGGGTAGTGAGTGTGACCATTACTCTTTTGGTCGTCTGAATCAATCAATGTATCAATTATGTTCTTGCTTGTCAAAATATTTAATGAGTTGAGGATTTTGTTTAAAAGGTGTCTGAAAAATGGCTGTGTTTGAACAGGCACCAGCCATTATATTGATAAGATCTCATGCATTCCATCTCGAATGTCACTGTCTCATGAACAGGTTTGAATCCAGTTGTGTCAACCATCAGCCATGGCCTTCAGTAAAGGATATCGCGTTTATCACAAGCTGGACCCACCACCTTACAGCGTGATTGTAGAAACTAGAAGTCGTGAAGAATGCTTGATGTTCGAGTCTGGAGCTGTGGCCGTTCTGTGTAAGAGAACGTTTAAGCACAGACGCTGCATGCTGCTGTGGCAATACAGTTTGCTTTACTCTAATCTGTTCTTTCATTACAAACAGATATGCATTGAAAGCACTTGGCATTAAATCTAATCCCTTGATGAGTAATATTAACACTAATATTGAGGCTGTCATAGTGATGATTTCAAACATATCGGTATGTGTTAGTCACCTGAGACTTGCTGAGATTTATAATGGTAAAATTTCCCTGTTGTCATGTTGCTGTGCATTTTCAGCGGCTGCAGAGAAGGAAGCTGTCAAAAACACATACACCAAGATGCTGGATGCGTATGGCATTCTTGGGGTTCTTCGTCTTAACCTGGGTGAGTGAGGAGAGTCTCCTGGATACAGTGAACAGTTTTTGGGGGCGGAGTTGAACTGAAATGGTCAATTTTTATGGTCAGAGAGTGGTCATTTTTTATGAAAATATTCTTCATCTCTTTCTTCATTTTAAGGATACCAGTATATCAGTGTGCTTCATGGGCTTTTTAGATATTGCAGGCGAAATCTCAAAGACTATTTTCCATATAAAAGTTTCTAATGATGTATTATTACTTTACTGTGTTTATTACACTCTTAAATTATAAATCAGTGATGCGTAATGCAGGTGTTAGTGGTGCATATTTCCTTCCTATTGACTGCCAACAAAACTGTTTCCTTTCTGTGTTTATATAATATCATTAGGAGACTCCATGCTGCACAGCCTGGTGTTAGTGACTGGATGCAGTTCAGTAGGGAAAGTGCAGGATTCTGAAGTGTTCAGGGTCACAGCCACAGACTTCATCTCCCTGAAGAACGATCCTTCGGATGAGGACAGGATTGCAGAGGTGCGAAAGGTTCTAAACTCTGGCAACTTTTATTTTGCCTGGTCGTCCACTGGAGTGAGTATGGACCTGAGTCTGAATGCACACCGCAGGATCCGAGAAGACACTTCAGACAATCGCTTCTTCTGGTGAGTTCACAGCAGCTTTCAGGACTGAAAATAAAGCTTTCCTTAAAGTCTAGCTGTGGTAAGAATATCCCCAGTGCATCGGCTTAAATAGTACAGAGAATGCTGTGACAATATTGAAATGGTTTCCTGGGTGTGGTTTGTATTTGCATGTTCTGCTAGATTACTTGGCAGAAGCAGTTTCCACCACTCCTTTGCAGATAAAGTCCAGTGTCTCTTTTAAAAGTTTTAACACTAGTATCACTCAGAAATGACCATTTAGAGATGATGATGCCTTGCTATTTGATTTTTCATGCCCCATCTTGCCCACATACTTATCTTCAGTATGAATAGCCTGTACACAGCCTGTTCCCTATAATTCTTTTCCTTTTTTTTTTTTTTTTAAACACCAACCTAAAGTAAACTTGCTGACATCAGAATATCACTTCCTGGCTTACAGGCCACTGCATGAGAAAATTGTTTCAAAGTCACATGCATAGCCTGTACACTTAACACATTCCTGCTCACTAACTTAATCTCCTTGTTTCATTAAACATTTTCTTCATTAAATCAAAAGATATATGATCTTTATTTTTTTAAATTAATGCTAGAAAAACAATACAGTAGGCCTTTTGGAGGGTCATTGGTCATTTATGTGTATAAATGAGTCATTGCATTTATGTGTATAAATGAGTCATTGCATATTTTGCTGGATTAAATCAGGAATCAATCCCTTCATCTGCATCTGAAGCATTATGGTGTGAACTGTGATGACTGGCTGTTGAGGCTGATGTGTGGTGGAGTGGAGATCCGCACCATCTACGCTGGTCATAAGCAGGCCAAAGCCTGTGTTATCTCTCGCCTCAGCTCTGAGAGGGCAGGTACACGCTTCAATGTGCGCGGCACCAATGATGATGGCCAGGTGGCCAACTTTGTGGAGACCGAGCAGGTGGGTTGTTTCAAGTTTGTAGTTTTTTATTTTTCTTATTATAAAGTCAATATTGTGAGTCTGTATATTCATTTATAATTCTGTACAAATTGTATGTGTTGCACACAGGTGATTTTCCTTGACGACACAGTCTCTTCTTTCATTCAAATCCGTGGATCTGTACCCTTGTTCTGGGAGCAGCCAGGCATACAGGTAAGTGCATGGACATGTTACATGGCTCTAGTTTGGCGTGTCATGTTCCACTAGAAATGGCATTGCAGGGTAATCATCTACTGCTGAATGTGTTCAGTAAAGGTCACTGAGTCAGCACACCTGCAGTAGCAGCTGCTGACCACCTTGTTCATGTTGTTGGAATAATTCTGTCCAGGGAATTTTGTCACATCTGAATCAAAGCCGTCATTCAGGCACAATCAGGAAGGACACAAAACACAAACTGGTATTTGCGAGGCTTAGTTCCGCATCTGATTTGGTGTATGGTCTTTTTTTTTTTTTTTAAAGCTGTCACATTGTGCAATGTCAGTGGTTTTTATGAAAAAAAAAAAGCTCCTTATAATTAGACCAAGCATTCATGTGAAAGCATCCAGATAGGGCTAAATTTACTAGGCATCCTAACTGAAAATGTTACACAACACAAAGCAGCTCACAAAATGCCTTCCCACTGACATTAAACAGAGGTCAGGCTTTACATGTGCCATTTCAGTGGGATTTGGGGAGGCCAGCATTTTCTTCTGCTTTTCTTTTGCTTCATGCTGACTACGGTGTTTGAAATAGCAAACGTATTGAAGCAAGGTTCTTCTGATGTGCTTTTCAAAGAGTAACCTGAGATGCTTTGAATGTGGCTGCTAAGATAGCGTTAAATATTTATAGCACAGAGAAGACAAGTTTACAAGTAGGTTGTAGTCCTGGTATAGTCCTGCTAAATGACAATGGGAAATTAACACCCAGTCCATACCAGTCCCTGTATTCACTGAATACAGAATACACTTGGTAATAGTAGTCCTATGATGATCTCACTGTAATATAATACAGACACATACAGAATTATTGGCACCTATCATGAAAATGAAGTACAACACTTCACTGAGTTTTGAGATTTAACATATGGGGATATTGTACAATTTTGTTTTCATCTAAGTTATATATTTTTTCTTTTTTAGCCTCCTCTGAAGAAAATAAAAATATTGAGCCTTGCAATTTAATTACAGATCATTTACCCTCAAATAAATTTGCTTTTTTTTCTGTATCACTCCTGGTTTAAAGCATTTTTACTGCTTGCTTATTTATTTATTTATTTATATATATATATCCATTTATATTATACTGTATAGACTATGAATAATTTGTGTGGGGTATTTTTTGTTAGATGTTTTTTAGTATTATTTTGTCAGTAACTTTGATCCTGAAGATTAAGAACTTTTTTTTTCCCAAGGATGACCATTTATTTGCATTTTACACATATTCTCTAGGAGTGATAATAAAGGAGGCGGAAAATATAAAGGTTTTTCTGGTTTATATTTTGCTTTTGCTTTAATGAAAAGTGAATAGAGTGTAGTTATTTGAGATCATTCTTTTGAAAGCTGCCAATAATTCTAAAGTTGACTGTGAGACTGATAATGGACACGACCATGTCCTGTGTTATTATTTGTGTGTTAAACCTGCTGCATGATGCCAGCATACCTTTGGGCTATGGCATGTTAGTCAAGACTGTGTGGGTGTTTATCCTTTATACATGGACAAGTTCCTTACAGATATCACTAGTGTGTATTGTATAGTGCTTATGTCAGGAGAAAAATCAACCCCTGAACACAGCTAGTGTCCATTAAGAATGGTGGTCCTGGAGATAATTCCTCTGGTCAGAGGTTAGTGTTTGGGTCCATTTAGAGAATGTGTTATGAAGTGGCATTAAGTTGTTTACAGTAGTAGAGAGGAACCAGTGATGACAGTGTGTAGTGGGATGTGAACTGTCATAATTACTCTCGCATTCACTCACACACACACACACACACACACACACACACACACGCCCTGTTCCGTCTCCACAGTGACGGTTAGTAGAGGATTCAGTTTCAGCTGTATGTCCTACAGCTATTCATGGTATTCTTAGATACGTATTGCAAACTTTTTGCAGGCAGCTACTTCTTTAATAGTAAAACAAATTCCACAGAGCTTGTCGCTGTTTATTCCCTGGGCATTATTTAAATGTTTTGCCTAATGTTTTGTTTATTATCTATACTTGCTCTGAACTTTCCACCAGCTGAAAACATTAGATTCACGTTAATGTTCTTGTATATCTCTATTTGTTTGTATATATTGTTTGTTTAATGTTTATGTGAAAGTGGATTGTGATTTCTATCACTTTAACTAAATACTAAATCTACTTTTATCCTCTTGTTTTTGGTGGGGAAATAAATAAAAGGTGCATTTCTTCAACCTAGGTACATATTACTATTAGCAAACTGTTAATTGACTATTAGCAAACTTCATGTACTTATTATAGATATAATTTGGGCACCTACATTACATTGTCCAAATTGCACAATTTAGATTAATGTATTTCTTAAAGCGTATAACTTCTCGGACTTATTTTTATTGAAACTAAAACAAAGTGTTCCCTGGCAGAAACACGAACCCATGCACAGTGCTGTTATTTCTTTGTTAAACATCCATTTCACACACCCTCATTTAATTAATTCCGTACATCAATGCATTTTGTCTAATGAATTATTATTTGCACTTTTACACTATATATCTAATCTTCTAATTCTACAAGAGTTATCCTGATGTAGCTTGAGGAAGGTAGGAAAGTAATGATTTAATATTAAATGTGAGTTCACACCAGTGTTGCACTTGTAATGTTTTGAATAACTGGAACACAAAAGAGTATAGGCTGCTGAGAGGATGTCAGCAATGCTCAGCTCTCGGAGTCTGACATGTATGTGTAATCCTGCAGTGTTTACTGTGATGTAGATGTTGGTTAGTTATGATGTTACGCAGTCAGGTGTGCAGCTTTTAACCGGTCACAGTAACAGTAGCAGTGTGGGTGCTGCTGAAGGTTCTCATATGTCTTTGCTGTGTAAGCAAATGTGACAATGCAGTAGATTTAAGGAAAACAATAATTAGAAGCAGGGAGCTGTTTTTAAAGATTTAATATCATGGACTTTTGTTTTGGGTGTGTGATCATTGTTTCTCTGAAGCGTTTTGGGAAGAGAAGCAGTTTTGACCTTTTGTAAACGGGAAATCAAATAAAGGCGTGTAGTGTGCAGGGTGGTTTACATTATCATATGTGCTTTGTCTCTCTTGGCATTTTAAGGTTGACAAATAGCAAGCTGGTGAAATGGGGATTGTGTGTCTTTCACTTTGTGTGGAAAAATTTCCACAGAGGCAAATTCAGCCAGCCGATGCAAGCTTTGTATAGCTTTTGGACCGACGTTCTTTTGGTGCTGTTGTTCTTCTCTTCTTTTACTGTGTTTTTATTCTTCCTTATTAACATATCATGTGTGATATGCATCTTTATCTGCTTCCTCCGATCTAAAGGTTGGTTCCCACCGAGTCAAGCTGTCCCGTGGATTTGAGGCCAACGCCCCAGCTTTTGAAAGGTAATTAACACACGCTGCTCCCTGCTGGAGCACTGCAGCACAGTCACTCAATGACATCACTGTGATGTTGATGTCGATGTGAAATGAAATGAAGGAATGCATCTTACAGGATTTTCCCCCAGTGAAGAGAAGCATAGCTTTGGGCTATAACTTATACTGTCAGTCAAAGTTTTTTTTGAACTCCATACATTTGAAGTTTTTTGTTGAAAAAATTTACATGTATATGAGCCATCCTGCCCTGATGCCCGATGACACCTGAGCACAGGCTCCCCGTGACCCGAGTATAGATCGCATAAGCAGTACAGACAATGAAATGAATTGTATGTGAGCCAAACCATTTTTAATTACTAACTGTTTTGTGAATTTAGAAATGTTGATACATATTTTATTTGAGCAATGTAGATCTAATCTAAACAGAAGTTGCCCTTTCTTAATAAACCTCAGCAGCAATGACTCTGTCAACCGGGTCACTGGTTGTCCTTCTTTAGTCCATTTTTGGTAGTTACCAACCACTGCATACTGGGCTACACCCCACAATACCTGCTGTTTTGGACTCCAGTATGCAACCAAGCTCCAAGCTAATAGCAATAATCCAGCCCATCCGATGGTCTTCCAGGCCCAGTTTTCACAGCTATATGAGGCCAGACCAAGTCACATCCGCCCGTTCGGTCTCCGTATAAGACCACACCTAGGAAACTTAAACACTGATCTGTCCAACCTAACGCAGACAAACCAGTGTCCTATCCCGCCCTGGAAACTAAGACAACCAAAGATCCTTAAAGCCTTCAGCCACAGACAAATGTCACAAACCCATCCAACTGAATACCAAGAACAATTCTCAAACCTAAAGTACAGATTCCTTCTCCATACCTTTATTTATACAGATGGATCAAAAGCAAACGGGTGTCTCAGCAGCAATAGTAGCAGGACGACACCAGCAAGGCCTCGGCATCCCAGGATCGTGCTCAATCTTTACAGCTGAAGGCCCGTGCTGTACTTCTAGCACTGGAATACATAGAAAATACTAAACCAAAACGCTCACTTATCCTCACCGACTCCAGATCATGCCTCCTGGCACTGGAATCCATAAAGACAGATCATCCCATCATTGTCAGCATCTTAGATAAACTAAACCTTTTAAGGGGCCAGAATCTGAACACCACGTTTTGATGGATCCCAGATCAAATGGGCGTTTCTGGAAATGAACAAGCAGACAACGCTGCAAGCAGAGCTCTTAATGAAGAACTAACCAGATGCCAAATCCCTACCTCAGATTTCAGACCTATACTGACTTCTTATACCACAAATAAGTGGCAAGCGGAATGGGACAACTACCCCCACAACAAATTACACGAAATTAACCCTACTATCCACAGGAGACCAATCCCTCACTTTTCAAGTAGACTTGACCAAACAGTATACACAAGGTGCCGCATTGGCCAAACGAGACTCACCCATGGCCACCTGCTAAAAAGGGAAGAACCACCACTATGTCAAACCTGCAAAATACCTTGATCAATAAAACACATTCTACTCCACTGCCCTGCCCTGAGCACTATAGGGCAGAAATTTTATTCAGAAGACACTTTAGAAAATATCTTCAAGAGAGCTTCACCATACAAGATTTTGAACTTCTTAACAAACATAAACCTCAAAAAACTTATATAAACTCTTCTTGCTATCTTAAATATCAACGTAACCCTATCTATTGGATATCACCTTATATTTTAACTACATTCAAACTTTTGCCACAATATAGCTATTGAAGCTAACATGTCATTAAAAAATCAATAAAAAAAAAAAAAAAACCTGTTGTTTTGGAGATTCTCTCATTTTGGCCCTCATGAGAATCGCTCAGATTCTTACATTTGCTCGTTTTTACTGCTTCCTTTACTGCAGTTGCACCCAGATAATTGATGTTGTTCATAGTGGTTTTAATGTTATGGCTGATTGGAATATGTTTTACTTAAAATCTTATCTATATCGTTAACGCCTTAAGTTCTGTAAACATTATTTTATTGATTATTTTATTTGATTAAATTGTAATAAAACATAAGACTCTCTAGGTGTTCACAAACTTTGCAGCCGTAGCCATAAAAACCACTCTGTAATTTTCTCCCTTTAATAGCTAAGGGTTTACGGTTGTAGTATGGAATCTAAAGGCTGATCAGTTTTGTTTGGCAGAATATGATTAAAGTTAAAGAAATTCACTAGGCCTCATGCTTTTTTTCCTCCCTGCACAGACCATCCAAAAGAAGGAATAGTTTGTCCTCTACTTTCACATACACAGCTTGACACGTTTTTCTGATCTCCTGAGTGCTGAGCTCGACAGGCTTGAAATGAGACGCAGACACATCGTCCTTCCATACTACTCTGCAATATCACTTAAGTAGTGTTGTAAATGATATAGTATGTACTATACACCCCTCTACTGCATATTCTATTCAATTTCAAATTAATTTGGGTTTAATTGTATGGACATTGTCTCAAAGCAGCTTTACAGAAATACAAAATTCAGAATAAAAATTGCAAAGCTTAAAATATATTTATATTTGTCCGTTATTTAGTGTATGAGTTTTAGAAGGATCGTATCATTTCAAATGGAACACAGTTTTTGTTTGTTTGTCTTGTTTTGGTTTATTTTTGTGGCTAACTGGAAGAATAAGCCATTTCCCGGTTGGTGGCAAATGCGATACCACTGGCTTTACTAGAATATGGATTTTTTTTTAGAAATAATAAATCACAATTTGGGCTAATTTAAAACACATTTGTAAAAGCTGGAAAGCCCTGCACCTTTTCCACTACAGCTGAATGCATGAAGTGTCCAACATGAACTGACGTGCATGTGGACATGCTAATAAGACTGTTTGTACTACACATTGCCATAGAATAGTGCAATCACACCTTTTATTTATTTTACCTCAGCTATTTATTTTTTGGTGTGTAGAACAATACACTCATATTTCCCACCTAATTTCCGAATTATGTATATTTACATAATATTTGTATATTTGTCTCTATATGTTCCACTTGTGTTATGTACCTAGTTGTGCATACTGTAGAAATAAATGTTAAATTGTTCTGGTCATCTCGCGTCTGCAGGCATTTCACAGCACTGAGGCGGCTCTATGGTAAGCAGTTGATCATTAACCTGCTGGGGATGAAGGAGGGGGAGCACATGCTCAGCAAAGCATTCCAGGTTAGTTATTGCTTTTCCTGAATTACTCTCCTGATACTGTAAATAAATTGTAGTTCATTTTATTTATGTAGCACTTGTTGCAATGGCCATAGTCTCATGCAGCTTTACGTAAATCCAAATGGAGACTCTACTAATTATATAGTATAGTATTATACAGTAGTATAATTTCTATATCAGTTCAAATATTTACCTGTAATCTAACTCACATTAAAGCATTTGCTACTATTTGTGTGTTTATAGTTTTGTGTTTTGAATTGTATTTGTGTACATTTTGGATAACACATGACCATGTGGGTCCATACAGAGTCACCTGAAAGCATCAGAGCATGCAAACGCTGTGAAGATGGTCAATTTTGACTACCACCAAATGGTGAAGGGAGGAAAGACAGAGAAACTCTTGTCTGTGCTGAAACCACAGATCAGCAAGTTCCTGGATGAATGTGGCTTCTTCTGTTACTCTGCTGAAACTGGGATTGAAAAGTAGGTCTAGTTTAAAGGATTTTCACACGCTCTTTAATCCAAGACCAGATTTTGATATTTTAGATATTGTTTGGAATTACAATTTGGCAAAATTTATTTTCAGCTGTGCAAAATGTATGTATGTATTTATTTATTTATTTATTTATTTATTTATTTATTTATTTATTTTGTCTCTCTTATCTCTAGATGTCAGGCTGGAACTATTCGAGTCAACTGTTTGGACTGTCTGGACAGGACCAATAGTGTCCAAGCCTTCTTTTCTCTTGAGGTTTTTTTACTGACCAATCCATTATTTACTGACCAATACTGACGAAGCAATTACTTCTTGCCTTAAATTATTAATATTCATGGCTTATCTGTGATGTGGAAATGTCAAAGCTGTGAACTCACTAGTTAGTTTCAGTATGTACATTACATCCTTCCCCCCCTATCTTTTGCTCAGATGTTGCCCAACCAGCTGGAGGCCATGGGTCTTACAGAGAAGCCCCAGCTGGTGGCACGCTTTCAGGAGGTCTTCCGCACCATGTGGTCAGTCAATGGAGACTCAATCAGCAAGATCTATGCTGGCACAGGTGCTCTAGATGGCAAGGCTAAGGTACATAACTTTAGATTAAACTGAGCAATTTAAAAAGTTTCTTTTAATTAAGATACACTATATTGCCAAACGTTTTGGGACACTCCTCCAAATCATTGAATTCAGGTGTTGGGCTTGGCCCCTTAGTTCCATTGAAAGGAACTCATATTTATCCCAAAGGTGTTCTATCAGGTTGAGGTCAGGACTCTGTGCAGGCCAGTCAAGTTCCTCCACACCAAACTCACTCATCCATGTCTTTATGGATCTTGCTTTGTGCACTGGTGTGCAGTCATGTTGGAACAGGAAGGGGTCATCCCCAAACTGTTCCCACAAAGTTGGGAGCACGAAATTGTCCAAAATGTCTTGGTATGCTGAAGCATTAAGAGTTCCTTTCACTGGAACTAAAGGGCCAAGCCCAACCCCTGAAAAACAACACCTGAATTCAATGATTTGACTTTTGGCAACGTAGTGTACAAGGAACTTCCACTCACATTCAGTTCTTTACTAAAAGTCCCTGATGTAAGCTTCAATCATGTGTCCTCTTTTACACAACTGTGGACCTTTTGTCTGTCTCTTAAATCTTGTATGTGTGCTATTGTCCTCTGCTTTCCTCTGGAAACTTATCCACCTGACTGGTAAGTTTACAAGCCAGCCATGTGGCCCATATGTCTTTCTACTGTGTTCTTGTGTCTGAATCTTTGTGTGTCTAGTGTATTGTTCACAAAGAATCTTAACTTTCCACTTCTGTAAGTGTCCCTAAAACTCTTCTCCTTTAAACTTAAAGAAACTGATGGAAGAAGCATTTACTACGGCATGCCAAAGTTAAGATAGAGAGGGGGGATCTTTTTTGAATTAATATTGACAGGAATAGGCTGACTACATACTGTGCTGTAAACTCCTTTAGAGATATAATGCAGAAGGCATGATATTAAAAACGTAATAAAAAAGAACTGAAACTGTTGTTCACACATTGGGTAAATGTTCCATGGAGACACTATGGTGCACAGTTAAAGACTAGATTTGTATTTTACTGTAATTTAGGTAGAATATTGGTTTGCTCAGTCCTTATGAAACAAAATAAACCATAGTTTGTTGTTGGCTTTGTAACAATCCTTTTATAAAAGTATTTAACATGATTTAGATTTTTTCCTTTGTCAATTAAATAATCAGACAATTAAACCAAAAAAGAAATAAATAGAACAAATAATATAAGTAAATTGGATTATGCAGTGGATATTTTTTTTCATTTATTAGTTTATTGTGATGACCTCAGTCACGGTTCGCATTCAGTTATAAGAAATGGCATCAGATGTAGCATATGATAACATTAACAGCAGTGCAGATTGCATTTGTTGTTGCATTTAAAATGAAACTGGTGCACAACTGCAATTTTCAGTATGTCAGTGTTTTCAGGATTTTTGAGTTTTTCTGTGATTGTTGCAGCCACAAATGACCCACATCTGCAGAAAATCTGCAATAATTTTGAAAAAAATGTAAGAATATCGTGGACTTTTTCCTCTTTTGCAATTAAATATATCAAACACAAAAGCTGACAGCAGCAGTTTTGGACATGTCATGATTGCAACTAAACAGTAGTCCAGAAGACTGTATATATTTTTACAGCTTTAAAGCCTGTTTTTATTGTTAAAATAAGATTTGCAAATTAATCCTAATCTATAAAAGGCTTTTTTTTTAGTATTAACATGTTAATGCTAATAAAATATTTATAATCTTTAGAAATTTATAATCTTTAGAAAAGAAAAGGAGCAAGATAGTGACAGATGAAGCATTTCTAGTCAGATTGTCTGATTTAGTTTCCATCTCAAGAGACAGTGCAGTTCTTTCGTCTTTAAGCATCATAAACGTTGCATCATAAAATTTATCATAAGTCAGCTGTTCTTGTGTACTTGATCCATGCACTCTATGTACTACTTTAAATTTCTGCCTTCGTGATATTTTACTTGGATCTACGTGTCTGTATGAAGTCTTCATATGAGCCGGGTGCTTATCATGGGGTTTTCTCTGTGTTTGTCCTTGCGGTGTTGTGCAGGGTGGAAAGCTAAAAGACGGCGCCCGCTCAGTCACTAGGACCATCCAGAACAACTTTTTTGACAGTTCAAAGCAAGAAGCTATCGATATTCTGAGGCTGGGCAGCACCCTTAACAGTGACCTGGCTGATAAAGCTAGAGCTCTCCTCACCACCAGCAGCCTGTATGGTATGTAAATGGCATGTTAACAATGCAGTTGAGCAACTTATTTTTTGTTTGTTTATCAGAAGGGCAACACTTTCCTTGCAACTACTGTGTAGTGCAATGCTCCGTTCACGCATACAGCAACTAAACAACCAAAGACCTTTAATTTTCATTGTGACTTCTGGTGACATGAGTGACTGCGACCGTTTGTGATTAGATGTGGGCGTGTCCAGCAACACGACAAAGTTGAGGATTGTTGAACTTTATGCAAAAATGGGGCGATTACCAATCAGAGTGAAGACAGCAGAGCTCATGTGATGCGTGGCAAAGAGCACACTCTGCTTCTCCTTCATCTCATAAAATGTGATGCATTGCTATATGTATATATACATTATTCACAGACCAAGCATAACCTTATAACCACCTGCCTAATATTAGTGTTGGTCCCCCTTTTGCGGCCAAAACAGCCCTTACCAGTCATGCACTGTGTATTCTGATACCTTTTTATCAGAACCAGCATAAACTTCTACAGCAATTTGAGCAACAGTAACTTGTCTGTTGGATCAGCCGGCCTTCACTCCCCACGTGCATCAATGAGCCCGTGACCCTGTCGCTGGTTCACCACTGTTCCTTCCTTGGACCACTTTTGATAGATACTGACAGACCGGGAACACCTCCACAAGAGCTGCAGTTTTGGAGATGCTCTGATCCAGACATCTAGCCATCACAATTTGGCCCTTGTCAAACTCACTTAAATCCCATTTTTCCTGCTTCTAACACATCAACTTTGAGGACACAATGTTCACTTGCTGCCTAATATATCCCACCCACTAACGGCTGCCATGATGAGGAGATCATCAATCTTATTCACTTCACCTATCAGTGCTCATAATGTTATGCTTGATCGGTGTATAATTATATACATTCCCCCAGAATGTTTCATTTTAGTGCCAGAAAATTTGATTTGCACCACCCACTGATAAACGTCATTACTATGGTAACCAGTAGTAGGAACACCTACTGACGACTTCATAGAACAGCGACTGGATACAGATGTAGTATAAATATTAAAACCACACCTGCAGATACTTGATGATATTTGGTAAAAGTTGACTCTGCATTGTTTTGTACCACAGTACTCTTGAATTACAGATAATGAACATCAACGGGATTTCAGAATTCATATCACAGGTCTATATTGTTTCTGTAGTTACAGCTCATTCACAGTAATTGTATAGCAGACATTCCACATAATCTAAGACTTATAATAAATGGATTTTACCAGAAAATAATATTAATATAGTAATATTAGATCAGATCATGGCACTGTTTACTTACCTATTGCAACACCTCTCGTCTTGTTCATACTGTAAATGATATGCAGCTCAGGATATTAATAACAATGACATGTTTGGGAATGTAGTGCTTCATGTTGTCTTGCTAATCTTACTCTTCCAGCTGCCCAAATTGTGAGATTAGCACTGTGTTATCTGCCTTGCTGGCTAACTGCTAACTGTGCTGCTTGTGTCCCTGTTTTCTCTCTCTCTCTCTCTCTCTCTCTCTCTCTCTCTCTCTCTCTGCTTACATGGTTAGTCTCTGAGCCCATTTTACAATCAGGTACAGTATAAAAGTTTGCGTAGCTCAGCCATAACTGTCAATGATTCCTCATTTTATGAGTTTCATTGTTTTGTGTGTTTGTTTAGCATTAGCTTGCTGAATTGCCTGCTTGCCTAATATTTTTCTCCTGATTTATTTATTTATTTATTTTAAAAAACCTCTTTTCAGTTCTGTTGATTGACATTGTCTGACTATACCTGATGTAGGATGTGTGCAAAATGTCTGGTGAAGTGTAAATAAGCGTTATTAATGCAGTATTACAAATGACAGTGATTTGGGACCATACGAAAAACAATTTTACTGAGCTGACCTCATCTTACCCTACCTTATAGGGAAACATTTCAGTGAGTACTTGGATTATTTTAGCTTGGATTCTAAAACCTGAAGAGTCTTTATTTTCAGAATGTGGATGGATGGATGAGATGGATTGGATGGATGGGATGAGATGGATGGATGGAAGGAGGGATGAGATGGATGGGATGGATGCATAGATGGGATGGAATCGGATAGATTGATAGATTTGGATAGCTTTAGAATTAAGCCCTGATATGCTCCTCATAGACCATGACACTTACACTAATGGTAATACTAATGCATACTCATCAGAGACATTTAATAGATACTAAAACAGCAAGTTGGTGAACTTGCATTAAATAAACACAAACTTGTATTAAAACCAGTTGTATATCCATTTCCCAGCTAGAGGTTCTGCACATATCTGTGAATATACATATCTTGTATCTTATCACAATTATAACATTGTGAAACATTATTCCACTCTGTACAGCCATATGAAAATATCCTCATATCCTCATATCCTCATATTCTCATATCCTCCACCTATTTACACTTGGATATATACACTACTCACAAAAAGTTAAGGATATTTGGCTTTTGGGTGAAATTTATGGAAAATGTAAAAAGTTCACACTACAGTGATATTATATCATGAAAGTAGGGCATTTAAGTAGAAGCATGCAATGGTGATTTCCTCATCTCAAACAATTTATTGAAACAAAAGCCAACAACAGTGGTGGATATAACACAACAAAAAATGTCAATGTCTCAATAATTTGTCATGTGCCCTTGACAATCAGTTAACACAATGACGTCTCATGCTGTTCATGAGTCGTCTTATTGTCTGCTGAGTCATGGCATTCCACTATTCTTGAAGGGCGGCCCTCAGGTCATTGAGGTTCTGGGGTGCAGGGTTACTAGCCTCTACACGGCGACTCAGCTGATCCTATAGGTTTTCTATGGGATTCAGGTCTGGAGAAAGTGCAGGCCACTCCATTTGAGGAACCCCAGCCTCCAGGAGCTATTCCCTAATGATGTGACTTTGATGAGCTGGAGCATTGTTGTCCGTGAAGATGAAATTAGGCCTGTGTTGTTCATGCAGGGGCACAATGACTGGATTAATGATGTTATTCAGGTAGTATTGGCTTGTCACTGTACCATTCACAAGATGTAGGGCAGTTCTGTATTGAGTAGACACGCCTACCCAGACTGTAACACCACCACAACAGTGGCTGATGCATAGCGCTCTCCTTGACATCTCAAACATTGTTGGCGGCCTTCATTTCTGCTCAACGTGAATCGACTTTCATCAGAGAATAGCACCGAGGCCCACTGGTCCCTCGTCCAGTGTAAATGCTCCCTGGCCCGACGCCTGTGCCTGGTGGTGTGGTCAGGTACCCTTGCAGGTTGTCTAGCATGCAGACCACGCTGATGTAAACGGTTTCGTGACACTTGGGTGCCTCTCACCTCCCTTAAATGTGCCTGGAGTTGAGTGGCATTCATCATCCGGTTCCGCAGGGCACTGTTCACAATGAAGCGGTCATCAATGTGGGATGTGGCCAAAGGACGTCCACTTCTATGCTTTTCTGTGACTCTTCCAATCTCTCTGTATCTCTGTCGCAACCTGCTGATGACACTCTGACACTCTAAGCTCAGTGGCCACTTCCCTCTGAGAACATCCTGTTTGAAGCCTCACAATGGCGAGGTACTGTTGATCAATTGTTAGGTGTCGTCTTGGTCTCATGAACAGCATGATGAAGAGGACTGTTTAAATACCAATTCTAACTGAACCAGAAAATTGATTGGTCGATTCATGGATCAAACACCAGTAGTGAATTTTGCCGTTAAGCACCTTGTTAGAGAACAGCAAGTTATGCAAAAAGTATTGAAACACTGAACAGTTGGAAATGTGCATTCAAAAGTGTAGAGAAGGTCACATTGAGTTCACCTGTAAAGGTTATAGTGCATTTTAGGTGCATCCTGAAATTTCACCCGAAAGCCGAATATCCTTAACTTTTTGAGTAGTGTATGTTTAATAACCCTATTTTCCCATTTATTTCATGTCATTTCTCTTATGTTTGAGATGCAGTGACTTCATAAGAGTTTCAGGAGTTTATTTAACTACTTTGCTGATCTTTTTGGCTTTTAGCATCTCCCAGAGTGCTGCTGGGAATGTGTCAGAACCACAACAAATACACACGGCCTAAAAAGATCCGTGTGTGTGTCGGGACATGGAACGTCAATGGGGGCAAGCAGTTCCGTAGCATCGCGTTTCGGAATCAGACCCTCAATGACTGGCTGCTAGACGCACCAAAAAAAGCAGGTCACCCTGAATTTCAAGGTGAGCCCACTACACTAAAGACACTTCTTTATTATTGAAGGAGAAGTTCACTTCCAGAACAAAAATTTATAAATAATTTCCTCACCCCCTTGTCATCCAAGATGTTCATGTCTTTCTATCTTCAGTCATAAAGAAATTATGTTTTTTGAGGAAAACATTTCAGGATTTTTCTCCATATTTTACTAAGAGCCCAGGAAGAAGGCTCTTAGAATACAGTTTTTTATTTTTCTAAGAAAATGACAGGTCATTTCTCTAGATAAGACCCTTCTTCCTCGGCTGGGATGGTTTAGAGCTCTTTGGAGCTGCATTTAAACTGCATTATGGAAGTTCAAACTCACAGGCACCATTGAAGTCCACTATATGGAGAAAAATCCTGAAATCTTTTCCTCAAAAAACATCATTTCTTTACGACTGAAGATAAAAAGACATGAACATCTTGGATGACCAGGGGGTGAGGAAATTATTTGTAGATTTTTGTTCTGGAAGTGAACTTCTCCCTTCTCCATTAGCTATGATTTATGAATTCTCAGCTTGCATGTTAACTGTGTATAGTGCTGAAATTTCTGACTGATTACTTTATATCTCAGACAGTAGATCCCAGCCTGCAGACATCTTTGCCATTGGCTTTGAGGAAATGGTGGAGCTGAATGCTGGCAACATAGTCAGTGCAAGGTACAAAACCCACAATCCTTTCATTTAAATGGCTATTGGTGCTATTTAAAACAGTTTATATATATATATATATATATATATATATATATATATATATATATATATATATATATATATATATATATATATATATATATAATATATTTATAAATATATATAATTATATATATATAATATATATATATATAAACTGTTTTAAATAGCACCAATAGCCATTACATTAAGAAGGCATCACTTCTCCTCCCAGGCTTGCCCTGAGTAGCTTCTGGCAGCAAACAGAGAAAGAGTTAATTTTCATCAGTGCAGCTCAAATCAAATAACGGCAACAAAACACAACTTAAAATGTTTTAATAACTATTTTGCTTTTGGGTTGTTACGACCGCCATCTTCCTACTTGTTTCATCAGCTGCTTCTCCAAGAACGATTTAAAGAGATATTCGACATTAAAATATTAGCCGATTCACCCAACCGTACCAACAAATAAAACTGTTGTCTCTGTGTCTGCTCTTCTGAGGTTCCTGCACATCACATACTCTTGGAGTGCAGAGACTGCATCACTTTTACTAAAACACATCTGAGAAATCTTTATCTTTTTAATAAAGGTCTAGTAACCTTTATAAACTGAATGTCAAGTATGGTGACATTTTCGGGTGAAATATCACTAAATAGGATTCTTTTTCTGTACAGCACCACCAATCAGAAGCTGTGGGCAGCAGAGCTGCAGAAGAACATCTCACGGGATCATAAATATGTGCTGCTGGCCTCAGAGCAGCTGGTGGGAGTCTGTCTCTTTATCTTCATTCGGCCCCAGCATGCTGCTTTCATCAGGTATACCCAACTGGTCTTCGCTTCATAATTTTATTATAGACTCTAACAATCGAGAAGGTCATGTTGCCAGAACAATTATATAAACATATTCTGGTAATGGATACTGTGTTCCTACTTGTAGCCACACCCACTGGTTATTTCATCAGGTAAACCTACCACTTTGTAACATTTTATAATTATACAGTTACCGACTCTAGTCTGTCCTATACACAATCTACAAAATCCTCTACCCTGTTTGCCACCGGAAAGGACTCACTATGACCAATGCTCATCAGATATTATTTAAGAGGTTTTTCCATCCCATAGAAGAATGGGTAAAAGGAGAGGAGGCAGTGCTAGCCCATTGTATAAGATGTCTTATAACTGATTGTATAAATAACAACCGTTAGTATAAATAATAGCTTAGTTGTATAAATGATGTAAAAGTGAGCGGGCCTTGATAAGTGCGTTTGCAAAAAAAAATGTAAAAGTAAAAAAAGACAATCTGCAATCGATGACTATAGATTTATAAATTTCTCCGATACAAAATGAGATAAAATACCCAGTGACTGTAGATACATGTAAGTGTATCTTAATCAGGAATATTAATGTAATACTTTATGCAATAACAGTGATTTATTGGTTGAGATTCTGTTTTTTCTGGTTTGTTTCCTGATATGAGTGTTTTTTATGATAATCACTGAACGTTTTGAGTGTAAAAATGATGTACAACACCATATCTCAGCCCAGACAGACACCGGTGGTAGCTTTTGGGCAAACAAAAATGTTTAAAATGCATTACTCTGCACCACCACAATTTTGAGTCAAAGCCAAGGCACACTGACCACTGGCTTGTTGTGGCCTTAAACCTTTGTAAACTTACTTTCACCTGATGCTGATTTTTTCCTTTTCATTTGTGACCAGTGTACTGTATCTCAACATTGTTTAGAGATATTTGAAGAGTTTTCTGGCATTTTTTTTCATTTGTTTTCACATTATACAGAATAGAAAAACACAAATAACTAACCCCCATCCTCCAAACACCAGACATAGACAATATATATAGTCAAACTTCCTTAAAGAAAAATAAAAAGCAGTAAGTAATCATATATACTACAAGGTCCCCTTTTACACTGCCAAGTTGTCTGCTTCAAGAAAGATTATGAAAGGCTGCCAGATATTATAATGGACCCTCTGATTGTATGTCTAATTTTCTCCAACTTAAGATGGCCCATGGCTCTCCTTATCCAGTGATTATGTGCTGGTGGAATAGGCTCCTTCCATTTAAACATCATCAGCCAACATGTTAATTTCTCTTTTGTTGAGAATGGTGTTTTCCTGGGCCACACCAAACAATGCAATAAAATGGGATGGTTTTACTACCTGTCCAAATACCCCAGAAAAGGTCTCAAAAATATTAATCCAGAACATGTAAATCCTTTGACATGTCCAAAACATGTGCAGCAGAGTGGTGAAAGCCTGCCTACATCAATCACATGTGGGGTCTATGTCAGCCTTAATCCTAGAAAGTATGACCTTAGACCAGTGCAGATGTTGAACAATTATGAATTGTATTACAGCAGGTCTAAGGCATATGGATGACGAGAAAATTCCATATATTATTTTGTGCCAAATTTCCTCTTACATTGGTTCATCTAACTCTAGCTCCCATTTATTTTTAAGTAGGTCTCACACATGCTGAATAGTTCATAAATCCTGCTTTTTTTGAAGAGGCAAAGTTTCCATCAATATAAAGATCAGACCACACCCTCTGTAGCCCAATCCTCAAAAGCCTCATCCATCATTGATCGGACGAACATACTTTTTTTGCAGTTGGTACAGCCTGTAATAAATTCTTAAGGGAAAGATCCCATGTAATCTGGTTCCAGATTTTAATTGACTGTATAAAAACTGGATTAGAAGTTAAGCTAGTCACTGGTCACCATATAAGCAGGACTTTTCTACTGTTTATGGTTGGCACTGAAGATGTAATGCAATTCTGTAATAATAGGAATTCTTCTCCTTCTTGAACAGAGATGTTGCTGTAGACACTGTCAAGACCGGGATGGGTGGCGCCACAGGGAACAAAGGGGGTGTGGCTATCCGCATGCTCTTCCACACCACCAGTATCTGCTTTGTGTGCTCACATTTCGCTGCCGGCCAATCACAGGTCAAGGAGCGAAATGACGACTACAGTGAGATCACTCGCAGGCTGTCGTTCCCTATGGTAACTATTCGTGTATTTTGCTTCTAACCTCAGTCCAAGCAGACAAACCACATTTAGATAAAAATTATTGAACCTTAGATTACCACAGTTTATCTAAAACTTATGTCTCTCGTTTTTCCGTCTTTGTGCACAGGGTCGACTGCTCTACTCCCATGATTACGTGTTCTGGTGTGGGGACTTTAACTATCGCATCAGCTTGCCAAATGAGGAGGTAAAAGATCTGATCAGGCAGCAGAACTGGGATGCTCTCATCGCTGGGGACCAGCTTGTGGAACAGAAGAATGCAGGCAATGTAATAAAGAATTCATGTATAATGTTAAATGTTAATTATTTTTTTTTATTATCCTTATTTTTACAGCTATACCGAATTATCAGTCTCAGTGTTTTCACTTCAGAGCTCCAGGGTCCCTGGCTCAATACTAGCTTAGGTTACTGTTTGTATAGTTTTTTATGCTCTCCCCATGTTTCCTCCAGTTTCTCTGGTTAAATTGGGCTTAGATGTAAAAAAAAAATCAAAAAATCTGTTTGTGTGTGTATCCACCACACACTTAGTGTTACCAGGATAGGCTCTAGATCAGCTATGTTAAGATAAATGTGTGAATAATAAAACCTATCGTTTAACTGTATGAATAAATGATTGTATAAATCAATTACACTAAGCTCTCTAATATCTTTATTACAGGTTTTCAAGGGCTTTATTGAAGGAAAGTTGGATTTTGCTCCTACGTACAAATATGACCTCTTTTCTGATGACTATGACACGAGTGAGAAATGCCGCACACCTGCATGGACAGACCGCGTGCTCTGGAAGAGGAGAAAGTGGGACTTTCAGAGAATTGGTGGGAGTGCTGTTTACATTTTATCCCCTTGTCCTTGTATTTTTCAGTCTGAAACGGGCCAAACTCAAGTCTGTCTGTTTGCGTCTGTCTCTGCCTGTCTGCCTGCGTGTGTGGATATGTGTGTGTGTGTGTGGATATGTGTGTGTGTGTGTGGATATATATGTGTGTGGGTGTGTGTGTGGATGTGTGGGTGGGTGGGTGTGTGGGGGTGTGTTCTCATGTTTATGTGACTGTGTGTTTGTAGCTGACGAGTTGGGGCTGAATGTAGTAGGAGCTCCTTTGGAAGAGGAAGAGCAGCTCCAGTGGAGCCCTGGTGAACTGAAGTACTATAGCAGAGCTGAGCTCAAGACCTCAGACCACAGGTACAACAAACCCCAAACCCCTGGTCTTTATATATTAAGTTATATGAGGCACCAAATGCTTTATTTCAAAGATTGCATATGTTATTTAAAGCACTACATTAACACGATACATTGGTGCTTTTGATTCTATATTTTTATGATATAAATCACTGATTATTTACACCAATCTTTTCACTGATTATTTACTACTTACATAAACCTCTATTAATAGCATTTAGAATCATTTGGTCCTTACATGGAAAAGAATAAATGGCAGTAGGTAGATTTAGCTAAACCTGTTTTTTAAAACTGTGTCTTTATGCAGAAAATGTTTTTGCAATGTTTGTATGTCTAGAAAATTATTCCTAAGTCATTTTCAGTAATAATCTATATTGGGTCTCTTCCAGGCCGGTGGTGGCCCTCATCGATGTGGATATTCTTGAAGTGGACCCAGAAGCACGGCATCAGGTGTACAAAGATGTGATTGCCCTGCAGGGTCCACCTGATGGCACTATCCTAGTCTCTCTTTGCACTTCAGGGCCTGATGATTACTTCGATGATGCTCTAATAGACGAGCTGCTGGACAAGTTTGCAAACTGCGGCGAGGTCATTCTGATCAGGTGAGGGTTTTTTTGGGATTCTAACTAATAATATTATGTTAATTGTGATCATATTTACTGCCACTTTTCTTTGGAAGCTTGTTGTTGACTCTTTTTAAAGTGGCGTTATTACCAATTGTATTTTTTTAAGCCTTATTTTTCTTTTTTAATTACCAAAACAGGTTTGTGGATGAAAAGATGTGGGTGACGTTTTTGGAAGGGTACTCTGCCCTGGCTGCACTTTCACTGAGTGCCTCCACTGTAAGTAACAGGATTTTTATTGTTAAGGATAAATAATTGTTTGGTTTACTTAATTCATGTACTGTAGAAAATATTGGAATTGCAATGACGTTAACATTAAATTAACACAAAAGTGTTATGTGGAGCTTGGATTTTTTTCAAAATTGCCGCAGGTTTTCTGCAGACATGTCGTGTAATGTCATTGCAACACTTATTCAGCCAAAACTGTCTTCAGTTCATGTGCACCGAACATGGGTACAGCTAGCACAGAAAGTCATTATGTATGTGTGACACTGGAATTGGTTTAAAAGACGAATCCTGTGCTTGCAGTTTCAACAGTTCAAGCCGCTTTCTGCAAAAATAAAAGCACTAAAAACATGCAAGTTGCATCCCAAATTTTAAAAAAGCCTCAGCATAATCAATCACAAAAAAAAATGTTAAACAATTTAATAGTTTAATATATGATCAATAGTAACAAATAATTAATTTGATTTGCCTTGAAAAATAATTTATGCTGCTGTGATAATCTTTGCCTGTTGAAAATTTGATTGAAAATAATTAATGATTTTTTTATAATTAATATAAATAATTAATATATTTTTTTATATGTACTTTTAGCAGTGTAGATATTCAGAGTATTCCTGCTGCTATTAAAAAAAACGTACTAGGAATTCTTTACTTATGAATGACCTCTTACTGTTTATTCAGGTGATGGGGAAAACTATAGACATCCAGCTGAAGAGTCCTGGCTGGATCAAGAGTCTGGAGGAGGAGATGAGTGTGGAGAGGATCTGTGGCAGCATCCCCACTTCTGCCAGCTCCACGCTGCTCGCTGAGGACAACGAAATGGGAGACGAGTTTGACATGGAGGGTATGTCTGCTCATGATCATGGCTTTTTATAAAACTGCCTGAGGCAGTGGGTTTAAGTAATAAGAAATCACCTTTGGCGCTGATGTGTTTTGAAGGCGACGTGGATGAGGAGGTGGAGAATATTCTTCCCCAGCACCTGCAGCCTGGGGCTGGTATGGATGTTGGTATTTCCCCATTACCCTCGCCCCGCTCAAGCCCATGCCCCTCACCGACTCATGGAGAACCCGCACCCCCCTGCAGGCCGAGCAGAGCTCCACCACGCACAGCCGGACCCCCACAAGGTAGAAAACCTGTGTTATGCAAAAACTGAAATGCTGCTCACATTTTCCCTTAACATATACTTTATTTATATTTTACAAGTAAAACATTCAAATCTGTTAAAGGTTTTGTCCCAAAGTTGTGCAATAAAGACGATTTAATTATTGTATTTCTACTGACAATGTACTTGTATTCTTCTTAATCTTTCTACCAATGTATTGATTTTATTTCATTTCACTGTGGTTGAAAGGCGATCTCAGTCCGATCACGTGTAGGAGGGAGCAGGAAGGTAAAGAGTGAAGCTTTTAGAGGTGCCACAGATGTGTTGAAAATGTGTGCTGTAGGGTTTAAATCTCCTGGGAAAGTTTTTGCTGTGTCTGTTTACTGCTGCATGTCACACCAAAGCTCATGTTTATGTTAATGGTAACGGTGATCTCGGTATTAATGGTGATTATCATTCATTGGTTCTTGTAGTTATTCCAATGGAAAGTCAGATGCTCGGAGCTTCTGCATCACAAGGACTGGAACCAAAACGCCCTCCTCCCCCACGACCCAATGCTCCCCCTGCCAGACCTGCACCTCCACAGAGACCCCCACCTCCCTCAGGTAAAGCAGCCTGACCTAATACTAAATTCCATCTCTTTAGCACAACTCTTTGGCAATACCTTAATATTACATCTCTCTAGCACAACCTTTGGTCTGATATCATCAGCTTGTGTTTAGGAAGGGTTACTGCATTTTTTTGTAGTCTGATTTTTTTTTTTTTCTGTATTGATGTGTAATAACTAAATGTGCACTTATTGGTCATCTTTATCAAATTCCCACTTGTTTTATTACCATTATATTAATATTATTATGTTTTATTGCTTTATTTGGAAATATTTCTTTTGTTTTCAGGCTCTGACTATTTTCTTTTTCAATATAAATTCTTGTTTGAAGGCTTTGCAGAGCCTCCAAATCTACTTGATTTGAGTGATAATGAAGGTAATTACAAAAATGTAGTTACCTTTATGTAGCACGTCACCATTCATTGATTTTTGTGTCAGTAGTACACTAGAAATGAAGAGTTCATGCACCCTTGAAATGAATTTGCTTTGTCTTTATACAGCAAATGTTATTTCAAGATCAGTTATATTTGTGCATGACCTCTCCATTCTGCTGCGAGAGCTTCGATGAGGTGTGATGTAGCAGTAGACAGCTGCTTCAGACACAGACACACACATGGATATGAAGTGTGTAACACAATGGCATTGTGTCTGTATCTCTATCTATTTAGTTCTCCTAATACCCATAATCTGTATTTAATCTCAAAGTGACCTAAACAGGAAGTGGGTTTGTTTTTCTAATTACTTATTAATTAAATATAAATCCTACCACTATTTTCCAAGAAGCAGTGGTAGATACTGGTGAGGGAAGCACAGATGTAGAAATGCTAGCACTTTGTGAGATCTGGCTCTGAGTGATGTTGCATCAACCTCAGCAACATTACTCAAGTTTACAACTGGTTTTAAGTAGAGATGTGCATGTGGCTGACTTTTCTTTTAAAAAAATCCTGCTCAGACAGTTATTATTTTTGTTTACACTTGTCTGCAATATAAGGCTTGACTTTCTGTCTATTGCCATCCCACTATCAGTGCACATCTCTAATCTCAACCAGATGCCCTATGTGAACCTTAAAAAAAACTAATAGTAATAATCTCCTGTCTGTATTTGTTACCAGCACATTGTCTGTTTATTCCAAATAATGTATTCGTATTTGGTTTCTATACATAGTATAATAAATGTATAGTTTAAGAATGCACTGAAACCGAGACTAATAGTAAATCACTTAATCCTCCATGCTGCGAAGGACAAAAAAGCCCTGCTTTACCCAGAGCAGATGTTGCTGGTAAGTAAGTGCACAGATTGAATGTCAGTTCTTTTACTACATACAGAAAACACATTCAGGTCTTAATGCTGTGATCAGTGACTAGTCTTCAATGGTACTGGAACGAAGGGTGTTTTTGGGAAGTTAGCCACCTGGTCGTCACCTGGTGGGCATACCTGAATGCCAGACTGCTGTCACTAGCATTTTCCTGGCTTTATCATACTGACCCTGTTAGTCATTTAAGTTGCGTGGGAAAGGGAGTATGCTCTTGCATGTGAGAATAGTACAGGGATTTGGCTCCACATTTGGCAAGATAGCTCGGTCTGGCAGTACTGTGTTTGACCCCCTGTTGACCAGGAAGAGGTGAGTCAGGGAGGAAAGGAGGAGGAGGGTGGAGGAGATTGCTGAGGGATGAGAGCACACACTGCAGCAATTTCTGCATCAGATGTTTGTCTTTACATCAAAGTACAACAATTCTCAGGCTTTTAGCAGGCTCAGAAAGTTATACAGATGATAAATGTGGCTTTGTGAGAATGCAGTCAAAATATGAAGGAACAGGGTTAGAGAGCAGCAGGGCACTAAGCCACAGATAGTATTACCAGAGTAATGAAAACATTTTTGTTTCGAGTGTGCTTTTAAATGTAATCATGATTCCTGCTGTTTTTCAGGTCGAGGCCAGTCTACAGGAGCTCCAGGCAGTTCAAGGCCGGTGGGTTAACTTTGAAGAAGACCATATAAATACACTGCAGAAATTGAAAAGTTGAGAAGTTTTTTGCCAGACTGAAAGGATCTGCCTCAGTAAATCATTTTAAAATCATAAAAAATATATATTATTTCAGAACATCCCTCCAAGGGCAGGTGTTATCAGTGTGCCACCACAATCCAGACCACCACCTCCTGCCCACCCCGGAGCTCCCAGGCCCATAGCTGAGGTTCACCCGGGAGCCCCGAGACCCACCCCAGATAACCACCCTGGAGCCCCGAGACCTGTCCCAAGTGCACAGAACAAACCAGCAGAGCTCCCTCTGGGTATGTGAACAATTACAGCAAACAGAAGAGGCTAATGAACTGCTAAAACATTAAAGATTCAGGTTAAAAATGAACCAGCCTAATATTCTGACTACTCTTTTGTTAAGCTGTCTGCTTTTAGGAATAAACTATTTTTAAATTAAAATCTCACGTCTCCTTTAAGGAGCTACAGTTCCCTGATGGCTGACTTGCCTGTAGTTAATTATGACTAAATTTTCTAGATATTAAGAGTACATTAAGATTTTGCTAGTTGATAATAACCACTATAATGGATCAGCACAACTTTATATTTCTGTCATTTTTATTTGTCTCTTACCTCATTACATTTTAGGTTCAGTAACTGTCCAAATTGTGATGCAGTTAAAGTTTAAGGGCGAGTGGTAATTGTACTTTCACTGTTATTGGCCAAAGAACTCAATTTAGTTAGGTCTTTTCCTGCTATTGACCAAGCCTGTGTTCTTTTATGCTCTACAGGACCTCCTCCCTCATTGCCTGGCCCCATGAGGCCTCAGATGGTCTCTCCAGGGCAGCCTCCCGCCACCTCCCCCATTCGGCCACCAGTACAGTCCCAGCTTCCTCAACCCATGATACCTACACTGCCCCCACCCATGGTACCTACGCTTCCCCCACCTATGGTGCCAACGGCAGCAGCACCTCTACAGTCTCAGCCAGCTGCTACAAGCACCGGGGCAGCCATGCCACCTCAGCCTGGCCTGGCATCACCCAAACCACCACCCCGTAGCCGCTCTTCTCATGCCCTGCCACCAGAGGCTGCTCCTGCTCCTGCTTCTGAGTCTCAGGTTAGTCCTGTCCCACAATTCAGGTCTGTCATGTGTTATCATGTGTTCTTTGATAAGCCGTTTGTTAGCGTAAACATTGAGATGTGTGTTTAACTCTAGGTTGTGTGTGTGAAGCTGACTGAGATGTTCCACTGCGTTGCAGTTTGTCAAGAATGTACTATATGTTGTACATTAGATGAGGTGGTTATCAGTGTACATGAAATCTTTTTGAATGAAGCACAGACACAAGAACATGAACGCAAGGATGCTTATATGCACATTTGTAATGCCTTGTTGATTTTATAAATATTAAAATATATTGTATAAAATCCAATTATTTTGTTAATTAGAAGATAGAATATGATTTCCTGAGAGATGTTCAGCTGGCTCACTGGGGTTTTCAGGTATTCTAGGAAACATTTCTTCTTTCTATGTATGGCATTGTACGGACATTTTACTTTTCTTATTTTTTTTCTTTTTTGACTTCTCTCTTGTTGCCAAAATCATGCAAAGTACATGCATTCATCTTGAGCATCTTTATCCTGGTTAGGGTTGTAGTGGATCTGGATCCTATCCTGGGAACACACTCCATGTGGGAATACAGCCTAGGGGGGGGGTTCTCCAGTCCATCACAGTGCAACATGCATGCAATGCATTTACACACACATTTACAACTCGAATAGCCAGCTCAGGAAACCCAGATACACAGCTGTCAGACATATTAATCTCAGAAGAAAGGCACACACAGCTTTTTCTATAAAGAAGAGAAAACAGTTTGCTCAATTTCTTAAAGGTTTTAAAATCGCGTTAAATTTAAAAGACGTTATACACCAATCAGGCATATCATAATGACCACCTGCCTAATATTGTGTTGGTCCCACTTTTGCTACCAAAGCAGCCCTGACCTTCAAGACATGGACTCCACTAGATCCCTGAAGGTGTGCTGTGGTATCTGGCACCGAGATATTAGCCTTTAAGTCTTGTAAGTTGCAAGGTGGGGCTTCTATGGATCGGATTTGTTTGTCCAGCACATCCCACAGACACTCAGTTGGATTGAGATCTGGGGGATTTGGAGGCCAAGTCAACACCTCAAACTCATTGTTGTGTTTATCAAACCATTCCTGAACCATTTTTGCTTTGTGGCACGGCGCATTATCCTGCTGAAAGAGGCCACAGCCATCAGGGAATACTGTTTCCAAGAAAGGGTGTACATGGTCTGTAACAATGCTTAGATCGGTGCTACATGTCAAAGTAACATTCACATGGATGTCAGTACCCAAGGTTTCCCAGCAGAACATTGCCCAAAACATGACACTGCCTCTGCCGGCTTCCCTTTGTGCATCCTGGTGCCATGTGTTCCCACACACCCAGCCATCCACGTGATGTAAAAGAAAATGTGATTCATCAGACCAGGCCACCTTCTTCCATTGCTTCGTGGTCCAGTTCTGATGCTCACGTGCCCATTGTTGGTACACAGGGGTCAGCATGGGCACCCTGACTGGTCTGTGGCTATGCAGCCTCATATGCAACAAACTGCGAGGCACTGTGTATTCTGACACCTTTCTATCAGAACCCTAATTAACTTTTTCAGCAATTTGAGCAACAGTAGCCCCACAAGAGCTGCAGTTTTGGAGATGCATAACATCTCGACTTTGAGGACAAAATGTTCACTTGCTGCCTAATATATCCCACCCAGTAACATGTGGGACTAACATGATTAGGAGATAATCAGTTTTATTCACTTCACCGGTCAGTGCTCAGAATGTTATGCCTGATTGGAATAGATGTAAAAATTAAGTAAGTTCCTTCTTAAAATGCAAATAACGCTGTTGGTCAGCTGTAAATTCACACTGCTCTTCGATTATGTTGACAATAAAATTTTTAGCATCATGTCTTTTGGAAAATGCTAAAGACTTGAGAAGGACATTATATACATTTAACTAATGCATTCTTACATGTTTAATAATTTCTGTGTTTTTAATAACTTTGATTAAACATGTGCTCTAAGACAGAGATCAGTACTGCAGGCTGTTTCTGTTGTATTCCCACCTTTTCTTATCTCCATCCTTTACTGTTTCTGTGATTCTGTGATTTCTTGCTTTTGCTGATGGGTGTGTGTATGTGTGTTTATGTTTCTCTCTCTCTCGCGCAGGAGCAATCCTCAGGTTGAAAGGTATTTAATGCTAGTTCTGGCCTCAGCATTTGTGCTCACAGAACCATCGTCTTTTCTCCCAGTGTTCACTCATATATTGTAGAATCCTCCATGTTCTACTTGTTTTTCCCCCTTTTTCATGTTTCTTTTGGTTGTTTATAGGTGGATTATTATTTTTAGTAGTACGTATGTGTTTAGGGGGAAAAAACTTAGCTTGAACCTCTTAGTAATTGGCAACTATAAAAGTGACACTAGTATTAAGAGTTATATAGGTAAATAATGAGTTCTAAGGATGGTTCAAGGAAAGTTTTTGTCTTGTCACCATCTTTTGTCTGTCAGTGATTTCAGTTGTCATTTTGAGCATCTGTTTAGTGCAAACTTTAAACTGAACCTTATGGATACATTGTAAGAACTTAATCCATAATTCACATTATATGAAGCTTGACTTTTTATTAAAAAAAGGGAAAGTCTCACAATAATAACGTTCATGGGTTTAATGAAACTGTAACTGTAGTCTAGGTTTATTGCTTATATTAATATCAATACTTTAGCCAGCTCTGTTTATATAGAGGTTTTTGTATTGAATAAGCCCGCAGAAGAACACTTTTGATTGGTTCTGTTGGTGTGTGTTTTTTTTTTCCTCTCCAGACGAATGGAACGAATGGAATCCAAAGAGAAGCACAAATGAAAACGAGCCCCTTTGACCCGCTCGCCTCCGATCTGTTCTCCTCCACTTCCTGGTTAAACAACCAATCCCAGTCAAGGAGTTCTTCACTTCACAGCTCCTTCCACTCATCCACCAGTTCACGGTCTCTAAATTCCACTCCAGTTCCTCTGTTTCCCCAGTCTAACCCAATGCTGACCCCTGACCCCATGCAGGCTTTGCTGGCTCCACCCCCTCCTTCTCGCAGCCGTTCACAGGAAACCCTCCCGGTCTCCTCGAACCCCTTTATGCCTGATGTCCAGTCAAGACCCAACAGCGCCAACCCATTTACTGGCACCATGACATCACCACAGCGTCGTTCACTCACACCTGACTTTGACAAGCCGGGCCTCCACAGTGCCGCATCTGCCCTCGGCCATAGCTCAACTCTGCCATCCTCCTTTTCCAGACCAGCTCCACCAGGTTTGACTCCACTGCCACCCAAAGTCCAGCAATGGGTGACCTTTGATGATGATTTAGACTTTCATAAGTCAGGAAAAGCTTCAGCATCAGCTGCAATGATGAAACCTCCACTGCTTACTTTGTCCGCTAGTACTACATTCCAGCAGCCCCAAAACAGCTTCTCCACCTCTGGGTTTGACTCTAACAGTAACTGGGCTTCCCTTACCACACCCGCATTGCCGACACTGCCCCCTCCTGTACCAGGCAGGACTAACCCTAACGCAAACCCAAGAAATCCCTTAATCCCTGAGTTCACAGAAAGATAATATATATTGTAATGTTCTACTGAAATTGAGGTGTGTGTGTGTGTGTGTGTGTGTGCTGGGGGATTATATAAATTCCTTATTTATGTGTGTGGATTTGTACACTAGTGTGCTGTTCAGGTCGTGTGTCTCTGCAACGGCTTAATCAATCACTCGACCCAGAGCAGGCCTAGATTAAATATGATCGTTCTGGAGCTTCTATTTGAACACATATTCAGACATACATATACACACACACATACAACTGTGTGTGAAACTGTGCAATATCTTATTTTTCTTCAGTCAGATGCTTATCAAATACAATTGCTTTTATGGGTTTTTTTTTTTACCACTTTCTTGTGTCTGGTTGTGCAGCATTTTTAAGTGATTGCAAGCTGCATAAATGTGTCTCTTGAATGCACAGTGTGTCATTTAGGTTCTTGGTTAGAGAGAGTTATTAGACCTTTTAATATGGCCTCTGGAATTTTTGTTTAAAAATAGCTTCAGCACATAGTGACTCTGTAACCCCTTGCTATCATTTCTCCCTCATTATGAATGTAATTTCAGGCTGTTTTGGGTTTAATGTCTTGTATTATTTCTCCAAAGTGATGCATTTCTGTCATTACTGTGTAACACTGATCATTTCTGTAATTACACAGGCCCAGTTTTATTTCCTCTCTAGACCAACAAACTGAAGTATAGAAATTGTGGATATATGTATTGCATAGCCTTCGATGTGGTTTAAAAATGTACAATAGTCTTAAATTTGTATATATATATATATATATATATATATATATATATATATACACACAATAGTCTTAAATTTGTATGTATATATATATATATATATATATGCTTGTAATATGTACCTGCCATACTGGTATTGCACTGAAATGCTCTTATCCTTTAGGTCTTCAGATGTACTTTGAAGCCAGAGTTTTGAGTTTTCAGGTTCGAGAAAGCAGAAGCATATCTGTTTCCTGGCATGAGTGCAGCGTCCCTTGCCGCTCTCACTTCGGTTTCACATAATCCAAAGCGTTCAACAGAACTGCTGTGCATATAATGAATGTGCTTATTTTAGTGAGTTCTGGTGTTGGTCTTTGATGCCAAGATGTACGCCCTTGACCATCCCAGAAAGCTTATGTGTACTTAATCTTACATTTGTTTTCAGTTTACAGTGAGTTGGTACTTCACATTCAGTTTCAGTGGGAATGTGGTTCTTTCTGTTCTTTGTTTTAGGAAATAATATACCTTGTCTTGGCTAGCAGTTTGACTTTGTGTGAATCCACTCATAACAAATCAAACAGGGCCTTTAAGCATGTTAAAACACGCACAGTAGGAAAATATATCAATTACATGTTCCATACAGATATAGAATTTACCTTACTGATACCCAGTGTTGTCGGATACCTTCACTGTGCAGATCGTGTCATCACCAGTTTGGAAGTCATATTAGTTTCTGTGCATTCCATACTGTATTGTTTTGATCTGGTGATTTTTTGCTGTTGATAGTTTCTTGGCATTTTGGGATGAATATCTTTTCCTTGTGCAGTGTTTTGTTACACCACATCCATTCTTTTGTTCCAAGTGTTGGTGTTGGTACTGCTCTATTTGCAGTATTCATATTTCAGTCGTTCTTTTGTTACACTGCTGCATAACTAAATCCTTGTAATTGTTAACGTGCTACATTTTGAATCATCTTAAGAGGGCATTCTGCGGAGAAAAGCCGGTGTCAATCCGATAGGAGACGAACAAGCCGCCTCATATTGACAGGTTCAGTTTTGTGTGAAATGTCATGACATGTCATTTCCTTTCAGGATGATCCTGTATTCATGTTGTCCATTGCATATAGAGGGCTTTCTTATTGACCAGACATAAAGTCATGCAGGTACAGCGGGTAGGCTACAGAAACTGTACCTTTAAAGCAGATGTTGTTTGCACACTCTACTCTCTTTAAAACACTTTTTTTAAAGAACGTAGCCATTGCAAAACTTGAATATTATCATTGAGGCAACCTTTAAAAAAAAAAAAAAAGGAGATGCCTGTTATTGCGTCAGTTCTAAATTGAATCCCCTCTAGAATATGACTGAATGGAAATTATTTTTATTTCAACTGTTGGAAATATTGTAACCACTGGAAAAATGATAGCATTACATGTACTGTTCAGTTGTATTCCAGCTAATATTCAAATCAAATGAAATCAAGTCATGCAAATATGTAACTATTAACTCGTTTTGTGATGGTGACGTTTAAGAAAATTTAGCTCTGTAGTAGAGATCCTTGTGTTGTTAACCGTAACTATACAGTGAGTATGCACACAAACCATGACCGCAGTTTAGTAATTTGTATTCAACCTGTGATTTTAAGTTCATATCAAATTGCACAGATCTATGGAGTAATTGATGTTGTACGTATGCAATAATAAATGTAAATGTATTAATGTAAATGCGTTCGTCATCTTTGAGTTTTATTCCTTGCAAGATGCTATTGTGTAAGATGTCTGGAAAAGGAGATTCCCATGAAGAGCATTGACAAAGGATTGGGGGGAAAATAATTATAATAAAATCCAGTGGTTGAAATCACAACTTGCAATTATCAAACTTTCAAACTTGCAATTATCAAATTTTTCGTTTTTAAAATCACTTCTTTATTTTTAAAATAAATACATCAGTAATGTGAACGCAAGTAGTCCTTATTTAAAAAAAAATAATAATAATAATTCAGTGTGGGAAATTCAGAAATGGGAAACTCTTTGAATGCAAAAAATAAACAATTATAATTGTGCACAATTAATGAGAAAGATAGTTGGTCTATGTTCTTTAAACAGTTCTTTACACCTAAACGCAACCATGGCTGATAAAGTTTGAGAAAACTAGCTCTAGATGTTCTGTATATACGGTAAATAAGCTGTATATACGGTGTATAAATGTTCAGGGAGCTTGTATACCACAACATACGGCTATCGATGTTGCTAGGATTAGCCGGAAGTTGTTAGTCTGCGCGTGTGTGAGTGTGGAGAGGGTAAGAATTTTTAAGTATGTTGTCGTGCGTATGTTGGTTAATATAGCAACGTCTTATAACGCAGATTCTTGATTTATACATATTTATGTATCTTCTTGAATTGCATTACTAGCTTTTGTTAGCAGTGCTAAGCTAGAACGCTTAAAGAAAGTTCTAGCAGCGGGACTGCTTGAAGTGTTGTAGGTGCCATGGCAACGCAAAAACTGGCTGCGCGCGCTGTAATGCTAATTAGTCTTATATCACTTCTTGGCTAATTTAGCTAATTAAAGTAGGAATCAAACTGTCTGATTTACAGTCTTTTCCAGACTATCACAGTAGTAGTCATGGTCCAGCTTCACGTTAAACGCGGCGATGAGAGCCAGTTTCTGTTCAACACTACAGTGGACATTTCCATTCAGACCCTCATTCAGCAGGTCACTCAGGTCTACAATGGCAGGCTGAAGGTGGACAGGATTTGCTCTGGTAAGTTTATTCTGTTTTATGCAAATAGAGATGAAAATTTCTGATGAATTATATGTAAATATGTTTAAACTTCTGTTACTGTTGAATAGACCAGTTATCCCCACTCCTGGTCCCATCACAATTCCCAATTTTTTTGTCGTCACTACTCTAACACACTCTGTCCACCTTCTTAGAGTGAACAGCCCTGTCCTGGGCAGCACTGGAGCAATCTAGCTCTACTGGGGTGTGATAAACATAGTGATCTGTACCTTATGTGTGCCTCTCCAGAGATTCCTGAGCTTGCAGATCATGGCATCACACTTCCCCCCAACATGCAAGGCCTGACCGAAGACCAGATTACAGATCTGAAGTTAAAGGACGAATGGGAAGACAAGTGCATCCCCAGCGGCGGGGCAGAGTTCAAAAAGGACGAAATTGGATGCAGGAACGGACACGGTAAACACCCTGTGCTTTGTACAAGTAATGTGCAATGCATGTAAATCCAACAAGCTGAAAAGAATTTCCCTTTTCTCTCGATCCAGCACCCAATGAAAAAATGAAGAATGTTTTGAAGAAGACTATGGAAGAAGCCAAAGCACTGATCTCAAAAGTACGTTTGGGACTAACTTAATGCTTCCTTAGCTTGCAAAACTTAAGATATTGTGTCAGTAACTTTTTATTTTATTCTTTTTCAAGAAACAAGTGCAAGCGAATGTGTGTGTAACCATGGACATGGTAAATGAGGCTCTTGACCAGTTGCGAGGAGCAGTGATGATCGTTTACCCAATGGGCCTGCCACCTCATGATCCCATCAGAATGGAGTTGGAGAATCAGGAAGATCTTGCAGGAACACAGGTTGAAGTGTTTGAATTTGGATTTTTTAAAGTCACCTCAGTGTATGATTATGAATCCTGAATTGATCTTATTTTTTATTTGCTCTAAATCTAATTAGGTATTAGAAAGAATGTGACACTTCTTTTATTTCACTGGTACTTTACTGGATATTTGTTTTGCATGTAAAGTGAATAATATTATTATTATTATACTGTTATAATGTGCAATGTATCATTAATTTGTGAAACATTACCAAATGCAGATGATCACTTCACACACACACACACACACACACACATATATATATATATACATATACATATACATATATATACATATACATACATACATCTCTGGAAAAAAATAAGAGACCACTGCCCAATCTCCAGATTTGATCCCTGTTGAAAACCTCTGGAATGTCATCAAGAGGAAGATGGATGGTCACAAAAGCTGTTTGCTTTTTTGCAAAAAGAGTGGTATAAAGTTCCCCAACAGCAATGTGAAAAACTGGTGGAGATCATGGAGCCAAAACACATGCAAATCAGGGTTATTCCACCAAATACTGATTTCTTAATGTTATTTAGCCAAAGCATTAACACAATTTGTTTATTTGCATTTTCTTTTATTTGAGTTATTAAAGCTCCGCAAATACTGCATGATCTTGGGTTATTTTGATGTGTTGTCATTTCTTTTAAATATACAAATAACAATAGTTATATTTTGAATTTAGGAGAAATATTGTCAGCAGTTCACAAAAAAATGAAACAAAACTGTTCATCTCATCACCTGTACATGCACCTGTAAGAAAAAAACATAAGAAACGGATTATTTTGCAGTGGTCTCTTATTTTTTTCCAGAGCTGTGTGTGTATATATATATATATATATATATATATATATATATATAGGTTCTAACATGATGCATGTCCTTCAGGCTTCTCTACAAGTGATCCCAGAGAAAGAAGCTCAGCTATGGTGGGCAGGTAAAGAGTTGCTTCAGGACAAAAAGCTACAAGATTATATTGGAAAAAATGAGAAAACAAAGATTGTTGTGAAGATCCAGAAGGTGAGCACATTTTTTTCTGCTTAGATCAGGTCACAATGTATATTGCTTTCTCCTTTTGATTGTATTAGATACAGTAATTTCAGATGGTATTGCATAACTGCATCTAAGTAAATGTTTACATCTGACCAAAACACCTTGTTTCTGACATGCTCTTTACTTCAGAGAGGCCAGGGGGCGCCAGCACGGGAGCCTGTGGTCAGCGAGGAAGAGCAGAAACAGATGATGATGCACTATTACAGGAGGCAGGAGGAACTCAAAGTAAGGCACTTGTATAAGGTATTCTGTTTTCTGTTGTTGGAACAGTGTGCTCTCCAGCTCAAAACATGGTTGAAGTTCCGTCTGAATGTGTCTGAATATTTTTTTTTTATTAGATTATTAGATTGAGCACTGTTCTGAGACCTGGATTTTGTTTTTACTTTGCAGAAGCTGAATGAAACAGATGATGATTCCTATTTGCAGTCAGAGTGGTCAGACCAACAGGCCTTAAAGAGACAATTTCAAGGACTTACAAATATCAAATGGGGCCCCAGATAAATAGATCTTACTGACTTTATAAGAGACAATTTTGCAAATATTGATGCCTTTTCTGCCTACCTGGGGTGGACGAAATCTAGAATCTTCCAGATCCTCACTTCCTTTTAAATAGTTTGTTGAGTTGATAAACACAGCTTGTGATATGTCATTAAATGTACACTGAGATATCAAATGATACTAATTGAACATCTCTGAGCTCTCCAAGAACATGGAGAAAGAAGGATGCAACACCTTTCCTGTCTTTGTCTGTGATCCTTCCGTTGTGAAAGCCAGTGCTTTTTACGGGCAGGAAGTTGCATCACAGGCCTTCGGGGAAACAGATCATCCAAGGAGCGAAGGAAAGGATGACAACATCAGTCTTTTTGCGCTAAAGGAATGGCTAAGTTATGGTGAGGTGTGCTGCTCTATACAAAACATCTCTGTATTGAAACTTTCATTGTAACTCCCTTTCAGTTCAAAGCAAATGATTGTTTATCTTTGTGTATCAGTTTTAAAGCTGATAACTAAAGTTTGTGTGAAATAAAGGATCATTAATATTAAAATATGGGTCTTATGTAGACTTAACATTTATTAAAGTAGTGTCTTTTATTTGGTATTAAATAACTCTTGTATTAATAATAAAAGCATACAATGAATTGTGGAAGATGCGCAGGTAATAAATCTGTTTGTTTAATGACCACACAGTGATCAAGCCAACCGAGGATTCATATAACCTTCTACATTCTCATTTCTGCACCTTCACCTGTATTCATGTATTTTAGCCAGTGTGTATCAGTGCAGAGTGCAGGAAGTGCCATTGAGGTATGCATTCATCCGGATCTCTTGGATGATCATCTCTCGTCTTTCCAGCCTCTCGATCAGTTCCGCCGCCTCAGTCGTGTACATGGCCTCTTCCCAACAATACACTTTCCTGCCTACCTCTGACATCATTGAGCTGTCCATCAATGGCTCGGACTCTTCACCATCACTGTCTTCATCATCATCAGCATCTTCATCTTTTGGTTCCACAGTGTCGGCCTTCTTGTTTAAACAGCTCGCTCCTTCAAGATGCCTGCTGCAGGTTATCCTCATAGAGATTGCCAGCATGACAAGGAATAGTCCCAGACACACACTCGAGACAAAGAGCAGGCCGGCCTTTTCAGGATGTTCTACAACGTTAAGTGAAACTTCATTTTACCAGTGCACAGGACTGCTGAATTGAAGTCTCTTCTAAAAGAATGCAAGTAACTGTAAGATCTTTATACTAGAAAACCCAGACTTTCTCTACCTGTAATGTATCCATATGCCATAAGAGAGTTGCTCACGAGGATTCCATTTTTAACTGGCAATCTGGACTCTCTGACATCTGGAAATTTCCCTGTGAATGCAAATTAAAAATGATACAGATCATGTGAATTAGATCCACAAATAATTTAACTAAATGTACTTACCAGTTTTGGTGATCTCTTGGGCAACTGTGGTAGTTTGGAAGAAGCTGGGGTCAGCCTCTTTGAGTAAACTCTTTGGAACTGTCATTAGGATGAGGGAAATGGAAGTGTAAAGTGTTATTCATCAACAGTTTGGATGATATGGCCATAAATTGTGTATTCACCGTTTTGTGAGAATAGACAAAAAACTGTGTAAAATTTTAGCTTGTAATTCTGTCAGTAAAATATGCACAACGCTGTACTCTATAACTATGAAAGGAAAGCAAAGCAAGGTTAAATTTCAATTAAATGAAATTAAATATCCACTGATCAGAGAGCACAGGATGAACTTTTAACAACTCTCACAGTTCCATCTGATGAATCACTCAGGCAAGGAAATACACATCTCCAGAGGCTGATGAGTAATCCTATTCTCCCGTTAAAGTGCCCAATGCCAATGAGAAACAAAAGCTTGGTATTTTAACCAATTGGTGGAAGTCCTACAGGAAGCACATGAAGTCTCCTAAAGGCATGCGCTTTCTCTGCCTCTATTCCTGAACAACATGCGTTTTTATTTTCATCATTGTGCTTCAGGAAGTAAACGTATAGATAAGCCACAAAAAAAAAAAAAAAACAGATGGGGTTCACACACCTTTACATTCCCACACTCGTAAACAATGCACATATAGAGAAATATGAAATAACCTACAGCGCTAGAGTAGAGTAGAGTAGAGTAGAGGACCTCCAAAACTAAATCAAGGTCTGTATAGGCTTTACATATATTTTATTTTACCATATATTGGTTAAATCCATACCGCATGAGTAGACAACCCTGAGGTACTTCTTTGTTTCAGGCATGCAGGGATTTTTGAATTGCTGATCATTAACGATAAAATGACATCGCTGCTTTCCATAGCACAATTTTTTTACCGTGTCCACGGCTCCGTAATACAAGCACTCTGTTAAACACACATCAACATGAGCACAGTTAAAACACAATTCAACTGGACATACAAGAGAATGGAGAACTCTTATTAACCTTTTGTTTTCTTTGCCCTGTTTTACGATTATCTCTAGATGAAATTCTGCCATCAAGATGATCATCAAACATGTTTTGTGTCTGATATCATACATATTGTTCACAATACCAATTAAGATTAAAATACACAGATCAGACATAATTCATATTGTTTAATCCCCCTTTTGTCACCAAAGACTTTCCACAAGACAAGACTTCTAGTACTGGGAACACCCACAAGACCTGCAGTTTAGGAGCTGTTCTGTCAGTGGTTTTAATGTTATGGCTAATTGGTGTAAGGTTCCCATAAAAGTAAAATGATGTGGGTCAATCTGACATGTTATGTTAAAAAAAAAAAAAAACCCCAAAAAACAACCTAGGAGCAATTTATTAAGATGTTTGGACTGAGACTCACCAAAAGGAGGGGGTTGCTCTTCCTCTGTAAGACAAACTGTTTTATCTCCCAGTTCTCGCCCATACACAGCCGAGTAGATGTTCAGCAGCTTTGGGTACTTACAGTGAAGCAGCATTTGATCACCCTCACATTTTGTTCTGTTTTTATTTTCCGCTGAAAGAAAACAAGCATAGCTGGATAAGTATGACAGAAAAATTACTTCAGAGGAGAAAAAACACTCACCCATTCTTACTTCTACACCTGTACACCTACTCATTAATGCAATTACCCAATCAGGGGCAAATGTGAAATTCATAAACAGATGAAGGTCAAATGCTTCTCTTGATATTCAGATCAGAGATCAGATTGGATGAAAGAGATAAGCTCAGTCACTTTGTCCATGACATGGGTGTTGGTGCCAGAGGGGTTTGTTTGATTGTAGCTAGTGAGTATATATAATGTACAGCGTTGTACTTACTGGGTTTGCAGCTGTATGACACATGAAGGTGTTTGGTGGTTCCAGGACAGGGGTCACTGCCAAACAGACGGTAATTAACCAAAACTTGACAGTTTCTCCGGCCTTGGCATTCTGATAGCATCTTCTGTTTTGGGGAAAAAACGTTAAACTGTAGTAGTGTAGCGTTAGTTGCCTAAAACAGTCAAACATTTTTGCTCTCTTCAGGCATCTAACGTGTGTAAAAGCCTTTTGGTGTCCTGTACTAATGGTTCTTATGGTGGGATCTGCGGGCGTCTATGGATCGATGATACATATGGAAAGAGTCTTTAAATGTATCAATTTTTAGTGATGTGTAGATGGAAATCACTATTAACCTTGCTCATGTTATACCAAGGTACAAAATGATCATACTCCACTCTGTATTGGATTAACTGCACTTTATTGTACTAACATTAATGTCTATTGCAATCATAAGACTATTTGTAGTTTTTCTTTCTATTGCCCAGACTGCTTGGGACTGCTGAGAGCTGTTAAGGTCTGTCCAGGGCTATACAACCCTAAATTGGGTTATTGCTCCTCAAACACTCTATCAAGCTTTAACATATAGGCAGTGCTTAGGGATGTCTAAAATACTGTGCACCATTTTTCATACCACACAGCGAGAGTTAATCGAACACAAAAAAGTTAACTCAGTTGTAGAGATGTTCATTCAGCACACATATTAATAAACTCCTACAATGTTAACACTGACACACTACACAACCTGTGTGATGTTTATTGAGATTCAGAACCAGGAGCATAAATCTAACATCATGAAATGAATTCAAGCCTGCAGATGTTGATGTGCATGATTGAAAGCTCTCACCTGCAGTGCTGTAGGTGCATTGCATTGTGCGAGAGGTGCATGAGGCCTGTAAAATGCAGACTGCACAGAGATGGTGGAGTGGCGTGGGCAAGAAAGCAGCAGAAGCTCACCATCACGGGCATGTGTTGAGTGACTAATGATGATCCTGAATAAATAAGCTGAACAACATAAACAAATGAGAACTGCATAAAGAAATATTTTGCACATAAAAGGTTGCGTTTAGCTCATGAGAATTTACAATTACACTTCACTTCGCTTAAGCAGCAATGAATCTCACCTGGACACCTTCCTGTATGCACGTCCACAGGCATGTCATTCCAGTTAATTCATGATAAAGATTAATGTATGAAATAATACATTCATAATATAAGATTGATATAATATGTTTATATAATTCACTGTGCTGCTCACAAATTGCTACAAACTGTTTTTGTTGGCACTCAAGAAGTGCAATATTAGTACAGCATGAATGAGGTCTCCCTCAGCACTCTGCTTTTATCACACCAGCTACAATCTGTTTTTCTGCAAGACTGTTAATATGAGTTATCCTCCTTTGCCATGCTTGTGGAAGTTTGCTGGACTCCACAACCATGCACACAGGAGCCAGAGTGGCTTCACCTCAATCCCTCAGGCCTCACCTGTGGCTTGGCTTGACTATGAACAGCTAACGTGGTCGAGAAGTTTTCCCATGCTATACTGCTATTTAGCTGGGCCGCTAACACACACCCTGTTCGCTGTGACAAAATTGCAAAGGTTGGGAGAACACAACAGCAGCCCATAAGTTATATTAATAGATTATAATGAAAGCAATACAAGAGAAAATAAATCCTATGCTATTCTATCCTATCCTAAACACACCCAATACATGTTTTAGACCACAGGTTCCCAGGCCTGGTCCTGGAGTCCCCCCATGTCCTACACTATTCTATCAGGACAACTTTATCTTAACTCACAAATGGTTGAATATACTCCAGGAATATACTACATTTTTCATCCTGTACCATAACACCCTATTTTCTTTGTTGGTATGAATTAGCCCAGCTCTATTATACACAGCTTTTTTATGTGAATAACAAGCCATACTGAGAGCCTTGTACCAATACAACCACTGTCAGGGGACAAGCACTAACCTGGCATTGACCCTATCATTGTCACTGTATCACTCCCTTCAAAGTGCCTGCCATTATCACTTGTACTGTGTCACCAGATCAAGTACTGCATCCAAATATACACTGCCTAAGCATCAGATCCAGACAGTCCAATAAAAACTGACAATCATGCAACCCCTAGCACATACAGGCAGTTTAAAAATATTTTATAATAGTTTCTCACACTTTGCTATCAATCATTTTTAAAGCCTGAATACAACTACCTAAATGTTTGATCACTTTTGATCATCATGAGCAGGTGAGATTATTGTGGGTGTGGTGGCTATTGTAATTTATTTCCACAGACTATACTTTTAAACATACAATCTTGCCAAAAGTTTTGGGACACCTTCATCATATTGTGACATTAGAAATACATGTTTATTATTCCCTTATCATGTATATATATATATATATATATATATATATATATATATATATATATATATATATATATATATATATATATATATATATATCATTCAATTCATTTCAATTTATTTGTATAGCACTTTTAACAGTAGACATTGTCTCAAAGCAGCTTTAAAGAAGTAAAGAAACATAGGGAAAAAAAATTATAAAGTTTAAAGTTACGATATTATTATATCCCTAATGAGCAAGCCTGAGGTGATGGTGGTGAGGAGAAACCTTGAGATGATACAGGCTCAGAAGGGAACCCATCCTCATTATTGGTATAATAATTGCCCTTAACAGTACACATAAAATTTCATTCAACAGCCTCGGGGTTAATTTCAGTTCAATTCAATTCAATTTTATTCGTATAGCGCCTTTTACAATGGACATTGTCTTGAAGCAGCTTTACAAAAAAAAATAAACAGAGAAAGGAGATGGGGGGGGATCAATAAATAAATAAATAAAAATAAATAAAATAGAAATTTAAAAAAATATTAAATTAAATTATTAAACTATTTTATCCTTATTTTATTTTATCCCTAATGAGCAAGCCTGTGGCGACCGTGGCAAGGGAAAACTCCCTGAGATGATATGAGGAAGAAACCTTGAGAGGATCCAGGCTCAGAAGGGAACCTCATCTTCATTTGGGTGACACTGGACAGTAAATAATTTAACTGTAACTGATGAATGCCCTTTCTATAACAGCAATCAATAACAGCAATGCTGAAAGGGTTAAAACAGCAGTGGGGATTTTGCTGGGTGGGATTCTTAACGGAACTCATGACTCATCCCTTTAATCACTTCATCGCTGTTTTTTTCTTCATCATAAATAACTTGATTACATTATAAACAATTAGCCATCACGTCCCCCTTGTAATCAGTGCACATGCCATGCTGTCAGTGAGAAGAAAACCTGTACTAACTTGAGAAGTCGGAGAGTCCGTGCATCTGCTCACTCCACAGGAGGAGGACACTGTAGAGAAGGTGAAAGCTCCAGCCGCTCACAGACTCCGCCGAGATCAGGTTCATGTTCATCAGTGCGTATTAAAGATCCATTAAAAACCATCCAGGAATTCCAATACAAAAAAAGAATGAAATAGAAAAGAAAGTAGAAGGAAAGCACGGCTGCGCGTAGCTCAGGGATTTTCTAATAGCCTGACCTGTCTGATAATGCCTTTCATTCTTTCACAGCTGTCCGGTGTTTTAGCTGCAGGCCATTTATGGCTGGTTTCATGAAGAAATTCAGACAAACCGTGAGCTCGGAGGCAGAACATCCGCGGATGACACACACACACCCATGTTTCAAAGTAACTCGGTCCCAAAGGGAGAAAATAACAAGTGCGCAACAAGTGAAATGTGTCGTGAAAAGGTCGTCTCCCGGCGAGTCAGGTGGTTTTCATGCCTTTTCCGTCAGAGTCCAGTTCTGCTATGAGCGTCACGTCGACGGTCCAGTAACTCCATACACGGTCCAGTCTTTAAAATACTAACATAACTTTGGTTGGAGTGTTGGAGGGGGGCGTGGCATGATTATAGGCTAAAGTGGAGTAGGGTCATTTGCATAAAGCATTCTAGTGCCTTAGTAAACCCCGCCCACACGACGTACAGTATATTCTATAAATTCATCCAGATTGATGTGCCGAACAGTAAAATGACAGAAATGTCAGTAGACATTTTAGTAGTTTTGATTTACACAAAGGACACACATTTTTTTCATTCATTTATCCATTTTCATTTACTGATTTATGCTGGACAGGTAGCTGGACATGAGACTGAAAGGGATGCCAAGCACACTTGGACTGAAGCATCAACCCTTGATTTGCTGCCTGCTTCCATTTTTCCATATGATAATATCAGACTTTCGACAATATCAGACTCCCACCTAGTCCACAATGCATGCCAGTATGCTTCTAAGCAACTTGTGTCCTGTTTTCATGTACACAAACTGTGCTGTGTCAGTAATGCATTATTGCCTTACAATACACCAAGTCTAATTTAATACCTGTTCAGAGTTTCAGGCCAATCAAGGCACAAATAGATACAAATGTACTGTGTATGATCATTGCATCCCTGTTATATGACTACTGTTTATCATTTCAATTTTAAATTATTTGCCTATTGTTATAAAAAAAAAGCACACACTTACATTCAGAATGAAAAATAGCTACGGCTTGAAGAGCAACTCCAACAGGCTACATTACAAAGACTACACACAGTTATCCAAAATCTCAACTCAAACAATGAAAGACTCAGCAACCAATTTACCTTTGCTCTAACAATAAAAAAATATTAAATATTGGCAGTGCACATCTGAATCTGACGCTTCATCTTGCAAAGCCACCAATGATGCGATGCAAGAGTCAACAGCAGGCATGTGACCCTGTTTACTTTAGTCTTGATGGCTGAAGCATGAGCCACAGAGCCTGCTGTGTTGCAGATAATTAATGTAAGCTTTGCACTACTGAAAACCATTGTGGTTGGATCTAAGTTTGCAAGCACAGCAGTGTGGGCACATTAAAATGAGGAAGAGCTTCTTGACCTGCCATTGGACATCAGGTCTACAGTCAGGTCTGAAATGTCCATGATTCAGGAAGAAAAAAGTACAGATAGCTGAGAGGACACATCATATAGAAAAAACATTATGTCACAAAACGAACTTGTCTCTGCACGTGTGCATGCAATGAATGCATGTGTTTAAACCCTTTGGAGGATTTTTTGGGATAGACGAGAAGTATTGCTTTCGTCTTTTTCGTCAAGTTCAGTTTTTTAAATATTTCTCCGGCATTTAATGTTATGTTATGTTCAATGATACAGCTCTGGAAAAAAAAAATGCAAATAATCAGTTTCTTATATTTTTTTTTCTTACAGGTTCATGTATTGGTGAGATGAACAGTTTTTTGTGAACTGCTGACAATATTTCTCCTAAATTCAAAATATAACTATTGCTATTTAGAGTGTATATTTAAAGGAAATGAAAACACATCAAAATAACCCAAGCTCACGCAGTATTTGCAGAGCTTTAATAACTCAAATAAAACAAAATGCAAATAATTTGTAAATAAATTGTGTTAATGCTTTGGCTAAATAAAATTAAGAAATCAGTATTTGGTGGAATAACCCCGATTTGCATGCGTTTTGGCTCCATGCTCTCCACCAGTTTCTCACATTGCTGTTGGGGAACTTTATACCATTCTTTTTGCAAAAAAAAAAAAAAAGCAAACAGCTCAGCTTTGCTTGATGGTTTGTGACCATCCATCTTCCTCTTGAGGACATTCCAGAGGTTTTCAATAGGGTTCACATCTGGAGATTGGGCAGTGGTTTCTTATTTTTATTAGAGCTGTAAATGTCTTCCAGAGCACTAGGTGGCTCTGAGCGGTTCTGACTCATCACTGAGGCAAAGAGGAAGAAAAATCTGAATCTGCGCGCGGAGTCAATCCCTTCTGATCCGTTTAGTAAACAAAACATATTTGCACTTATAGAATGGCGAAAAGGCAAATCGACCACGCTGGCCATAAAGATGACACTTACGTGGTTTCAGAGAGTTTATCTGACAGCGGCAGCAAAGTGGAAGATGATGGAGTAGGAGAAAACGACGCGCCTGCCATTTTTCTGTGCGGGAAATGCAGACTGCCTTTCGGAGACTCGCTCTCATGGGCCGGGAGCGACGACGAGCAGAATCAGATCTTGTTAAAGCGTACGATAACGATAATCATTTACTTTTTCTTTCATTCATATAACCTCTGTCCAGAGTGGCATTAGCCGCTGCAGAGTCCGACTGTTCGTTGTTGTTGAACTAGCTCGTTTATATGAAGGTTTTATTGGAGCGCACTCACTGTGCAACATTTCTCCTGAAGTGTCTGAGTGTATTGTATTGAATCTGAGAAGGTCTAGGTGTTATGTTGCTCTTTTCTCTGTAACTTAAATTTTTACTGAGAGTATTTTCTACATATACACTGTCAGGCGGTGCAATAATACCTTTATCACTTCATAAACTGACTGTCCACATATGCATTACTGTAGAAGCTACAGTGTCACTGAGAGTAGATACACCGATCAGGGGTAACATTATGACCACCTGCCTAATATTGTGTTGGTCCCCCTTTTGCTGCCAAAACAGCCCTGACCCAGACATGGACTCCACTAGATCCCTGAAGGTGTGCTGTGGTATTTGGCACCAAGATGTTAGCAGCAGATCCTTTAAGTCCTGTAAGTTGCGAGGTGGATCAGACTTGTTTGTCCAGCACATCCCACAGATGCTCGATTGGCTTGAGATCTGGGAAATTTGGAGGCAAAGTCAACACCTCAAACTCATTGTTGTGATCATCAAACCATTCCTGAAACATTTTTACTTTGTGGCACAGCGCATTATCCTGCTGAAAGAGGCAACAGCCATCAGGGAATACCGTTTCTATGAAAGAGTGTACATGGTCTGTAACAATGCTTAGGTAGGTGGTTGGTGTCAAAGTAACATCCACATGGATGACAGGACCCAAGGCTTGCCTTCTTCCCCTAGTGCATCCTGGTGATCAGCCAGGTAAGCAATGCTCACAACCGGCCATCCACGTAATGTAAAAGAAAACATGATTCATCAGTGCGATGCACTGTGTATTCTGACACCTTTCTATCAGAACCAGCGTGAACTTTTTTAGCAATTTGAACAACAGTAGCTTGTCTGTTGGATCGGATCACACGGGCCAGCCTTCGCTCCCCACGTGCATCAATGAGCCTTGGCCGCCAGTATACCACTGTTCCTTCCTTGGACCACTTTTGATAGATACTGACCACTGCAGACCGGGAACACCCCACGAGAGCTGCAGTTTTGGAGATGGTCTGATCCAGTGGTCTAGCCATTACAATTTGGTCCTTTGTCAAACTCGCTCAAATCCTTACACTTGCCCATTTTTCCTGCTTCTAACACATCAACTGTCAGCTCAACTGACCTCTCAGCTACAGGCAAAAACAGACTGCTGTTTCTTCAGACTCACTAACAATTCATGTTCTTAGTTGTCATTGCAAGCCGTTGTTTTTTTTGCTGTGATGCCATAACATAGTGGCACCGAATATTATATTCCTTGAGCACTGAAACTTGCGGCATAGACACCAAGCACACGGGTTTCACGTCCACGTCTGTAAATAAATAGGAAGTGGTCCATTTTTCTTGGAAGGTTCTACATTTTGTGTCCACTTTTCTCCTTTTTGATAGACATTTGGGGTGCTAAAGGTGCCACCGAGGGTAATTTTGACAGCAAAAGACCATTTATCGAACCACCAAGCTAAAGAAATTTATTACCGGCAGTTTCATGATTGACACTGTTGTGTTCTGCACTGATGTATTAACCTGATACTTGTTTTCTGTGTTCAGGTGTTAATGACAACGTTGTGATTGGTAAAGAACCTTTTGTCTCTGGCACAAGTGAAGAACTAAGAGGGTAAACATGTCTGCTGAACTCGGTATTTCTAGACAGTCGAACGGTTAGTTTTTTTCATGTCCATTCATTGTCATTTTCCGTTTCTTTTAGCCTTGTTGTGAATCTCACCTGTCGGGGTTGTGGCTTCAACCTAGGACATATGTACATGTCCACTCCAAAGTCACTGGACTACAAAAGGTCCGTTTTCTGCCTCATGGTTGAAAACATTGAGAGGTAAATATATAGATTACAACTTTGTACAACAGATTTTTGCATCCAGACAAGCTGGTTTGATGATCTCCAGGGATTTTCATACACAACAATCTCTCAATGTGTAAATGAGTGGCAGTTCTGTTGGTGGAAATGCCTTGTTGAGAGAGGTCAGAGAAAATGGCCAGATTAGTTTAAGCCAGCAGGACAGATACAGTAACTTATCTAATCACTATATAAACTGTGGTGTACATCACAGAATACACAAAACATCAATCCTTTAGGTGGATGAGCTTACATGAGCAGGTGGGGTTTCGATGAGGGGAACATTGTAACATGACTGTATATCCCCTTCAAACAGCTTAATCTGTTTTAATTAAACATAAACTGTGATATTATATCAGTGAAAATATTCATTAGCTTAATAAATCATTAGCTTATAAATAACATGAAAAGGTTTGTATTTTTGTGTATGTACTTATTTATTTACTTAGTTATTTCTTAAATATCTGTGTGGTTAGGGAGTCTATGAAATTATTCATGCATACATGATTCTTTCACTGTTTACCCACCTCTGAAATATCTCTTATTTCTCTTAAGATCTAACCTGTGATTCTTTTTGTGTAGTTATGTTTTAGGCTCTCCTGACCAGCAGATGGCAGCAGTGGACAGAGAAGAAAGGCCTGTTACATTAGAGTACATGGACAATGTTGAGCAACAGATGACCAAGGTAAACCTATATAATGAACGCTTAAATATATATAGTGGGTATGAATAAAAAGGGTAATTAGACCAGCAAATGTAAACAGCAGTTACAGATATGAATTTCTAAAACATCACATGTTCTCGTTCTGAAAAGAAATCTGTCTTTCTTTTTTTATTTCGCCTTACTGAATAAAGTGTATCATTACTGCTTTTGTCATGGTGAACTCTCTGTCCTATTACATTTCCTAACATTTAGTCAGTGTGCTTATGAAGAGGAGTTTAGGCAGTGTTGAAAACTACTAGTTGCTAAATGCTATAAACCAGTAGAAATGAAAACTTGCACCAGAGCAGAAATTGAGCCTTGTCTGTGGCAGAGTTTGCAGAACATTGGGACTTGTTTCTCTTTGTTTTTCCTTTGGAAGATATTGCTCTCAGATTAAATTAAATTATTGAATAGAGAGCGGGAGCGTGAAAGAGAAGTAAACATGGGGCCGTTTCACTTTATATTAAAAGCACATTTTTACTGCATTACTGATCTGCTTAACAAAATAATTCCAGTACACTTCACACTCCGGGTAAATATTGTGTCTGAGCACAAATGTGCTGTTCGTCTGTTGTTGGGCTCAGACAGCAGATGGCGCTCTTTCTGGCCAGAGAAAAGTTCTTTGTTTGAAGCCAAACAAAGAGCTGTTAGGACCTGTTCAAGAATTTCAAGAAAGGAAGCAGGCACAGTGAGGTCACCTGATTCCCCCTAATACATTGATTCAATTAACCAAATTACAAATAACACACTTTTCTATCCCTTTTGTATCATAATATAATATAATCACGTCTCGCTTAATGACATGGACGAATTGTAAACTTGCTCAGGAATAATCGATGCAGAAAAGCCTTTAAATATTTACTTTGCATGTGTTTTAATGGGGTATAGTAAGATCTTTTATTAATATGAACAGCTTCCATTTTATTCCCCCATTATCCTAAAGTGTAGCGTGGGAAACAGCACAGCTTCAGACTGTTATTCACCGTCCTATTCTATATCTTTTTTGCCTTACAGATAAAATCTCTAGCAGTGACAGTAGGACAGCGGCTCTTGGAAATCGAGGTTGACCTCCAGTGCAAGTCTGGGACGACTTAACCAGAGCTGCACTTAGCTTGCCGTTTTTCTTCGGGTGTTTGTCTTCTGCTCCTGTTCCACAAGGCTTTGCTACAGTATAGCATGTTGTTCACGCTCAAAAAATCTGTTATTTGCTAAAAAAAAAAAAAAAAATCCCATGATAACACACCAAATTGTTATTTTGTTGTTTGTTGTTGTTTATCTCTTTCTACGTATTCTGTTTTCTGTTATTTACATGAGGTTTCAGATAAGCTTATATTTTGTAATCCTGTGTATTAAGTAAAAAAAAAAATTGTTTTTGTTTATTCACTTCCTTCTGTTTGGCAGATTTTCAGGATTAATACAGACCTCCCACTCCAGCCTCCTCCTTCCTCACATCACAGTTTTCATAATTTCACTAATCTTTAATCAAAGGTGTGGCAAAGCATTTTGTTTACAGTTCCTGTCTAATGTGCCTAGCAACACTTTATGCCAGAAAAGCAGACGGATCCTCTCGAACCCTCCCAATCTCGAGAGCTGGAGCAGCATAACAACAGCGGCACGGATGTTGAAATCAATCTGCACAGACCAACCAGTGGCCTGTATCCAAGGCCTGGCTGCCATGGAAACAGGCTACTATGCTGCATGCCTGTTACCACGGTGCTGACCGTTTCCTGGATTCAGAGCCAGCCAGCCAGCTTGCTCGCTCGCCTGTCTGTCATCCTGAGGGGTGGAGTCCCCGCTTCTCTAATCCCCAAGGGTGTTTTTTCTCTCTCCTCATCAACGGTTCCCTCTTCTCTCAAACCCCCTCCCTTCCTCAGTCTCTCTTGCGCTCTCTCTCACTCACTCCTGTTCCAAAACAGGCAAAAAGACCTGCCAGATTAGGAAAGGTAAAAAAGGAGAAAAAAATTATGCTGCAGAATGTCAATATGGTTGCACATTGCCTATTTCTCATTAGGAATCCTTCCTCCAGCAGCTACAATGTGTGTTTTTGAGACCACTGGCCAGATGTTGGGTTGCAGCCTTTTGTTCGGGAATTTTTTTCTTCCAGTCTCATTATTCTGCCCAGCACGCCACACAGTCATTTTGATTAATGTGCTTGGCCCTACGTCTGGGCTCTGTGTCCTGCTGAAGGTGAACTGCTGATGCTGGGTGCTTTTTAGTGCGATCGATGCAGACTGATCACCTCCCCGCTCACATACGTCCTCTCACTCCTTCACCTCAAGAACCAAATGCACTCAGGCATGGACATGTTGCATGGTGATAAATAATGTAGACAGGTTTGTGGAGGAAGGTAACCTCTCTTCTGAAGCAATCAGAGAGCAATGTAGCTGTTGCACAAAGGAATAGATCCTATAACTGAACTAAGCTGTCCAGTCCTTTTTGTCATGTCATGTCATGTCTAGTTGGAGGTTTTTATCTCAAGGACACTGATTTTGAATTTATTAGTGCTCTGAGCATCAGGCTTGATGAAAAATATGCTTTTTAGAGATATTGGTGCTTTGTCCTTGTTTTTATTCTGCTAATGATGTTCTGGAGACATGTAGCTTTCTAACAAAGCTACATGACTAACATAAATTCTCACCAAGTATCACATCTCCTAACGGGCATAAAAAAATAATATCAGTGGATCATATTGACAGATCAAATCCCGTCTTATACCAGTCCAGCTTTTTAGGTCAACACTGGTCAGAGACCGATCCTTGGATAATCAAGATGATTGTCTCTGATGATACATTTTATGGTCAAAGGTATGTGGACACCTGTGATTTTTGATCATCCTATTTCACATTTAAATCCCCTTTGCTGTTATAATAAACTCGATTCTTCTAGGATTTCCACTAGATTTTGGAGTGGGGATTTGTTCATCCGGCCACAAAAGGCATTAATGAGATCAGGCAGTGATGTTGGATGAGGAGGCCTGGAGTGCAGTCATCATTCGAGTTCATCCCAAAGGTATTCCGTGGGGTTGAGGACAGGGATCTGTGCAGGGCACTCGAATTCCAACTCGGAAAACCATGTCTTCATTAAACTTGCTTTGTGCACAGGGGCATTGTCACGCTGGAACAGATTTAGGTCTTTTAGTTTCACTGAAGGGAAAATCGTAATCCTAGAGCATACAAAGACATTTTATACAACTGTGTGCTTCTAACTTGCCATCTACTGTAGAAGCTTATTCCACAATCAGATTCTTTGTCCTGTTTTCAGACAAAGAAACTCTTACTTCTCTCAGCTGGAAAAAGCCCTCCGTAAACAGGATTAGTGGCAGTCGACATCTAAGCCAGAACAGATTGAGTAGGAAGAGCAGCTACTACCCAGTGAGAGGCCAATGGCCTGGTGTTGACTAATGAAGATCATAGCAATTCTGACAGCCAGGAAAAGCTTACAAACTGCTTTAACACCTAGGATGCAGAGTTTAAGCCAAGAAAGTCACAAAACCATCATCTTGCCTGTGCTTGCCAGTGTCGTTCATTCTTCCATTTTGCTGCTGCATTTTAGTCAAACACTTTTTTAAACTGATTCGTGATGTCTGTGTTTGGGGAGGCATCAAGTGTTAGTGTGTGGGTGTACAGAGACGGATTAGATTAACAGTGTTACTGCCATAGTAGTTTGTGAAATATTAGTTCCAGTTACAGATATGTGCTGGGTTTTTTTTTTTTTTTTTCTTCTTCTTCTTTATCTTTTTCAGTCCCACTCAAAGCCAGTGCAATACTAATCGGTCAATTTATAAAATTGAGGAAATATAAAATTTAAATAACAGTATTTTTTGTTAACTGACTGAGTACATTTGGAACATTTAATCTAATAGCTGATTGTAATCAAAGGCAGCCAACATGAATTAAATTTGCCTGTTTTTTTAGCTTTTAATAGGGATCACAAATGGGATCATTGAGTAAATTTGCTTTGAGTTTATTGATAGGTCAAATTTAATAGAAATGTGTGTAATGAAAGCATGACAAAAGCAATACAAGACTGATGGCATGATTTGCTGGCAGCAGAGTGAATAGATGGATCACTCAGATTCAGGGTCTCTTGACTAGGTATCTTGCACGCCTGACTCCTTAATTGTCTCCTATTGATTGTAATTATGTAAAAGGTAAAAGACATTTCAAACATGGGTAAAGTGTTATGCATGTTCAAAATAAATAACTTCAAAATAATATTTCAACCTATCTACAGGTTTAATAATTAGGAATATTGGCCTATTTGGTAACAGAATTTTTGTAGTCTTAGTATTTTTTAATTAAAGTATGAACCTATTTAACATCTTGTGCCTAAAACATCCTTTTCTATGAGTCACCTATTTCTATTGTATGTAGGTTTTATTCCTACCACATTCTCTCTTAAACTCATTCACCCCTATGAAATATTTGGAATAGTCCACAAGTCACATGTTCAGTAGGAAGTTGCATCATCCAAATTTTCCTGAAGATGAAGAACTACGAAATTTCTCATTACATCTTGAGGTCAGCCATGTTTGCCTAATTATAGATTGAAAATAAATTATTAAGTTAAAAAGATTTAGTAAATCATTAGTATGGCCTTATTTGATGAGTGCAAGAAATGAATTTATATTTTTAGTTAATCTTAAAGAAAGAAATTGCATGAAAAATAAAAGTTTTTACATTTTAAGAATCACTCATAAACCTCTGGGGACATTGTTCACTCTCTCTAGCTTAGACACTCCAGGACAGAGTGTGTGAGCACCCAGATCATTTATCAGGGGTATAGAGAGTACATACACATACTGTGTGTGCATATGTTGGGTATTTGTGGGGCTATTGCACAGCTGACAGGATTAAACGAGGTCTGTGGGGTTGTTCAGCTGTCCCTTATTTCACAGGTGTCCCATGAGAAGAGTGGACATCACGAAAATGCCAGGCTTCACGTTACAGGCAATGTATGTGAGGTAGTAAAACATGACATCATAAAACTAATAGTCTCAGTCAAATCAGTTTTATTGTGTAAGATGTGTCATAAAAGCAATGTGTGTTTAGTGCAAAAGGAAATGGAGCACAAATACTCGTTTTTAAAATATAAATATTAAAAATCTTTTTTTTTTACAGCATAAAAATCTCTTCTCACTTAAGCACAAGTTGTTAGAAAGTTTACAAAAAAGGTCCTCAGAATTCAAAGGACTTTAGACCTCAGGTTCATTGCTCACTGTAACAAAACCACGTCCAACAGCCTACAAATCATTGGAACAATGTCTTTTCGCATGCAAAGAGGAATTTCGTGTTAGAAAAGAAGTTTGTTAACAAACAGTTCATAGCCTTCTGTTCAAGTAAACACTTTGAAAGCTTTTTTACCTCAACTACAGTAATGTGCAATGAGTGTGAAGGTATCAATGTACTCACAACATGAAAGACACACCAAGTTCATATTTACATGTGGTTCTCACATCACAGGGTTAAAACTGTTCAGTGAACAGAATTAAAGCATGTAGATGGTTAACACTGGGTACAAAATAATTGCACTATTGCACTGTCTACTACATCACTCAACATGATGGGTTACAACATGATGAACCCCGACTCCCTCCCCGAAAATGCATGTATTTATTCAGAGTGATAACACACAGGTACACAATGTAACAATACTTCTGACTGGCCCCATTTTGACCAAAGGGCTTTAACACATGGTATTTAAGGCTATACAACTGTTCAGCAATCTCTTTCAAGGTAAGCAAAAAGCTAGTGGTGACACTAATTCACAGCAAGACGAAGTGGGAGATTTTCTTTTCTGTGAAGTAGACCTGAGAGTCTGTAAATTGTGAGGTGGAAATGCAGCAACAGCTTTACTCGTGCTGCTCATAAAACAATCTCAGGATGATTTGCTTCACAGATGCTCTGAAGAACATAGTGAAGTGGCAGTGATGCAGCATCTTCTACTGAAAAAATATGTGGTTTAATGAAAGTCTTTATATGATCCTCAAGTTGTGTTTTGCAGTAAAATGAAAATATTACTAGTCTGTGACCAATGTGCCACATTAGAGGTAATTAATAACACAGTGCTCGGAGTTGGGGTGTGCCCAGGCATCTATCTGTGCATATCAAGGACAGCTCACTCCGCGGAGAATTCAAGTTCTATTACCCCGCCACTTTGGAAGCCCTGGTGCTTCGAAACGGAATAAAAATCAGTGGTAGTTAATGTCAGTTTACTGCATACAGTTCCTGTTTTAAAAGTATGCGTATTTCAGTACATGAGAGTTCTTAAGATCTAGGTGTGAAACAGCAACTTCATAAGATAGTACAAATATGCCTTCGTCATCAGCACAGAGTCTTGAGTGCCCCAGAGGCACATAGTAGAGTCTGCATATGGTATGGAGTCGGCGACTCTACCTCTACGGCTGGTTCGGGCCTGAAAAGAGGTGCTGGAAATGCAAAGGGTTGAACTTTCTTTTTCAAAATCTGTCCAATGCCCATGGAGGGGAACTTGGCACGATGCTGTGGGCTGTTGGGCTCCTCAGTGCTGCTGCCACTGCTGCCGCCACTGCTGCCTCCACTGCTGCCTCCACTGCTGCCTCCACTGCTGCCTCCACTGCTGCCTCCACTGCTCGCCCCACTGCTCGCCCCACTGCTCGCCCCACTGCTCGCCCCACTGCTGCTCCCACTACTGCCCCCCTCGGGTTTGCTGTGACGGTCTGTGCTGGGGGGACTACTCTTGGGCTGGGGTTTTACAATGACCACTGGAACACTGGGGATAGTAGCCTTTTTGAGGTAGGAGCTGTCTGGTTGGTGAAAAGCAGAAACATGTCGTGGTGGCAAGAGAGCTCCATTGGTGAGCTTGTACCATGGAGATGGTGGATCATCTTTGCTAGGCTCTTTGCTCGCTGATGCCCAGGAATGTGCACCCAGAGATGAAGGTGGCCGCGCAGGCACGTCCATGGCTCTCGGGCCGTCTTTCTTGGGTGGCTTGGCATCAAGGTGCCGCCCTCCTTGAGATGTTTGTGGAAACAGCGGGTGGATTTCTAGGTATTCTAAGGAGGAGGAGGCAATGCAGCCACCCTGTCGTGAGTAAGCATCCTTCAGGCCAGTCATTGCTTTAAGAAGCCCTGAGAAATAAAGAGACACTCTTAAAACTGGCCAAGCCCATAACAATGAGTAGTACCTTTTATCCCAAGACAGAGAGTTATCCAAAATAAAATTACAAGTAGAATCAATTGCACAATAAATATCCAATTATCCAATTTTTTTAAGCCAGTTCAGTGGAAATTTTCTCCCATACATGAACCACATTCATAGTATTTCTTCACCACATGTGTCTCGGGTGTTGTGGACTGACAGCATGAGACTGACAGCCATCAGTCTGAGGCACTCACCTGTTTTCTGTTTCTTTTCTTTGGTGGGGCCTTTGCTCACAGCCAAATAGACCGGCGTCTGCTTTGGTGGAATGGTGATTTTCTCAATGTGTTTCCTCCACTGGGTCTGGAATAGCTCACTCTTTTTCTCCTTTTCCATAGTGTACTGCTTTTCCTGTGGAGAAATAAATATAGGTTACATCCCATTCAGCAGATGGACCATTCGATCCCTCACAGCTCAGCAAGTTAAAATATCTTGAATCTAGTCAAATTTATTTACTATTTCTTAATATATGATTACAATAAACCTTATCAAGATTATTATCTAAAATAATCTGATTATTATATGGACATATTTGATTATTTTAAGATTGAATAATATTTCTTGTTAAGTAAAATGGCAAATTAATGATTACTGTGCCAATAAGTATCACACTCACCCGGTACTCTTTGGAGAGTCTTTTCATTTTCTTGTTAAGGAGGAAATAGACGGCAAGAGTGTGGCAAGCTCGGTTAGTGAGCACAGCACTAAGGACTTCACTGTGCTTGTAGCCCATTCGTTCAGTCATATGCAGAAGAACTGTGTGGTTGATCTCCTCAATATGGATCCTGTGCAAGGCAGCAGCATTATATTATACATAAAGAAAACAGATTGCTTGACCCAGTTGTGTCTGATACAAAATTATAAATAAGGGTTTTTTTTTTGCTGCTTTTACCTGTTTAAGTAAGGAATTCCTGTGTGTGGATTTCCCAACTGTAGCCATGAATCACCCATAACTTGGTGGATGTTAGGTCTTTTGGCAGGATCTGGTTCCAAAAGGCTCTTCAGTAAACTAACTGCAGCTGTAGGCAAAAAAAAAACAATAAACTGTCTGAGTTTATTCAATTACATTTAGTTACATTTAGTTCTACTTCATTAAAATCGCAGACACTGACATCAGCAAATCTATAATTGACCTTCAACGAACCTCTCTAGAGAGACAAGTGAACTATAGAGAACAGTGTGTTCGAGTCTCTTTTAGTACAGCATATTAGAGGAACACAACCCCTCTCTCATAACCAGGATAAAACCATGCCACCAACTTTATGTGGTAAGATCCAATTAACCCAGTACCTCTCACCTAGTGTGTTACATAAGAAGACTGATGAGAAGACACCTACATGTGCATGATAATATCTTCGTTACATAAGGAGGATTATCTTATTTCAGTACTAAGTTGTAGAGTATAACCTCTTCCTTAAACATAGATAGGTAGATGGGTAACAGACAACTTGTGGGGGGCATTTTACTGGCATGGGCTGGGTAAACCGTTAAAGCAAATTAATTACAGTTTATTGTGATCACCTTTATGCTATAAAAAATAATGAAATCATACACTGGGGCCTTCAAATAAACTCTTAACCAAGATCCAACACCTACACCATCAAAACTACAACTGAGGGATGACTTTTAGAAGAAAACTGATCATTAAATCAATCTTCTAGTGGCTCGTTGGAAGTGCAACACTGCACTAAGATACTATATAGGTTTACACAGTATATAAATTACTATAACGTTCAATTTTTCTATAGATAAAGTTGTGTGGCTATGTCAATATATGTGACCTGTTCTGTCCACATCCTGGTCAAACTGTTTTATTGAATTTCTCAGGGCATTTTTTTACTTGCTGTACACCTCTTCTGTGGAATAATACACTGAATTTACCTCTTACACAGTTGAGAAAGTAATTCTGTCTGATATAAAAATCAATGGAGATTGTAATGATACTGTAGATGTGCTGATTTCAGTGCATCATCGAATTGCAAATTTATCTGTACCTGAGGAGATTGAAGGAGGCAGGGGGTTCATGTCTTTGTCCACCATCCTCTGGTGTAATGCTTTGAGGTTGAATGGCTCCACCGTGAAAGGAAGTGTGCCAGTGAGCATGGCGTACATGTTGACTCCACTGCATTAGAACAAAAGCACATATGTGTAGGTTATAAGGATTAGTACCATTGTAAACATGACCTCTTCGGTTCTGTTCATTTTAATACATTTTAATGAATATGAAACAAATATTCTAGTCATATTATTTGCACTGCAGCTTTATGTACACATAAACAAATTCTGAGAACAGTTGGATCTTTCCACAAGTAAAACTGTAACTGAGTTGAAGGTGTATAAAGTTCTGTTTTCTGTTAAATCAATAAATAACTTGGCTCAATGTGTGAAATACGTTGAAATCATGAGGTGCAGGTTATGTGAACTCACATCGACCAGACATCTACTTTAGGGCCGTACTTCTTCCTTGAGAGCAGCTCGGGGGCAGCGTAGGCTGGGCTGCCACACTGTGTGCTAAAAGGGTCAGAGTATCCCAGGATTCCAGCACAGTTGCTAAGTCCAAAATCTGGGTTAAAACAAAGGGCCAGAGAAGAATTTTGAATAGTCTGAACATTGCTTGAGCTTAAGTTTGGGGTACAGAAGAAAGCAATCATGACTTTGTCTTCAGCAGCTCTCTCACAGCTGAGGGGGGTTTATAGCTGTCCAACACTAAGCCTGTCTGTCACACTCAGCTGTTAACTAGCAACTCTGTATGCTGAAGCAGACTTTCACAGAGGTGAGAGGTTGTTTGGTTTTAATGAGATAATGATTGCTCCATCAGTCCTCACCACATGCCAAAGAGGACCATTTAATTGTGCTATGAGTTTAGATTAAGACTGGGTTGATGCTGCATTGTAAAAAGTCCTTTTTCTGGAACTGGGTTTTGTTAAGAATAATTCTATCGCATGCATCGAAAAACAGTATTTAACAAATGATTTAAGAGTGTCTTTACTTGCTTACCTATGAGCTTGATGTTGTCTTGTTCATCCAGCAAAAGATTTTCAATCTTCAGGTCTCTGTAGGAAGGAAGAAAAATAATGCTGTTGCTTTACAGAGCTCTCCTGATTCAGTATGACTATCTAAACTACAGATAAGCCAACAATGATAATTAGCATACAGAGCATTTATTCCATTCAGTGCTTTTCACAATACAGGCCACATAAAGGTCATTTCTGTCCCTATTGTGCTTTTCTGGTGGTCTTTTTTTTATTTTATTTTTTTACACACACAAAAACCTCCCACAAAAAATCTAAACATTTATTTTTTTCCAAAATGTGATACAGAAATAATAGAGAATTTGAGTTGAGGGTGCTCAAGCTAGGAAAGAGTAAATCATACTCATTTAAAATGTATACTTATTTAAAATCACACATTTGTGTCTCACCTGTGTACTACCCCAGCCCTGTGCAGGTGCTCCACAGCCATGACTAGCTGGCGGACATATTTCTGTGCCTCCCTCTCGTCGAGTCGCTTCTTCTCATAGATGTGGTTCATAAGGTTTCCTCCTGGGCAGAGCTCCATCACAAGATAGTAACTGTTCTCAGTCTCCAGGATGTCTAGCAGTTGTGTGATGTTGGGGTGGCGAATCATCTGTTGGATCTGACCCTCTCTGCGCAGGTTTTTGGTAACATAGGAGTCTTTCTTGGCCTTTCTTTTGTCGATCACTTTCACTGCGACCTAGAGAATAGACATACAAGACTCGGACCATTAAAACAACTGAATGTTTGAATTATAACTATTTTAGTTTATTTATTTACCAGTGTGGATAATGCAAAGAATGTATGGATATGCATGAACGTTGCATTAAATCACAAACATTGTAGGTCCTTTCATCATAATAATCGGTTGCCATGTCACCATCCTTCAAAAATTCAAGCAATGTTGTAAAATGTACGCATTCAGACAACAGTATACAATAGGTGATCAGATTCTCATTTAATATAAACTGTGGGATACCCACAGTCTGGTGATCACTGAAGCCTGTAAAGAAGGAGGAGGTAGTGGGGTAGTGGGGGAGGGTTCTGGACAAATGACTAGCGTAACAGCTACATTCCCGAGCCCTTTACACCACGTCCACCCAAAGGCTGGGACCCCAAATGGCTTGTTAATGTCACCCATTTGTCACAACAGACACTACAAACCACTAATGCTGAATAAACACCCAAGCTAGCAAAGTGCCGACAAGTGTATTTATGTATGTATAAAGGGGGGTCTGCACTATTAACACTCTTAAACTCTAGATAATAGAAGCACTTGTAATAATAGCTCAACCCTTTGGGGAGGAGGAGACTTCTAACTGAACATCCAGATTCTTCCACTGAACTGGAAACCTATTTGGACTATTAAACAACAGTATAGAATGGAAGTAAAAAACAAAACAAAACACATGGAAAGCAGTACACCTGTTTATATAAAAGCACAAATTATTTACCAATCTACTAATTTATTACATATACTATTATGTTATTATTATATATACTATAATATTACATATTAGTTGTCAATTATGATCAATTGTTTTTATATTATTTTAATAGCATTAAGTGATATCCCCCCCCCTTATCTTTGCCACATTTCCTAGGTCAAGGTTTAAAGACTCTTCAGAAAATTGAAACATTGAAAAGAGCCTGGCAATGCTGATCAAAGTGCTTGTCTCTGTATTTGCAAATGAAGAGCATTCAGAAGGTGGCCTGCCATGCCATGGCAAATCATCAGACAATAAAGGAGCCTGTGAGCAAACAGGTCATACATGACCAATTGAGCAAATAATTACACCAATTAGACTAACAGAAGGGCTAGGGAGATGTAAAGAAAGACCTTAAAAGCCTTCCCGCGGCAGATCCAAAACAGTCACCTAAATGCAAATGTAACAACACTTGCTCTTGATCCATCGCCAATGATCAGCTCAGTCTCACCAAATAGGGTTGCGGGGGTTGATGGTAAGGGGGGGGTTTGACCCCAAAGCATGAGGCTAACATGTTTATCTTCTCCACAGACAAAGGATGAAAATGGGTTGCACATGATCAAAACACACAGGGGAAGCATGTGCTGTGTTCCCATCGCCCCACCCAAGCCCACCGATGATGTCATGTGGGCAAGGGCGAATGAGGAGAAGGGAGAACAAGGCGCGCTCGCTCCTGGCTGAGATTTCTCGTGTTTGCATCATCAATGGGAAAGACATTTTTTTTTTGTCCCCACAGCAACAGTGAAAGGCGACTTTTGGAGGGCTAAACTAATCCTTAATGAAGTCTGTAGGATTTTGAGGCCACTTTCTCAAAGATTTTCTCAAATATGTCAATCAACGCACAATATAATACGAGGAATGAAACAAAGGCAAACAGTAGTAATGGTGATAACTATACATCTTCCTGCCAATCAGATGAGACTTTAGTAAAATAATAGTGTGTGTTATAACAACGTTAGTAAATACTACTGCATCTTCACATTATGCTCCTTTGCAAACAAAAAGGTTGTAAAAATATTCTTTTTTTTTTTAAATACCCATTATAAAAGCTGTTACTCCCATCCCTGGCCATGTCTGATCTAAAATCTCTATAAATTCCATTGGGAAAGTTCCCTACTACTTCCATCCACAGTGAACTTGCTGAAGCAACAAATTATGACTTGGAAGCTTTGATTGCTTTTCTGGGCTAATCTAAGATTAATTCAGACACCTAAATCTCAATAAGCCCAGCGAAGTGCCTTCATTACCTAACACTACATAGGTGTTTAAATGGAGGATCGTGTGCACCACTCCTGAGGTGGATTGGAATTCAAGTGCAAGCAGAGAGAGAAATATCTTAATTGCATGGCAAGATTAGATTTTTTTTTGCACTGGAACACTGTGGAAGCTTCCAGAAAGAGGGGCATATTGCAGTATAAGGGGATATGAATGAAAAGCTTTACTGCTCCTCACCTCCTAATAAATAATAGCATGTATTGTTAGTGATAATGTTACAGAGGGTCACGACTTAACAGTTACACACTGGAATTCAGACTTCTGGCAGCTTTATCCATAGCAATACTTCATAGATCAACTTACAATAATTACACATCACTGTGCAGCTGAGGTTACATTTTAAACACATTACAGCATGTCGTTCAACTTATTGCACTGAAATCAGTAGTCACCTTCTCTCCGGTGAGCGCGTGCAGCCCCTCGCGCACTTTGGCGAAAGAGCCCTCTCCCAGCTTTCTGCCGATGAGGTAATTTCCAACTCTTTTGGTGTGGTAAAAGTTGCGAAGGATGTCCCCTGACGGACCACTGGACAAAGATGGAGGTGGGATGTTTTCCGTGCCTATGGGAGCCGAGGTTTTCAGCTCAAAGAGTCGGTCCATATTCATGTCTGTTCCAGCTTCAGGCATCTTGGCGACTTTGCGTCAAATTCGATCTGGTTAAACGGAATGACACGTTATAGAGACGCTGCTTGCTGCAAGTGTGCTAAACTCGGTCTGAATGGGACATCTGCAATCCCGGATCCCGTGTCTAATCTAAACCCTTAACGGAAATGAACACTCACGACTTCAGAAATTCACTTCACACTGGCAACGGATACAGGATGCGACTTCCGGCCACAACACTGCGGTTTAGGAGCGTTATCCTATCTAATGTCTGCATTCCAAGTAACAGAACAGAACAGCGACCGTTACTCATTACTTGCTCTTTCAACACAGTTATCACAGACCTTACTATACCACTGTGTTTCCCTTCAGCTAAAGCTGTAACCTCATCCCGTGCCGCACTCTCAATCCACAACCCATTGAACTGTTGTGCGTCTCACGCGCTCGTTTAAGTGAGTTTCCCGGTACAGGGTGGGGGCGTTTCCTATTTGCTATAGACTGTTTTCTCAGTCGCTGGGTTGAAATCTCATCCAATCGGAAGCCGCAGCTCCATATACTTAGACTCCACCTCGTCTAGTTGTAAATAAGCCCCGCCCCTCGTCGGTGCACGCCTAGACAACAAAGAGCACGTTTCGAGGACAGTCTCTGATGCACTGTTTATCGGATTTAGGCTAGTTAACCACACAATACGGACATTTAATTCATGGTTACAAACGTATTATTATGTTATCACATCGATTAAATACATGCAAAAAATAAAATAAAATCACAATACACTAGTGTTGTGACGGTGCTGTCACGACTTGCATTTGTCCCTGTCAGGGAGCAGACACAAAAAGAAATTCATGGGGTTTGGTTTATAATCTACAACAATTCTTTACACTCTGACTGCTAATGTAAATTAATAGTGAAACTGAAAAAAAAAAAAACATTTTATTCTATTCTTAAATGTTGTCATGTCACATGTATTTACTTTAAAGTATTTGCATTGTTCTTATTAACCAAAAAAAAAAAAATGCTGAATTCATAAATATAAAATTACATGAATTGCATGATATAATCGAGATCATTTGAAAATCCTTTACTACTCATAAATCTGTTTTGCACTCTTTCAGTAATACCCAAATAGCATGTGGTGAGGTCATTGTTAACACAGTAAACATTACCACGTGCTCATAACAGGCTGCGATGTGAAACAAATCAATGGGGAAATGATGCCACGGGGACATCTAGTGGTAACAGTAGGTAATGCAGCCACTAGTAAATGCATGCATGTATATTAAAACTTAAATAAATTGATTAAATAAACAAATTGATTTTTTTTTGTTTATTTTATTTCACCATACTATGTTAACTCTAGAGTCTGTTATGTGTGAAAATCTCAGGAGATCAGTTACTGAAACCAGCCCTCTGGCAATAACACTATGCCATGACCAAAGACACAGAGATCAAACTTTTCCCACCCATTCTGATATTTAATGTGAATATTAACTGAAGCTCTTGACCTGCATCTGCATGATTTGTCATTGTGCTGCTGCCACATGATTGCCTGACTGGATGACTGCATAATTCAGTTCAATCGCACTTTACAGATATGTATGTGAAATTACACCGGCAAATAATTTAACTGCATGTATATTTGATATTTAATATCTTTTTAATTTTTATTACCTGATTCTACTTCTTGTTAATAGAGATTAAAATATAGAACTAAGTGGGCAATATCAAAGGGTTTTCGCCTGAGCTCAAAAAGCTTTGCTGAAATTAATGCTCTTAAATCTTTGTTTCATAGTACAATCAAGGCAAACTTTTCAAAAAAGGTTGATAAAAAATTGTTTTACCAAAAATTGTTGCAAAGGCTGTCTCCCCAATCTTCCCTTCCCATTTGGCAAAACCTTTCGTTATTTATTTAATCTTGCCAGACAGCTTTATATCAGCACCACCAGTAAGATAAGTTGTCTTTACTCGTATATAGATTACTGCACAGTGACATTCTTTCTTCACATATCCCATCATTAGGAGTTGGGGTCAGAGTGCAGGGTCAGCCATGATGCAGTGCCCCTGCAGCAGGGTGAGTTGGGGGCTTTGCTCAAGGGCCCAACAGTGGCAGATTGGCAATGCTGGGGCTTGAACCCTGATCTTCCGGTCAACAACTCAGAACCTTAACCACTTGACCTACCACCGCCCTTTGTTAGCACCTAGTGAGATTTTAAACATTTCACTATAGACAGGTCAAAGGCATTAAAGAATACAGCAATCTAGATAAAAATCTAGAAATTTAATTAGATAAAAAAATGTTAAAATTTTGAGTTGATTAATCATTCTTTACAGTTTAAACGACCCCACAAGAGGACAGACTTTATATAAAGACTTAATAATATATAAGCTTGCTTCCTGAGATTGTTTCCTTCCTGAGATTCATTTTAATGGCTTACTTTCAGCTCCAGACAGGAAGTCTGCTGCTGTGCAATTGGAAGCTTCCGTCATATTTCATTGTAATGATATGTTAACAATCAGTGATAAACTGTTAAGCAACTACACTATTCATTGGGACCCCCTTATTAAAAAAATGCTCATAAATATATTCTGTACACAACACAGAACTGTATACAACACCACAATGCACCCAAAGAGCAAGGACAAATTCTTCTCTCCTATCAAAGCTTAGCATGTGGTACTTTTTGATACTGTCCTGCAAATGGTCAAAATCCTTCCCCATCCACATATTCCCCTCTCTGAGCTACAGGTAATACTGTTGCTATAGTTACCATTATTATACTATTATTTATTGTAACAAAGCTTAGATCATTGAGTTTATTAACATATTTACTTTCAAACATTTAAATCCATCTCTCTATATCCAATATACTATTATTGTTACCAATAAAATGAAAAATAGAAATACGGGTCAAACATAAAACCAGAAAGGCAGTGTCTGTGAGAAGGACAGAAGTCTCATGAGTCATGGTCACTCACCAGGGACAAAGAATGTCCTTTACACAATTTCCTTTGAGTACGTGATGTGTTTTCAGAAACAAACTCTCAAAGACAAAAATACCACACACTGTTCTATAGATTACGTCCCTAAAGATTGCAACACTGCTTCAATCTACTGAGTGCGGCAGTGACAGACACCTTATAGTTCTTCATCTGTGTCCAGCCCCTTAGAAATCTGATGAAGTAACAACTACGGGAAATCCAGATAGGAAGATATATATATATATATATATATATATATATATATATATATATATATATATATATATATATATATATATATATATATATATATGTATATATATACATATATATATATATGTATATATATACATATATATATATATATATATATATATATATATATATATATATATATATATGTATATATATATATATATACATATATATATATATGTATAAATATATATATATATATATATATATATATATATATATATATATATATATATAAAGATATATATATATATATATATATATATATATATATATATATCTTCCTATCTGGATTTCCCGTAGTTGTTACTTCATCAGATGGCCGAATACTTTTGGCAATATAGTATATATGTATATGTGTATATATATATATATATATATATATATATATATATATATATATATATATATATATATATATATATACACTATATTGCCAAAAGTATTCGGCCACCTGCCTTGACTCGCATATGAACTTAAGTGACATCCCATTCCTAATCCATAGGGTTCAATATGACGTCGGTCCACCCTTTGCAGCTATAACAGCTTCAACTCTTCTGGGAAGGCTGCCCACAAGGTTTAGGAGTGTGTTTATGGGAATTTTTGACCATTCTTCCAGAAGCGCATTTGTGAGGTCACACACTGATGTTGGACGAGAAGGCCTGGCTCTCAGTCTCCGCTCTAATTCATCCCAAAGGTGTTCTATCGGGTTGAGGTCAGGACTCTGTGCAGGCCAGTCAAGTTCATCCACACCAGACTCTGTCATCCATGTCTTTATGGACCTTGCTTTGTGCACTGGTGCACAGTCATGTTGGAAGAGGAAGGGGCCAGCTCCAAACTGTTCCCACAAAGTTGGGAGCATGGAATTGTCCAAAATGTCTTGGTATGCTGAAGCATTCAGAGTTCCTTTCACTGGAACTAAGGGGCCAAGCCCAGCTCCTGAAAAGCAACCCCACACCATAATCCCCCCTCCACCAAACTTTACACTTGGCACAATGCAGTCAGACAAGTACCGTTCTCCTGGCAACCACCAAACCCAGACTCGTCCATCAGATTGCCAGATGGAAAAGCGTGATTCGTCACTCCAGAGAACGCGTCTCCACTGCTCTAGAGTCCAGTGGCGGCGTGCTTTACACCACTGCATCCGACGCTTTGCATTGCACTTGGTGATGTACGGCTTGGATGCAGCTGCTCGGCCATGGAAACCCATTCCATGAAGCTCTCTGCGCACTGTTCTTGAGCTAATCTGAAGGCCACATGAAGTTTGGAGGTCTGTAGCGATTGACTCTGCAGAAAGTTGGCGACCTCTTCGCACTATGCACCTCAGCATCTGCTGACCCCGCTCCGTCAGTTTACATGGCCTACCACTTCGTGGCTGAGTTGCTGTCGTTCCCAAACACTTCCACGTTCTTATAATACAGCTGACAGTTGACTGTGGAATATTTAGGAGCGAGGAAATTTCACGACTGGATTTGTTGCATAGGTGGCAGGAATTCACTGAGCTCCTGAGAGCGACCCATTCTTTCACAAATGTTTGTAAAAACAGTCTGCATGCCTAGGTGCTTGATTTTATACACCTGTGGCCATGGAAGTGATTGGAACACCTGATTCTGATTTGGATGGGTGAGCGAATACGTTTGGCAATATAGTGTATATATATATATATATATATATATATATATATATAAATATATATATATATATATATATATATATATATATATATATATATAAATATATGTGCCATGTTATCAGTAACTTGTAAATTAAATGTATTTAAAGTAATATAAAATGTATGTAAAGTAAATGTATTTGCTATCATGTTGCACAGTAAATGCCTAGTTAAGGAGTATCTCACAAGTCAGAAAGAAGGAGCTATAAAAACCTATGTGGCTCCTGATGAACAGAGGAATGTCCTTGGCAAGAGTGCAGTTCACATTTTTCTAACTGATTTAGTCTTGGCCAATTCCCACCCACCAGCCAGCTCTCCCCTGTGATACTACAGGTACTAAAGCATTTCTTCAAACTTATGTTCATGCTGTGTCACAGGGCAGCTTAACATCTCTGACAAGACTACTGACTTTGGAGGAAAGATACTTCCTGACTTCGGGGTCACTTGACACTGGAAATAGCTTCTCCCAGGCAATGCCCAGCTCAAGCCCTCTGGTAGATTATGAACATTCTTCTTAAGGATCCAGGACCTCATCTTTTAACAATGTTCTCCTACTGCTTATACTCTTATTTTGACATGTTTTGTTTATATTCATGTGTCATGAAGTCTTGTTCCTTTTTCAAAATCGTCAACTTGTGATTTGACATATTACTTCTGCATTTACATTTATTTATTTGCCAGAAATGTTTATGCAAAGTTGCTTATAAATGTGGAACTACAAGCAAAGCGATATATCAAGCAGAAGACAATACAGTACAAGTAGTGCTACCCTACAAGGTTTTTAAAATGAGTGTTCACGGAAAAGGTGAGTCTTTAGTCGTGTTTTGAAGATGATGACAGTTTCTGCTGCTTGTATTGAGGTTGGAAGTAAATTTTCCCCCACTGATGGACAGTAAGTTTGAAGGACCTCATACCTTGCTTACCAGACATTACCAGGTGCCGGTCGTTAACTGATTGCAGGTCCTGGGAGTGAACATAAACCTGGAGTGTCGAGGTTGGAGAGTGTTGGAGGTAGGGGGTGCTGCTGTTCCAGACAAGACATGAGCATCAAGACCTTGAATTTCCTGTGGGCAGCTATAGGAAGCCAGAGGACAGAGACAAAAAGGGGGTGTGACTTGGGTCATTTCGGGAGGATTGAAAACAAGGCATGGGGCTGCATTTGGAATCATCTGTAGAGGTTTGATGGAGCTGGAGGGAGGCCCAGGTATGGTGCGATAGTCTGTTTTGAGATAACAAGAGCATGGACTTGCAGCTCTGTTGCATGATCAGTTAGATAGAGTCTGATTTTCTGTATTTTGTTTCTGATGATTGGATTTGCCCTAATATAGAAGCTTCTGTGTTTGCCTGCTTATTATGCCATTGTAAAGATATGATAACACTTTACTCAACCTTACTGATTCATTGTCAAGCTATTGATTAGATTTCACCTCTGACTGCTACTACTACTACTACTACCACCACCATTACTACTACTAATAATAGTATTTTGTTAATAAATAGTGTTATAGTATAGCAGCTAACAGTAAAAAAAAAAACACCAACCAACAAACAAACAAAAGAATGACATATAAGAACAATGTCAAGCCAAAACAAGGATTATGTATTAAAGTACTCTAAAAGTATCAAAACAAACAGCGTAGAACTTTCACATTATAAGCCAGTGTTATTAAAAAATTTGAGATTTTTGTTCAGCTGATAATCATGAGGCATCTTGTTCATAACATGCTCCAATATTCACACGGTGCAATATTTCAAATTTGCTAAATGATTAATAACTCATAATTTATAATGAAAGCACGTTCGCCTCACACCTCCAGCGTACTGGGTACGAGTCTCGCTCCTGCTCACTGTGTGTGTGTGTGTGTGTGTGTGTGTGCGCGTGTAGTTTGCATGTTCTCCCCGTGCTTGGTGGGTTTCGTGTGCTCCGGTTTCCTCCCACAATCCAAAGGCATGCTTATAGGCTGATTGGAGTCTCTAAATTGCCCGTACAGTAGTGTGTGAGTGTGTGAGTGAATGAGAGTGTGTGTGTGCCCTGCGATGGGTTGGCACTCCGTCCAGAGATCCTGCCTTGATGCCCGATGACGCCTGAGATCGAGGTTCCCTGTGACCCGAGGATAGATCGGATAAGCGGTAAGCGGTAATTCCGTCCTGTAGAACCAAGCTGGCTGACCGCTAGTGGGCGCTACTTATTCACTATTCAGAAGAAGAGCCTCTGTAATGCTAATTCATAGAGCGAGTTTGGAGTGTTTAATATGAAACGTCGTTTCGACCTACAGCGCTATTACAATGTGAGTTTTTAATAACCATGACTAACCATGACCATTTTGCCATGACTAAACACGCAATCGGTGGACATGGGGCATTTTTGTTGTGCTTTCTACTGTCTTTTGGTGAGTAAACGCGGCTAAACTAACCTATAAATTCCATACTCGGATTCAGTGGCTGGAGTTGTGTCTTAGCTTGTATGCTGTTTGTGATGGAGAAGCCTGACTGCACGCTGGACTGAACATCATCTCCCTGTGTGTTTTCCTGCAGGTCCTCTGACCAGCGGCTCTCAGGAAGGGACAGCAGGTGGCTCTCAAGTGAGAACAAACCGCCGGACTCGGGCGCTGCGTTTCAGCTCATTTCATTAGCGAGGCTTATTAAACGAGGCTGTTTAATAGATGAGACGTTGTTACTTGTAGATACATCAATACTGGGTCAAGGAAAATACTTTTTTTTTTTTTTTTTTAGAAATAATATGTGAACATTTAGCATGGTAGTTAGCTTAAAATAGTGTCTGAAATTCCTTTACCAGTTTATTCATTCATTCAGCTTCACTAACCACTTTATTCTGGTCATTGTCAGGGTTGAGTCTGTCCGAGGGACACTAGGTGCCAGGCAGGGACACACACTGAATGGGAAACCAATGCAAGACATCATACCGGTAATTTAGTGTAACCAATCCACCCACTGTAATATTTTTGGAAGGTGAGAGGAAACCAGAGTGGACTGGCACGGAAAACTTCACTCAGAAGAGCTTTTCATACTTGTAAATTGTTTAAGCATGGGTCAAACCCCAGGAAAAACAAAATCCTGAATGATCATCTTTCAAATATCACACCGCTCATACTTTACCCAGGATTATTTGTTTGCCCCAGGTAACGTTACATTCTGACATTTCACACTGTCTGACGTCTCAAACTGGGTGAAACTTCTTATCTACATATATGTGATGTCAGCAACCATGATTTGATAGATACAGCATCTGATCAGTTTAAATAACAGCAGAGCCGATTTAAGCATCCTAAGACGCACACAGGCAAGAAAAAAAAAATTACATTTTTAACACACATGGTTTCTGTGATGGTACAAAGCCTGCATTGTCAATAAACCTTTACACAAAGTACACCACAGAAGCAGCACTAATCGTGCTTCGGACCAAGGTTTCATAACCCCAGGTGAAAAGTCGTGCAGATTCTGCTTTTAAATTACCCAAATGTATCGAAGGTTGAAAGTGGGAACTAGAATGGTGATAAGACGGAGTGTGAAAATCCCTAAAGAGTAACCTGAGCTAAAGATCCGACTGATGACCCTGGAGCTGTAAGTTGGCAAAGCTTGCTGTTCCAGCATGTTGCCCCTCCTTTAACAGTATACCACCTAAAGAAGTTGCCAAGTTACCATCTGTGACAACCATGATCAATGGCAAGTCCTATTTGATTGACAGTTTGCCAGAAGGCACTTTAATAGAACACCTGTTCACCTGCTCATTCATTTAATTATCCAATCAGCCAGTCATGAAGCAGCAGCCCTATGCATACAATTATGCAGATGATAAATGACTTGTCAGTAAAAGAATATACTCTTATATATACACTACAAGTATGTACTAAGTAATTCTTACCTATTGTACAAGGTACTTGTATATACAAGAAAATAGTTTGCAATTCAGAAATCCATAAACATCTGGGTGCTCTAACTGAAGCCCATTAAAGGATCTTAGATTATCTAGCACCCACTACTGTGACCCACTAGAAAGAACTCTGAATAAGTGGTGAAAGACAAGGCTGCAAGTATCCTGACCTTTCATAATGCTGTAAAGTCAGAAACTTTGCATCTTAGCAAAAGTTAAAAGATTGTTGAACCTATTTCTAGCTTTCTAGCTTTTAGCCTAATTAAAAATAAATATGCAAATGAAGCAAATTTATCTGCCAATAGACAAATTAACTCTCATTCAGAATGGCTATGCAGACTCTGGTGAACCTTAAGAAAAAAGCTACAAATTACGAAGGCAAAAGTGGTGGGATCTCATTCTATCAACAGCAGGGAACCTTTTCATTGAGAAGAATAGTGCCTCATACAGGGGTGCATCACAGAACTGCTTGTCTGGGCTTAAAGGCTGAAATTGCAAAAGACCAACTGCATTGCCTTTGACATGTCATTTGTAAGCCATAGAGACTCCCACATCAGGAGAATTTATATGGCCAATTGTATTTGGGTCAGTGCTCTATAGGAAGACAGAATAAACTCTTTAAAGACTAACCAAAAATGAATATTTTCCCTCACAGCAAATTTTGTACAGTGTCTATTAGTTTGTGGAGAAGATCATGGCTAAGCAGCAACAGAAGTAGAACAAAGGGATGCATCCTTCGGCTGTATAAACTAACCTCTAGATGATTTGGTTGCATATCCCTTACTTGCAGTCCAGCCAGCAACCCACTGACAATTTCAAAATTGTGGACTTCTTTTTTTGTGGTGTTTTCTAGGCTTGTATTTCAGGGTTTTTTTTTTTTCGGGGGTTGCTGGTTCTGAGTAAAATGCATGGCCAGTTGGGTTCAGGTGTGGTGATTAGATTGCCCAGTCTAAAACCTTCCAGTTTTTCCCCCTGATGAAGTCTTTATTGTGTTGACATAGTGCTGCATGATGAAATTCCACCCAATTTCATCCTACCACACTTCTGAATTTATTCTGCTACAATCATCATGAGTTACTTCATCAATAAAGATTAGTGAGCTTTTTCTAGAAGCAGCCATGCAAGCACAAGCCATGACCCCTTCTGTGCTTGGGAGATGAGCTCATATGTTTTGGATCATGAGCAGGTTGTTTCTTTCTCAACACTTTGGCCTTTCCATCACTGAAGTAGAGTTTGTAGAATGTTTGTAACTCTTATTTGTATTGTGTTTTGCATATTCCAGTCTGATTCTTACTGTAACTTGATGAGTTGTTCAGATCTTGTGGCCTTTATGTTTCTACTCTTAAAGTCTTCTTCAAAACAGTGAAATGTTCACCCCTGCCCAGACGAAGTTGTTGATGTCACTGGCTCTTGTTTCTGTTTTTTCTTCACAGCCTTCACAATGCTTCTGTTATTAGCTGACCTGTTTGATGTCTGGTTGTTAGTACACCAGTCTTTCCTTTTCAGGACATTCCAAATTGTTGCACTGCTTATGTCCAGTGCTTGTGCAATGGTTCTGACAGATTGTTCCCTCTTTTCTCAGCTTTGCTTGAGAAATGCCTTGCTCCTATAGCCAGTTCTTTTCACAGGCAAAACTGGGGGCCAAAAAAAATAGTAAACAACCATTCTTACAGAAAATCCTGTCAGTCATATATTCCAATATTTTTGATGGGTGGGTTCAGATAAAAGGTGGCATGTTTTAAGTTATTTAACAGATCTAGATATAAATATCAGGAAATGAAAGCTAAAATTCTGATCTATTGTGTAAAGGGTGAACTGATAATCCTTTAGCATGGCTTTTTTCTAAAGCAAATCTGAAGGGGGAAACATTTTCTAAGACTTGTATAATGGGTTGTGGGCATTTCTTTAAATGATTGAGAAGAACACTAACTACACATGAATCCTGGTGCTTGCATGAACACAGGGGGTTGTTCTTTTAAGTCCATCTGGACACAAATGAGCACCATCAGAGTGAACTCTGGGGTTTAATAAAGAACTGCTGGGTCCTGCTCTGTGTCTGACGAGTCAGACTTCTAGTTAAAGCTATCAATTACTGTGTTAATGATGTTCATATCATTAAAGTCCTTTCCCGTCTTAACAATGTGTTATTTCTACACACTTTGAGTGTAACCTTTATTATTCTTTGTTTCCACAGAAAATATCCGATATACATGCCTCTGTTAACCAAGTCACAAGTGAGTTTTACCAGCAAAACAGAGACCTCTTAATGTTGAGGTAGAATATAAGCTTCATCATGACCAATGAATGTTTGCAGCAGGGAACATTAACAGCTGCCCTGCAGCCCTTTAGTCTGCCTGCACAGGGAACCATGTCTTGCCTTTTTCTTACCTAAAGTGACCTAAGTGCATGATGAGGGGCTTTTAAATGGTCATCAGGCAACTGTGTAAAACACATTTTGACTTTATTATATAAAGGTGTATTGAATAATCAGCAGCCTGAAACTATAGTTTTGTAATTGTAGAGAAATGCCTGTCTGTCTTTGTATTTTCATCAGTATATATGAAGATGATTTAAGCTATGCAATTTTAAGCTATGCAATCTGATCTCTCTCTCTCTCTCTCAGAAATAAGCGAAGTTGTATTTGTAATTCAGAGTCAAAAGAACTCGTACCACGTTGAGAGGGCAGAGCGAAGGAGAGCACACCTTTTTGCCCAAGAGCAGGTAGATCCAGCTAATCTTTCTTACATGATTCACAATCACTATTCCATGGTTTTTATTCTCTCATGGTGCACCCCAAGATTTAAGGATCTGCAAAGCTTGTTTTCAGCTACAAAAAGCAGTAGCTAGATATTAAAACCAAACAAAACTAGGCTTTGCCAAGTGCAGTGAAAAAGAAAACTAGGGAGGAACGTAGACGAGGCATGCTTTAAACTTTCAAAGCGCTCTAAATTTCCTGAGACAATGGAGATCTGGATGTGTTTGCAGCTCCTCCTGGTATATGTGTAGATCCCATAAAGCAATCCCAGAAGTGTAGATAACAATGGTACATTATGTCTCAACTAATGAATAAATAAAACATTTAAAATCCATTCAGTAGGCAGCATTTATTTTTATTATGGACTATTGCCCTTTGATGGATTATAATTTGATTGCCTTGTTTGCTTCACATTGTTTGCAGATGTCATAACATTTAGTTCAGTAATTTAGTTGTCGTTGTGCTGCCCAGCTACTCTGTTCAAAACGGAAAATGGTGTAATCGATCATTTTGCCATTAACCATGACAGACACATTGTTCTTTTGTGAATGGGAAAAAAATCATCCACAGAATATCTGTAGAATTGCCAACTGTCTCAAGAGTTTTTAGCAAAAATATTCAGTTTTGGCAATAAGGGCATTAGTTTTGACATTTTTTAAAAATGTCACTATTTTTTTTAGATTTTTTAAGGCACCTGCTGTATTCCTCAAATGCCATAAAAGCAATTGTGAAAGACAGTGACTTTAAATTAAAGCTTAAACTGGTACCGTGCTTTTTATTGATCAAACGCTCGAATGTCTTACCGTTAGTGGAGGCAGAGTAAATGATTTTGAGTCATGGTTGATTGCTTACAGGACTGTGATTCGGGCTATGAGAGCACACTCAGATTCTCACATGATTACACTTGCAATCAAAAAACACCGTAATGCTCAGTTTGCAAGACTTCAAACATTATTTACATCCAAAATACAGTTATTATTTTAGACCTACCAGATTCAACATCCCATTTCTCCATGTAGGTTTATAAATAGGACATTTCATCCAAGGTTCCCTAAATTCATTTGTTGAGACATTGTGTATTTATTGTCAAAGCTAGAGCAGCACTAATGATTTGGCACAGTAGCACTTGCTCTATGATCTAACACTGAATAGTTCCATAGATTAGTGAGGCTTTGAACTTACAAGCCAGCTCACTAGTTCCTTTATTTTCTCATCTGCTTTCCATCCAGTGTTACTTGAGTTCAGTGTCTGTTTGATTTATGCGCGTTCTCTAAAGCAGTAAAGTGTACTGAGCACAGGAATTATAGTGATTGTGCATCACTTGCTGAGTTTAGAAAGACCTGAGTTCTGATTTCAGCAATTGCTTAAAAACAATCTGCATATGTCAACTGATTGAAAAGCTTATATATTTCTTTATGATTAATTATGAAACACTTTAAATTGTTGCCACTCATGTTCCATGTACAGTCAGGTCAATAAATATTAAGCGTGGACATGTGTTGTTATTTTAGCTTTCTACCATAGTATATTGAAGTTAAGATTAAACAATGGATATTAATTCAGCATGTACAATGGATATAACATTCTTCACACCCCTGCTAAAATGGCAATTCCTTGGTTTATCTTGGTTTATATCACAAAAAGCTGCTTTAATATGGCTGTGTAAACATTTTATATCTGTATTTACATCCAGATCAGATGAACTGTGTAGGAATTACAGCTCCCCAACCATTGATTTTTCTTTGGAGTTTCATATTGAGAGTTGAACTAACATTTTGAAATCATCTCTAGACTTTTTTACCTACTTTTCTGAAATCATGAGAGAATAAACAATCAGACGCCATTCACTCTGTTTGGATGTAAATACCCTTAAATAAAAAGATGTAACAAAAACTTTTTGTCCAAATATTTATGGACCTGACTGTATACAATATAGTGATAGAATGAGAGCAAAACAAACCACACATGGACTGCCTGCCACTCTGCCTACTTCTTAACATAAAGTATTTTGATTAAAAAAGCTACTCTCCAAGAAAAAGGTCTCTTCAGCAGGTTTCTGGATGTCTTGCAGAGCTTGCCAGCTGTAGTGCTTCTCCATGAGTTGTCAGAATATGATGGAAACTGGGGGATTCTTCCTGCACTGCCTCAGTGAGCACCACTTTCATCTGTAAGACAGGATAGAGGCATGTGAACAAGCATATTAGTTGTAGACAATTTCACATATATAAAGGTCCTTTTCTAACAATACTGTACATCAGTAATTAATTCACAATAACTCATGTTTATTTCTTTAATGAACTGTAATTCTCATGGTTCCTTCAATTACATACTTAAAAGAATGTTTTAATATCAAGTATATAATCTTTCAACACACACAGACAAACCTAGATGTCAGGGTGGAGGAAACAGTCTGTTTGTGATTGTTGGAGGCTCTGGAGGAGCTGTTCTTGAGTGTTTTCCCATTCAGAATAATTTCCATCTTTCCAAATTTGTTGAAATATTTAAATGGGCTTGCCAGCCCTATTTCTGTACACATTCTATTTAACATTGACTTGCTAGGGCTTTCAAAATTTTAACATATTGAAAGTGTTTGTTTTTCAGTCTGGCTGAACGTTACTGCCAGAAATCTTTGTGGATTTTTTTCCTGGAGGAGGAGACCATTGTCAGTTTACGCAGACTGTTGCAGGTGCTCAACAGATTTAACCCTTGGAAAGTGAGTTATTTTTCTATTCCACTATTTACTATTCAGTTTGATATTGATTTTTTAAAATATTGTTGCATATTTTCTATGCAAATATATGTGGTATATTTGTAAAAACAAACAAATAAATAAATAAATAAATAGTATATATATATATATACACACACTATATTGCCAAAAGTATTCGCACTCACCCATCCAAATAATCAGAATCAGGTGTTCCAATCACTTCCATGGCCACAGGTATATAAAATCAAGCACCTAGGCATGCAGACTGTTTTTACAAACATTTGTGAAAGAATGGGTCGCTCTCAGGAGCTCAGTGAATTCCAGCGTGGAACTGTGATAGGATGCCACCTGTGCAACAAATCCAGTCGTGAAATTTCCTCGCTCCTAAATATTCCACAGTCAACTGTCAGCTGTATTATAAGAACGTGGAAGTGTTTGGGAACGACAGCAACTCAGCCACGAAGTGGTAGGCCACGTAAACTGACGGAGCGGGGTCAGCGGATGCTGAGGCGTATAGTGCGAAGAGGTCGCCAACTTTCTGCAGAGTCAATCGCTACAGACCTCCAAACTTCATGTGGCCTTCAGATTAGCTCAAGAACAGTGCGCAGAGAGCTTCATGGAATGGGTTTCCATGGCCGAGCAGCTGCATCCAAGCCATACATCACCAAGTGCAATGCAAAGCGTCGGATGCAGTGGTGTAAAGCACGCCGCCACTGGACTCTAGAGCAGTGGAGACGCGTTCTCTGGAGTGACGAATCGCGCTTCTCCATCTGGCAATCTGATGGACGAGTCTGGGTTTGGTGGTTGCCAGGAGAACGGTACTTGTCTGACTGCATTGTGCCAAGTGTAAAGTTTGGTGGAGGGGGGATTATGGTGTGGGGTTGTTTTTCAGGAGCTGGGCTTGGCCCCTTAGTTCCAGTGAAAGGAACTCTGAATGCTTCAGCATACCAAGACATTTTGGACAATTCCATGCTCCCAAGTCCTGACCTCAACCCGAGATATATATATATATATATATATATATATATATATATATATGGTTTTTTGTATGTTTGATGTATCTTAGATTTGTTTGTATCAGATTTAATTAGCAAACTTAGTGTGGGTGGGTATAACAACATTAAAGTAGGTAGCAGATTTTGGCATTATCTTACCAGCTAGTTAATCAAAAATGCCTATCGTATTGCTTCTGTCTAACATACTTATCTATATGTCATACATATACACCTACAGTTGCAAAATGCAGCACAGTAAGTAAATGGCATGTAAGTCCAGTAAGTACTCCTTCCCTGTAAATTGATAATATTTCCAATTATTTCAAAATAATGCAGAAATGTACTGCCACAATCAGGTACCTTCTATATCTGCTGGTATGCTGCCTGTATTGTACTGATGGTAAATAGATAACAAGGACAGGTAACCAACATTATAGCCTGTACTTTTAGACAAAGCTATTTAAAAGGAAATTAGGATGATGTGACCTGCTGTTAATTTGGTTCACAAAAAAAACAACATGAATAAAATTACCACCAAGAGCCTTTTTTTGAGATATTGTAGACCCAAATGTAGTTTCACATCAATTTATCCCATCATTGTTTTTGGTCCAGTATATCCTGGTGTATATCCCGGTGGCAGTGTTCACCTTTTGAGTATGCTCCCATATTCTTTAATTTATCAAGATTAGCATAAAGTATATGAAAACCCTTTAATCCACTGTGCTGTACTTCTTGAGTCTCAATCCACTCCACAGTTTTTGGCTTCGTCATTGCCCAGTAAGCTCTGAAACACTGTGTCAAAGCTGTTTTAAGCCTCTTTCTCCTTCCTAGCAAGATTCTTGGGAAATTACTTGCACTTCAGGATCTTCTTTATCTGTAGTTCAACAAAGACACCAGCTTTGACTTTTGTGTCAGACAACTTAGCAAAGAGGTCTTGAAGGTACTTGAAAGCTGAAAACTCCTTATCCATAACTGTGACAAATTGTTGAATAAGGCCCAATTTGATGGGAAGTGGTGGCATCAGCACCTTCTCAGGTTCCACAAAAAAAAAATTGCTTGGTGATGCCACGTGTGACTTGCAACTTGTACACTTTCATTCAGTTCCATTGTTTTAGCCTTTGTCCAAGATCTTTGAGGTCACAGATCATTAAGGTCTTTTAGTATGGGTTTCTCTCCTCAGCTCCACCTCTGAAATTGTAATCTGGATTTTCAGCGTCTCCCTCACTCTCTGACTTGCTCTTCAAGATAGCTGCTCTCTCCAGTAGTGGGTATGGGAAGCTCAAGGCAGTGTAGCACCAGGGTGATGGATGAAGGAAGGTCTGGATCCGTGATTGCAGTTGCATTTTTGCAAGGGTCCACCATGCAGAAATAACAGTTGCTTGTGTGGTCAGTGTTTTCCTGCCAAATTATTGGAAAAGTGAACTTCATGCCTTTCTTTTCCCCTCTGGATCATTCTGCAAAAGCATAAAGTAAAACTGTATTTTACACATGACTTATGTGTAAGGGATTCTCAATATTTCTTATATAATATAATCTTTTCAAAAAATTAAAACCAAGTGTCCACCTTACCTTCCAGATTTGCCTCATACTTCTTTGCAGATGGTTCCACAGGGTACTTTTTCGCTTTTGACTTAAATAAATTCACTGCAGATGTAGCAAAAATCATCTGCTGGATTCTTATAGCATCTTGATGCAATCTATTTAAAATGTTGACATTTTTTTAATTTAGGCAGCTGGGACTAAACTAAACTGATTGGATTGAGGGGCGTGTATTTATACTTTATATAAAACTGGAAAGTTCAAGAAATTTCTTTAAAAATTCACCTGTGTTTTTCTCACTGAAATTAAGAACATTTCAATGTTCTTGTCATGATCACAAAAGCAAAGTTTGATGAAATAATGTGTTATGGATGAATCATGGAAAATTATGTTTGAAGTATGAGCTAAACAGTATCACGTCTAATGTAGAAATAATTGATTTAAGAAAAAAAAGACTGATTTAAGATTAAGATTGAAGTACTATTTCAAGATATAGTTGTACATAGTGATGTATAAACTGTAGACTATGCTGTATAATGGTGTATATATAGATTTTATTTATGTTTATGTAAGAACAGTTAGTTTGTGTCCACTTATTTGATTGGATAAGCAGGGTTCCAAGAATGCTGATATTATAATAATATTCAGTGTAACAGCACTGGTACATTGCACTGTTTGTATTCCTCAGCTTACTTACTACATAAATTTCCAGTTCCAGTTCTCAGCTCATTTACTTAATGCTTACACTTTCTAAATTACTCTCTCTCTCTCTCTCTCTCTCTTCAGCTGTGGCTTCTATGGGAACTCTTTTCATTGATTGAGCAAAAATATACAGAATAATTATTTGTCATTTGTAATTGTTAATTACTCAGTAATTCTGTACAACAGCACTCTTGTCCATGTGACATTTCACAAATGTATACAGGTAGTTCATAATTGACTGCAGGTCACTTATTAAAATAGGTTATAAAAATAGGCCAACAGAAAGGAAAATTTCTATGTTTTTTGTAATTTATCCCCCACAATTAAATAGCCATGCTCAAGATCCAGTGACACTGTGCAACTCAAATGCTTATATTTCTCAAAACAGACAAAAACAGAGGAGCAAAATTATGTTATTTCTAGGACATAACTGGGAGTTTTTATCAGGCCAGTTACCATTTTCAGTTCTTGTTTTGGGGCAGTGTCTGATGAAGGGTCTTGTTAGGCTCCAGCCAGCACGCAGGTCCCTACAACATGCCCTAACCTAGCTGTGATGGGTAATCTAATGAGTAGGGTCAGACGGCGGAGTGCAACCCACAGTGAACACACATTACTTGACACCTCATTTTTTGCTGGGCCAAGTCACTGAGTTACTGATAACTTGTCAGATATTGTGTTGTATGCACATGCACCCCTGCTGAATCATATCCAGAGACCCCAGATAGAAGCATGCTGTCTTTTGAATCACAAAATCCAGCATCAGTTGTTTTGCATCATTATGACACCACACTCTAGTTTCATGTTCACATGCCTGCAAGGGGGACTGCCTGCCTTGTATTTCTTTTAGGCATGGGTGTCCACACCTTCAAACTCAGGTAGATGTCGCACAGAGAGCTGAAAGAGCAATGTACAATAAAACAGGCAGAAGTTCTCTTGTCTTATTCATGTTATTCATCATCATTCACGGACACCAAGCACCTCACAGAGGGAAAATGTTGTGTTTAATAGAATTAAGTGTCTCACTGGTGTCATGCATGCCTAGACACTGCTGTGCTGTGTCAGAACATGAAGGAGATGAAAGGTAATGTGGCCAAGAGAACTTGGCGTGTCGGCCACAGGTTCAATACTAAAATGCCATTAAATGTGGTGTTGTAAAAGACTATCTATCTCTCACCAGGAGTGGTTTTTGGGAAGAGCTCTTTATGATGCTAGTGCGACAATTATTCACCACTATGCCTTCTCAGAAGAGCTGACTGCTTTCAGCTACCCTGACTTTGCTGCTGGCTGGGCCCTTAGCTGCTCTCTGGTTAAAAGGTGAGGCTGTGAGTTTGTCTGGTTGCCCTTTTTTTATCTAAGAAATGCTTCTCAGGTGATTTGCATTAGACAAATATCATATGATGTAATTCGTTTGGAATTTCAGATTAGCTGATTACATGAAGCATGAGCCACCCAAATCAGATTTCACCATCGACCTTAAGCATGAGGTATGTTTGTCTTAAAAAGTCCAGGTCTGAGCCTTTCCAGGATTTTGCCAGTGTCATCAGTATGCTGGCTCAGGTAGCTGATGTTATCATATGTTTTGCTGGATGTTTAATTTTTTGGTATTTAATAATTTATTTTATATTTTGCTTTAAAACATCTACTATTTTGTTTTATCTTATTTGCTGGTACTCTGTCAGGAAATATGAATATCTTGCATGTTGTGTTACAGGAAAATATATATGTATACACATACATATATTAGACCGTTATTGCTTCCTGACTGCTTCAGTATTTGCCATCTATATCGGATAGTGATTATTCCTGCCAGCTGAAGCAAATAAAGCTGTGGTTTAGTAAAACAGTTGTTCTCTACAAACTTTGTAGAAACACTCCTGTTTTCTGAGCACAGATGCTGGGTCCTTACATATGTGAAACTTAAGCATGCATGAAATGAGTACTCACTTGATTGATTGCCTATACCTTACTGGCAAATCATTGCAGTTTTATTGTGCATAACATTGTCTTTTTAATATTTTAGTTGGTTTTAAAAATTCCCATGACTTGTTGCATCTGAGGTGATGTGAATTTAATTCTGCGTATGGAGGCATTTATAAATTAATGAATTAATCTGTTTTTAATTTTCAGAAATTCTGTCCTGGAGATTTCATGCTCCAAGAGGCAGTTTCAAACTCTCTGGTTTTGCCTCTTATACCTGTCTGTATACTGAATGTGTGCCTTGCTTCTCAGTATTATTTCATTTGTACACTTACTTACAGTGAGGGAAAAAATTATTTGATCCCCTGCTGATTTTGTACGTTTGCCCACTGACAAAGAAATGATCAGTCTGTAATTTTAATGGTAGGTTTATCTGAACAGTGAGAGACAGAATAACAACAAAAAAATCACATTTCAAAAAAGTTATACATTGATTTGCATTTTATTGAGTGAAATAAGTATTTGACCCCTTTGCAAAACATGACTTAGTACTTGGTGGCAAACCCTTGTTGACAGACGTCAGACATTTCTTGTAGCTGGCCACCAGGTTTGCACACATCTCACATCTCAAGGAATTTGGGCCCACTCCTCTTTGCATCCACGACCCATTTTCAGTGCCCTGGCTGAGGGAAGGAGGTTCTCACTCAAGATTTGACGGTACATGGCTCCGTCCATCGTCCCTTTGATGCAGTGCGGTTGTCCTGTCCCCTTAGTAGAAAACACCCCCAAATGTTTCCACCTCCATGTTTGATGGTGGGGATGGTCTTCTTGGAGTCATAGGCAGCATTCCTCCTCCTCCAAACACGGCGAGTTGAGTTGATGCCAAAGAGCTGGATTTTGGTCTCATTTGACCACATGACCTCTGAATCATTCAGATGTTCACTGGCAAACTTCAGATGAGCCTGTACATGTGCTTTCTTTTATCAGTCTTTCACGGCGTAGTGTGTTACCAATTGTTTTCTTGGTGACTATGGTCCCAGCTACCTTGAGATCATTGACAAAATCCTCCAGTGTAATTCTGGGCTGATTCCTCGCCGTTCTCATGATCATTGAAACTCCATGAGGTGAGATCTTGCATGGAGCCCCAGACCGAGGAAGATTGACAGTCCTTTTGTGTTTCTTCCATTTGGGAATAATCGCACCAACTGTTGTCACCTTCTCACCAAGCTGCTTGGCGATGGTCTTGTAGCTCATTCCAGCCTTGTGTAGGTCTATAATCTTGTCCCTGACATCCATGGACAGCTCTTTGGTCTTGGCCATGATGGAGAGTTTGGAATCTGATTGATTGCTTCCTTCTGTGGACAGGTGTCTTTCATACAGGTAACGAGCTGTATTAAGAGATTAAGATTAAGAGCTGAGATTAAGAGCCCTCCCCGAGAGTGCTCCTACTGTAATCTCAGCTCCTTACCTGTATAAAAGACACCTGGGAGCCAGAAATCTTTCTGACTGGTAGGGGATCAAATACTTATTTCACTCATTAAAATGCAAATCAATGTAGAACTTTTTTGAAATGCGTTTTTCTGGATTTTTGTGTTGTTATTCTGCCTCTCACTATTCAGATACACCTACCATTAAAATTACAGACTGATCATTTCTTTGTCATTGGGCAAACGTACAAATTCAGCCGGGGATCAAATTATTTTTTCCCTCACTGTATACCCGTATGTTCCATAAAAATCCTGTTATTTGTTCTATATCATCAGCAAGGTGCACTTTAGCATGGTTTAAATGGTGTAATGATATGAACTTTTCTTCAGATTGCCCTGTATATTTGGGAGGAGGGAAGAGGACCTGCTTTAACTGCTGTGCATGAGTTCTGCTCTGAACTTCACGGCTCACCGAACACTGAGCATTGTGCTACCACTGTCAACTCTTACTTGCCGAGCTGTGTAGGTATATTATTTCGTTGCATGTGGCGTTGGCATTGTTTAAAATATACAGATTGCACCCAAATCATTAAAGAGCTTAATGGATGCTTTTAAAGTAAGTCTGTCTGTCTGTCTGTCTGTCTATCACAATATGTTAAAATGTTATGTTAAAATCTAATTGATATTAAAATATACAGTGTTTTGCTTATATTGATATTGTCTAGTTTATTCTGCGTATATCACATGTTGTCTCCTCCAGTCTATTTTGTAAGAATTTTTCAGACCATAGATCTAACAGCTGCCCCAATCCTTCTATATCTTCTTATACTGTGTCTCTCTCTGTAGGGTACCTTAGTGAAGAGGGAGGACCTTTTTGTAGCAGTGAAGACTTGTCAAAAATTCCACCAAGATAGAGGTGCATTTATCTGTCTGCATTTTTCTCACTAAGAAGTAGAGACTGCGTCTATTAAGTGGTTGTTTTCCATGATCTGTAGTTTGGAAGGAATTCTGTGTGGACACAAAACTGCAGTGATGACACCTCCCACAGACAAGCCTCAAATTGTATTTTGGGCCAAGTGTGAAAATTCCATCAGTAAAAGATTATGTAATTTTTTCTTTTTTTTTTTCTTTTTAAATGTTAAAATGAATTAGTTGTTCCCAGCTGAAAAAAAATTACTCTTAGTACCTGACTTTCTGGGGGCCCTACTAAAACTATTTTAATATAATGTCCGTCTTTGGTTGTCCTTATTTTGCATCGCAAAGGCTTTTTTGAAAAGTCAGCAACATTTCAGCTTGTTTCATCATGTATTTGGGAATAATTTGGATTAGTTTGATGTGCTAATTGTCCATATATCTGTTCAGTTAAATTGAAAGCTTGTGTTAGGATTTGTTTAATAAATACCTAGAATCATTTTAGAATTTAAAAAGAAAAATACATCTTAGATTCCAATGTGTCTCTAATCCTTAATTAATCTTCTTTTTGTTCCTCATTTATGTCTTATCATTCCTCTTTTGTGTTCCTATGAATGCTTTTTTCCTTTAGTGCCTGTAGTGAAGGAAACCTGGGCAAAAGACGCTGCACTGTTAGAATTTTATAGTGATATTGCTGATTCAGCCATCCCCACCATTTACCTGGGAGTCCCCAACACGGAGAGTGGTCAGTATTTATAGCTGTGTTGTGTGTTTTTGTATTTGTCTTCTTTGGCTTCAGAAATACATGAGCAGCTTTACTTAAAAATGCAGGGTCACAAATATCTTGAACATGCAGTGCCATTTCTGGGCTAAAAATACCTACTCATTTCACTTCTACCTCCCCACCTAGTATTTGGTGGACAGCCCAGAGGCTAATTTGCTTCTACTCCACCTAATTACCTAATATAACACTCAACCATTCCCTGTTGTGTACACTGACTGACCATTTTATCAGCTCCACTTACCATATAGAGAGATTTTTGGATGTATAATTACTGATTCTAGACCATGTGCACAAATTGTCAGCCCTTCTCTACCTATTAATGGAAATGCCCCATTATGGGGCCACTGCTAACCATATATTACCTGGGTGATGGTTCATTCCCAGCACATCAATTGCACTAAAATGATACTAAAAAGTGTGTCTTGTATTGGTATCATTCTCTGGTACCTGAGCCGTAATCAGTATGGGGTTGAAAACCAAAATGGCAACCAAAAATATCCAGAAGTCATGGATGTCAAAATGATTAATAAACACAGTACAGGGCATAACTAACTTCAGTAATCAAATATTATACACCTACAGAAGTGGAATATTTAGTTGGGTATAGTATATACTGTATGGTTGCCTAAGGTTGCCTTGTTCCCTATTTATATTGGGCAGACCTTTCATTTGAGCAGACCACACAGATTGCCCATGCAACCAGGCAGCAATGCCATGCTAAGAGGATTTAACATGTAATTGTCAGAGGATGTTTGAACAATTAACAATGGCTAGCTAAACTCACAACTTATGTAGATATTATGGGATGTAAATGGATTATGCTGGTTTTGACATGCATTACTGTTTGGGCTTTACACTGTTAGTGACCGTCATCTGTCAGTTACTCCAATGGATGAACATTCTGCATGGATTTTACATTTTCTACAGTCAAATGATTCGGTGATTTGCTGAAAGGACAAAAAAAACAACAACTATTATTTAAAAAAAACTATTAATATTTTTAGGCGGTGTGTAAATTTCTCTGTTACCTTTCTTTAATATCCTATGTGAAGGCCTACCCCAGACTCAGCACAGATTTTGTCCCAGAACCATGTAAACTCATTTTTAGCTTTTATATCATTTTAAGCTGATATTCATACCCCTTCAAAGTAGAAGGGCATCTTTTTTCAGGGATGAAATCACTTGCCATAAAAGACTAATCATAAATTAAAATTCATAGTCACTGATTCATGCTCATTTGCATATAAAATTACAAATTATGGAATATGAAGAAGAACGTTTTTCTGAAGACAATTAAAATAGAAGATAATATAAAAGAATAGAGTTTTACCAGAGTAGAGAAAAATACTGTTACTTATCAGTCATGAATACCTTTCTTCAAGTAATCAGTCATACAATAACCTGGATATTAATAGTCAAGGCTTTAATTTTAGTAACTAATGCTAATTAAATTATTATTAATTAATTTTACCAATATCAATCCCCTTAAATCAACCAGTGTATCTTCAATCCTCAATAATTCATACAGTTTGCAAAGAGTGTGTGACATGAAATAAGTGCCCTGGTCAGTCAGGACCCTTTAAGAGGTAACTTTGATGAGTGCCTCTGCAATGCTGTGGGCTGAGATGTTGTAAAGAGCCACTGTTTCCATGTATTGCATTTTGTATTCCACTAAAACTAGAGCACAAAGCAATGCCTTCATGCAGTAAATTCTAATGGCTGTCTGTGGAGAGAGAGCAAGTTAGAGATCTGGGAAAGGGAGAGGAAAGCAAGGTGAAAACCGGGTTTGAGGTGACAGGTTCAGGGCTCCAGTAGGAGAGAGGTTTCAGCGAGGGGAGGGGGGAGAGGGAGAGGGGGAAATACAGGAAAAAGAGAGAAGCCTGTACCAAGGACTACTGCCAGGTGATAATTTACCAACTAAATGGCTCCATCCAGGGATATGTGCCAGTGGTACAACCAGCACAATTATCTGTTCTGCTCCTCTGCTGGCTGCCTGCAACCACCAAACACAGGAGTCCTTCAGTTGCTGAGCATAGGCAAATGTAGCAGCTGAACTTGGTGAGCTTCATTGCCTGAACGCGTCGGCGGTGCTCCTCTGCTGTTCGTCTCGACATGCTACAGGACTACGCACTTGACGCTCAGGATACTCCAGCTGTGTCCTTGGCAGCAGCTGCTGGACTGCAAGTTGGTCTTCCCCCGACAGCATGGGTTGGAGTCATAGAGCACATTCATTCTCACCTTGTTCCCACGCAGCGACTGCATCCTCAAAAAACTCAATGAAGCCCTCCATTATGTCAATAGAAGCTATCATAGGGAGTGTCGCATGTGGGATGTTGGCAAGGAGATATGGAGCCTGCTCCTGAGCAAGGCCTTTAATGCATATCTGCTGCTCACTGTGCAGGTCCACAGGTGCTTGGAGTTGGGTTTGGTGGAGTCTGGTGAGGAACTTTCTTTTCAGTGCACTTTGAAAAAACAAACAAATGTTTTATTATTCATTTAATCTTTTACAGCTTATTACTAAATGCTTGCTATACTCTTCCATAGCTAGTATACCAGTAAAAGGTATGCTTACATCTGATGGTGAGTTTTATTGTATTTACACACCCATTTGTTGTTGCGCTTTTTTGTGATGTAGAGATATGAAATTTCTAGGACATTATGTTTGGTATACGATATACCCATTCTACAAAGGAATCTTGTTTTGGCATGATACTGGTCACCTTTGAAAATGTAACCATTCTTCAGAGATTAAATAGATAGCTGTCTCTGTATACTTTAAAATCTGCAAGGACACTGTTTTTTTTTTCCAGCTGCAGCCCTTGGAATGGAAAATCTGTATTTCTCTTACATACCCTCTCTATCTCTCTCTCTGTCTGTCTCTCTCGCTAACTCTCTCTCTGAAGATAAGACTTTGACGTGGTTTTTGTAGAGTAATGCATCTTTTATGGTACAGTATGTAATATCTTTCTCTTTCATATTTAATATAGTCAGTGTTTATTAAGGGCCTAGTATCATACACTATATTGCCAAAAGTATTCTCTCACCTGCCTTGACTCGCATATGAACTTAAGTGACATCCCATTCCTAATCCTGCTCGGCCATGGAAACCCATTCCATGAAGCTCTCTGCGCACTGTTCTTGAGCTAATCTGAAGGCCACATGAAGTTTGGAGGTCTGTAGCGATTGACTCTGCAGAAAGTTGGCGACCTCTTCGCACTATGCGCCTCAGCATCCGCTGACCCCGCTCCGTCAGTTTACGTGGCCTACCACTTCGTGGCTGAGTTGCTGTCGTTCCCAAACACTTCCACGTTCTTATAATACAGCTGACAGTTGACTGTGGAATATTTAGGAGCGAGGAAATTTCACGACTGGATTTGTTGCACAGGTGGCATCCTATCACAGTTCCACGCTGGAATTCACTGAGCTCCTGAGAGCGACCCATTCTTTCACAAATGTTTGTAAAAACAGTCTGCATGCCTAGGTGCTTGATTTTATACACCTGTGGCCATGGAAGTGATTGGAACACCTGATTCTGATTATTTGGAGGGTGAGCGAATACTTTTGGCAATATAGTGTATTTTGGAACAAATGGCAGGTTCCAGACAGTTTGATTGTGTGTGTGTGTGTGTTATTTAAATTTGTTAATCAGAAAATGACTGTTGCTTTTGGTGTGTGTACACTTGAACAGATCTCTGTTCCCCTCATCTCTCTGTCCAAGTTCCTGTCCTCTTGCTAATCTATTCCTTTCCTCTATCTGTCCATAATAGTCATAATCCTGGGCCTATATTCTGAAATACAGTCTTTTCCCAGTGTATGCTTTTTTGACCAAATTATCACCCACAGGACACAGATGTGTGTGAGTAAGCAGTGACTGCAGCATCCTGGGTCTTCTAGAAGATTCATTTGCCTACTAATTCTGTCTTTTCTTTGTCATTGCCTTTTATGGTTGACTGTTTTTGCAACTTCTTATGTTTTATTAGTCATGCTGCTTTATTGTCTTTGGAGTAAGGCTAGCAAGATACAACATCTGAAGTGTTTTTCGGCCTAAGACTACAATGCAGCATCAAAGGCCTGATAACTAACAACCAAGCAATTAGGCACTGTTTTTGCACCTCTTTGTAGAGAGACGTGTTAATCTTACTAATAACATTTTTTTTTACCCTATAGCTTTATAATGGTTTACTCTGGGGTTTCTACATGAGAATTTTATATAAATATAGGTTACTATTTCTTTTTCTAAAGAGAGATAGCACACAACACAGTTTAATGTAATGATACTGATATTGTTATTTATCACATAATGTATGTGCTATATATTGCTTACACTCTTACTCTAAACCCCCATCCACTAAGCCACTAATATTTTAACAGCACAGTATAATTTTATTCTAAATTGTTCGATTTGTTTCTCAGGGCACTGTGCAAAGACGTTTGCAATTTTAAGGAGGTTTCTCAGTGGAGAAGTGACACAGGCACCATGGCTACTCCTAGTAGACGATGACACATTGATAAGGTAACACGTCTGGCAGCATAGTGAAATGCACAGGTACATGCTGTCCCTATGCAAAAAAGAAAAACCCCTCACTTGTAGCATGCTGGACCAGAATCAGGCTAATGTGAACCTGAAAAACAGGTCCACCCAGAGAGAAGAACTGACTGGGTGCTAAAGAACAGACATCAAATTTGTCATCTGATCAGGTGTCCTGATTCAGAATACATGTTTATATCTGTGCTTTTGCCACAGCTGATGCAAACATATTGTTCTACATATTTTGGTCTCAGTTGCAATGGAGCCTGCTATATTCTTGGAGAGAGATAAAAATGATGTGTGTTGTGATTGCTTTCCAGTCTGCCCAGACTCCGGCGACACCTGCGCTGTTACGACCCTAATGAAGCTGTGATTATCGGTGAGCGCTATGGCTATACCCTCACTAAGAGGGGCTACAGCTATATCACCGGTGGTGGAGGGTAAGTCTGTAAAATCAACCTCCCAATGTTGTGCTGATTGCTGTAATGTGAAAATGTAAGCAATTTAGCATAACCTTCATCCGTGCATGATTTTGGACCATGGAAGAAAATAGGAGAACCCGGAGGAAACCCACATAAACACAGGCAGAGCATGTAAAACTCACAGTCATTAACCCTTAGGAGCTCAGGGTCAAACCCAGGACCCTGGATCTGTGAGCCTGAAGCTGCTACCCACTATGCCAATGTGCTGTCCTGTGTAGAATTCTTTAAAGCAAACTAATGTGTCGCCACAGCATCAAGATGTCTTGTTCCACTAAGAATCCAATTGGAGCATGCTGCATTTAAAACATTTATTTTTTGGAAGAAAGTAGAGGTTTGTCTTTATACTGATTGTTGAATGAACAAAGTGAAAAAGAAAGTGCTGTCACTGTTATATAAGCAGCTTTCTAAACCTTTCTAAATGAAAAAGTGAACGTGTGAATGAAAAACTGCTGGATCTGTAATGTGCTTGTCCCAGGCATCTGCAGTACCATTTTGTCTACTCCAGATGGTCAAACGGTAGACAAATCATGCAGAAGATGAATAGAACTGCAACACGAATAAACTGCAGAATGGAACTGAAGAATGCAAGTGCTTTTAAGGTTTAGCCCCTATCTCAGTCCTGTGAATAAGTAGTACACCTGCACACAACAAAAGCATTTCAGGTAATGCAGCTAATGTTTAAGCTATTAGTACAGTGAGGGAAAAAATTATTTGATCCCCTGCTGATTTTGTACGTTTGCCCACTGACAAAGAAATGATCAGTCTGTAATTTTAATGGTAGGTGTATTTGAACAGTGAGAGACAGAATAACAACAAAAAAATCCAGAAAAACGCATTTCAGAAAAGTTGTACATTGATTTGCATTTTAATGAGTGAAATAAGTATTTGATCCCCTATCAGTCAGAAAGATTTCTGGCTCCCAGGTGTCTTTTATACAGGTAAGGAGCTGAGATTACAGTAGGAGCACTCTCGGGGAGGGCTCTTAATCTCAGCTCGTTAACTGTATGAAAGACACCTGTCCACAGAAGGAAGCAATCAATCAGATTCCAAACTCTCCATCATGGTCAAGACCAAAGAGCTGTCCATGGATGTCAGGGACAAGATTGTAGACCTACACAAGGCTGGAATGAGCTACAAGACCATCGCCAAGCAGCTTGGTGAGAAGGTGACAACAGTTGGTGCGATTATTCCCAAATGGAAGAAACACAAAAGGACTGTCAGTCTTCCTCGGTCTGGGGCTCCATGCAAGATCTCACCTCATGGAGTTTCAATGATCATGAGAACGGCGAGGAATCAGCCCAGAAATACACTGGAGGATTTTGTCAATGATCTCAAGGCAGCTGGGACCATAGTCACCAAGAAAACAATTGGTAACACACTATGCCGTGAAAGACTGAAATCCAGTAGCGCCCGCAAGGTCCCCCTGCTAAAGAAAGCACATGTACAGGCTCATCTGAAGTTTGCCAGTGAACATCTGAATGATTCAGAGGAGAACTGGTGAAAGTGTTGTGGTCAAATGAGACCAAAATCCAGCTCTTTGCCATCAACTCAACTCGCCATGTTTGGAGGAGGAGGAATGCTGCCTATGACTCCAAGAAGACCATCCCCACCGTCAAACATGGAGGTGGAAACATTATGCTTTGGGGGTGTTTTTCTGCTAAAGGGACAGGACAACCGCACCACATCAAAGGGACGATGGACGGAGCCAAGTACCATCAAATCTTGAGTGAGAACCTCCTTCCCTCAGCCAGGGCATTGAAAATGGGTCGTGGATGGATATTCCAGCCTGACAATGACCCAAAACACACGGCCAAGGCAACAAAGGAATGGTTCAAAAAGAAGCACATTAAGGTCCGGTAGTGGCCTAGCCAGTCTCCAGACCTTAATCCCATAGAAAATCTGTGGAGGGAGCTGAAGGATCAGCCACAAAACCTTAATGACTTGGAGAGGATCTGCAAAGAGGAGTGGGCCCAAATTCCTTGAGATGTGTGCAAACCTGGTGGCCAACTACAAGAAATGTCTGACGTCTGTGATTGCCAACAAGGGTTTGCCACCAAGTTCTAAGTCATGTTTGCAAAGGGGTCAAATATTTATTTCACTCAATAAAATGCAAATCAATGTATAACTTTTTTGAAATGTGTTTTTTTGGATTTTTTTGTTGTTATTCTGTCTCTCACTGTTCAGATAAACCTACCATTAAAATTACAGACAGATCATTTCTTTGTCAGTGGGCAAACGTACAAAATCAGCAGGGGATCAAATGATTTTTTCTCTCACTGCATGCTGTGTATCAGCTGGTTGTATTACAACAGAGCAGGAGTAAAATGGGAGCAGAGTTAAAAAGATAGAATTTCCTAATTTCGTCTTTTAGTTTATTGTTACTCACCAATGGAGATTTGTGAATAAATAATAATTTCTATTCAATTATTGATGCATTTGTTGATGCTTGGTGGTGCTTGTTTTATTTCTACATGAAGAGTCCCTGTGATACCCCAAGCAGCCACAACATAAAAACCCAGACAGTGGATGTTGTAGCTTAGTGGCTAAGCTGATGGACTACCGGTTGCAAAGTTGTGAGTTCAAATCCAAGGTCCACCAAGCTGACCACCTTGAGCAAGGCCCTTAACCCTCAGTTGCTCAGTTTTATAAAAATGGGATAAAATCAGTCAGTTGCTCTGGATAATTTCCAGAGATGTAAATGAATATCTTAGATTATCTGATTACAAAGAATCATTCTGGATAAATTACGGTTTCCTTTACATCATGTAGATGGCCGGGTGCATGGGCTACCTGGTTACCTTGGGAAGAAATGGCACCAGGATACACTATGTAAAGAAGGCAAGCCACTGGAGACAGTGGAGACTCTGCTGGGAAACCTTGGGTCCTGGCATTCACATGGATGAGCTTTAACAGACCGAGTGCACCCCTTCATGACAACAGTACTCCCTAATGGCAGTTGCCACTTTCAGCAGAATAATACATCCTGCCACACTGCAAACACCGTTGAGGAATGGTTTGAGGAACATGACAAAGAGTTGAAGGTGTTGAAACTGGGAAAAAAATTACAGGACTTACAGGCTGTATCTGCTACACACTATTTGGCAGGTGGCTTGGGCTGTTATGGCTAATCGATAAGGATAAGTTCAAGCGTGAAATTCACATTACAGCTCTTGTGTAACATGTTACAGTATATTCTGTGGCCAATGCTGTAGTATTCAGTATCAGTATGTCTTTACATTTATTGCTTGATTTGACTTTAAACCTTATTGTCTCTCAGCTAATAATTCCACTTTTCCATAATTATGCTCCAGTCTTCTATATTGTCTCTGTGCATGTTTGTTCCTGTTGTTTCATTTTTCTTACATTTTTCTGTCAGTATGGTGTTCAGTAGAGTGGCAGTGTTGAAAATCCTCTCCAGCGGTTGTAGCTGTTACAGGGAAGATGCTCCAGATGACATGGTATTAGGAATGTGCCTTAACACTCTGGGGTTTTCGGTTACACACAGTCCACAGTTTCACCAGGTAATAGACATACACGTTTTTTTTTAACATTTATTATTACATTTTTTTATCCTTCATTTGCATATATATATATATATATATATATATGTATATATATATATATAAATATATATATATATATATATATATATATAGATATATATATATATATATATGTATATATATATAATATACACTACTCAACCTAAAACCTAAAATGCACTATAACCTTTACAGGTGAACGTAATTTGATCTTCTCTACACTTTTGAATGCACATGTCCAACTGTTCAGTGTTTCAGTACTTTTTGCATAACTTGCTGTTCTCTAACAATGTGCTTAACGGCAAAATTCACTACTGGTGTTTGATCCATGAATCAACCAATAAATTTTCTGGTTCAGTTAGAATTGGTATTTAAACAGTCCTCTTCATCATGCTGTTCACATTTTGACATCATGAGACCAAGACCACACCTAACAATTGATCAACAGTACCTCGCCATTGTGAGGCTTCAAACAGGATGTTCTCAGAGGGAAGTGGCCACTGAGCTTAGAGTGTCAGAGTGTCATCAGCAGGTTGCGACAGAGATAGAGAGAGATTGGAAGAGTCACAGAAAGGCATAGAAGTGGACGTCCTTTGGCCACATCCCACATTGATGACCGCTTCATTGTGAACAGTGCCCTGCGGAACCGGATGATGAATGCCACTCAACTCCAGGCACATTTAAGGGAGATGAGAGGCACCCAAGTCTCACGTCAGACCATTCGAAACCATTTACATCATTGCTGCGTGGTAGACGACCTGCAAGAGTACCTGACCACACCACCAGGCACAGGCGTCGGGCCAGGGAGCATTTACGCTGGACGAGGGACAAGTGGGCCTCAGTGCTATTCTCTGATGAAAGTCGATTCACGTTGAGCAGAAATGAAGGCCGCCAATGATGTTGGAGACATCAAGGAGAGTGCTATGCATCAGCCACTGTTGTGGTGGTGTTACAGTCTGGGTAGGTGTGCCTACTCAATACAGAACTGCCCTACATCTTGTGAATGGTACAGCGACAAGCCAATACTACCTGAATAACATCATTAATCCAGTCATTGTGCCCCTAATTTCATCTTCATGCATGACAATGCTCCAGCTCATCGAGGTCGCATCATTAGGGAACAGCTGCTGGCGGCTGGGGTTCCTCAAATGGAGTGGCCTGCACTTTCTCCAGACCTGAATCCCATAGAAAACCTATGGGATCAGCTGAGTCGCCGTGTAGAGGCTAGTAACCCTGCACCCCAGAACCTCAATGACCTGAGGGCCGCCCTTCAAGAAGAGTGGAATGCCATGACTCAGCAGACAATAAGACGACTCGTGAACAGCATGAGATGTCGTTGTCAAGCTCTAATTAATGGTCAAGGGCACATGACAAATTATTGAGACATTGACATTTTTTGTTGTTGTTATATCCACCACTGGCTTTCGTTTCAATAAATTGTTTGAGATGAGGAAATCACCATTGCATGCTTCTACTTAAATGCCCTTCTTTCATGATATCACTGTAGCGTGAACGTTTTACATTTTCCATAATTTTCACCCAAAAGCCAAATATCCTTAACTTTTTGTGAGTAGTGTATAGTGTATTCAGCCTTTAAATAGAGCTTTATGCTTTAATAGATGCTATAATTTGTGGAGAACTATAAATACACTGCCAAGCCATAAATGGTCTCTCTTGTGGCCCACAGGCACGTCCAGATGATTATCCGAAAGAGCTGCTGCTCCGTCAGAGCCCCATCTCCTTCCACAAACACTGGAACATCAACCCTGTGGCAGTGTACCAGCAGTGGCTGATGGACTCTGAGGATCTGCTCCAGCAGAACCTTAGCAGAGATAACAGAGAGGAGCTCTAAACCAGGAGCTCTCTTTCCTGTTGTAAGCATATATAATTTAGGGAAATTAGTTTTTATTTTATTGAAGTTTTTTTTTTTTTATTTGCATTGCATTTTTTGTTAACACTTGGCTATATATTTAATATTTGCATTTTTAATATTTGCAAAAGTAATTTGGCAAATGGTTTTATTCAGAGTGACTGACTAGTGAAGACTTGCAGAGCCAAGCAGTGGCTCTCTGACAGGTCTGGGATTTTAAATTATAACCACAAGCTTAAAAATATTCCTTATATATTTATTGGAACAGTGTTTCTTAGAACAAAAATTCTTCAGGAGCAGAATTGAAAAACTGTAATTTTCTACATTTGATTTATTTATTTGTTAATAATTAATTTAAGTGTTTTTGATTTACTGTACTTGAAACGTGAAAGATTTCATGGTTGGCAATTCTCTACAGATATTATGAAATCTCTTGTTTTATCTTTGCCAAAAACTCTCTGTGGTTGAATTTAAAGGTCAGAACTCTTGACATTTGTATGATATCTAGTATTGAGTCAGTGAATTAATTTCTCCTCCAGCTGTAGACCTCCAGGACTTCATCAGCTGTCTCCTCAATGTCCCCATGCTGGGGAGTCGCTAGGTTAGAAGGGTTTAAACTGAAACTGAGAAAAAACTTTACTGCAGTTCGTTAATCCTGTTTCTCGCCATAACAGCTGGTAAATAGTAGAATATTACTGAACACATCATTTGACATGTGGGATTGTTAAATATGGAATTGTAATGACTTTGTTGACTTTTATTCATTTTACAATGATTAATTTATCACTTTATGATCATCATGTACAATGTTATTTAACACATATACAATCAGCTGAATCAGCATTATGTTAACCAGATGTGAATAAGCAGTTATCATAAAATATTTTATGGGAGGTAAAAAAAACCCTGAAATCTTGTGGTTTCATACTGTAGTTAACCACAGAGTTCAATTTCTTTTGCTTAATTCTTTTGAATAAATCTCTGTTCAAAAACACTAGAATGTCATCTAACCTTAATCTTGGGAAACATCTACCATCTATCAACTTTTTTTCAGTTGTTGTTGTCCTTTTACTGCCCTTCCTGACGCAACCCCTCCCAATTTATCCAGGTTTGGGACTGGCACTGAGAGTTAACCCCTCAGTGGCTGGGTTGGTTCCCTGCCCAGGAACCCTGGGCAATGGTTGGTGTTATTATTTAATTAAAGACTTTTTTCCTTTTAATTGTGTCGTACAGACAGTTTTAAAAATTGTTCTCACACCATGTGAGCTGAGATGGATGCGTATTTTCAACAGTTTATTAATCCAAAGTTACCACCAGTTACAAAATCAAGAGCCAGAAGAGCGTTTGGCAATGTCGAAAAATGAGAATGCAACAAAAAAATAACAGGATATTAATACACAGACAAAAGGTAACATTTAAAATTGAACATTGTTGTAACTTTCCTATTTAGTGTTTTCAGCCAGAAGACAAGGTGCAAAGATCAACATTACACGCTAGAGGTGCAGTTTGCACTGTGAACATGTGATTTTGAATAGTGTGACAAAGACCTTTACATGTAAATATAGACAACAAACTGTCTTAACCCTCCTGCCTGAAACACACCTGTGACATTTTACATTATTTGGCAACAAATGTAAATATACGGGATTGGTTCATCCCTGTGGCATATATCCTATGCTATTATCCCTAGTTTGGTCATTTGCCAATTCCTACCCATTAGCCTGTACATATACTTAATTAGATTTTTTTCTTGTAAAGAAGCTATATTTCAGTACTCAATCTGTCCTCCATTTGAGAGTTGTTAAATTAATGTTCCATTATAAAATGTTGAATGTTCTCTGATTACTTAGTGTAGTTAATAAAATCATCATTCCAGATGATGTTTACTCAATCAGGATACCTAAATTGTCCATCCTTTTAGTCAAATTAAATGCTGAAAGCATTTTCTTTAAAACATACATCATAATCATTAATGTTCTTTTATAGAATGTGGTATGACTTGGAGAGCCCCTGCAGGGTGGCTTGGGAAGAGCTATGTGTTGGGATGTGCTAGAAATTTCTGGCATCCTATGGTGTTTCCTCTATGGCATTTACATCATGCATGTTGGCCTCGGTCATCTCGTACTGTGTAGGCTTCTGGTGCAGGACCAAGTTCTGTGGCCAGCATTTCTGCATTTTTATATGTTCTGTGAGCAGACCATAAAAGAAAAACTCAACAAGATTAGCCACTAAGTCCCAGACTGCCATTGTCCATGGTGCTGATCTGCTGTTCTTGGGGCTGTGCTGACGCCCACAAAACTGTGCCACATCAGATAGAAGGGGATTTTATGTGGGCAAAGCATGATATCATATTTAAGTGTCCAAATTATGTCTGGACACGCTCTTTTAATGCAAACATTGTGCTCACTGTAGCTTTATCTATATGTAAGTTCCTTTTTGGTGGACTGTGTAGGATTCATTTTAGAAGAGCTAAAATAATTACCACTGCAAGATTTGCCATTCTGTTAACGGGTCAGGTGCAGGAAATGTACTAAAAATTTTTATAGATGACTATAAGGCTGTGATCATCCTGGAAATTAGTTTGTTACAGCTGTTGCAGATGTAGAATTTGTGCCTTTTACTGTTGTTCCTACATGAACCTTTAGGGTCAATAAAGAGTATGATGAGCTTTAAAAAAAAAAGAAGCACAGAAAAAAAAAAAAAAGAAACAGTTGTTATTGTTGTTAAGCATACACGCTGGTTTGAATATTTCAGAAACTGCAAATCTGTTATGAAAATTGTGATTTTCATGCACAGTCATCTCTTTTACAGAGTCATACAGAGGGTGGCATTTTTCTGGGTGGAAATGCTTTGTTAATGAAAGAATGGCCAGAGTGGTCCAAGCTGACAGGAAGCCTACAGTCAAATAACTCTAATTACCACATTGTAATGAGCAGAAAAGCATCTCAGAAGGCACAACACACTAAACCTTCAGGCAGATGGACTAGGACAGCAGAAGACCACATCAGGTTCTGCTTCCATCAGCTAAGAACAGAAATCTGAAGCTACAGAGTGTACAGACTAACCAAAATCAGAGACCTTTTTCTAATGTTCTAAATTGCCCAGAGTAGGGGTACAGGTGTACTTAATAAAGTGATCGGTGACTGTAGATGTATCATACAATTAAAACTGATCTCCAGACCTTTTGAACTTTAAAATCCTAGTCACTATTTTACTTCTAATCCAGTATATAAAGGGTACAGCCAAAACTAAAACAGCTACAGTACACCTGACAAACAGATCCTGGTTTCTTTTCTTTGCATCTTTGGAAAATCTGTATTGAGCAACAGTACCTACACTGACCAGGCATAACATTATGACCACCTGCCTAATATTCTGTTGGTCCCCCTTTTGCTGCCAAACCAGCCCTGACCCGTTATGCACTGTGTATTCTGACACATTTCTATCAGAACCAGCATTAACTTCTTCAGCAATTTGAGCAACAGTAGCTTATCTGTTGGATCGGACCACATGGGCCAGCCTTCACTCCCCACATGCATCAATGAGCCTTGGTCGTCCATGACCCTGTTGCCGGTTCACCACTGTTCCTTCATTGGACCACTTTTGATAGATACTGACCACTGCAGACCGGGAACACCCCACAAGAGCTGCAGTTTTGGAGATGCTCTGATCCAGTCGTCTAGCCATCAAACTCGCTCAAATCCTTATGCTTGTCCATTTTTCCTGCTTCTAACACATCAACTTTGAGGACACCTGCTGCCTAATATATCCCACCCACTAACAGGTGTCATGATGAGGAGATAATCGTCTTATTCACTTCACCTGTCACTGCTCATAAAGTTATGTCTGATAGGTGTATATACTTAGCAGTTTACTACTATTTTAGCAATTTACTAATCTAAATTTGAGTTACTACAGGGGGCATGGTGGCTTGGTGGTTATCACATTTGCCTTGCACCTCTGGGGTTGTTGGCTTAAATCCCACCCCCACCCTTTGTATGTGGAGTTTCCATGTTCTCCCTGTGCTTTGGGGGGTTCCTCTGGGTACTTTGCATTTCTCCCCAAGTCCAAAGAAATTTGTGTTATGCTAATTGCTTTTTCTAAATTGTAAACAGTGTGACTGGGTGGGTGTCCTCCCACCTTAAGTCCCCTGGGATATGTTTCAGGCTCCCATCAACCCTAAGAAGGAACAGCAGTTCAGAAAATGGATGGAGGTATGAATTATGGTTTATTTTGTTCTATGTCATTCCTGCAACTGGATGCATTAATGCGATTTTATTGAAAATGTAATAAACATCTATATGTCTCTGACAGTATTACAGAGACTCTTTCTCCTTCTCTCTCTCTCTCTCTCTCTCAAATACACACACATCCCTCCATTTCATCTCATAAAGCATGGCTAACAATTAATTTTGTGACTTTGTATAATCCATTACAGATGGTAAGGTTTGAGCCCATGCAAAAGTAAATTTGCTTTAATTTCTTAAAAATTAAAGATTAAAAATTAAAAAATTTGGAACCACACAGTTGTCTACAATACTTTTGTATGCTGTAACAATGGGCAGTAGGATTTCTCTTCACTAGAACTAAGCGACGTAGCCCAAAATCTCTTTCAGCATGATAATGCCAACATATGGCTGGTGTGGAAAAACTTGAGTGGCCTGCACAGAGCCCTGACCTCAACTCTATTGACCACCTTTTGGGATGAACTGGAACACTGATTGCATGCCAGATCTCATTTTTTAACATTCACTCCTATTCTTATGGCTGAATGTGCAGAAATCCACACAGCCATGGTCTACAATCCACGGGAAAGCTGCAATATGCTACAAAAAATGTTCTTGTGCAAATTGCACCTGATGGTGAAGCTCCCACAGTACTTTAGAACAACATTAGAAACAACAGTCCTGGAAATGGAAAAAGATGTTTGATAATATGCAGGTGGAAAATTCACCGAGCCACCACCATTTCACTACACGCTCTCAGATTAATGATAAGGAAGGCAACAGAGAAGTTAGCAGTCACTTGAAAAGAGATGCAGGATGAACTGCACTGTAATCATCTCCATTCCTACAAGGCATGTAAAATTCCTCTGCTAAAAAAAGAAGCACAGACATGCATGTCTAAAATATTTAGACAAACCATAACTCTTTTGGAACAATATACTCTTCAGATGAAACAAAAGGTTAATTTTTTGGCATTAATTCAGCTTGTCATGTTAGCAGAAAGAATGATCCCAAGAACACCATAACCACAGTGAAATGCAGTGGTTGAGGCATTATTTCAATTCAGTTCAATTCAATTTATTTGTATAGCGTCTTTTACAATGGGCATTGTCTCACAGCAGCTTTACAGAAGTAAAGGATAAAAAAAACGTTAGGTAACTATAGGTATATAACCTGTATATAAGTTTGAAATTGCAAGTCCTTCAAAGTGACCCTCGTAACCCTTGGGAATAGAAGATGATTTGCCAAGAGGACTAGGCCAAAATGACCACAGACCAGTAAAAAGTGAATTACTTCTTACTGTTCTGTGGCTTGAACTGTATTCAACACAGCTGGAATTGATCAGGTTTGTCTGAATAACAAATGCAATAAATACACATAATTTTCCTGTCATTATTTTACTTTTAAGCTCATGGTCTTTTACGGAGAAATACGGTGAATCAATCCAAGTTAATGATCGATGTATTTCAAAGAAATAATCCCACTGAAAGCTGTTGAAATGTGAAAGTTATTGTCACACCAGGGACACAGTAAATAATTGGCCTTCACCAGTAAAATATTATTACAGCTCCCGTTTTCTAAACAACAAACACCTCAGTTGAACTGTCATTGAAGGGAGACTGTTCTGAAAGAATTGTAATCTAATAAAAGAAGATTGGAATAACAGAATTTCATAACCCCCAGAAAGCACTGTTGTATCAATAGTAAGGACAAGGGAGCTGCATCACACTACCTAAGCACTCCCTAGATAATCCTTAGCACGTAAACAAGGCAGAGACTAGTGAGGGAAGCCACAGTGAGGCCAGCAGTCTCTCTGAAGAGTTACAGAGTACAATGGCTGAGAGTAGGGTAAAAGTGCAGCAGGCAATCATTGTGATAGCCCTGACACAAAGCCAAAGCAATGCAAGAGTGTTTAAAAGCAAAAAGGTGAATATTCGACAGTGGCCAAGTCAGAGTCCATACCTGAATCCCTCTGAATTTTGACTTGAAAAGCATATTAGTTTTTAATAAAAAATAATATTTTTAATACGAAATCTTTAAAATCTTAAAAAAAATAAATCTTTGTTTAAACTTTTAAATACGTGCATTTTCTCCATTTTTATAAATCCTAAAAGAAAAAGTCAAAAGACATTATGTGTGTAATTTGAAATGCATTACCAGTATTAAATAACAAAAACAAGAGTATCTGAATCCAGTTTCCCTTCACTGTAGGAGTTGCTTTTTAATGACATTTTGTGGAGCATTAGGCAGCTTATTATCCAATACAGAAGAAATGATCGGAATCTGAATGACATATTTCTGATTGTATATCTTTGTTTTTAAGTGTTAAAGGTTCACAATCTATATAAAACATCAATCATTTTTGCTGGCAAAATTTCCAGTGTAGAGAACATTTAGGGAACAGTTTGTGCATCAATTAATCACGAAAGCACCACTGTCTGGTAGCTCCTGCCTAAAAATGTGACCACTATATCACAGGCTTATCAGGATTCCCGGTTCTTCAACTCTAACCAGAAACTGCTTTATTACCTTCGTTTTATTTATATGATACAGGTTGTATGCCTTAAGCTTAAATGATCCTAAAACAGTTTTCATGCAAAATATATGCTATGTTAATATTTATACATATTGGACATTCAGATCTAATGCTTCTACATCATGGACACAATGTTATAAGGAGAGGTGCTTTTTTTCCCTTTAAGTCTGTAAATGAGAAGAAAAGTGCTTGCATAACACATTTGGGTATGTTTGAAATTATTTTTGCTATTTGTTTTCAAATTTTTATGCATATAGCTATGGTGTGATACAGAAAAAGAAAAAGTATATTATGGTCTTTCAGGAAAAAAGTCTTTCAGTCATTTGATGCGTTTTCTAATAAGTAACTGGTCCAAAAGGCAGGGGTGAAAAAAGGCAGAACCCTTAAATGTCAACTGGAGTCCGTAGCAAATAGTCCTTTGACACCTCAAATCAATAAGATATGATCACAAAAACTTTAGAGTTTAAAGTTTAGTCACATCATGATGAGTGATAAGTTTCCAAACTAAGCAGTGCACAAATTAAAAAGGAATAAAAGCATGTATAATATATAAATAAATAATGTGCTCATTGTATAAAATATAAATATGTTATCTATGTACTGCATGAAATATGACATGTAAGGAAAGTATCAATGTGTAAACTATGAATAACTATGTATTTCACTGAAGAAGACTAAATATATGCATGTAAACACTGTGTAAAATGTCAGATGCTGTGGTGGTTTGCCACTGATCAACAGTCTTTTGGTATGTGGGTAAAACACTGTCTCTGATTCTGTTTGTGTATGTAATGATGCTGCGGTTTTGTCTACCAGAAGGTGTGAAAGTGTGAGCAGGTTGTTTTGGGTTGCTGGGAGTTTTCAGGGCCCTCCAGGCACCATGTTGCATAAATGTCCAATAATGAGGAAAGTGCAACTCTAGTGATGCCCTAGGCAGTTCCAACTATACACTGCATGGTTTTGCAGCCAAGAGCTGTGCAGTTCCCATACCAGCAGGCGATGTTACCAGTCAAGATGCTCTCTATAGGGCAGGTGTAGAAGGACCTGAAAATTGAGACACAATGATTTAAGGCATTTAAGGTTGAAGAGACATGATGATCATTGATGATGCTCTCAAGTGCTCTAAGCAGATGAAGTCCTTGGTGATGTGAATATATAGCACTTGAATATATAGTCCACAATCATTTCTTTTGTTTTGTTCACATTCAGACAGAGGTAGTTTTCCTGGAACCACAGATCTAGGGTTTTAACCTCTTCTCTGTAGGCCTCCTTACTGTTTTTGGAGATCAGGATAATTAATATGGTGTGGTCTGCAAATTTGACAATAATTTTGGACGTCTTTTTGGCCACACAATCATAGTTGTACAGTGAATAGAGGAGAGGGATTTTAGCTCTCATCGTTAAGGTACATCTGTGTGTTAGTGGTGAGGAAATATTAGAGCCTAACCTTACCTCCTGATCTCGACCTGTCAGGGAAGATCCATCTACACAGTGAAAGTTTTAGTCCCAGGTCTCTGAACTTGGTGTCCAGTCTAGAAGGCACTATGGAGGGTGCATGCTGAGCTGTAATCTACAAACAGTATACAGTGCTTGCAAAGTAACATTTTAAGCAGTATCTCAATGAACACAAAAACAATTTCCAAAATGTTGACAAGACTAAGTTTAATATAACATCTGTTTAACTTATAAAATGAAAGTAAGGTTAATAATATAACTTAGATTACACATTTTTCAGTTTTACTCAAATTAGGGTGATGCAAAAATGAGTACACACCACAACAAAAACTACTACATCTAGTACTTTGTATGGCCTCCATGATTTTTGACAGCACCAAGTCTTCTAGGCATGGAATGAACAAGTTGGTGACATTTTGCAACATCTATCTTTTTCCATTCTTCAATAAGGAGCTCTTTTAGAGACTGGATGCTGGATGGAGAGTGATGCTCAACTTGTCTCTTCAGAATTCCCCATAGGTGTTCAACTGGGTTCAGCTCAGGAGACATACTTGGCTACTGAATCACTTTCACCCTGTTCTTCTTCAGAAATCCAACAGTGGCCTTAGATGTGTGTTTAGGATCATTGTCACGTTGGAAAAGTGCACGATGACCAAGGGCACGGAGTGATGGTAGCAGCTTCTCTTTCAGTATAGAGCAGTACATCTGTGAATTCATGATGCCATCAATGAAATGCAGCTTCCCGACACCAGCAGCACTCATGCAGCCCCACATAAGGACACTGCCACCACCATGTTTCACTGTAGGCACCATGCATTTTTCTCACCTTTGCGACGCCATACAGTTTAGAGGCCATCAGTTCCAAAAACATTTATCTTGGTCTCATCACTTCAGAGTATAGAGTCCCAGTAGTCTTCATCTTTAGCCCTGGCAAACTCTAGGTGGGCTTTTTTGTGCCTGGGCTTTAGGAGAGGCTTCTTTCTTGGACGGCACCCATGCATGCCATTCCTCTGCAGTGTACTTCGTATTGTGTCACGGGAAACAGTCACCCCAGTTTGGCTTTCTACTTCTTTAGATAACTACATTGAACTTGCATGCCGATTTTCTTCAACGCTTCTCATCAGAAGATGCTCCTGTCGAGGTGTTAACTTCCGTGGACGACCTGGACATCTCTGTGAGATGGTACTGACTGATACATAAAACTTTGCTGATCTTCTTCACCTTTCTGGCATAAAGAAATTATTTTCTTTCTCAGGTCTTGTGACATTTCTATTCCATGTGGTAAGGGGTTTTCTTTAAGTAACACCCTTTTATAGTCAACTGTCTGCTGGACACCTGTGGTTTGCACCAGAGACTTTCAATGGGGTGTATTCATTTTTGCATCACCCTAATTTGAGTAAAACTGAGAATTTTGTTCTCTAAGTTATATTATTAACCTTTATATATTTATATTATTAACCTAACTTTCATGTTATAAGTTAAATACATGTTATATAAAACTTAATCTTGTCAACATTTTGGATATTGTTTTGTGTTCATTGAGATCCTGCTTAAAATGTTACTTTTCAAAGGGGGTGTACTGATTTACACTGAGCACTGTACCTATGATGGTAGGCAACTGCAGAGGATCAGAGGTGATATGAAACATGGTTCAAAACAAGTTTATGGCATGCTTCTCAAATCATGTGCTGATGATACAGGTCTCCATTTACATTTCATTAGCTGCATTTACATTTGTTAGATGCCCTTATCCAGTGCAACTTAGATTTAATAGAGCTGAATTGAGGAATAAGGGCCTTACTCAAGGAGTGCCAGTAGTGGCAGCTTGGTGGTCCTAGGATCTGAACTCACAACCTTCTGATCAGTAGTCCAACACCTTAAGCTCTGAGCTACCACTTCCCAGGTGATGCCTTATTGTCTTTAAGTACAGGCACAAAGTGGAAACAGTGAGAGACGGGTTGAAGATGTCCTTAAACATACAGACTGATCTGCGTATGCTTGAAATTATGCCATCTGACCTGTTTGCCTAGTGGGTTCTGACTCATCTAAAGAGCTTATGCATGTCATTCGGGAAATCAGTAGGTGAAGGGACATAGACATTTGATCATTTACGGTTTATATCATGTTGATGATCAGTCTGGGAAAGGTTATAAAAAAGGCCATGATTGGGAGAGGGCTCTGATCCAAGTCGTTGCCATTTTCTTAGGGAGCAGCAACTTGGATCAGAGCCCTCCCTCAATCAACATGACCTGTGTCCAGCAGTGTCAGAGGTGTTCAGTGGCTTGTCTTTGGCAAACCTTCCCTGCATAATTGGTCCTTCAGGAATGGCTTAATGTTATGTCCAGTGTTGTTTTGGCCATGGTGTAGTGGCTTCTTTCCACTGACTGTGTGCCATCCTGAGAATGGCTCTCATTTCCTGGGTTGTCAGTCCCTAATTGTGAAATTGACCAGCATCTGTAAGGGGGTCACTTCTACACAAGTGATTATTACCATACCATACTACATACCAGCAGATTGTAGTAAACCTGCTCTACCTCAATTTGGTGCCATGACCTGGGTTGAGCATACGGTCCCAACCAATGCTTTTTGTGATACATTGAAGTGAAAAGAATATGTGGAGAGAGCTTGGTGAATAGGGTTTTAGCTAATGCTGGGACTTTGGTATCATCTTCCTAGAGCTTTTAGGTCAACTTCAGTCAGAGTTGATTAAGCTGATTTTAAACTCCTACATAGCTTGTTGTTGCTGCAGAGCTGAATCCACAGGAGGTGCTGGTTGGCAGGATGCAAAAAGAAAAAGGACATCAGGAAAAAAGCCACTTTTAGTAACTTCATCAAGGTCAGGCTACACTGCAGCATCAACAAGGTATGCAGGAGTCTACAATCAGTCAAAATTTCCTGACTGAAGATGACCTAGAAGCTCAGGTGCATAGTGCGAAGAGGTCGCCAACTTTCTGCAGAGTCAATCGCTACAGACCTCCAAACTTCATGTGGCCTTCAGATTAGCTCAAGAACAGTGCGCAGAGAGCTTCAAGGAATGGGTTTCCATGGCCGAGCAGCTGCATCCAAGCCATACATCACCAAGTGCAATGCAAAGCGTCGGATGCAGTGGTGTAAAGCATGCCGCCACTGGACTCTAGAGCAGTGGAGACACGTTCTCTGGAGTGACGAATCGTGCTTCTCCATCTGGCAATCTGATGGACGAGTCTGGGTTTGGCGGTTGCCAGGAGAACGGTACTTGTCTGGCCCCTTAGTTCCAGTGAAAGGAACTCTGAATGCTTCAGCATACCAAGACATTTTGGACAATTCCATGCTCCCAACTTTGTGGGAACAGTTTGGAGCTGGCCCCTTCCTCTTCCAACATGACTGTGCACCAGTGCACAAAGCAAGGTCCATAAAGACATGGATGACAGAGTCTGGTGTGGATGAACTTGACTGGCCTGCACAGAGTCCTGACCTCAACCTGATAGAACACCTTTGGGATGAATTAGAGCGGAGACTGAGAGCCAGGCCTTCTCGTCCAACATCAGTGTGTGACCTCACAAATGCGCTTCTGGAAGAATGGTCAAAAATTCCCATAAACACACTCCTAAACCTTGTGGACAGCCTTCCCAGAAGAGTTGAAGCTGTTATAGCTGCAAAGGGTGGACCGACGTCATATTGAACCCTATGGATTAGGAATGGGACGTCACTTAAGTTCATATGCGAGTCAAGGCAGGTGAGCGAATACTTTTGGCAATATAGTGTATAAGCATGACGCAATGCAGTCTATGCCAAACAAAGATGGATTTCAGAGCAGCATATCAATGAAAAACACATCCAATACACATAAAATCCCGAATAAACCAGTCAATATTATTATTACATAATTGAAAAGAACTTGTATACTGATTCAGTGAGGGTAGAAAAATGAAAACAGAAGTTGAATATCTTATTGAAACCTGCTGAGGCAGTAAACAAATGTGTTAGATAATTAAAATATTAGACTCACTGTTGAAATTTGTACATAGAGCTTTTTATTCCTGACAATTCCTGCTGACAGAACACCTAAGGCTCAAGATAAAATTGTTTATAAATAATTTTGGGTTATTAGCTTCTAAAACTCTAAATTTAATTAACTCTAAAATTAAATTATGATTGGATTATAAAGAAATTATTAGATTATTTTTTTCAATTATCATTTGTTGTAGCCCGACGCCACCTTGATGGAGTGATGACATAGCAAGAATACAGACACGAGACAAAGGAGACAAAGTTGTAGTTTTCACCCTAAGGGCTCTCTCTTGCTTGAGCGTGTTTCCCTTTTCTTTTCTCCCTGATGAGATACCTTATGATGGATGAGAAGGGTTGTGATCCCTTCCAGGCCTTGGACGCAGATGCTAATAATGACATCTCAGGAGCTGCCAGTGTGTTGAGGTGTTCCATGTACACTGGTACATTTCCACGAGCTCCAGCTTCACTGGCCATACTTAGAAAGAAATCCATTTCATCTGTCAAACAGTGGCAAAGGTGATGAAAACAAATGAACAATGCCAAAGAGAAAAGGTCTTTACCAACATCTTTTCATAGATTTCAGTGTGATCTCATGGATTTTAAGCTATATTATTTTAAGCACGAGTGGAGAGCCAAAAACAGCCTATTAACATACTGTCCTGTATTTCTCCAACCTTCTGAAACTCGTCAATGACGGGACTGAATGAAGGCGGAGTTGCCAGCACAAAAGGGCTCGTCGTGAATCTTTTGAAGCCTCTGCGCGCCAGACTTAGTCGTACTCACGTCGGATATCCGGATTTATTTTCTCATCAGTTCTTTCCAGTTGGAAGTGAAACATGGGAAAACATCTTTTTTTTCTTACGTTATACCCGTGCATTGAGCGCGAGAGTTGCAGGAGCGCGTGAACAGTGTGGAGAGGAAGCGCGCTATGAGGAGCTGTGGCAGACTCACTTTAACAGACTTAGCCCTCATTATTCTCCGGGTTCAGCTGAGTTTAATAGCAGCTCAAGGTAAACAAACAAACAAACAAAAAAATCATCTGTTTTGTGTTTGTTAATGTATGTCGTTTGGGTGTAATCTGATAAAAATTCACAGTAAGTGATTAATGAATGTAGGATTTAATAGGGAGGGATTCGGGGCTGGAGAAATAATTGGTGTGATTTATTTATTTATTTTAATGTGTCTTACAGTTTTTTTTTAATTATATGTAGATATTATGTGTCTAGTACGTAGAGCCTATACATGAAGTACGCTAATTATTATTATTATTATTATTATTATTATTATTATTATTATTATGAGACAGATCACTGTCACCTAAGTAACCTTATTGTTGCAAGAACTTTTTTACCCATGTTGTGTCAGTCCGTGATATAATACGTCTTATCAACACAGCTGTTAAATCTTTGCATTGAGTATAAATTATTTACATTTGTTTTGGAAAGCGTTTGAGCAACTTCTCGTTATTAAAGCGCTGAATGCTGGGCCGTGCCGGTTCTCCGTCTCGTGCGCGCGCTTGCCACTATAGTTCTGACGACGCGCAGAGACTTGCTGTTTCTATATAACGTTTATCTTGATATTTATTTAGATAAAAAATACATCAACGGCGTTAAACCGACAATAAAGTGTACTTAAAGTCTCTAATCACGTAAACTTAATGATTAATTAAGTTCATTCCCAAGTCTGGTAGAACCACTGAGAAGACGCATCATTGTTGTTATTGTTGTTGTTGATGTTGTTGTTGATGTATATGTTATATATGCCGTTCGTGCTTCTTTTTATAAAAAATCTGGAAATATCTGTCAGACAATCTACACTCTCCTCAACCTGAACAACAAGGTGATCTGCTCAGCCTAGGCATCTCTGTCAGAAACACACGGCAAAATTGCCTTCCCAAACCAACCTCCCTCTCCAAAACACACACACACACACACACTCGTGTGTAAGGTCTGATACATATCAGAATTAAATTGCTGATATTTCTTACTCTGTAGGTCACACCATAAAAAGTGCGAATTGCAATATCACTTACTTCCATCAGAAAGATTAGACTGACATATCTATAAAACAAACAGTGCAATACAAATGAACAGGGTAAAGGCTGGGCCAAAAAATATGAAAGAAAACAGAGTGAATTGCACATAGTGTCCTTTTCAAAAGTTTTCGAACAACATGGCCTTTTTTTGGTCAGAATATCAGCCTTCAATTCCTGATATTTACATCTAAATGTGTTAAACAAATTATAATTTGGTACCATTTGTCTGTATCCAACAAATGCCAGCCATTTTGCAAACCATTTTGAAGCTGAGAAAATTGCACAAGCATTTTATAAATTTGTTTTTGAGTTTTTGTTGTTGATGCCATCATTTTGTGGGTGTTGTGCATACATAGTCTCAACCACAGTCTTTGTTTTCTACCTTGTATTCAGAGTTTATGGTTTTGGTTTTTTCACAGTTTGGGTTGTTTGTATTTGTGTTGCACTAAATATGAATGTAATTGTCTTCGTTTGTATCTGATGGATCAAATGAGTGACTTACCAACTGCCAAAGCATGTAATATTTACATATGTACTAGTTATTGATTCTCACAAACCCCGCAGAGAAATAGGTGTGCATTGCATGTGTTCATTTTAATACCTTTTTAATATGTGGGCATGAGTTTGCCAAAAGCATCAGGGGGCTAAAAGCTGCATCATAAAATCAGTGTTTAATTTGAAAGTGTTTCCTAATACATTTTATAAGCACACAACCTTCTTTGTCATTTAATGTGCTCTGTTTTTTTCTGACTTTATCCAGTGGCTGCTAAATACACCACAAATTAATAACACATCAGAAACCAGCGTGGACTTTTAAAGAGGTTTAATAGGCATCAAGCGGTCTAATAAATGAATGAAATTTTGAGTTAGGCATGTTGAAAATTTAAATGAACAACACTGTTGCAGCTTTGTACTTTTTACTGCATTGTGGGTTATTTGTTTGGTTGCTTTACTGTAATTATAACCTACAAGTTTGGCTGTAGTTAATGGCTATTGTGGCTGTAGTGGCTATTTTTAAGGCTACATGTCATGTTTGGCCATCATATGGGATTTTTATATAAAGCTTTAAATCGTGTGTGCCACTGGTATAAAAACGGGCTCCTGAGTTATGCAGCACAGTGCTCACCCTGTCATTAATGGAAAGTGAGGTTGAATCAAGATGATGCCACAGCCGTCCACTTCCACAAGCCAAAGGGGGAAATTTCTTGTGCTCTCTGGGTGGGAGTGATGGCATACTTTTCTTTTCTGTCAATCAGAGCAACAGTCAGTTGTGGGCATCGGGATATGCTGTGGCTGGCTTGACATATATTGGATAAAGAAGAATGTTCTAATCTTTTTCCCTGACCAAGTTGGTAGTCTTTATGTTAAAGGAGAGAGCTAGATGCATAGGAACTGCCAAACGACCAAACTGGATGAAAATGGTGATTCTCAGTCCAGATCTCAAATGAGTTGAACACATCTCCACTAATGTGTTAGATAGCACTCCACCACCATCAGCAAAACAGCAACTGAGGGAATTATCTTTTTAATCCCTCCATTACAGTTTTACAGACTTGTAGAATATGTGCCAAGGTGCACTGAAGCAGGTCTGGTGGCTCATCATGGCCTAACACCTTACTAAGGCACTTTATGTTAAGTGACCGAACATACCTCATGATGGAAAATATGGCAGCAGTTCAGAAAATATTGTTTGTCAATCAAATGTTGCATTACCTGCATCCATGTAAAAGCCACAGGAATGAGCTTTAATCTCGTCAACATTCTTGGTAATGCTGTGATCATAAAGACATACAGTGAGGGAAAAAATTATTTGATCCCCTGCTGATTTTGTACGTTTGCCAACTGACAAAGAAATGATCAGTCTGTAATTTTAATGGTAAGTTTATCTGAACAGTGAGAGGCAGAATAACAACAAAAAAAATCCAGAAAAACGCATTGCAGAAAAGTTGTACATTGATTTGCATTTTAATGAGTGAAATAAGTATTTGATCCCCTACCAGTCAGAAAGATTTCTGGCTCCCAGGTGTCTTTTATACAGGTAAGGAGCTGAGATTACAGTAGGAGCACTCTCGGGGAGGGCTCTTAATCTCAGCTCGTTAACTGTATGAAAGACACCTGTCCACAGAAGGAAGCAATCAATCAGATTCCAAACTCTCCATCATGGCCAAGACCAAAGAGCTGTCCATGGATGTCAGGGACAAGATTGTAGACCTACACAAGGCTGGAATGAGCTACAAGACCATCGCCAAGCAGCTTGGTGAGAAGGTGACAACAGTTGGTGCGATTATTCCCAAATGGAAGAAACACAAAAGGACTGTCAATCTTCCTCGGTCTGGGGCTCCATGCAAGATCTCACCTCATGGAGTTTCAATGATCATGAGAATGGCGAGGAATCAGCCCAGAATTACACTGGAGGATTTTGTCAATGATCTCAAGGCAGCTGGGACCATAGTCACCAAGAAAACAATTGGTAACACACTACGCCATGAAAGACTGAAATCCAGTAGCGCCCGCAAGGTCCCCCTGCTAAAGAAAGCACATGTACAGGCTCATCTGAAGTTTGCCAGTGAACATCTGAATGATTCAGAGGAGAACTGGGTGAAAGTGTTGTGGTCAAATGAGACCAAAATCCAGCTCTTTGGCATCAACTCAACTCGCCATGTTTGGAGGAGGAGGAATGCTGCCTATGACTCCAAGAAGACCATCCCCATCATGGATGGATATTCCAGCCTGACAGTGACCCAAAACACATGGTCAAGGCAACAAAGGAATGGTTCAAAAAGAAGCACATTAAGGTCCTGTAGTGGTCTAGCCAGTCTCCAGACCTTAATCCCATAGAAAATCTGTGGAGGGAGCTGAAGGTTCGAGTTGCCAAACGTCAGCCAAATAACCTTAATGACTTGGAGAGGATCTGCAAAGAGGAGTGGGCCCAAATTCCTTGAGATATGAGATGTGTGCAAACCTGGTGGCCAACTACAAGAAATGTCTGACGTCTGTGATTGCCAACAAGGGTTTGCCACCAAGTACTAAGTCATGTTTTGCAAAGGGGTCAAATACTTATTTCACTCAATAAAATGCAAATCAATGTATAACTTTTTTGAAATGTGTTTTTCTGTTTTTTTTGTTGTTATTCTGTCTCTCACTGTTCAGATAAACCTACCATTAAAATTACAGACTAATCATTAATCATCACTAAGCCACAAATTTTCACCTATAATCTGTCATGCAAACTCAACTTGGGACTGACTATTAAAGGATTACATAAATCCTCTGCATTAGGTACATAATTTTTGCCTCTGTGAAACTGTGAAAATGGTGAAAACTGTGTGCATAATAATCTGATTAATGTATGGAAATAAACTGTATTCTAACTGTTAACTACTGCTTCTGTAACATTAATAAAAATGCAGTGTCACACAGGGGCGTTTCTAGGATGTGAAAACATCAGGGGCTCAGCCTGAAACATCAGGGGCTAAATAGGGAGAGGGGGTAAGCAAGAATAACACGTTTTGTAAGAGTATTTTTATGTAATATTGTTTAATAATAAACAAAAATTAACACAAGCAGTATGCAACTTTAGAAAATTTAATTCAATCTTTTTTCTGACTCCTCCCATCATTTCAGAGTCTTACTACTAAAAAAGGAGTTCATTAAAGTTATTACATTTTCTCTCTCACAGGTATGCCATGCAATATTATCTCTTTTACAGCTTGTGTGCGGAGCAGTGCCGTGCAGATCCTTTTTTATTATTATTATTTTACAATAATCAGTATTATACTTGCACCTCTTATTTCATTCCTCATTTATGCTGCCACTACTGTACTGTACTATTCTTTGTTTCTTTCTTTTTTTTTCAGCCTCTTCTCTTCTCTTCTCTTCTCTTCTCTTCTCTTCTCTTCTCTTCTCTTCTCTTCTCTTCTCTTCCCTCATCTCTCATCTGTCTTGCTGCTTGTATCTTGTCTACTTCATGCTCTTGGTGACTTTTCTATCCTATTTCTTTGAGGGTGGACTGAATAGAGTATCTCCGAAACTTGACATGAGCAAAACGGTCAATTACCCAGTGGTGGACCGTCAGGGCCAGCAAGGCCTTCTCTGCTGGCTTAAACAGCAGTGATCTGAATCACTGACTTGCATTTTAATATATTTAATATATTTTTCCATGAATGTGTATTAAATGATTCCCAATAGTCTCTTTACATTTCATAGCTTTTCTCTCGGTTGCACTGCTTCCAGTAGAATATATTTATGACAAGAGTATTTATCCAATCATATTTCAGCCAGTGGCTGACATCATGTGTTGCCAGAGTGAAAGAAATCTGCTCTAAGGCCTTCAGAATCAATAGTGCAGGTGCCCGTAGCTTAAAATAAGTGCCGATGAAATTGTTACCTTAACGAATCAGATTTCGAGTTAGCGTCACTGAGGCCATCTAGCAGGCATACGATTATGTCAGCAATTTTGATTGGATAATTGGAGTAGTCGAAGGCAGCGACCTGCACAAACTAAATAAAATATATATTTTATTAATAGCCTAATTTCTTTTTACTTTGCTATTTAACGGTTGATTAGTATCTATTGCCGTCACCTCATAATGATGGTATAGAGGTGGATTAATTCAGGAAGGACACCAGTGAAGGCCTAGGTGTGAAATGCACTGCCTGCCACTGCAATTAGCATGCTAGTATTTATAGTGCTGGGAATTCCTTTTTTAATTGACAGAACAGCCGAATGATGGAGTCTGTTCTGGCCCATTGTTCACCTAAGCCATATATGTATTTCTATTAGTTGAATAATAGAAAGTCATGATGTTCAGACTGTAATGTCTTAGCGCTTTAACAGTTTATATTTTATTTAGATCTATCTTTAGGCTTATTTAATTTAAGGCTTTTGGATGTCTTGGGGATGGAATAATAATCAAAAGGGTCCTATATGTCAGGGGTTTTCAGAATCAGAGACAGTGGGCCTCCTTTTTGAGAACATGCATTTGTTAGCCTACTTTTATCAACTGTGTTAACATTAAAAATTAAAAGTTAGGCTATAATCTGAATAATAAGATTGTTGTGTGACTGTTTTTTTTATTGCTGTCGCGCTCATGGGCTGTAAGGTATTTTAATCACGTGGTGTGTGTGTATAGGTGTTTTCAACTTAAAACGGCGCTGTGCAGACTGATAGGCATATGACATCAAAGTATCGCAAGAGTGGTTCTAGAGCATATTTGAGCGTACACTCTCGTGGTATTTTGGCATCATACACTAATCGGCGCTTCAAGTCGAACACACCTTGTGTGTGTCAGTGTGTGTGTGTGTGTGTGTGTGTGTGTGTGAGTCAGTCAAAATCGCGTACAGTAAACGGCAACAATGGTCAACTAAAACGATCATCATTTACTTAATTCCTCTACACTCCGGTGGCAAAATTCGGGATAAAACATTGGGCGCTAGATTAAAATCATCCGGGGCTCGAATGATTAGCCCTAACGACGCCCCTGGTGTCACATATGACAGGTTTCAAGTGTCTACAGTATGTGATCAGGTTTCCTAGATCTTCACAAACAAATTCCAGGGGACAAGCAGTATTAAGTTGTTTCTTGCTTGCTTGTTGCTTGTTTCTTTCACAAATGTCCTAAAATTATATATGGAAAAGTGTCAAAATTTATGTAAATAAAATCAATCTGCTTTGGCAGTTCAAAAATACCCTGAGTCTGTCTATACTAGGGGCTGCAGCTTGCTATAAACCAGCTGAGTGGGACTGGATAGTGTTGTGCCACCCATGGTGCCAAATGTACTCTTTCACACAGCACTGGTCATGATGGAAATCACTACGCAACAGTGCAGGGGTTTAATTTAAATGTTATTTAGCTTTAAAGGATAATTAAAATAACTGTGGGAGAAATTTCTTCAGGGGTTTCCAGGAGTAAGATTAAAAGAACAGTCCAACACATCTTCACACATCTTTGTTACATAGCGTGTGATCTAAGTGATAAATTTCCTTTAAAGCAAAAGATTTTTCCCCTATATAGACTTATACAATGTGCAAACTAAGCTGTACTGTTTGGACAAATAGGCACAGTATTAATTTACTCTGTTTACTGTATAGTCTGCTGTGTATAGACATCATAATCTGCTGTTAAATAAACAATTAAAACTACAGAAGTATTAAAAGTGAGAAACTATTAATTCTTTACTAAAAAGTACAGGTGCCCCTGTGTCAGGAACAGCTGGACAGTTCCCTGCCAGGCCCAGAGAGGGCGCTGGCAGGTGAACCTTGGAAGCCTGCTTCTTTGTGTGTCTTTTGTTACGCCCTTCCTATTGTTCCTATCCTGATTGTGTCACCTGTATCCCATTAGCCCTAATGTCTACCCCTATAAATAGGGATCCTTGTGTTTGTGTCCTTGTCTATGATTGTTATCTGTACCGTGGTTTCTGTTGGGGTTTTGTTTGCTAGGTTCCATGTCCAAGCTAAGGTCTAGGTTTTGTTTTGTTTAGTTAACCACGCCATGTCTTGTTACGTTTGTTTCCCTATGCCGCGTCTTAAATGTAATAAAAGCAGTGCTTCGCTGAATCCTGCGCATGGGTCTCATTACACCGTGTGCTGGCGTGCGCACACACACCACGGGCCCCGCATAGGGCGGGGGTCCCAGACGTTACACCCTGTTTGCCACAGTAACAGCTATGAGGGTAACAGAAATAATTTGCACTGGAAATCCAGTCCAACAAACTGTGATGTTTATAGATCAAGTTTGAAAATTGAAAAAGAAACTGGGTAATTTTCAATAACACCATTGCAAAGCAGATACCTGTTTACTGTATGTGTGAGAGAGATGGAGCTTGTCAAGTACAACTTCTCAGATTTGTGTTGGCTTCTGCATAAAAAAGATAAACATGATTTGTAATGCCCAGTTAGTCTTAGAAACACTTCAGTAAAATCAACAAATTGGACTGTACAAAAGCGTTCAACCTGCAACTACGGATGCAATGGGCATAAATATTCGCAGTTTCTCCTAAAACGTGTTTATAATTTGTCCATGTGCAAAATCAGATCCCCCAAAGAGCTCTCTCATCAATCCATTGCTCTGTTCCCTCCACTGGGTTCCCGTAGCTGTCCATATTACAGCCAAAACAGCTCCCTCCTACATGAAGACACTGAGCAGCTCTGCATCACAACACAGGCACTAAGAATATTCCCTAACTTCCTAAACTGCTCAGTATAAGTAAAAGTACATAAAATTGTTGCTCATATTTTGGCTTCATTGGATTTCTATACCATGGCCCATTTAGACAAGCAAGGAGATATTTTCTTGAAAGCACTAAGCACTTATTGTTTAAGGTTGTACTCAAAAGGAAATTTTGACCGCCGTCTCAGCTGTCATTTGCATCACTGGGAACAGTACAGAATATTCTGTGACATCCATGTGCTAACCAGTAGAAGACAGTCCTGATGGGTCATTCATGATGTTATGCAATCCTCTACATTGTTTTAAAAGGAATCCCCATTGCATGGCATTTACTGGGGTGGATACACATCTTGTCACTGCTACTCAATTTGTGTTCTTCTGGATCCATTTAAAACACATTGGACCAGTATAACTGTCAGATAGTTATGTTGTGTACAATCAACAACAGCCTAGAATTGTGATCCAAAAATGATAATTGCAACTAAAGCAAGGTAGAAAAAGAGGAAACAGAAAAACAGGGTAATGGCTAGGTAGGTATAATGGCTTGGCTGATCCTAATTACATTCTCCAAATGTGAGTGCACTACAAAGCTGTAATATTTTATGTTCAGAATGAAAACAGCTTTGTCAACATTGTCCCTGCATTAATAGTACACTGTATTTTATTGAATTCCCCGGTGTGATAACTATACTTTCACTGAAATCACCAAATAATGTCATTTGTGACAGCATTGAGCCTTTTATTGAGATCGTTATCCACGTGCATCTATGGAACCCTCACTAGGTGTGTTTACATGGACACTTGTAATCCGATCGTAACAGGACTAGAAGCACAATCAGATTAAAAAAGTGTCATGTAAACACGTCAATCGGATGGAATTTGCCACATCCGATTAAAATTTCAATCGGATGGTAAGGGGTGGTTTAAACTATTTTAGTCCGATCGAGAGGACATGTAAACACTTAATCAGCTGGAATATGTTCTGTGCATGTGCAATGACGCAAGAATGATGTAGGACATTTGATACGAAGGATGTTGATACGAATGACGTATGACATACGGATGTTTCGTGGACTGTGCGCATGTCAAAAGATCTAATCCGATTCTAATCATGTGTCATGTAAACACGCTTAACAATCTGATTACTTTATATCGCGTTCATGTAAACGCTGCAATCAGATTCGTCAATCTGATTGAATTCAGTCCGATCTGATTAAAAAGTGTCCATGTAAATGCACCTTTCAACTTTATTAGGCTTTATTATATGCATTTATCTAATCAGTGTGGCAGAAGTGCACTGTACAAATCATGCAGATACAGGTCAAGTGTTTCAGCTCATTATGGGATAAAAACATGTGATCTCTGTGACTTTGATCGTGGCATGGATGTTGGTACCAGAATAGGACGAGGGAAGTCAGCAGAAAGCAGCCAAATTGGTTTGTGCTGTCATGAAAGATATAATAACACAAATAATCACAGGAGAAGAAAAGCCTGTCAGTATGCACAAAGCATGAGGTGGGTGAGCTACAAGAGCAGAAGACCACATCAGGTTCCACTCCTGTCAAGCAAAAACAGGAATCTTTGTGCATATACAGGGGTTGGACAATGAAACTGAAACTCCTGGTTTTAGACCACAGTAATTCATTAGTATGGTGTAGGGCCTCCTTTTGCGGCCAATACAGCATCAGTTCATCTTGGGAATGACAGATACAATCCTGCACAGTGGCCAGAGGGATTTTGAGCCATTCTTCTTGCAGAATAGTGGCCAGGTCACTACGTGATGCTGGTGGAGGAAAACGTTTCCTGACTCGCTCCTCCGAAACACCCCAAAGTGGTTCAATAATATTTAGATCTGGTGACTGTGCAGGCCATGGGAGATGTTCAACTTCACTTTCATGTTCATCAAACCACTCTGTCACCAGTCTTGCTGTGTGTATTGGTGCATTATCATCCTGATACACGGCATCGCCTTCAGGATACAATGTTTGAACCATTGGGTGCACATGGTCCTCCAGAATGGTTCGGTAGTCCTTGGCAGTGACGCGCCCATCTAGCACAAGTATTGGGCCTAGGGAATGCCATGATATTGCAGACCAAACCATCACTGATCCACCCCCATGCTTCACTCTGGGCATGCAACAGTCTGGGTGGTACGCTTCTTTAGGGCTTCTCCACACCGTAACTCTCCCAGATGTGGGAAAGACAGTGAAGGTGGACTCATCAGAGAACAATACATGTTTCACAAGGTCCACAGCCCAAGATTTTCGCTGCTGGCACCATTGAAACCGACGTTTGGCATTGGCACGAGTGACCAAAGGTTTGGCTATAGCAGCCCGGCCATGTACATTGACCCTGTGGAGCTCCCGACGGACAGTTTTGGTGGAAACAGGAGAGTTGAGGTGCACATTTAATTCTGCAGTGAGTTGGGCAGCTGTGGTTTTATGTTTTTTGGATACAATCCGGGTTAGCACCCGGACATCCCTTTCAGACAGCTTCCTCTTGCGTCCACAGTTACTCCTGTTGGATGTGGTTCGTCCTTCTTGGTGGTATGCTGACATTACCCTGGATACCGTGGCTCTTGATACATCACAAAGACTTGCTGTCTTAGTCACAGATGCGCCAGCGAGACGTGCACCAACAATTTGTCCTCTTTTGAACTCTGATATGTCACCCATAATGTTGTGTGCATTGCAATATTTTAAGCAAAACTGTGCTACTACTCTGCTGATTAAACCTTCACACTCTGCTCTTACTGGTGGAATGTGCAATCAATGAAGATTGGCCACCAGGCTGGTCAAATTTAGCCATGAAACCTCCAACACTAAATTGGCCAGTGTTTCAGTTTCATTGTCCAACCCCTGTAATTCTTGTTCTTACATTAATATTTTTGGCATTTGGCAGACACCCTTTTCCAGAGCAGCTTACATTTTATACAACTGAGCAATTGAGGGTTAAGAGCCTTGCTCAAGGGCCCAGCAGTGGCAACTTGGTGGACCTGGGATTCAAACTTACAACATTTCCATGAGTAGTTAAATACATTAATCTTGGCTGAAAGGAGTGGAACCTGATGTGGTCTTCTGCTGTTATAGCACATCAACCTCATCATTTAATGTATTGTGAGATGTTTTTCTGCACACCAAACTTGTAAAGAATGATTATTTGAGTCACTATAGACTTTCCGTCAGCCCAGACCAGCATGCTTATTCTTCTCTGATCTCTCATCAACAAGGTGGTTCAGCCTGCAGATCCAGTGCTTATAGGATGTTTTTTGTTTTTCCCATTGTTCTGTGTAAACTGTAGAGTTTGTTGTGTGCGAAAATCCCAAGAGATTAGAAGAGATCAACAGTTCATGAAATATTCAAACCAGCCCTTCTGGCACCAACATCCTTGATTTTATGCATTGTGCGGCTGCCATATAACAATCTGATTAGATCACTGCATGAGTGTGCAGGTATACCAGTATTCCTAATAAAGTGGACACTGAGCATATGTCTATTCAAAATAAAGTTACTTATGTGTGGTTGCAGCTGTTAAAAATACAGGAATATACCATGAACACATGATTGTTCTCATATGATAATAGGATTCTGTGATGTGAGGCAGAGCTGCGTCAGAGGGCTGCTGACAACTCTAACAAGACGAGAATGGGGAAAATTGTGAGACGAGTACTCTTGTCAGAGTTTACAACAATAATATCTCACCACAATATATTGAAAGGAGACAATGGGGAAATGTACCAACTGTTCCAAAATACAGAAGGAACCGCTGATAGATCCACTGGAATCATTTCAAAGGGATTGTAATAAGGTTTCGATAGGGGAAAGGAAAAAACAAGTAGAACTCTCCCTCCCACACAGCAGATCTGTTCCAGAGATATTTATCCTTCATGCAATTACTATTACCATAGCAGTCTTTTTAAGTGTTTAGCTAAAGGAGATTCTTAAGGGCAATTTGCAGTGACACACTTAATTAATGAACAGTTTACATGTTAGTCTCATTCTTGAATGAACCCAGCTTTTTAATGGTTTTTTTTTTTATGAGTGATTATCATACAATCACATTGTCATGGCCAGGATCCTCGCCCTAGGTAGGGCTCGAACCCAGGCCGTCCGTGGTGCGCGTGCCCACGCTAGCACGCGGCTGAACGCAGACCCAGACACAGGATTCAGCAAAGTGCTGCTTTATTACATAAAGACAGAACATGGGGAAACAGACGGGTGACGAGACATGGCGTGGTTAACTGAAAATACTGAAGACTGATACTAAAGACGGACAGGAGAAGAGACGGAACCACGGCACAAGTAACAGTAAAACAATCACGGACAAAGACAGGCACAAAAGGATCCCTATTTATAGGGCTAGACGTTAGGGTAAACAGGTGAGACGATCAGGAGAGAGAACAATAGGACAGGTAATCACAAGACACACGAACAAGCAGGCTTCTCGGGTTCACCTGCCAGCACCTTCCTCAGGCCTAGCAGGGAACAGTCCAGCAGTTCCTGACACACATGAACACATTTTAACTGGATTGAGAAATAAAACAAAACCCAGAAAATCTGGTTAGACAAAACTTACATTTATGAAAATGTTTCCAAAAATGTTCTAACTTTGTTTCTACACTCTAATAATAGGCTTTGGAAGAGACAGACCTAAGTTGCTGTTATACTGTATAGTTTTATCCATTTTTTCCAAACTTGGAACAATACTGTAACTTAGTCTCTAAAAATTTGTGGTGAGTATACTAGTAAAAAAAAAAAAATTCTCCTCTTTGAAAAATTCATCTTCAAAAGTCAAATCCAGCATGCTTTTCTAGGAAGAAATAAGGTGGTGTAATGCACTCTTATGGTTGACTGGATTTCTTACATAAGAATCATATAAACTTTTTTAATTACATTTCATTTAATTACCTTAAATGTTGATGAATGTTCATGAAGTTAATAAGACAAAAATAAATGCTCTTTGCTGAAGACTGCCAATGTGTAATGAGATGACTCAAGAGGCAGAGAGAATCGAATGCCACTTTAATAAGTCCAGGCAGGCAGAAGGCAATATAGGCAGGCAGAAGGCAATATAGGCAGGCAGAAGGCAATATAGGCAGGCAGAAGGCAATATAGGCAGGCAGAAGGCAATATAGGCAGGCAGAAGGCAATATAGGCAGGCAGAAGGCAATATAGGCAGGCAGAAGGCAATATAGGCAGGCAGAAGGCACTATAGGCAGGCAGAAGGCACTATAGGCAGGCAGAAGGCACTATAGGCAGGCAGGCAGGCAGGCAGGCAGGCAGGCAGGCAGGCAGGCAGGCAGGCAGGCAGGCAGGCACACTTACGGCACATAAGCCTTACAGTCTTCATACTCACCGCTGTTACTGGCGAGTGAACTCTTTAAATACGCATCGGGAGATTGGGTGCAGATGGTGTAATTAGTAATCAGGAGACTGAGAATGGGGAAGTACTGTTGGGGCCGGCGTGCCCGTGACGCAATGGTTCAAAATTTCCTTCTTTTAGTGTTTTAATTAATCATTTTTGTAGATGTAACATATAGTTGTGACTAATCTCATTTCTTCCTTTTCTTTATTAAGATGTACTGTCAGTATTAGTCATGTTGAGGGTGACGAAATGAAACACTAAAATAAAAATAAAATGAATACAGGTCTATAGCTTGCTCTAAAATGTCATAAATAAATGATGCAGAAAAGGAATCAGTCCATTTAGTCATCCTTCTTTAAAATTAAAGAATAGCATGGCATTCTGAATGGTTTGTCTACTGTGTGTGGTATTTAATAGCACCAGAACAGATCTTGTCAGGTCTAATTCATCTGATTTGTCTGATTCATAGTGCACTTACAAGACAGACATGGGAGAAATATCTGTGTGCCGATGTTTTAATAAAAAGCAAAAAGACAAGCAGAGTCCAAAATATGGTTCAAAATCAGGCACAATAATAATAATAATAATAATAATAATAAGAAGAAGAAGAAGAAGAAGAAGAAGAAGAAGAACACTAACAAAAACAACAATAAACAATAATAAACAGTGGCAGAAGGTTACCCAAAGATCAAATACAAAAAGAAGCAAGGGTTAGAAGATGTAAAGGCAAAGAGAAGAATACAGCTGGAATACACAAGTGAATGACATAGATTCATAATGTGACAATATTCATTAGCATAGAAACAGGAACTCTAAACAGGATGTGACAGGGCTGTGATTATGCTGGTACGCTGATAAGTATGACCTCTGTTGGCAGGGAAGGAAAATGTAATTATTGCAGACCTTGTTTTTGTGTCTTTTTCTCCATGAAAAAGAAGTTAACAGCAAGCAATCATATAATCTTACAATTTTGCAGGTGCTCTCTGGTGTGTGCTTTTTCAGGCTTTTTCAGGGTGTGGTTCCCTGAAATATCAAAAACATCAGAAGCATTCAACTGCAGTTTGCTAAGGACACTGAAAGTGTGCAATATCTTTTTTGTGTTAATACAGTATACTCTGTGTGTGTGTGTGTGTGTGTGTGTGTGTATGTGTGTGTGAGTGAGAGAGAGACTCTGATGACAATCTCATTCTTGTCTTCTAAATTCAAGGAGAAATTAAAAATAGTGAGTTATGACTTGGCATTTTAACTTGAGGTTAATATGACGCCGTTTTATTGGAACTTGTGGGGAGATGTTTCGCTCATCATCCCAAAAATATTTGGAGAGTGTTTCATTTGCTAATGTTTATGGTGATTCTAGTAAATAATACAACAGTAAAAAACACTGAAAAAAGGGCAGAAACAATACGAGCTGCTCTCTGTTGGTTAATCATCAGAGCATTTTGCCAGACAGGTTTTGGCTGCTTTATTCTTGTGGCAGATATCAGCATGTGTGATTCACACTGTTGGCTAAACAATACATCATGAATGAGGCCATTGATGAGGCTTTTGATGTGTATGGCCCTAATCATAAGTCCTTCATTAGTCTGCAGACATTGTTTCTCTTGCGACTGTTCTATGGGTTTGATGATTTCTAATGTTGAGATGCTTTCTTGGATGTTTGGGGCACTGTCACGTACATTACATGTACGTACATTACATGATTTTAGAATATCCACATACAGCTGAGGCCTGGGTTCATGAGTGATGCAGAATCTGAACAGGAGAGATAGCTTTGTGTTGTGTGATTATATCTGTCTGCTTTCTTTGTGTGTGTGTGTGTGTGTCTGTGTGTGTGTGTGTGTGTTTGGGGTGAGGAGGGGCTTGGTTTAAATGCCAAGCTGCATGCCTGTGATATTTTTGAGAACATTATGATTCTGTTCAATGAAGGTTTAATGATGAGGCTGGAATCACAATCCTATTTGCACAAACCACATATCTGATGAACCAAAGATTATTAAGATTATTCTTCACTGAACTGAATTTGAACCCACATGAATGCCGCCATAGATTTATATCCATATTTCTGTATAAATAGAAATAGACAAGTTAAGCTTATATGGTTATTTATAAAAGGTGTTGAATGCATAAAAAAGAAAGAAAAATTATGCTGGTATCTGTACCTGTTAAGAGTTGTCATTCATTTTCAGAGAAATAAAATTTACACACCTCTACTCAGTATTTAGCAATGACTTATCTTTGTCATGATTTTTAGATTTACATTAAAACAAGCTAACTGCCTGCAAAAATGTGATAGGAATGTACAAAAAAAAAAAACTATATAGTTTACAGTGGCGTCTTAAATTTATTCAAAACATCAACAGCAAAACACAACTGATGCACATTCTTTATTCTTCCTTTCCTAGAAGTAGAGAAAAAAAGATTTTGTGTGGTTAATTAAGAGAAGGTTTTGCTCTGAGGAAAGTGACTTGATCATATCTGGTGTCATAATTACAACTCTTAAATATGAACATCCCAGGATCATCCTAGATTTGAACGTAGTTATTTATCAACCTTGATGAGATGGAACATGTAAAACTTGTTACAGTGAGATCAGCAGCAGACAAGCAATATTTACTTAATTTATTAGCTTTGGTTCGATGCCCAGAATCCAGACATACCTAAAGCTTCATATATATTTGTGTCTGAAAAATTACAAGCCAGTCTGATGGTTCCTAGCAGCATTTTTGGTTCTGGTTAGGGTGTCCTTCAAAATAGAAATTTGTAGTAAAACCACAACCTCAGGTAAGGGTGGTGTATTTGCAGGTTAGCACGAAAAAGGTAATACTTTTTATATTTAATAGGTTTCTTATGTTTACTTCTAAAGAGCTAATAGTTTCTTTTTATAGATGATGTTCTTTCTAGGTTATATTATTATGCTTAACACCACCAGCTTCCAGGAACAAGCTGCCTTCTCGGGTGCCTTTGGATGGGTTATTGTGTCACAGTGTGGGCAATAATTGGATTGTGTCTTTTCCCTGCAGTGACATGAGCTTTCAACAATTGTACATGGTCCATAACACTTTGAACTAAAACTGTGCTGCATGTACATATATTAAAAGCTGTGCATAGTGCAGCGCCTATGACACACAACTAATTATCCTCGGTATAAAAAAGCAGCCTTTTTGTTTTGCTTTTGGCTTGATTATTTCATCACATTGTTGACTTTAATTGGATCGTGTCCTTACAGTTCTGAATCACCGACAATGCTTTGACAATAATTTAGAAAGCTTTTCATTAGGCTATTTGCAGTGGGACTTGTTGTATAATAACATAAAAAAGAGACTTTAAATGTCATTATTCAAAATGAACCCTAACATGTAAAGTTACATGAGAAGAGTAGGAGAATATTATGGTATTAACATGATAAGGGTTAGTGGCAGAATAAACTGTATTCCTCATAGCTTTATTCATTCCCCTCGCCGCAATTTCTCTCCCCTATCACACAACAGCCATCAGCCAGGGAGAGCAAGGCAAACAGGCGCTTCTTCCAGGACACATGAAACCAACCTCTGCATATTTTTGAACAGTGTCAAAAGGCAGCGTAACACACTTGTTCTGCATAAACAAGCTCACAAAGGACCACAATTCAAGTGGAAGGTGTCTCGTGATTGACAGGGAAGAAAGCATATGCCATCCATCCTAAGCCCATTCATCCCCCATCCATACACTTATCTATTGTGCCATTTGGCCGCCAGTTTATCCAATTTATAAGCTGCTGCATAGGATTGTGTTGTTAAAAATAAAAAAGAAGTGATTATTGAGTCAGGGGATTAAAATACATCATTGTACAACAAAAGCATCATGTACAATCACTTCTGATGTATCCCTTTTTATTATCCAGTCCAAGTTTTTAATAAACACATTATGTAAAATATTAAATAATTGGGTCGTTTCTGTTTCTCTAATTCCTAGTAACAATAGCAAACTTCACTCAAACTTCTTGGTGGTTTGGTACCATTGCATCCCAGGGGAAAAAACCTTTTAACTAAAAATGAAAATTAATAACACGTCAGGGTTCACCAGCCACTGTGGTTAATTGTATTCACAATTAGTAGTCAGATGCCATTTTTTTAAAAATAAATCCTGCTCATTTAGATATTGAATTACATAAGTGACAGTCTGGAACCAAAAATGACGTTATACTAGAGAGCTATGCAGGAAAAAACAAACTAAACCTATAAGCTAGCGAGCTTATAAATATGGTCTAAGAGACTAAGATGGTCCAAAATGGTCTCTCAGGGATGACAATGTCACTATCCAATAGAGCATACAGGGCTAACCGAATGACTCGATAAATAGGAAAATAAGTCATAGCATTCACAGTCACCAGATCTCAAACTTTTTGAACAGCTATGGGAGATTAGCTGCAATGTGTTAGCCAGCAGCTTCCACCATTATCAATACACCAGCCGAGGGAATAACTTTTAGAAAAATGGTGTTCATCCAGAACAGATCCAGAGATTTGGAGAACCTTTACCAAGGCGTAGTGAAGCTGCATAGTGTAAATGTGGTGGCTTACATTGACCCAACAGCTTACTATGTTATTTTATTTTGTTTTTTCCTTTAGTTTTTCACTGATCAGGAAAAGATAATAGATCTGATTAATATGGAAACTATGACACTGTCAGTCAGGATTTTGTCACCTGCAGTGTCAAAATGTTATGTTTTCGGTGTAAACACTTATTGTGACAGACTTAACAAAATGACATATGTTATGACAGAATAACAGTTAAGAAACATAAATCTTTATGGAACTAACAATTGAGAGCTTTATTAAAGAAAAATGCATTTTGTGAGAAAAGGTTGTTAAGCTTATAGATAAAGACTCAAACAATGCTAACAATTCACTGAACATTTAATAATGAACAATTTTCGATTCACTTCTACACAGAATATGAGTCAACCTACATCCACATTTAAAAAATGTCATCATTAAGCTTCAGTATTGCTTTTTCCTGGTTAGGATGGCAGTGGATCTGTAGCATTTCCCAGGAAACCTGGGCACAGGGTGCAAATCCACCCTGAATAGGATGCCAGTCTATAGCAGGGCTACCATAAAGACATACATTGACAACTAGGGGCAATTTCAAATCGGTTCAACATACATTTCCAGGTGTATATTTTATGAAATATAGCAGTGTAATTTCTGCCCAAGGTGTGGGAAAAAAAACGTAACATGATAGTAAAACATAACATGATTTTTGGACAGTGATTATTTTACAGTGAATAGCTGTAATTATCAGCCAAGTCCAGCCTGACACCACCAGCAACAGAGCCTTTCATTTTGTTCACAGCCCTGCCAACTAGCTGAATCTGTTTCAAGTGGATAAAAAATGATTTGCCATTGGCATTGGAACAATATAATTTATGATGTGTGGTTCTGTAGGCATAATGTGTAGTGTTGTTGCATCACAGATCCAAGGTCCCCAGTTTGAACCTCAGCTCTGTTTAGTATTTGTGCGATTCTCTTGGGTTTCCTCTTTGTTCTTCAGTTTCCTCCTACTTTCCAAACACAAGCAGGCTGCACTAAATTGCCTGTAGATGGAGGGCATGACTAAGTATCTGCAAGGTGTCCTGGCATCCCACCTGGGGTGAATACTCATTGTGCTCAGTGTTCAAAGGATAGGCTCCAGATTCCAGGTTTAGTTAATGATTGTATGTAATGGGGGTTATACTGTATCATTAATGCTAGAATATCTGTCATAGGTTCTATATTTTGTTTATTTTATTTTATTTTATTTTTTTTCCCCCTTGAAACAGTCACCGTGCTTGCCAGCAGTATGATGATGGAGGGCTGCCCACTCGGCCAGTTCCCCTGTGGGAATACCAGCGTGTGCCTGCCACAGGTGCTCCAATGCAATGGTCACAGAGACTGCAAGAATGGAGCAGATGAAGATCATTGTGGTAATTATGTACATTAGGGGCATAAAGATTCATCAAGTCACTTGTCTTGATATGTTATTTAATGACTACAACAAAATGTGGTAATAAAAAATTGACAGCTGATATGAATCACACTGTATTGCTTTGTCTCCTATTAATTACTAGTTATCAAATTAATGTGTTTTTCTCAGGTTTATCTCTATGTTTGACTCTGCCCCTTGAAGCTTTTTAATGAAAATCAATAAGTTTGCCAGCCATTGGCTGTTAGCATTGTGTATTTCCCAGCATTATGTAAACAGTGCATTTTGAAACATAATAATTTAGTAAGAGTATTGACTGTATTGTGGTCACTTTATGAGAAACCCCCTTACTAGTACTGGCTTGGACACTCTGTTGTCAGAACAGCCTCAATACTTGGCATGAATTCCACAGTGTTGAAAACATTGCTTTCAGGTTTTGGTCTTGAGATTATTTTTGTCACGTAATTGCTACAGATTTGCCAGATACACTTTCATTCTGCAAATCTTTCAAACTCTTCCAAGACTTATATTCTCAGCTGACAGGAGTGGAAAAGTGGAAGCTCAGTGGTTAAGATGTTTGACCTCTGATTGGAAGGTTGTGAGTTCAAATCTTGGGATCACCAAGTTGCCACTGCTGGGCTCTTGAGCAATGCCCTTATCTCTCAACTGCTCAGATGTATAAAAGCAAGTTGCTCTGGGTCAGGGTGTTGTAAATGGTCTGTCTGCATTCTGAGATGCTTTTTCTTTTTCTTTTCTCTGACCTGCCTCAACAAGACATTTCTGCTTACACAGATGCTGCTTAATATCAGTTTTTATTAGGTTAGAAATGTTTTTATCATAGGATAAAGCTGCTTAATCTGAATTACTTTTCCTTTGTGTAAAAATGCTAGAGAATGTTGAGTATGAAAATCCCAGGAGCTCAACAGTTTCTGAAATACTCAAAGCAGCCCATCTGGCACCAACAATTATGTCACTGAGAAGTTAAAATTAAAAATGTTCTAATGTTTGATGTAAACATTGACCCGTATCTGCATGATTTTATGCATTGTGCAGCTGTTTGGATAATTGCATGCATGAGCAGATGTTCCTAATCAAGTGGCTGATTGAGGAAAGAGAATGAAATTATTAAATGATATTTTCACCAACCCTGTTCTACCTTCCTGCATACTTCAGTTGTCTCAATTTCAACACAGATATACACACTGTACTTTATCAGCTTTACCTGGGTTCCATCTAACAGGTTGTGGGTTGTGGTACTGGATTCCACGGCAACTCCTAGTAACAAGTATAATACAACTTGTAACAAATATTTATTCAACTTGACCAATTTACCTGCATGTGTAACCAAAATGCCAGCTGGCTCAGTTGAAATATCTGTGGCTTTCTGTCCTCAGGTGATAACAGTGGATGGGCTGACATATTTGACCGCACCATTACAAAGAAAGCTGAACCACAGGACCTCACTGATGCCTGCTGTATGTTTATGTCTTTCTCACTGTTTCTTTCTATTAAAAAAAGGTGAAGAGCTTGGTTAAAACTTTCTCTGATCAATATAGTTAAAAATCACATGCTCAGCACACACACCTTTTCATCACACAGCCCACATGCCTTTTTTAAATGATGTAGTACTTTATGTCTTAAAGCATGTTTTGTGTTTGCTGACAGCCATCACTGTGTAAATAGTCATGCATCACAATACTTCTTGGTCCCAGTGGGTGGATAAAGCAGCAGCAGAGCTGCCTTTTAGTATTCATCGCTGTGACTACAGCTTCACAAATTAACCTGAACTTGTAAGTGTGCATGTGCCTGGTGATTTCTTTCAGCTCTTCAGCAGTATCCAGAGAGCTGCGACTGCACCAAGACAGAAGTGGAATGTGTGGGGGTGAACTTGCGTATCGTGCCTCTCCTCTCCTCTAACGTGACTTGGCTGTATGTACTCTTCTCATTGAGATTACCATTTCTTTTTTTGTGTGGCAGATAATTAGGACAAGTCCCACTGGAATGCATCTTTTCTTGTTTTGTTTTGTTTTGGCAATACAGCTTGGAGTTAGATAAGAACATCTATGTCTTACACTGAGATATATGCCATTTGGATGGGGTGTTATCTATTTGGGAATTATGTCCTTATTTGGTTCACTTCATTTCCGATTAAATTCAATAGCCCATATAACAATAGACACTAATAGTCACAAAGCAGCTTTACTGAAATCTGCATGAAATCACCCTTAGATGACATGGGGGGAAAACCTTTAGAGCTTCCTCTCAGCTGTTTCCTATAAAGTTACACACTGCTAAGTATGATAAAAAAATATGCTTTCATGTGAGTCTTTATGAATACAGCAACAGCTTTTAGGTGAAAGTTTACAATATATTTTTCACTAAAGCAAGGACTTTTGGGAAGTGCAATTCATTTAACTGCATTCTGAATGAGATATATTAAATCTTTTTCAGAGATGAATAATAGTAACACAGTAATATCTTATTTTTTCCATTGTGCTGTATCACTTCTCAGGTCCCTGAAGAGCAATGACCTTAGAGAGCTTCCTGATGATGTCTTCTCTAAATATACTGACCTGCAGCGACTGTGAGTATCCACAAAGCATTCATCTCAGTATTAAATCAAAGAAACCAAAAGGTAGTGTTCACTGTAGTCAAAGATTAATGATGATGTGTTTATGAAGAAGGTTTATTTACATGTACTTTTATAGCATTTGGAAGAAACCCTAATCCAGTGTGAATAATTGAGGAGATTTGTAGGCTGCATTGAAAAAATACACTCACTATCGCCTTTATTAGGAACACGTGTCGGCTCATTTATGCAGTTACAAATCATTCAGTCAGGTGGCAGCAGCACAATGCATAAAATCATGCAGATGCAGGTCAAGAGCTTCAGTTAATGTTCACATTAAACATCAGAATGAAGAAAAAGTCTGATCTCTGTGAATTCAATTGTGGCATGGTCATACATCAAGTCTGTAGGGTTTACACAGGATGGAGCAGCAGGTCTGAGCAGAATGAGCTCTATGACAAGAAGTCTATAGTAATACAAATAACCATTTTTTGCACCCGTGGTGAACACAAAAGCATCTCAGAACAAACAACACACAAATATTGAGGTGGATGGTCTACAACAGCAGAAGTCCACTCCTGTTAGAATCTGAGACTATTACTGGTAAAGATTAACCCATACTGGACCTCTTTAATCAACAAGACATTTTCACCCAAAGAACTGCTTCTCACTCAGTGCTTTTTTTATTTTTCACACTATTTTCCAAACTTTTGAGACCCAAAAAAACAAAATTGGCCTTGTGATTATAATACTTTTGGACAGGAATATATACTACATGACCAAAACACCATGGACACCGAACCCCAACTCCCCTATGTGGTTCTTCCCCAAACTGTTACCAAAAAGTGGAAGAACACAATTGTCTAAAATGCCTTGTATGGTGTAGCATTACAGTTTCTCTCAAACCTGAGCACATAGGATTAACTGGAACTCTGACTGCATACCAGGCCTCCTTCAGATTAATATAGTTTGAAATAATTGCCTACCCTCATATATATACCCCGATGTCAACCACACTGATCATCTTTGGGATGAATTGGAATACCAGTTGCACCCCTCCTTACCTGACACCAGTGTCTCCAATATTTGGAGGTTATTGTAGCAGCAAACTGCGATGGACTGGCGACCTGTCCAGGGTGTACCCCTGCCTTTCGCCCAGTGTGCGCTGGGATAGGCTCCAGCAGACCCCCGTGACCCTAATTAGGAATAAACCGGGTATAGACGATGGATGGATGGATGGATGGATGGATGGATGTAGCAGCAAAGGGGGGGTGGACTAAATCTGGACTATATGAGTCTGATGGTCTGATGTCTACAAATATTTCACCATATTGTATATAGTATGTGAAGTCTGAATATTAAGAAAAATTCAATTTTAAATATTTAAAAAATAAAAATATTAAATATCTACAGCTGCAGCTGTAAGCCAACATGTTTGGCAGCATGCATTTCAAATTTCTTTGGTGTTTCTGCTTTCCAACACATGATTTGGGTCAAAAGCTATGTAATATTCCTGGATTTATTTGTGTTTTGAAGATACACACATAGTATATAGCCTCTAAATCACCAATAAGGCATTAGTGTCAAAGTCTTTTTCCCAGCTCAGTCCCTTAAATCTCAAGTGGTTTAGAGAATTTATTATGTACTGATGATAATGCTCAACATATGAAGAATGTGATCTGTCCTTTTCCAGTCTGATGTGATAAATAGCTAATAGTTGAAGATAATTTACTTACTTAAATAGTACACCTAATCCACACAGTTTTCTTTCTATAAATTTTTTGTTTTGCTGTAGAAAGATAAAGTGCTTTAGTTTGTCTGAAGCTGAGTCTTGCTGCATTGTCTGAAAACATACAAAAAGAAAATTAAACCCGGAAACATAATTTCCTGATTATAGAGCTGTGTGCAAAAAAAAAGGTCTGCATTTTATGAAGCACTTACATAACATATAGGAATATTACATAAAACATGATCCCTTCCATCCGTCACTGATCAAGTGACTTGAATAGTTAATGACTTCTTTTGCACAGAGTCGGTCTATATGTTGTTTGTCTGCACTGTCTTGTCTTGTCATCCTGTGCATTTCTGTTGTATGTCTAGTTTTTTACTAAAGATTGCACCTTAAGTATAGTTTAGTTTTATCTCTGTGTTTAGCTCTATGTTTGTCTGCGTCACTGCACTTTGTCTGTTATGTGTAGCACCTTTGGTCTAGGAGGAACGTTGTTTCACTTCACTGTGTACTGCATCAGCTATATATGGTTGAAGTGACAATAAAGCTTCTTTGACTTTGACTTGACTTGACATCCCACTTTTTGGCCCTGATAAAATGAATAATTTCAGGGCAGTGTCCTGTTAGTAGAGCTTTAATTAGTTGAATGCATTTCATGATTCAGTACACTACATGCCATCATTACAAATAAGTTTCTATTCTTTAGTTGGGAAGTTATTTTTTTATTTTGTCTCATTTCTCTTAGTTGTAATATAGTTTCTTATCTGTCTATTACACTTTGTCCCAGAACGTTTTCAGTTTTGTTTTGTTACCTGGTCTTTCTGTTCTTAAGGCTTACCATACTTCTGATAAAACATTGTTTAGTGTGATCAGCCTTTTTACAATATGGCATTCTCTTCTTCTCTGACATTGTTTCTGACAAAATCCGTTTTATTTTGTGAGATTTATTTTCATCCTCAATGTGGCTTTTCTTTACAGAGATTTATATTTAGAATTTACTGTAGACCTTTTGTTATCATTCTTATCTATGAACTGACAGAGGAATATATTATGAACTGACAGAGGAACACCTTGCAAAGTAACTGTTTCTTAATTTTTGATTCCTTGAATTTAGGCACCTTTCAGGTCAAGTAATGCTACAGATTCCTTTTACCATTGTCTCAACAAACCACTGCCTACAAACATTGCAGCACCGGACTCCAGTTCCTACTGCACAGCTACACTCATACATTCACAGTCGCTGGACTTTTGATTACACCTCACGTGTTCACACGCTCACTGCTCACCTTTAAAAATCTCTTTTAGGTTCAGTCACATTGCAAAGTATACAGTCAGTTTCCTTTTGTTCATGCATAGCAAGTCATTGATATTGTTTTTGCTCTACTGGTTCAGATATTTTGCTGTCCATTGTTTTGACCTTGCCTGTTCTTTACATATTCCTTTTGCTGATCACCTGACCTTTTGTTTTTGAGCCTAAAACTTTGTTTGCTGCGGTTTAGTAAAACAAGATTACCAGCACTGGCATCCTCCTCAGTATTGTGTTTGTGACAAAAGAACTATGTTAATCCACAGTTACTGAACAATTCACTTGATATGAACATACACACCCTCAATCTACTCATAGTTATTCATTCATCTTCAGTAACCACTCTATCCTGGCCAGGTTCACAGTGAATCTGGAGTCTGTCTGGCACAAGGCATTCACACATTCATTCACATCAAACTGTAGCCAATCCTCCTACTGACTTGTTTTGGGGTGAGGGGGAAAACCCTGAGAACCAAGTCAAAACCAACCTGGATATGGAGAGAACATGAAACTCAATAACCTGAGCCCTGTACCAGGAGCTGTGGGCAACAACACTACCTGCTGTTCTGCCTTCATGATACTAAACTAAACCGTATTATACTAAGGCATTGTTTTATTTAAAACACACCAATAATATGCTCAAATTATTCATCCAGTATTAATCATATTATTTACTATCCCCTATTAATAGTTAAAGAGCCCTGAATTCAAATTATTCCCTTTAGATGTATGAACATTAGTTAAATATCAGCAATAATTATCACTTCCAAAAAACATTTTACTAAATGTTTTTTCCCAGGAATATATCAGTAAGTAAAGCTTCAATAGTCACATGCAGAAAATTCAGAAAATTATCCACCCTCAGTTATCAAGACTTATTTTAAAGGAGGACACCCCCCCCCATGATAAATGAACAAATAATAACAAAAAGAAATCTTTAAAATCCCCCAAATTCTTACAAATGTACTAGAAACAAATTTTTACAAGTTTTGTATATATATATATATATATATGTATATGTATATATATATATATATATATATATATATATGTATATATATATATATATATATATATATATATATATATATATAAATACACACACACATTGTAATTAGTTTCAGATTAAAAACAATGATTTCAGCAACTACCCACATTTTAACATGAATCACCCCACAATTTGTATTATTGTTTTTATATGACAGACTATTATGCCTCTGTGGTATGTGCATACAAGTTCAAGTGATGAAGGCTTTAACTCACAACTTCTAGGATTTAAAGGATCTGTGGCTAACATCTTGGTGCCAGATACCACAGCTTCAGAGGTCTTGTGGAGTCTATGCCCTGACAGATCAGATCTAAACACTCATATAAATAACAAAGAACTTACATAAAGGACATATAAATTAGAAAGTACACTAAAATAAAGCTAAACAGATCAATATTAAACAGTACTTATTGTTAAGCGAAAACAATCATTAAACAATTATTGTAATATGTGTTAGCTTTTGAGTTAATTGTGGTTTGTAAGTAAGCATTATATTATGGTGAATTTTGAGTTTTTAATCTAGTGCCTTCACATAACAGGATGTGATTAAGCTTTCTTTGTATAATTCTCTCTTCTGCAGGTTTCTGCAGAACAACAGCATTCACACAGTATCCAGCCGTGCGTTCAGCGGCTTATTCAGACTGAGAAAACTGTGAGTCCTTTTTATTCAGTTTTTTTATAAGAACAATAGATATGGTTAGTATGGATATTTTTATACAGTTAACTGAGGGAGGCAACAACAACACATGCTAATCCACTCTCTTTATGCATCACTTCATCTATGTGTCAATTCTCCCACTTTCAAGAGCTAAAACTGCTATACAAAAAAAGCCATCTAACAGCTGGAATTCAGTGGAAACTGGGAAAGTTGTTTTTCAGAGCTCCTACATGATTGAAGAGATGTAGGTCTCCACTTGTGTTTTCTCTGTAATTAGATTGAATTGCTAAACCTCGGTTGAGTAGTACATCAGGATGAGTCTGAGAGTGAAGTAAGTTGCAAACCTAAACAAGTGGACTAAAAGAAAAAAAAAACACTTTCCCTGGTGTTTATTTTATCCTGAGTGCTAAACTAGTTAAGCTAAAAGCATAATAGCTAGCTTGTTATCTAGAAGGAAGCATAGATAGTGAGCGAGCCAGCTTATATTCTTCTATGAAATGAAGCGTACATGTAGCGTACTTCATCTTGCGCCACAAAGAAATCCCACTACTGGCTTTGGTGGACTATGTTTGCATTTTTATCAAAGACAGGACAAGAATTAATACACATTGCAAACTCAGTTCTGTAGTCTCTGCCTCACTCATATCCAAAGCTGTTCTGAGCAACATTTACTAATAAACTCTTTCTTTCTTTTTTTTACATACAGTGTCACATTTCACTTATTTCCATCAAAACATGCCTCACATTACACTGTACCACACACACACACACTTAGAAACATTCAATACAATGCACATAGATTCAATATAGTAACATGTTATATACATCATTCTTTGGAAAACTACATTTCAGTCTAAACATATAAGTAAGTAGCCTTTATTTTTCACATATATATTACTGCACAGTGAAATTCTTTCATCACATATCCCATCTTTGGGGGTTGGGGTCAGAGCACAGGGTCAACCAGGATACAGTAGCCCTGGGATGGTTGTGGGCCTTGCTTAAGGCCCCAACAATGGGAGTTTGGCAGTGCTGGGGTTTGAACCCCAAACAACCCCAGAACCTCCAGACAACAATCTAGAGCCTTGACCAACTGAGCTACCACTACCCCATATAGTGATCATATAGTGGTAATATTGTTGAAATACCTGCAATTTATTAAATACAGGACAAGGATTAATACAAATTACTAACACATCCTTAGTTCTAACACATCCTCAGAGTGTGAAAAGAGCGAAAAGTGCCCCCGTTAACCCTGCACTTGTATCTGATCAACTAATTTGAAAATACATGGCATTTTCGACAAAATATACTTTAACAAAGTAAACTGCATGATGTTTTAAGAGCTTAAAGTTTGCTGGAATGATCACAAGACTTAAAACACTGCATACATATAGTTCTGTCTGAATGATGTGGATGAAAGATTAATAATAGCCCCAAAGCTCTTCATTGTATGATGCAAGTTGCAGATAATGTTGGATGTTTCATCAGAGCAGTAGCACTGAGGAAGGGAATAGAGGGATATATTTGTGTAATGTTTATCTCACTGTGCCATAATCAGAGTAAAGTTTCAAATGTGTAGTGAGGAGCTAATATCAAAATAAACGTATACATATCTTGACTTCAAAGCTGCTCAGAGAGTTGTGTGAGAATTGGAGGGTCATTGCATCAGTTACATGAGATTCTCAGCTTAAGCCTTAGACTACTGTCTGACAGTTTAATATAACCACAGTATGTCATGATGAAATTCCTGTTTTTTCACAAAACACAACTCATTTGCATATTCTAAACGCACAAAATGTGTGACATAAGGCTAATCTGTGGATTTAAGGATAAAATATTAGTGTAACATTGGACTTAATTTGCCTGCTTATGTTTTCAACTCTGAATAAAGCCCAACTCGGCTGAAATTCATTGAATTAAATATGCCTCCTTCTATCCTACAGTGAGAGAAAAAAATATTTGATCCCCTGCTGATTTTGTACGTTTGCCCACTGACAAAGAAATGATCAGTCTGTAACTTCAATGGTAGGTTTATCTGAACAGTGAGAGACAGAATAACAACAAAAAAATCCAGAAAAACACATTTCAAAAAAGTTATACATTGATTTGCATTTTATTGAGTGAAATAAGTATTTGACCCCTTTGCAAAACATGACTTAGTACTTGGTGGCAAACCCTTGTTGGCAATCGCAGACGTCAGACATTTCTTGTAGTTGGCCACCAAGTTTGCACACATCTCATATCTCAAGGAATTTGGGCCCATTCCTCTTTGCAGATCCTCTCCAAGTCATTAAGGTTTTGTGGCTGACCCTTCAGCTCCCTCCACAGATTTTCTATGGGATTAAGGTCTGGAGACTGGCTAGACCACTACAGGACCTTAATGTGCTTCTTTTTGAACCATTCCTTTGTTGCCTTGGCCGTGTGTTTTGGGTCATTGTCAGGCTGGAATATCCATCCACGACCCATTTTCAATGCCCTGGCTGAGGGAAGGAGGTTCTCACTCAAGATTTGACGGTACATGGCTCCGTCCATCGTCCCTTTGATGCGGTGCGGTTGTCCTGTCCCCTTAGCAGAAAAACACCCCCAAAGCATAATGTTTCCACCTCCATGTTTGACGGTGGGGATGGTCTTCTTGGAGTCATAGGCAGCATTCCTCCTCCTCCAAACATGGCGAGTTGAGTTGATGGCAAAGAGCTGGATTTTGGTCTCATTTGACCACAACACTTTCACCAGTTCTCCTCTGAATCATTCAGATGTTCACTGGCAAACTTCAGATGAGCCTGTACATGTGCTTTCTTTAGCAGGGGGACCTTGCGGGTGCTACTGGATTTCAGTCTTTCACGGCGTAGTGTGTTACCAATTGTAATTCTGGGCTGATTCCTCGCCGTTCTCATGATCATTGAAACTCCATGAGGTGAGATCTTGCATGGAGCCCCAGACCGAGGAAGATTGACAGTCCTTTTATGTTTCTTCCATTTGGGAATAATCGCACCAACTGTTGTCACCTTCTCACCAAGCTGCTTGGCGATGGTCTTGTAGCTCATTCCAGCCTTGTGTAGGTCTACAATCTTGTCCCTGACATCCATGGACAGCTCTTTGGTCTTGGCCATGATGGAGAGTTTGGAATCTGATTGATTGCTTCCTTCTGTGGACAGGTGTCTTTCATACAGTTAACGAGCTGAGATTAAGAGCACTCCCCGAGAGTGCTCCTACTGTAATCTCAGCTCGTTACCTGTATAAAAGACACCTGGGAGCCAGAAATCTTTCTGACTGGTAGGGGATCAAATACTTATTTCACTCATTAAAATGCAAATCAATGTAGAACTTTTCTGAAATGTGTTTTTCTGGATTTTTTTTGTTGTTATTCTGCCTCTCACTGTTCAAATACACCTACCATTAAAATTACAGACTGATCATTTCTTTGTCAGTGGGCAAACGTACAAAATCAGCAGGGGATCAAATAATTTTTTTCCCTCACTGTATATCTATCAGCTTGTGAACTGTCCTGATAATCCCACATATCTGTTATAGTGCTCACATGTTTGTGTCATGGTGTCAACCCAATGTGATATTGGGTTCCACCAAACGTATTATCACGCCATGGACTTTTATCATCTAATCAGTTTGCATGTTGTATACCTGCAAAACACTTTCTTGTACAGATGTTTCATTCCTGAATGATTACATTTGGTGAAGGAGTTACTGAAATGAAAGAGGATGATATCAGTCTATTGCCATGCACTGACTTATTGTCCTGACAAGTTCTTGACCTTTATAGACCCAAGTTTGACTTACTGTGGCATAATGACAAAGTATGCTGTCAGTAGTAGGAAGAACACACTGAATATTATATGCCTAACATCCCTAGAATCCTAGAGTTTGTCCAATCTAAAAGACACATTATCTGATCTGCTCAGGGAAAAACACAAGCAAGGTTTGCCCTAGGAAATAACTGAGGTAATACTAGTAGACAACGTCATCAACCATGCATGAGAGCAGCTTTTCTTGTTCATTATCTCATTGACAGAATTTTTCAGTGAATTAATATAAGAATAAGGATTAAAAAAGGAAAAGAAAACTTCTTTTAGATTTATTTATACACTTAACACTATTTCCTTCCTGTCAAAATCTTCAAACGTTCACTGATGCAGACCAGAGCACAAAGCTGACTGCTGCAACAGCAGTTCGAAGATCTCAAAGTGGTTCTATCCATTGCAGTGCCATGGGTCATGGGCTGTCCACACTTTTTTTGATGATTGATGTTATACAGAAAACATCAAGCCAGTAATTCATATATGTGTTTAGTATATAAACAGCATTGAGTTTCCACTATTATTCTTTATTTGGTAAAATCTATGCTATTCTTTCCTATTAGATGCATACAGCATAGACACATCTGTGTGTTCTTTCTTCTGATGTGAATGTTTATTCTGAAAAGAGTGTTTTGGAATCACTTAATCATTTTGCTCAATGTAACAACTAGGCAGCATATCAGGAAGAGAACACAGCGGACCAAAGGTCTTTTATTTGTGGTTGTGCCTTCAGCATTAAAGTCAGTCAATAACACATTGTTGCAGCTTTCCAGCTCACTAAACATTTTCTGCTGAGTTTTGTCTTTTACTCTGCTTTCAGCCTAAACATACAGCTTACTGCTCAGAGAGAGAGAGAGAGATCAAGGGACAATACAGCTCAGATGTGCCTCGTTAATCACTATTTCTCAAGTTGTTCCCCAGTACCTCCTTAATAAGGACACACAATAAACCACACATGACCTGCTTCAACCACAATACTCTACATTATACAAAATGTGATATAAAGTGTGCATAGTTTTAAGAGCATAGAGAAGGCCAGTTTCCAGATCTTGTGGAGTGGATCATTTGCTTGTTTCCTTGCTATGTACTAAAATCAAAGTCATCACCTTGTGACGGTGACCCTTGCTATGAAGTCTATAAAAGATCTCCAATATGTCACACTCGTGCTCTGGCCATTCTTGCCAACCCAAGTGATCCAGGTGACCTGGCAATTATTTTGTATTTGGGTTATGCCCACAGTCATTTCCTCTAATCTGCTTTCAGATTTAATAAATGCACCTCTTCCAGGCCGCTCCTCTTCCTACTTCTCTTCCTATGGAGGGACCGTTCCTGCATTTATCAACATTCATTTTAGCATAAAGGTTGTGGAATATGTAGATACAAAATAAGGATCTGCTCATACAGGATCAAGATATGATTGTGGTACATGGATATGCATCATGGAGACATGCATATTTAATTCAATTCAATTTTATTTGCCTAGTGCAATGGACATTGTTGCATATCTTAGTACTGCATAACTAGAGAAAAGCTAGACAAGAGAAATGCTCAAAAACCATGTTCGTGCATACTGAAAAAATGCCACACTGCACCAGAGGAAGGCAATGAATGTTGTTCTTTCAGCTGCTCCCTATTTGGGGTCACCACAGCGGATCATTTGGTCCGCATGTTTCAATTTGGCACAGGTTTTATGCCGGATGCCCTTCCTGACACAAACCCTCCCATTTAATCCAGCACTCCAGCACTGAGAGTTAGCTCTTCAGTGGCTGGGTTAGTGCCCTGCCCGGGGATCGAGAGTGCGGGACCCTGCCGCTGGACCACCAGGAGGCTAGGAAGGTGATGAATAGACAGCAATATTTTTTATAGTCTTAGATCATGTGTTGCTAATGTCATTAAAACTACTTCCTTTAAGTATTAAAAATAAGTTTATACATGGGCATAAGCTCACTCATAATTCTAAGCGTGAGCATAAGTATTCAAGCTAGTGACTAGTGATATGTCCTGTACACCATATTTCTTTAGCCTAGAGTTTATTAAACACAGCAACTAGAGCTTCCAAGAAAATTACAAAACACACTACACATCACAACCAGTTCTTCACTCAGTTGTAGAACCACAGTTACATATATAACCTTAAGTCATACTTCCCTTTCTTACAGACAGCCAGGTTTTTTCCTTTGGATCTAGTGAATGCTGTTGTATTGTGGTTTCATAACATGTCCTGATGTGCGCCTTGCAAGATATTATTAGGCATGAAGAAATAGTATGAATACCCTGAGACAGAGAATCATCATACTGTTAATACTGCTACATCTTAAAAAGGTGAATCACTCAGTTGATAGGTAGGTTATTGATGGCAACTTGAGGCAATGCTGTTTTTTAATTGAGGATAAGAATACTTATCATTCTGATAATGCTGTCTGATTCCACATTAGATACCTGAGGTGGAGAATTGCTCATTGTGCTAAGTTTTGTACTCTACTGAGGATAAGAATTGCTCAGACAGTTAACCTGTCTGTACAGGTCCCTGAGTGGTGTAGATTTTGGTGTCTAGAGGCTGACTATTGTGAATATGCTTTCATATAAAGATAATAGCGATGATATTAACAAAAGCTGCATGCCATCTTTCAAAGTAATAAACTGTCTGCCCGAACATGAAATTTGAATTCTCTGTGTATGTTAAGGAGGATTGAATAACTGAAAACTGTCACATCAGGATGTCTCCCAGAATGCTGAAGATAACAAAGTATTTATGACACCAAAAACCAAATGCTTTTACCATAAAAATCTATTTTGTAGCATGTCTGTCCTTTTATTTAACTGCGTAGTCATTGATATGCGGTGCTTAATTTTTTAGGAGTGGAAAAACTTAACATCATTAACCACAAGGCACATGTAGTGATGTGGTGCGATGACAACATTTACTCTGTAAAATCTCTTTCTTAAGTGAGACTTCAACTCTGCAGTAGGTAAACCACTGGCTTCTGGAATTTTCAGTTCCTGGCTATTGGCTTCCTGCAGTGCATTTACTGGCTTTGTGCATTGTCCTGGTAAGCATGCAGTCTGCTGAAGACATCAAATAATGTTTCCTACAAAGAACTTGCAATCTTAGAGCTTCCACATGAGAGCTCAGTAGCATCTGGTTCATCCCTTGTTGTTGGGACTGTCAGGGATGTATAGGAAAGCGTTTTCCATCAGGGATGCTGGGATTTATGCAGCCTAAATGTGAGTGTGCTATGATGCTATGAGCTATGACTTTGGTCATTTTATTTTAAAGGGGCTCTAGAACAAATATCTGATATGCTTTTGGTACATATCTGTAACTAGGTGACTAAATAGGTTGAGTGCACGTCAACAGATACATATAGAGTGTTAAGGTTAATGTGAAAAAAATTATAAATGTAGCTTAAAATAAAAATAATAAAATAAAATATTAAAATAAATAAATAAAAAAAACCTCAAAAACTACTCAAACAATTACTCTGTTTACAATGTTCATATTATTATTATTATTATTATTATTATCCTCAGCACCTGCTTGCTTATAGGACAACTCCAGCACATTTTCTGAATTTTCTCGTTGCTAAAGATAACCCAGAGGTAAACAAAAACAAACAGACTTATTAGAAGTGGAGGAATCAGCTCTGTGCCATAAACAATTGGAATGTGAAAATATGCATCTTTCAAATCCTGTCAAATTTTTGTTTAAAAACCAATCATGTATGTTCACCACTCACCTCACATCTGGTATGCATAGAATACAGAAAGGCATTCATGACTCTGCCGGAGGCAAGCCTAGCATTTCTGCATATGTCATAAACTTATCTTTTTCTTCCAAGTCAGAAAAGTAATTTCTGTTTCAGTGTTATATATATATATACAGTATATGTATGTATATATATATATATATATATATATATATATATATATATATATATATATATATATATATATAGCTTTTTACTTGGATGACTGAGAACAATGAAGCTTGAGCAGAGGTCTGTAAGTGCCGACTTCACTGGGGACAAACAAATCACTGTTAGTAATAAGTAAAATATTAGAATTTTTGTCATCTGTCAGGTGCATCAATGCATGATAGTGCAGATTTAACAATAACACTAACAAGATCATATTTGAATTTATTTCCTCTACAAGAAAAAAAGGAAAGAGGAGACAAAAACATTGCATATTATCAACTGAGAAAATGTGACAAACTAGAACATGACCAACTCGTGTATAAAAGTGTTTCAAATATTTCAATGTTTTTACACCATTGAATAACAGATTTCACAATTTGTCTATGCACGCTAAAATAACTTTTTTATAATTAATCTTTCAATTCAATGTTCTGAACTAGACAAGAAGTTATAATTATTAAGTGAATATCACAGTTGGTCTCAGGTGATTACAAACATATGGGATACTGTGTCTGAAGTCACAAAAATGCCTTAACCCAGTCCTCCATGACCCAGTCCTCCCTGACCCAGTCCTTATCCCAGACCTCCCTGAATTGCCTTAACCTAGTCCTCCAAACTATCCACACATCTATTTTTGTCTATTCTGTGCAAAATGAAATGAGCTCTTTACTCAAAATGAAATATTCCCATCACAATGTGTAAGCTGGTGTCATCATATACATCAGCTATTGGTAAAAGCCTTTAAGTCACATGAACTATTTATTTATCTATATATTTACTAGTGCAAAATGCTTCTATTCTGCATTGTGTTTTAGTGTTTGGTACGCCCTCCTTTTTTTTTTAAATGACAGTGTGCACTCAAGCACTTTTTGGTGTAAAACTTTGGGATCCATTTTAGATCAAATCCACCAGAGAGTCATCTGAACACATGCGTCAGTATAAAAGCATGTCCTTTTGTACAAAGCAATTAACATGGTCCATATCATAAATGTTCTTGCATTTAGATGCAGAATATTAAATACTCAAGAGATTAAACATTTACTTGCCTTGTTTTAAATATTGCAAATTCTAAAATGTTCTGTTTATTTCCATTTAAGATTTTCATTGTTGACAGGATTTAGGATAGTAGGTTGAAGACAAAATCAGTCAAAGTACAAGTAAAAAAGACCTTTAGGATTTGTGGAATCCTGACAACGTTCCTCAGACTGAAGAAGCTGCTCGGCTGCTCAGAGAATGTTGTCTTCAACAATATTTGGAAAATCTGCCTCTCCTTGTCGTATCTTCACTGATGACGATCTCTGTGATTAAAAAAATAAAGATGTTTTCCCAATGGCTTTACTAAAAGACAATCAAGCTTTGACTATTGAAACTTGTGCTAGTGTGGTACAATAATATGTAAACATTTGTGGGACAATGTACTGCAACTGAAACCCACGTTGTGTTATTTTTATTGTGTTTTTTCTTTACAGGTTCCTAAGTCAGAACTACATCGCTGCTTTGAATCCTGATGTATTCAGAGACCTCCATAAATTACAGTGGCTGTGAGTACAGCACATACTTCACAGAAATGGCATTTTAAAGTCCTTGTGAAGTGCCATGAATGTCACAGTGTTATTCAGTGTGTTGATGTGAATTTCCACTGAAACAGAAAGTCAGAGCAGGACATATTCAAGTGGCTACTACCTTTTATAAATAGCCTGTAGCATTTAGCTTACATCACAGCACTAATCTATACTTGATAGCTAGTTAGGTACAGTACACCTCCAATTCTAGAGAGCATTTGATTGGACAGAAAATCTGAAGTACCGAATGATGCCTTCAAATCTGCTGATCTGTATAAATGATAGAGAGAAACTGTACAATGTACAATGTCTTCTAAATGCGAATTTTGTAGTTTATAGTTAACCTTAAGGCTAACTCTGAAACAAAACTTCATTTAATTTCAAGGGAACGTAAGATCAGCTCTCATACACTTTTCAAAAGAAATATTAAATGACAGTTTCGGTAGATCAGTAGCTTCATTTTGCCTCAATCAAACCACATCTAATGGAATAGAATATTACATGAATCAGAAACATTCCACAAAAGTACAGACATTCAAAAATAGTGCTATGACATTAAAATTATACCACTGACATAATTACATATTTTACTGATTTCTGTAGTAAAAAAATGAAAAAGAAACACAAACTATTTTTAATAACACTTGTCTGCAAATGTAATGAATAGTTACTTTATATTTATTGATAGACATTCACACACAATTTGAAATAGTAAATGTGGCATATGTAAGATTTTGGACAATATGCTGTGTAGTACTTATATTACTGCACTCTTCCTTATAAAATGCTTCTAGTTTCTAGAGATATTCTTGGGCAGTCCTGCCTGCACTGTGATTTTCAGTGCTGTTCAGATCGAGACTAAGGGGCCATTTCCAAAGCTTTAGCTTGTGTCTTTATTGAAGTGGTTCATGATGGATTATGGGCTATGTTTTATGTTTCTATGCTCTATGTCGTCCTGTCGTAGACACCAGTCTCTTTTTTAGCTTAAGTATTCTGACTGACTGCTGCTATTTAATAGAATGAGTTGTACCTGTGCAATGTTTACTCTGCCACTGGCTGCCACACAACACAAATCCTGATAGATCTACCGCATAATTAACTGTTGTCAAATTTTTATTTCCTTAAATGTTGTTCCTATTTTTTTCCCAAACAAACCTTTAGTGATTATGGCCAAAAGTTGTCTTTCTATGCATCTGGATGATCTAGATGTTGCATGTATGGTGTCCTTCAGTGCTTCAATGTTTCAAGCACCGCTGTAGAGTAGTAAGGTGCACCACCAATCTTGTCAGCTAAGCTTTTCTGCAGGTTTTCCAGATCTTGTCTTGACTTCCACTGTTGCATCTGTCATTTCTTTGTGACAGTTTAGACAGTAAAAACTGCAGCTGGTCGTGCTTTGATATTTTTTTAATAGCCTTTCTATCTTTTGTAGTCAGCGCCATCGTTAGATCTTCTGTCAGCTGCATAAAAGAGCCTATATTTGTTGAGTGTTAGCACGACTTTTGAAGAATCCGAGACCTAAGACGTCAGTTAAGGCATAACAAGTTCCGAGACTTTACAACTGGAAGGGTGTACAAATCCTTTGGTACATGCCACAATTTTGTTTTCTATAGATTATCAAAGATTAGCCTCCTGGTGGTCCAGTGGCAGGATCTCACGCTCTCATTGCCGTGGCCCTTGTTTGATTCCCAGACACGGAGCTAACCCAGCCATTGAAGAGTTAACTCTCAGTGCCGGCCCCAAGCCCAGCTAAAATAAGAGGGTCCTGTCAGGAAGGGCATCCGGGGTAAAACCTCTCCCAGACTGAAACATGCGGACCAACTGATATGCTGTGTCGACTCCAAAAAGGGAGCAGCTGAAAGAACAACAAATATAAAGGAATGATTCATTTACATTTGCAGATTTTTTAATAGGTTGTGTTTACTTCATTTTGTGGCAAAACTTTGCTTAGAAAACTGTATAAATGATGATTTATATTAATACACTGCACACAATCTAAGGCAAAATCTAATGTTGTTGTTTATTTAAAAACTTATAATTGTGTCGGCGTTTTCTTACACCCACGAGGTGTTTTGTCACTGAAAACTTATGAACTTGACCAGGTTTTTATTTTTTTGTCCTGTAAGAAAGAAAGAGAGGCTTTTGAGGGAATGACTGTGTGCAGTTGCTATAATGTAAGTGATAACAGGAACTAACTAACCTACCTGTTACCAAACATTAAATGCAATAATAATTGGATAAAACAAGCACAGTGATCATTAATACATTTTAAATATTATACAGTTTATATTAAATGTATAATTTATTTTATACCAGACCACATTACACCACCCTGTGTGGATTATTTTCCTGTTACAGCACACCCCATATTTTATTCCTTAATTATTATTATTATTATTATTATTATTATTATTATTATTATGATTATTATTATTATTATTACCAAATATCCACAGTCAAGCTGTAAGAATATCAATCAAGTTTACACACCATATTGTACAAGAGACATTTTTATAGGCTTTCATCTTACAAAAGGGTTCTTTAAGGTTTCAAACCTTCTTAAATGGGTTCTCTCTCTAGGGAAACTCTTTGTTGTAAGTTTATATATAGCACCTTTAAGGGACAGCCAAGGAAACCTTTACTACGAGTGTATTTACAGACAAAGAGGTAATACTGCAGACTCATGTCTTAACACTTTTCTTCTCAGAGTCCTGGATCACAACCCACTGAGGAGCATCTCCCATGATATTTTCATTGGTCTCAAGTCATTGATATTTCTGTGAGTAATTTCCATCTCTTGATTAATACTTCTCTTTCATCTGATCGATAAAATCTTGGTTTACTCAGCTGTACTATATGTGTAATGCTGTAATAATTTGTGCTAGCTATGTGAAAGGTCTTTTTACAGAAGCCTTCTCATGATAATTACTTTGGCATGTAATGGCTTGTATTATTTTGAGTAAATTTTTAAATAAGCACATAATAATTCATTTTAGATACTCATCACATCCTCTTTTACTTTGCTGGGTGTCACAGTACTTTGATTCATCTTTGTTGATTACTGCATTATTGCCATCTCGTGCAAAAATCCTTGCTTATTAAATTAAAATGATTAATTACACTGGATATAAATCATAACTGACATCCTGATTGAACAGTATATGATGCTTAAGAACTGTGCAGCTCCATTGGGCACCACCACAGTTCTTTTTCTATATGCTCACCCTTTCTTTTAGAACAGCCGCATTCAAACTTTTATCCCCATGAGACCTATTTTTGAGAACATCCCCTTAAACCCCCCAAATAAAGCAATACTCAAACAACCACAGCATATACTATAAAAAACGGGAGCAGTCATTTCCTTCACACATGGCTTTCATTGCCTATTATTACTTGGCTAATAAAATAAAAGACAACCACATTTTAAGACCTGCCAACCCCAAGAGGAATAATGCATAGTCAAACCCCCACTGTGTGTGCGTGCGTGTGTGTTTGTGAGTGTGTGTGTGTGTGTGTGTTTTGCTAGTTGCCTCTTAGAAACTGCTTCCCCACAGCCAGAATTTTCACTGTTGAGCTGCACAATCTATTGAAATGTGTCTGTGCTGAATGGTGCAGGAGACCAGGAAACAGTGAGCTTTAATCACTTCCAAATTATCATCAACATTACGATTATTCCCGCAGTGTTAGATTTGTGTCGTTGTTTGTGCTGCTTATTCAGTTTTCTAAACACATTTTCCAGTTTTACCTCTTTCAGTGCTTCCCCGATGTTAAATAAAACATAACACTGATTACTGATAAAGCCTTTTACAATGACATAAAGTGAATGCAGTACATTAATGCACCTTATTTTATTGGGGAGAACAGTGGAGATGTGAGAACCAGCCAAAACATTGCTGCAGAGATAGGAGGAGGAGGGTGGGGGCTGTCACATGCTGACAAACTGACCATAAGGAGACTGCTCTTTGGGCATGTTATTAAGTGATAACTTGTTCTAGTGTACACTGATGTTAAAATGCAGAGCTCCTACACAAAATATATAAAGGGTAACAGATTTATTATAATAATTTATTATAATTACTTATATTTATAATTATAATTATAATTTATTTTTTGGTATTTATTTAAATTTACCCCTTAACCATAACATATCAAATCTTTTGTACAAGTCCTACATGTTTCACTTATGTATTAGAAAAATAATTGTTGGTAAAAGGATCACAAACTCTATACTCAATAATGTACTTGCTACATGGGCTCTTTTGCACTTCTTGATTACTAATATAAGCAAACCTGTAGGAATGACATTAAACTACTTCCTGCATTCCACACAAATGTGCATTTATATTTTATATTCTTTATTATAACATATTTACTGTTAGCTCTACCTGTACTTTCCTTGTTGCATTGTTATTGTCTCTAATATTTATATGTATATACAGAGAACTCACACACAAATGTCCTCATAGACGTGTCTTTTATTTATTTTCTTCTCTCATCACTATTTTTGTCTTTGGCATTCTGACAAAAATGCTTTTTATTTTTTAGTTTAATAGAAAACAGGAGGGATTGCATGAATGCCTGCAATAATGTTTAGCCAAAGCTGGATGTTAGACCTGGCATCAGTGTAGCTGCTCACTGGCTGTTTTTGAAAAGTGTAATAATTTATGCATTTGTAGGATTATCAGCTTATTAGAAGTGCTTTCTTTATTTAGCGCTCTTAGTGTGATGGGTAGGAGTTTAGTTAAGTGGCAGTAAGTTGAAGTACAAAAAATATGCAAAGATTCTGTAGAAGAAAGCATTTTGAAGGTTTTTTGGCTGTTAAGTATAATGAAGATTATGCCATGTTTCTCTTAGGTCCATGGTGAACACATCCCTGGTACAGCTGTCTGAACTAAGCCTCTGTAACTACATGCCTCTGCTCAGCTGGCTGTGAGTGCTATCATCCTCAACAAGTCCACTTTTCTGTTTACTGACCATTCTGTAGCATTCTGTCTTAAACTGATGACTTAAAGTACATGTATAACAATATATAGAATTTGTTGTATCATAAAACAAATCTTATTACTATCATTTAGAATACGAGAAGACACAAAGCTATTTTATCTGTTCACACTCATGCCACTCTTGATTGCAATTGCTGCGATGTCACAGTTTCAGAGTTATTTATGATGTATGATTGCCAAGTTACCTTGCCATTGAGCTTTTTTTAAACCCCAGTGGTTCTCTTCCTTTTGGTGTCTGGCTACAATTCTGCAAAACAGGGCTTGCTGCCTTTCTGTACAGCCATTCTCAGTTTCAGATTATATTGGACAATGTGAGAAATTATGACGATTCTCAAATATCTTAGAAAGAAGTACAATTATGGGACTTCTGGTTTCTTTCTTGTATGTAGACTGATATACTATAATATTTCCAAATCTACACAATTTACTTTGAGGACACAAACTCCTAATCATATGCTGGATAGTGGACCCAAAAAAAAAAAAATCCTTGATATTACCTAGCACCCAGAATGCTCTGTTTAATTTACACATCCCCATTACATCTGAATTCTCACGTTTGGCTTAAAGTCATCAGTTGCACTGTGTCATGTTTTCTGAATGTTAAGATCCTGATTTGCGTTTTTAGAGAGGAGATAGAAGTGCCTCTTTGCACTTGCAGAAAGTATATTTACATTGGAGGGAACTTTCTACAACTTATTTGTATGCTGTATAATTATATTACAACCGCTTGGCAGTTTGAGCTACAGGAACTGGCCCAGAACTACAGTGTCGGGTGATTTGTGTTGTTCTAACTGATTTTTTGTCTTGAAAAATATGTATGGAGCTCAGACTCTCACCTTGCCAAGCAGTAATTTGACCAAAAGCAATGGAGGAAGAAACTTTATTGTTTGGAAAAAATTGTAAAATAGACTTACTTGATTTGATTTTGAACACAGTGCAAAGTGACATCATTTTCACTGACTGTTCATTCTCTGAACCATGTGTGGACAACATAAGTAAAACAAATAAAGCCCACATGAATAGAATCTGTTTTCTTCATATGCTTAATTAATAGCAGCCATTTGATCGAGTGCATTTGTCTAATTCAAGAGAAAAAAATGTGGATCAGGTTCATGGAACCTGAGAGGGAACTTATACAGCTGTTCCCTTTTTTCCTGTGTACACGTAGTCAATCAACCAAGAGGTTTGGTGACATGTTACCAAGGCAACACTTTTTTTTCTGTGATGTGGTCACACTGAGGTTGGAGGCACAGCTTTTACATTAGAAGTAATGATTTAGTTCTGATTTATATATTTAAATAAATAAATATAAGCTTTTTTTATTCACCATATCAATCAGCTAAATAATGTTGTTTTAGGAAAGTATGAGTATGATTTAGGTACAAGGTATGCACCGAGAAGCGGAAACTATGAGAATTGCTTGCAATTTGCAAAGGAAAAATAAATATGATCTGACACAAAGCATGTCTTGGTGGCTGAACAAATGCATTAAGATTATATTCTTAACAATATAGGTGCCATGACAGGGGATCTCTTTGAACTTTATAAGAAACTGTTTTCCTAAAAGACATTTATGGGTCATTGCCATTTTTGTTGGGAAGTAAGGAAATGAAGCATTTTTTTCTACCACAAGTGTAACCAATGCAAAAAAATAATGGAAAATAATCATTTTATGAAGTTTCTTACTGTCAGTAACAAAAATTGTGGTCCCAAAAATGTCCCCACTCCGAAGAACCTCTTTTTGCCTTTTATAGCTGAGAAGAAAAGAGAGTAGCAGAGTCTATTCATCAGTAACAAGTGTCTTGATCACAGAACAGCCCGTAGTATGCCTTAAGAAACCTTAATACGGAACAGTTACAGCATCTGTCTTGTAACAGATGTAATTAATATTTTCTGCCTCATTCCCACAGGAAGCATGTGGCTCTCTGAGTCCCACAGGATGTCTGTCTAAATGGCAGCATCTACATCCGAGGATAAATGCGGGTCATGTAGTCATTGCTTCTTGGAATTTTAAGAAGAGGATATTGTGTGTTTCATGGCCTCATTACAGTCTGAGTTGCCGCTTTTATCAAACACACACGTGAGCAAAAGTGGAGCTCTCTCTGGTATGTCCTCAAAGTGCTTAGGTTGGCCATTTGTCTGGTTCTTCTTTTGTTCCCTACATCTTTAGGTGTGAGTTAGAGACAGAGAGACAGCTATGGCTTTATCAGTTCAGAGAGCTCTTGTAAGAGGATTTTTTCTGTGTAGTATTTGGTCAGAGTGACCTTACCAGGACTTCCAGGAGGATAGTCACAATAAAGGAGCTGCTTTCTGAGAGTAGAAAAGTACTAAGATGACCAGTTAGACTAATGGACCGTGAATAAACCTGAACATTAGTGTGTGTGCATGTGATCCAGGGGAACAGTGTCTGCCTTTCATTCTGTAGTTTCCTTAGCTTGAACCAGATAACCATTTACTTGATGCACTGACGAAAGGAGTGACTGGACCAGTTCAACAAATAGAAACACTCCTTTTTCTGTTGTGTTGCAAATCACAGCACTATTATGGTGAATATAGGTGGTCAAAGGTATGTTCATGCCTATTATGCTTGTTGAAAATCATTCTAAAACCATGGACACTGTTATCAGAGTAGACCCTCTTTTCTGTTATAATAACCTACACTGTAAAAAAAAATCGTACTTTTACAGAATTTTTACTCTTAATTTTTACAGATTTTTCCTGTATTTTTGAAATACACAGAATATTACTAATTTGACCAAAATATACTGTGAATTTACATGTCTAAGGTAAAATACCACGGAAAGTTTGTAACTATGAATAACCATAAAATTTCCATTTTTTTAAAAGAAATTTTTGTTTTTTTTCACACTAAAGGACTGTTAAAATACATGTTAAATGTATCAGAATTTCACATATATTCATTTTTTATTTAACAGAAAAAATGTTAAATTCTAGTTGTATACTTGGAATACATTTTAAAATAAGATACAATTAGTGACAATTAACAAATAAAAAATAATGGTTCAATAATTTTACATAGATTTGTTTCGTATTTGACAGGCATCTTGTATTATTATACATATATAATAGAAAAAATATACATATTTATTTATTTATATAGTGTATAATGTCTAATCTAACATTTTTAGATGCTTAGGAATCTCGAAATCTATGCACTGCTTTCTATCTACATTAACCAAAATCATTTAAATATGGATGAAATACAATTTACGTAGGACATGGATGCAACAAAATAAACGCAATCTATAAATTGGACCATTATTTAATATACTTTCTGTCAGGTGACATTGTTCCTATCACAGCAAACCCACCTATCAGAGCCACCTGACAGAGGTCAAACCCGTGGATTATCAGGAGCTCTGCTGCTGTCCTAAACTCAGAGTTGATCAATTGCGGCAGCGCACGGGGGGAGGAGTTTTCGTGTGGGAGTAACTGGGAACAGCTTCAGTGGCTTAGTGGTAAGCATGTTTGCCTCACACTTCCAGCATCCTCGGTTTGAGTCTCGCTCCCGCGCTTTGTGTTTGTGGAGATTGTGTGATATCACCTGGATACAGTCCAAAGACATGCTTCTAGGCTTTCTTTAAACATTAAAAGCCAAACAAAAATACACAATATCTCATGTAAAATTAAAGCAAAAAACTGTATTTTAATAATGGAAAATTACTGTAATTTTACAAGATGGTTTTTTCCTGTTATTTTACAAAATATTATTGGCACCCCAGCTGCCGGAATATTTCCGGGTTTTTTTTACCTTTATTTTTACAGTGTATATAAAGGCTTTTATCTAGATTTTGGAGTGAGGCTTCGTGGATTTGGCCTTTCAGCCGCAAGAGCATTGGTGAGGTCATGCGTTAATGTTGAGCAAGGAGGTCTGGTGCCAGTTTGACACTCCTGTTAATCCCAGAGGTGTTCAGTAGGGTTGAGGATATGGTTTTGTGTAGGCCACTCAAGATCTTCACACCAATCTTAGCAGACCTTGTCTTTATGGACCTTGCTTTGTGTACATGCTGGAGCAGGTTCCCCATTTAATGGAAAATATAACATAAGACATCCTATACAATTGTGTGCTTATTGTGTTTATTGTCTATGTCACAGAAACAAAACCACTAACAGTTACTATACAAACCAAAATATGGAGTAGAAACATATGTATGTGAGTTGGTTATTGTACTTTGATAGCTCTCAATAGAAGAGAAGTAGTGATGGTGTTTTGATCAATAGGTGTTTGTGATGTGAGACATGTTTGTGTTTTGAAAGTTGTGTAGCTGGTTCATATAATACATTGTATTATAATACAATACATACCAATACATTGATCCGCAGGGTTTTGAAGAGAGACATATGTAAAGGTATTTTTGGAGGTTCACTATTATTTTTCAGTTCAGAGTAATGGAAATGGTACACACTGTGCCTTTGCACATGAGTATTCGACTGGCTTCTGATGCGTTCTTTCCAAAAACCTATTACTGACCCGCTGCTATGAAAAGCATTGCTTCTGACAAGGGTGGAAATGAGCTGTTTCATATTAGTCAAACTAACTCAGCTTTCAAAAAGTGAGGAATGGGAATAAAGATAGCTTTGCAATCCCGTCCTTATATAATAATGGCTTTGCTTTAGTGTGTGGATATGTGCACTGTCCTTTGGTCATCATCATCATCATCATCATCATCATGGTAGGCCTGTTTGATTTGTGAGATGCTGTAGTTAGAATGCAGTGCTGATGGCAGCCAGCAGAGAGAAAGCTGGAGAACAGATATCAGTTGCTATATTGTGTGGGCTGTCTCTCTCTCTCTCTCTCTCCCTCTCTCTCTATCTCTATCTAAATGACGAATCACTGTCTGTTTTGAGTCTGAAAGCCTGAGCTGATTGCTAATGATAGATGCTAGAAGAGTCATTCACTGACTCAATGCCAATACATCTGGGTAGTAGGTTTTATGTCAGCGCTATAGAATCTCCTTTTCCAGTGGGTTTTGCTTTCAAGTCATCACAGAAATTAGCCCATCTGTGGGAACAACGAGACATGCATGTGTATGTTGCGTTGTTTTCATTTGTTGTCAAGGATTAAAGGGGTTTAATAGTAACACATCTAAAGGTATGTAAAACTGTTCATTTCTGTTCTGAGGTTTATACAGTATGTTAGATGTTTTACACCATTTCTCTCTGCCCAGGGATTTTGCTGAGAACCACATTGAAGTACTGAACTGCTCCACTCTCATGACATGTAGTGAACTCACAGTACTGTAAGTTCTTTAATGCCTTGGTGTATTTTTATATTTGTCATGCTTAAGTTTTGATAGTGTTGTTATGTTAATGAATGATCAAAATACACTCACCGTTTACTTTAATAGGAACACTTGTACACCTGCACGTTAATGCAGTTATCTAATCAACCAATCATGAAGCAGCATCACAATGCATAAAATCATGCAGATACAAGTCAAGAGCTTCGGGTAATGTTCAAATTTAAAAATCATAATGAAAAATATTTGTGACTTTAACTGTGGCATGGTTGTTAGTGCCAGATGGGTTGGTTTGAGTATTTCTGAGATTTTCATAGACAACAGTCTCTAGAGTTTGTTGTGAATGGTGTGAAAAACAGAACACCATTCTGTGTAAATGGTGAAAATCCCAAGAGATCATCATTTTCTGAAAGACTCGATCCAGCTCATGCAGCTCAGTCACAAAGATCATACTTTTTCTTCATTCTGATGATTGATTTGAACATGAAGCTAACTGAAGCTCTGCATGATATTAGCGTTGTGCTGCTGTCACATGATTGGCTAATTGTATAACTTCATCAAAGTGAAAATCAATAAGATGTACCATTAAAGCAAGCGATCAGTGACGCACTCATTTTCTGTAGCAGCATTATCCTGGTCAGGTTTATGGTGAGCACTACCACAGTACCATTCACACATTCTCACATGTTTTTGGGAGGTTAGAGGAAACTGGAGAACACAGAGAGACATCATGCACAGAAACTCCACACACAGTAAGATGAGCTCTGAATTGAACCAGAGACCCTGATGAGATCTGTTCCTTGTTGGTAAGGTGCATTGTCTGGTGCTGTAGGCAAGAAACCATTCTTTTATTCACAACACATTCCCAGTCTCAGTAAATGAAAAAGCACTCTGTGTGTGTGTGTGTGTGTGTATATATTTGTTTGTGTGTGTGTGTGTTTGCATGTGTGTCAACTTCAGGTCATTGTGCCCCAGAGAGAAAATACAAGCTGCTCACTATAGCTCATATCTGCTGTTATGAAATCTAAAATAAAGATGATCACAGATACTGTTCTGAGTGTTCATTAGTCATGGATTTTATAATTGACTTTTCCTGTTTTTAGATCACTGCGTGACAATAAAATCAGGACTCTTCCCGAAAACACTTTTCAGTCACTTGGAGCATTGGCAGAGCTGTGAGTACAAGAGAACTTTAAAGCAATGTACCTCTGTTTCCTATTAGTAAATAAGTACATTTTCACCTGATCCAAAATCGGTTACGTCTATGGCTTGGATTTCCACAGGCACATGCCTCTACTAACATAATTTCCTTTGCTCCTTTCCTGCTTTTTTAGGGATTTGTCCTGCAACAGGATTGCAGATCTCCCCAACAACATATTCAAGAATTTAAAATCACTATTGAAACTGTGAGTTTTGTCTTTCTATTTTTCAGTAATCTAATAATAATTAGAATGATATAGCATCACTAAATCAGATTATATATAAAATATGTCTAATTAGTCTTAAATAAAAATAAAATGACTATATTTTACATGATTTCATTTATTTTTTTGGATTTCTTTTTAGAAATATATCCCACAATCCTTTGCTTCACATTCATGCTGGTCATTTCGATCACCTGATTCAGCTTGAATCTCTGTGAGTAAACAAGCACAAAAGTGATTTTGGAAAAAAGACATCATATTGTGCAAAGTGGCTATATTTAAAATCAGCATTATTCACGGTCGTTGACCGGAAGATCTGGGTTCAAACCCCAGCACCGTCAAGCTGCCACTGTTGGGCCTTTGAGCTAGGCCCACAACCCACCCTGCTCCAGGAGCAATGACCCCAACCCCCAAGGATTGGATATGTGAAGAAAGAATTTCAATGTGTAGTGATGTATATGTGACAAATAAAGACAAATTAACTGATATCAGGCTGTGTTTTGCAGAGGACTAGAGGACATTGAGATTCCTGATATACAAACGAAGATGTTCCTCCCAATGAGCAAACTGTCTTACATGTACGTGCTGTAGCTCCTCCTGTGTTAATGCTGCATCAGGATTTGCCTAGCGCATTCTCTATATATGTATTCTTAATCAGCTTTTATATTCTCCTGTGCAGATACTTTAAGGATTTTCACTATTGTTCCTACGCACCCCATGTGCGGAAGTGCAAACCCAATACAGACGGGATCTCATCATTTGAGGACCTACTGGCCAACGTGATCCTAAGAGTGTCTGTCTGGGTCATGGCTTTCATCACCTGCTTTGGAAATCTCTTTGTTATTGGAATGCGATCATGCATTCGTGCAGAGAACAACCTGCATGCAGTGTGCATCAAAGTCCTGTGCTGTGGGTTTACATTGCACAAAGAAAGCACACAAGCCATCTATCACTCATTCATTTACTGAAACACACAAACACACACTTAACTGCCAAACAGTTTTTGTGTTGATGACAAAAAAAAATCAAGTGCTTCACTCTCAGTTACTATGATCAGATTTAAAAAGACAAGCCATTTATGTGTAAATGATACAACAGAGGCACTGGAATGGACTTTATTAGAATAATGGTGAAACAAAGATGATTGGGACAAGAACCGCAGTAAAATAAATCATGAAAAGATTTAATGCGAAAGATTGTCATGATCAGATAAATGCTGTGTTTTAATCTGTCTGTGGCTGAGTTTTGTGGTATGTGTGATCTCAGTAAAAAGGGACATCCTGTCCTGTGAGATCTGGGCTGCACAGGTTCAGACAATTTTTTGGTCTGACTTTTTTTGCAGCATGAAGATAATTACCAGAGCCATTATCAGCGGTGGATGATAATGTGTGCAGACAGTCACTTATATAAAAATGGTGTTATAAATTGTAATGAGCTAAAGCTCCTCAAATGAGTGGAGAAATGTCCCTCAGCTCAGAAAATTGCATTCAGAATTTGGCCTTCCATTACTAGACATTTTAAATGAACTTGATAAACTTCATAGACATCAATCATTCATCTTCTTTAACTGCTTTAGCCTGAGGAGTTGATCTGGAGAGTATGCTGTGAACACTTAGGAGTTAATTTGCATAGCGAATCAACCTGTTGGCATGCTTCTGGGAGGTAGGAGGACTTAAGTCTCAGAATTAAACTGGAAACATTAGAGCTGTGAGATTGCAATACAATCATCTGAACCACAAAGCCCTACTTTTATGTGTATATATATATATGTATATATATATATAAACATTTGCCTATCAAGTAAAATATTATGAATGTATGTATGCTCATTCTCTTTACTAGATAAATCCATTCTTGAAATAGTCTTATTCTTTTGGATAATTATGCTTATTTCAAACATTTATTTTCCCATTAGAATGAACAATCAATTATTTCCTGAACTAAGTGAAACCTTATGTAATATTTTAAAAATGTGAAATCTTAGACATAACCTTACCTTTATTAAGGACTTAGATATTCCCTAAGTGTTTCCCTAAGTGTTTCCTCAATCTCTGTACTTTTCTTCCTGTTGTCTGTAGGTGCAGATTGTCTGATGGGGGTCTACCTGTTCTTTCTGGGCGTGTTTGATGTGAAGTTCCGCGGTGAGTACAATCGGAACGCACTGCTCTGGATGGAGAGCCAGGAATGCCGGACCATTGGTTTCCTGGCCATGCTGTCTTCCGAAGTGTCTGTGCTTCTCCTCACTTATCTGACTTTGGAAAAGTTTCTGGTCATAGTTTTCCCCTTCAGTCATCTGCGACCCGGGAAAATGCAGACTGGTGTGGTGCTGGTCTCCATCTGGCTGCTAGGATTGATTATAGCTGGTGTCCCTCTGCTTAGTGACGACCTTTTTGGCAACTACTATGGACGCAATGGAGTCTGCTTCCCCCTGCATTCTGATAGGCTGGAGAAGCCCACCGCTAAGGGTTACTCAACAGGAATATTCCTTGGTGATTTTTTCAATATTTTTTTACTTTACTTTTTTTACTAAGAAATAAAATGCAGTTGCAGACATACAGATATAGTAGCATCATTGATTTATTTGTCATTCTGTTCAAATGCACTCAAATTTAAATGTAAATTTAGACATTTAAAAAAGCCAGCATGGCTCACATGCTGATTTGACATTACAATATGCAAGAATAATTATATACAAAAATAATAATTAATATGTAAATTATGTATTATATATAAATAGTTAGCTTACAGTCCGCCTTGAAAATGCATTTGTAAGGATGTCTGCGACCAAATTGATTTCTTCTCCTCTGTCAGCCATTGTGAGTTAAAATATATATATTTTATTTAGTTTCGCTGCCTCTGACTACTCAAATTATCCAATCAAAGGACGGGAAATTGCTGACTTAATTGTATACCTGCTAGATGGTCCCAGTGATGCCAACTCGAAATCTGATTGGTTAATGTAACAATTTCATTGCTGCTCATTTTAAGCTGTGGGTGCCTGCACTATTGATTCTGAAGGCCTTAAGGCAGATTTGCCTATATACACTATATTGCCAAAAGTATTCGCTCACCCATCCAAATAATCAGAATCAGGTGTTCCAATCACTTCCATGGCCACAGGTGTATAAAATCAAGCACCTAGGCATGCAGACTGTTTTTACAAACATTTGTGAAAGAATGGGTCGCTCTCAGGAGCTCAGTGAATTCCAGCGTGGAACTGTGATAGGATGCCACCTGTGCAACAAATCCAGTCGTGAAATTTCCTCGCTCCTAAATATTCCACAGTCAACTGTCAGCTGTATTATAAGAACGTGGAAGTGTTTGGGAACGACAGCAACTCAGCCACGAAGTGGTAGGCCATGTAAACTGACGGAGCAGGGTCAGCGGATGCTGAGGCACATAGTGCGAAGAGGTCGCCAACTTTCTGCAGAGTCAATCGCTACAGACCTCCAAACTTCATGTGGCCTTCAGATTAGCTCAAGAACAGTGCGCAGAGAGCTTCATGGAATGGGTTTCCATGGCCGAGCAGCTGCATCCAAGCCGTACATCACCAAGTGCAATGCAAAGCGTCGGATGCAGTGGTGTAAAGCACGCCGCCACTGGACTCTAGAGCAGTGGAGACGCGTTCTCTGGAGTGACGAATCGCGCTTCTCCATCTGGCAATCTGATGGACGAGTCTGGGTTTGGCGGTTGCCAGGAGAACGGTACTTGTCTGACTGCATTGTGCCAAGTGTAAAGTTTGGTGGAGGGGGGATTATGGTGTGGGGTTGCTTTTCAGGAGCTGGGCTTGGCCCCTTAGTTCCAGTGAAAGGAACTCTGAATGCTTCAGCATACCAAGACATTTTGGACAATTCCATGCTCCCAACTTTGTGGGAACAGTTTGGAGCTGGCTTCCTCTTCCAACATGACTGTGCACCAGTGACCAAAGCAAGGTCCATAAAGACATGGATGACAGAGTCTGGTGTGGATGAACTTGACTGGCCTGCACAGAGTCCTGACCTCAACCTGATAGAACACCTTTGGGATGAATTAGAGCGGAGACTGAGAGCCAGACCTTCTCGTCCAACATCAGTGTGTGACCTCACAAATGCGCTTCTGGAAGAATGGTCAAAAATTCCCATAAACACATTCCTAAACCTTGTGGACAGCCTTCCCAGAAGAGTTGAAGCTGTTATAGCTGCAAAGGGTGGACCAACGTCATATTGAACCCTATGGATTAGGAATGGGACGTCACTTAAGTTCATATGCGAGTCAAGGCAGGTGAGCGAATACTTTTGGCAATATAGTGTGCATATATATATATATATATATATATATATATATATATATATATATATATATATATATATTAATGTACTTAATATTTTCCCATCATAATTGTTTACTACCAAATAATTAAAAATAAATATTTTTTTGTTCATTTGATTGAAAAACAATTGGTGGTCTCTAATGTTTGCATAATATTACAGATTTTAAACTCTTTTATTTACAAAGTAGTGTAGCTGGTTTTAACTGCTTTAAATAAAACTGGTGGAGAATTATAATCAAGTCTTGGGGACTCTTAATAGACCATGGTGCTGACCAATAGATTTATGCTCACAGAGTCACTGAGCAGGCTAAAACTAAGTTTTAAAAAACTGGTAGAAATAAGTGCTGACTCACATATCTACTATGCTAATATCTACAGCTCACATATCTACTATGCTAATATCTACAGCTCACATATCTACTATGCTAATATCTACAGCTAATAACATTAGCTGTGGTATATTTGCCCTGTAATCAAATCGAAACCAATAAAAACAGAAGACCTGACTGAAGGATCTAGTTTGCGAAGGTATTTATAAAGTGCTAGGTACAGTCAACAAGACACTGAAATGATTACACACACATTAAGCACACTGATTCAAATTTTTGAAAAATATCTGTCTTTCTTTATCAGAAATTATATTTTATTTGAAATGAGTGTGTGTGAAAATTATAGAATTTAATAAATTACAGTTTTTATTACAGTTTCATCTCTCCATCATACAATGGTATTACCTGCCAGGAGAGTAAAAAAAGTAGAGCTTAAAAAATAGTAAAATATATTATTATTATATTGTATATTATTAATATTGGTTTATGTTAATCTAAGAACAGGAGGTTTTGCAGCACACCATGTGTTAACCGACTTTTTGTGCTTCTCAGTAGCTGATATGCTGATTGTCTGCTCTTTTAAACTTTATATAAGACCAGTGTTATGTAGTTTATTGTATTGGCTAGTGTTGTATACAGTGTGTTTTTAAGTGTACTACTGATACACTGACCATAATTTCAAGAAATCATGAGCTACATTATATAATGGGTCTAATGCCATCTAGTGTTTTCACAAATCCTTCCCACAGAGATATGCTTCCTTCCTTCATTCAAAATTTTAACTTTGTTCATACACTGTAGGGTCAAAAGTAGGTGGACCCCTGACCTTTACACATGTGGTTCTTCCCCAAACTGGTGGCAAAAGGTTGCAAACACTTAATTGTTTTTGTATGCTGTAGCATTTCCTTCACTGTAGCTTAAGGGTGCAAACCTATTCATACATGACAATGCTCCTGTGCACAAAATGAGGTCCATGAAGGCATGGTTTGCTAAGTTTAGAGTAGAAGAACTCGAGTTGACATGCTCAAAGCCCTGCCCTCATCCTTACTGAACTGTTGGCCAATTATGTGCCGGGCCACCTCACTCAACTTTAGTGCCAAACTTCTCTTATGCTCTTGTCGTTGAATGGGAAAATCCCAACAGCCATGCTTCAAAATTTAGTGGGAAGCCTTGTCAGAAAGGTAAAGGTTAAAATAACAATAAAAGGGCTTAAATATGGAATTGTGGTCAAAAAGCACATATGGATGCGATGGTCAGATATCTACAAACTTTTAGCCACATAGTTTATCAAAATAAAGTGATGGAACAGGCCTTCAGCTTTTTTTGACACAGAATTCTATGGATGTTCATATACATATTGCTTTGTGTGCTCCACAGCCATATGTGTTTGTGGATTATATATCTTATTAAGCCCTTCTTCTGTTAACAGGACTGAACCTGCTGGCTTTCCTCGTCATTGTCTTCTGCTATTCCAGCATGTTCTACTCCATCTACAAGACTGGCATCAATGCCACAGATGTGCGAAATCGCTTGCACAAAGATGTGGCTGTGGCCAATCGCTTCTTCTTCATTGTGTTCTCTGATGCCCTCTGCTGGATTCCAATATTCCTGGTCAAAACGTTCTCCCTTCTGAAAATGGAGATACCAGGCATGTACAGACTGCAGTTTATTTTATGACTGATGTTTATTATAATGCACATCCACAAAAAGATGATGTGTTCATAAATATTTAATGTTTTCTCCTTAGTGTGATAGTCACAGAATTTTACATAATTTTTTTCTGAATTTTTTAAATGATATTTAATATTGTTAATACTGAAGTGATTGTAACACAAGAAAAACGTTCCATTTACTATGTGTATATTTCAAATATACAAAATTATTTACTATATCTTATTAGTGATAAAGTTTTATTTATACAAAACTAGCAAACTGAGATTAAATTGAAAATTTACAATAACATATAATAGCAATATCAGCAATATAGTTAATGAATGATTGTTTTATATTATTATAACTAAAACATATTGGAATAGATACACATGCTTCCTGAAGCCAGGAGAGGTCATTTAAAGGGGTTTTTTGTTTGTTTGTTTTAAAAAGGTCATATTAATTTTTTATATATATTTACAAAGATCAGGTGTATATATATATATATATATATATATATATATATATATATATATATATATATATATATATGATATAAGTCAAAAACAGAATAAACTGTTACTTGTATTCATGACATGCAGGTACTATAAACTCTTGGGTAGTGATCTTCATCCTGCCCATCAACAGCGCCCTGAACCCCATCCTCTACACACTGACCACCAGCTTCTTCAGGGAGCAGGTGGAGCTGTTACTGTGCCACTGGCAGCGCAGCTCATCCATAATGAAAGACCGCAAGAGCCTCACCAGCAGTACAATCTACATGGAAACTTCCAGGCATACGTTCTACCATTCAAAAGGCAAACTGTCCCGGGTCTCCTATCCAGACATGGATGCCCGATATGGCTGATGGACTAGAAATGTGCTGACCTCATCTTTACCATCTGCAATCCATGGGAACTGAAGGCTGTACTACAGAAAACACAACATGGGACTCTTGGTCTAGACTCTTGGAAAGTGGGTTCTACATAGCAGTATGGATCTAGATTAATTTTCTCTCTCAGGAGAATGAATGCATCAAAGGCATCATTGCTATGTATGTACAGGGAAAAGGGAGATTATATTTGTTGCCTCCATCAAAGCAGAATAAATGGTACTAGCCAGCATCTTAAAGAAGAGTAAAATGCACAAATACATAAGGAAATCAGATGCTCTTCACACAGCTGCAGTGTGTTGTGTTTAACGTCGGTAGGTCACCTGAAATGTAATAATGAATGCACTTTGAATGAAATGAGTGAATGAATGATCTGTAGAGGATTTCTTTTACACATGTGCAATATTTATAAGTCAATTTTCTGATGATTCTATCAGAAACAGTACAAGTCATCTCACTGAATATACCGTACAGTTCACAAATGTTATCTGATCAATTCAAACGTTTGAATGTATTTCTAACATAAGAAAACAACTACTAATGAAAACTAAAGATATTAATTCACCCCCTTGGGAATGTTTTGCTGTGGCACACCAAAGGGTCTTCTTAGACCATTTACAATCTGAAGTTAATGTTCAGATTTGTACTGTGTATAAAGAGGAGCTTCACCTTTCACATTTTTAAAGCATTTTTTAACCATTTTTAAACCGCTGTATAAATAGGCATATGCACTCAGAGATGCTCTATTTATAGCTTATTTGTTAATGTAATGAAATGCCAATGTGTTATATGTGCTATAGTAATAATATATTGTACATGTTTAAGTTTTTTTTAATGTTTGTCATTGCCATTTGCCATCTTTCGGTCTTGCATCAGCGTTTCTATTAGACTTTTCCCACTTGGGTCACCACTGTATATTTTTTATATGGCTTGGCAGGGAAATGATAATTAAAATGAACCAGCTTCTTTGAAATAGCTATGTGCATCTTTTAAATACAGATTTTAACCATACAATTGTCTATAATAATTACCATACAGCACACAGTTAAATAAACATTTTTCCCCTGATGAACTTCACTACGTTTTGGACCTAGGAAGCAGCACATGGCACACATCACAGCCTCAGAGCTCCAGACTCCCAGAGATTTGATCCTGAGCACAGGTTACTGTTTTTGCAGTCTTACATATTTTTCCACTTGTGGCTTGGTGATGCTAAATTGTGTGTGAATATGTGTGCATGGTGCCCTGTGCTGGACTGATGTCCCATCCAGGGTATATTCCAAGGTCATTATTCTGAATGGGTGTCTTTTTGATTTTGTAAGTTTATTTATTTATTTTTAAATACTTTATCTAACTGGTCCCCCTTTTGCTGCCAAAACAGCCTTGCCCCATCATGCACTGTGTATTCTGACACCTTTCTATCAGAACTTCTTCAGCAATTTGAGCAACAGTAGCTCGTGTTGGATCGGATCACACAGGCCAGCCTTCACTCCCAGCATGCATCAGTGAGCCTTGGTCGCCCATGACCCTGTCGCTGGTTCACCATTGTTCCTTCTTTGGACCACTTTTGATAAAACTCGCTCAAATCCTTGCCCATTTTTCCTGCTTCTAACACATCAACTTTGAGGACAAAATGTTCACTTGCTGCCTAATATATCTCACCCACTAACAGGTGCCATTATGAGGAGATAATCAGTGTTATTCACTTCACCTCTCAGTGGTCATAATGTTAAGGCTGATCGGTGTATATTAGCAGTTATAATATATCTTATCATATATATTTATCAACCCTGTTCCTGCCATTCACACAATTTTGGTAATGAGGCTGCTTGTGTGTGGTTGTTATACTCCGAACAAGATTACAAATAAGACAAAATAAAACATAACATTTGTAGTAATTAGCATACATTTCTAAAAAAAAATAAAAAAACAAACAAACAAAAAAAGCAGTACTATAGTCACTTGCATTACATCACCATCCAGTAACTAAATAAATATGTGTTTAAGCATTTCTATAGAGCAGGGGTGTGACTTCTGCTCAGTTGGAATAAAAACACTGGCCCTTTGCGGATAAGAATTGACACCCCTGCTTTAGAGATTTTCATCATCCCTAATAAACATATTTTGATGATTATGGGAAAGGTAAATGACCAAAGGTTTGTAGGGCTTCCCACAATCTGTTGCAACAAAGTTTGAAGTACACAATCGTCTAGAACGTTTTTGTATGCTGTAGCATTACCATTTCCCTTCACTGAAACTAAGGGAAATGCTCCTGTGCAACAATCAAGACCCATAAAGACATGGTTTGCCAAGGCTGGAGAGATCTGTTAAGAGCCCTGATTGACATTAGTCCCTAACTAATCCCCCATTAAAGCCCCTGTGGCTGAACGGGCAAAAATCCTCACAGCCATGCTTCAGAATCTAGTGGAAAGCTTTCTCTGAAGCAAAGAGGGTTTAAAACTGGACTTAAGCGTTTGAAAAGCACAAACCTTTGGCCACATAGTGCTTGATTTACAAATTAAACAGATCATTGTGTCAACAATCTGGGTATTTTGCCTTGGTTTGTTTGGATCTAATTCTCATGCATCCTTCCCGTGTGCTTACTTGTTATGAATTTGTGCACACGCCATCAGCATCCAGCAGCATCCCTACAGGTGCAGCGACAGAGCGACTATGCATGACGTGATGCTTATCCAATCAGCGAGCGGCTCTGGGGAAGTCTGGTATTTAATTGGTTGCCAAGGGCGGAGCCGCGCTCTCCTCACTCTCTGTCTTTTCCTGACAGTCGATGGAAAAACGCTTAAGGCGAGAAGACGCGCGACAGAATAAGTGGAAGATCCGAAGATTTCTACAGTGCCGTGGAGGAAGAAATGGCAATTTAACAAAGACTTAAACAAAGATTTAAGGTACTGAAATATTTTGACCGACGCTTTAATTATCAAAAATGGCATTTGCTGTGTCTTGGTGCTTTTTTTTTCGCAGTTAAACGTTTGCGAGGCAGAGCGATGAAGACTCGGCTACATGCTGGCTAGCAGGATGGCATCAGTGTGAGCGCAATAAAGACTGAATTGTTTTAAAATACTATACAGTTTTATTAGATTTGAGATTGTGAACGGTTTATATCGATATACTTGAGAAATGTATTTTAGATCAGGCTCTGGTCCGCGGTCTGAGGAAATGGTGTCGAAGTGATGCTGTGATGCTGATGTCAACAAAGCAGCTGCTGTTCACGCGCACCAGGTTTATAAAATGGCGCGTTCACTGAGCTCATACTAACACTTCTGCTGGGAAAAAAAAAAAAATCCTTTAGCGACCTCTGTTTACGATTTTAATTTAATAGTCCAATGAGATATAGTATGTGATTTTTAAAAAATCATTTAACTTCGACCTCATTTCACCCTCTGGCCTACATGCAGTATAAAATTTTAATACCTTTGTGAATTTGGAGCTTGTCTGCTGTGGACATTACTTATAGACCATCTTTGTTAACAGTTTCTGAATAATACTAAGGTCATTACAAAACCTAATACAATTATTGATCATTTTCATCAGGCTATGGGACAATAATTTATCAGCTGAAAAAGACTGGAAAAGAAAAATCTTCCAGATTGACCAGTTTGATTTGTGTTTCAGCAGCTGCTAGTTATTCATTCCAAGTTGCTTTTATCTCGGCATGGTGATGGTCCCTGTTTTAGGGTGAAATCTGGGTGTTAAATGTTGTTAGTTCCATATTTCACTAAAGGTCATCCATCCTGGGTGCTCCATATCTTCTAATTCATCCTAATGGTGTTCAATGGGGTTAAGGTCAAGGCAGATTGACCCCTTTCACTCCACCTTGGCAAACCATGTCTTCATGATTTCATTTGTACATGCTGGAAGTCTGGGTTAGGGAAATTGGCATGTACAGCATAACAAAGAAATTTGGGGAAGATCTACATATGGGTGTCGAACTATTTTCGGGCTATGTAGTGTAGGTCTCCTTTGTTTCTTACTGCGGCTCTACCTCAAGTATTGGAAGTAAGTACTGGAACAAATAGTCTTAAAGTAAATGAAAGTAAATAATATTTGGCTGCAATAATATTTGATCAAGCCAGCAACCCACTGACTTCACCAAACTGTTGCATTCTTCTTTTGTATTGCTTTTACAAGTTCGTTGCAGCTTCTGTCAGTCGTTGTTTTCAGTAGTTTTTTTTTGGTTTCTTAAGGAGGTGAAATGCTGCTGAAACGTTCCTCCCAATTAGCTTGGAGGCATTACTCTGTAAATTGGCAGACAGGATGTTTCTGTCAGCTTCTGAATTTCTTCTGCTTCTACCATCATAAGTTACATCATCAATAAAGATTAATGTGTTTCAGAAGCAGCCACGCAAGCCAAAACCATAACACCACTTCCGCTGTGTTTTGGATCATAGCCCTTCCATCACTTTGGTAGAGGTTAATCTAAGTTCCGGAGTTTTGTGATACATCTCTGTATTTCTTTGCATTTTCCAGTTCTGGCCTTTTAGTAAAGGCCTTCTGACCTTTACTGCTGATCACTGGTTTACATCTTGTGGTATTTCTGCTCTCAAAGTCTACTTGGGGTTGAGCATTGCGATACCTTCACCCATGCCTTTTGGAGCCTGTTGATGTCATTGGCTGTTATTTTTACAGTTTCTCTCCTCAACTGCTGATGGCCACCTTTTTCACTGTCTGGTTGTTAGTACACCAGTGGTTTCTTTTCTCTTTTTTTCCCAGGACATTCCAAATTGTTGTATTGGCTGTTCCAATTGCTTGTGCAGATTGATTTTCCCTCGATTCTCAGCTTCCAAATTGCTTGCTTTTCTCCCATAGGCAGCTCTCTGACTTCAATTCGGGTTATTCTTTCTTAAAAATGCAGTCTTTGCAGGTGAAACCCAGGGCTCAGGCCAAGAGTTCATTCATAGATATTACCTGTTTAAACACTTAACCTAACAGGGCACAGCGGAGCAACAAGAAACACCTGTCAGTCACATGTTCCAATATATTTGATCACTTGAAATGATGTATGGATTCAAAAGGTACCATGTCTCCATTGTTTAACACAGGGGAAGTGCTATCCCGTCTTCTTTGTGTGCTCCTTTGGGGATGACTGTATCTTTAAAAGTGCTAAAATAATACACCTCAATTATTAAACAAGCAGAAGGAGTCATGATCTATACTTATCACAGCCTTCTTGCCTGTCATTTTTTTCCCCTGCTCTCCCTCACCATCTTTTGTTGACTTGGTATGTGCTAGTGTCTGGCAGTAGTGTGTTTGATTAGCCATCAAAATATTTAAGCCCATGTGCTGACTATCTCTGATCCACTACAGGCCTAAAAGAAATCCTGTACATTGTTCTCATTTTCTCGAATTACATTATAGGTTGTCATGAATGTTTGCTTTTCTTTTTCACACAGTTTAATTGCATGAAATAATCTGCATTGAGAACGACTAAATCCTCACAGCTATGCTACAGTAAAACTTTCCCAGAAGAGTGGAGGTTATTATAACACAAAGAGATGATTGATCTGGAATGGGATGTTCAAAAAGCATGTACGGGTCTGTTGGTCAGGCTTCCACAAATATGGCCATAACGTGTAGTGTTGACCAGCTGGAAGAATAAAAAGAGAAGAAAATAGGAATCGAATTGTTCTTGCTGTAGGCCACTAGAGGGCAGAATAATACTTCCTACTTCTGTTAAAAGCACAGGTTCTCAACGCTTATCCCAGAATACCCCAAGTCCTGCATATTTGAATGTTTTACTCATTTTAATGTTTACTCCCAGTACAACTGATTCAGCTAAATATTCAGAACTTGTACTAATTAACAACCTTTATGTTGAAATGGGAGTGTTAGAGCAGGGAAAACACTAAAATGTGCAGGACAGGGAGTTGGACAATGTTGGGAATCTGTGGCTGATAGCAGTCAATAGGTTGAAAGGTTGTTGTGATGATTTACATTTACCTCATTCGACTGTCCAAAGCCTCTTACAGTTGAAATAGGATACAGCTGAGCGTTAAAGGCCTTGCTCAAGGGCCCAACAGTGGTAGCAGGGTAGCATGGGATGTGAAACTCACCAGTCAGTATCCCAAAAGCCTTAACCACTGAGCTACCGCTGCCCACAGCTCATATACATTTCAGGCTATTTTCAATTCCTGATTGTAGAAGTATTTCTGCTCACACACACAGATCATGTAGGCTAATGGCCTTGGGATGACTGTTCCCACTAGCACTTAGATCACATCAACTGTCTGGAAATAGATGGGCAGCCTACATACGAAAAGATTAAAACAAGAGATAGAGAGAGACTCACGGCAGATCAGAATAATTTAGGGCTAATATATTTTTAAAATAATGTGCAAAGTAGAGTGCAAAATGCAGCTTCTTCAAACCACACTCGTTGTTTTCCGACTACTAAAAACACTAAGGATTTGAAGTAATCTTTACTATTTACTCTGTGTGATTTTGATTGTGTAAATACCAATGGCATTCTTTGGAGTGTGTGTGTGTGCATGCTTATGTTTAATGAATCATTTGTGTTAGTCTAGGTGAACAGCAGTCAACTGTGTGGCTGAATAACTGTGTGGCTGAATCACAGGATGTGTGTAAGTTTTGTTCATGTTAAGTAAACAGAGCACAGAGACAGTATGTATTGTTTATGTTTGTGTCTTTGGGTGGGGGAGAGCCCCTCCATAGTTGTTTACTGGTTAGCACTAATGAGTGGGTGTGCCCATGTCTTGTGTTTGTGTGTGTGTGTGTGTTTGCTCTTTGCTCTTTGTAGTTCCTCCTATTTCAAGCTGGATGTAAGGAAATTAGGATGTAGAGGAAAAGAGAGTTGTGCAACCTGGTAGTACCTGCCGTTGTGTGATTGTCATTTATGTGTGTGTGTGTGTGTGTGTGTGTGTTTGTGGGATTAGGTGCTTTGTTCTATAGTCTGTTAGGGTGGTCAAATCAATTACCCAAGAGTCTGGGACAAGAAGATTATGTGTTGGTGCAATTAGTCTTTTATTCCTAGTTACCTGGTTTGTCAAGCAGACTGAATAGGCTCAGGGTAAGCAGCACCTTTACTTCTCTCATTCAAAAATAAATGAGAAAGTGAGAAAAAAAATAGTGAAGCTGTCTAATAACTCTCCTGCTAGCACAGCCGGCAGACTCTTTGTTGTTAAACAACCTGAGAACAATTAAGCAACATTTTAATAATATATTTTAGAGAAGAGAGAGCATTCATTTTCCAAGGAGGATTCAACAAGCAGATGTGAACTTCACACAGATTTTATTTAATTTTTTTCAGGTGAGTGGAATAAGAACATCAGATTGTTTGCCTATAACCTCGGATCATATATGTCTCAGCATCAGTTATGTAAGTTTAGACTAAGAGAAGTTTCCAGGGTCGCAGCATGCCCTAGGGCATGACATCATAGCTAATGAATCAGGATCAAGATCTTATTGTTAGATTGCAGTCTCCTCTATGGTGTGGTCAGTTTCTTCCTCGCTCGCCTTTTCCTCTGCTCTCGTTTATGTTGTCCCTCTCCCTCCCTCTCTTTAGAGCCAAATTACCTGGGCTCAAGAGACAGAGAATAAAACTCCTCTTTCTGTGTCTCCCTAAAGAAAAATGTCAGCAATGTCTGCAGGTCAGAGAACAGGAGGTCATTTATTAGCTTAATGTCCTTAAACCAGGCTAAACTACACATCTCATTAGAGACTAGCAGTTGTGGCATTGTGTATATGCAGCTTCTTCTTAATCATCTTTATAGCGTCTCAAAAAGTGGTTTACAAATGCACACACATCCGAGGTTTTCACAGATCTCAGCTTGGTTGAATGTAGAAACTCGGGAGAAAGGATTTGGGAGAAATACTCAAGGGATGTGTTTTCTTGATGAGTTTTAGAGAAACAGCACACACATATATGCGAATTTTTGCTACACGAAGACAATCACAGAGTTTGTTTATCGAGCAAATCCTGAAAAAAGATTGAAATCACAGAAAACCCTGCTTCATTTTCACACCCCCGTTACACTCCATTTTTACACTTCACCACCATCCCGCCCTCCTGTGAAAAGAGGCGGGCCTGGATTGAGTAACCCTACACCTGCCTCATTCAGCAGTGTTACTGTAACAGGCTAAACAGCCTCGACCAGCGACAGCACAGGCTCCCCCACACATGCTTGTCTGACAAACATTTAGACTTCACACTTATTCAGCACACAGATACCGAGGAGGAAATGCTACTGACACAATCAGTGAAGAAAGACCACTAGCGTGGGGGACTACTGAAGACAAGAGATCAGAAAAGGAGGCAAAGTGAAGGAAGACTGGAAGAACGGGCTGCCAGATTGCTGTATCCATGCTGTTGAGTAAGTGAACGCGGTCGCTCTCGGTCACCCTGGTATCGGACATGCCTAAAGAGGATGCGGTGCCAAGCGACACAAACTCCTTTGATGCCCAGAGCCAGGACAGTATTGTCCTGGTCCAGATGGCCAACCTCTCCATGGACATGTTCACACCTGGAGACTTCAAAGGGAAATTCCGAAAGATCCAGCCCAAGAAAAGACCCACGATTATTCGAGAAGAAACACCAGGTAGTGTTTATTGTGTACTATATCCTACAGTGCATTATATCTTCATACTGAACCAGCTTTGAGTGAATTCTTAACAACTGTCCTAGTGTTCACCAGAGTCACTTTAAATCTGTAGCTACTGATTCAACAGTTGTGAATCTGTTGTGACTTGTAAGACCTATTAAAACTTCACATATCACGTATACAGCCATGCAGGACAAGTCTGTCTGAGGTAACTCTATTAAACGTTCTAAACTCTGGTATGACACAACGTGGTTATGTCATTGCAGAGTAATGACAGCCTTTGACATTACCACACACGCTTCACATGTGATTAGTTCACCAGCTATTTGGTAGACTGTTTAACTGAAAACAGTATTCCTGTTTTGCTTGTAATTTGAGTGAGCAGAGCTGGTGCGCTGTCAGTCCTGTGAGGGCTTTTTCATGGAAAATAGGCATGATCAGATTCCTCAGTGTACACCTAGACACATGAAAGAAGAGCAGTGTCCGAAAGCCTGAGGCAGATAACAAGAAATGGTTTTGGAACAAGAACAAGGTTAACTGCAATTGTGTTTGTACCATGCAATTTTTGCAGTAGAATTTAAAAACACAGAAAGAAGTGAAACAATTTTGCCATTAAAGAAAAATAGGAATTTATTGAAGCTTGTTACTGTGTGCTTAGCGTGAACAATTACTGTGTGTTGACAAATCCCGTTTCTTTGAGATTACTTGTAATGGATTTATAATTAAGTGATATTGCAAGAGTGTGGTAATATTGAATATCGACATGGCTGTGATTCAGCTTAGGTCAATGTTCAGTATTTCTGCACTCTTAATTGAGTGATATTGCCTTTATACAACAATTCAATAAACAAGAAATTACTATTGGGTAAACGACAATTCAGAAACAGTATGGCTGATTGTTCTGTTTACTTTTGTGGCGCAAGTGGAGAAAGGTTTTGAAGAAGCCACGTTCACAATCACTATGACGGGTACTTGACTAGCTCTGGGGAGTCTCTTCTTTCTTTTATCATCATCTGATGATTTTTTTTTTTTATTAGATTATTATTACAATTATTATAGTATTAAATTTGCCTTAAAATGATATAAAATTCTAAAAATGATTATTGAAATGATCTAGTTTTACAAAACCATAACAATAAAGGTATTATGATAAGCAAGCAACAGCGAAACCAATGCTGTATGTAAGCTACTAAAACCTTTTAACATGTTCAAATGTTTTTAGTAAAATTTTAATAGACAGCTGCAGTGACTTGCGTTCTGTGGATAGTTCAGGGAAATGTGCTGGATGTAGCTAGAGATGACGTACTGGAAATTTCCATTAATGCTACAAAAAATATGTTACAAAGAAATAAATAAACGAATTATATTTATTATATATTTAGGAATCCATCACTTGCTTTCTGTAGTTAAGTACAGCCGATTGCCTTTTCAGACATCTATTCAGACAGGTGTGTGAATTGCCTGCGCTCAGGAATTCACATAGAAGCCTCAGTGTTAACTCACTGAAGAGTGTCTTTGTCACAGGGAATTCCTCTCGAGAGCTGTGTGCTGAGTTTGGGACTTTGTAAACTGTTGCGTGAGCGTAAAGTGAGCGTGCATTGATATATCATTTGTTTTCGATGAGGTGCCATTTCACCTCAGCCTGGTCCATCTAAAACTCCCAGCAACCAGTGACTTGTGCTAGTGAGTATATTACGATAGAGCACTTTACTGCATTTCCAATGTCAGGTCTGAACAGCTGGGTCTCTGTGAGAATGCTTGGAATTGTCTAAGACGTTTGAAAGTTGGGAATAATTGTTGAGAAAAGAGAGAAGGTTGATGAAAGTTGATGAATAAATGCACCAAATCTTGCTAGATTTTGATCAAATGAAGTTTAAAAGATTCAAGAAAAGACTGAATAAATGGGATTGCAGCTGCTGTGGAGACAGATGGTGATTGCTGTGCGTGCTGTAAGAAGAGGCAGCTGGGATAGCTCCAAGCCAGCTAAGAAGACTCAGCAGTAGCAGAGACCTATAAAGAAGCACAAAAACCGTCGAGTCATTCCTTATGTTTGGCCAGTGCAAACACTGTCATCCAATACATATTCATCACATTTAGTCTTCTATTTTTTTTTATTTATATGTGAATGATTAACTGAAAGGTTACGTTTTACAGTTTCTTGAGGATTAAATATTAAATAAGAGTTTAAAAACTGTATATTTAGGTTTACAGATCCTTTTGCTCCAGAATAATTTTTTATTGCGCTGTCGGCTGTTCAGTCTGAATTCTTTTTCATTTTTTTGGTTACGTCATCCATAAGTCAAGTTATATTTTCTCATACCAGAGTGTGGTAAACCTGAATGTTCAGATGGTGTGCATTATTTTTGGATAAAGGCACGACTCGGACAGTTCTGACTGTAGTATGAACCCTGGGTTAGTATTAATGCACTCGTTCTATTGCAGTACTTTAGTAACAGCTCATACATGGTGACTTTTACAACAGAAGCTTCACATAATATGAGACTAATAAGGAACAGATTTAAAAACATGTTTAAGAAAGTAAAACTTTGAATAATTGATGTGGTGACATTTTGGTTAGGAGACATTTATTTAACATTTGTGGAAGGATTCCTGGTTTTAAGCACTTTGTAACAGTGCTTCAGGACAGAGGAGTTTGTGCTTTCTTGGTAAAATGGTGTGGGTTTTTTGAGGGAGAGAGAGAGAGAGAGGTGTGAGGCCAGAATGACTGCTCATCATGGCTATAACATAAGCGAGCACAGGAATTTATCAGATGTTCCACAACATTAACTGCTAAAATGCATGAGAATTTTTTAACATCAATGAATTAGACATTGTTAATCATGGGAAAAGCTGTGTTATAAGTGGCCTGCAGTATTTTCATAGAAATAATGAGACATCTGAAGCCAGAAGGAACTGATTGCTTTATGCAGCATAAAGGGTTAAGGAGTCTGCAGGCCAGCTGTGATAACGTCTGTGTCTTGTGCCAGTTAAAGGCCATTATCAAGGCTAATTTACTTAAAATTGGTACTTTTATCTATTTCTGGCCTTCTTGTTCTAGGAGTAAGTGGGGAAGGGCATCAAATCATCCAAAAAGAACAAGACCATTTGTGAAGATAAAGAGAATAGGGACGATTGGTCTTGGTTATCTGCCAGATGCCTGTCTCAGACTTGAAGTCTAACTGCCTTCACCTGGAAGTCATTTGTACGAGAACTTGTACGTCGGCTCTTGTCGTTCGTGCTCCTCTGACAGATAGGATCGCATTCCAGTTGAGAGCTGGACAAATACCAGTACTGATACTCATCAGCCAGCAGTGCAACATACAGTCTTAGTTCTTCCAGCCACCAAGTAAAGTCTGTAAAGTCAGACCTGGAACATGGCGCTCCAATGATCATGGCAGAAAATCCAGTTATTTTCATAGAATTCTTGTCAAGAACACACTTTATAAACCTTAAGCTTTCAAACTGTAATCATGCAGTGTTTTTATATTTATAATATTTGTAGGAATAATTTCAATGCACTGCTGCATAGTTTTCATTCTGCATATGTGCTATTTGCCTTACACTTTCCCTGCTTCCTTTGACACCTTGTGCCTAAGCTATAGTTTACACATGCTATTGAGAGTGAAATCTAAATAAAACCCGTGGCTGCACTCTGCCTGCAGAGCTTGAATACACACACAATGTGTATACAGGCAAAGTGAAGGCTGTACATGCTGCAAATGCTCCTGTAGCACGAGATATGGCTTAGGCTTTGGCACATAAACAAGTCACTATTGGATTTGAGCATGATTCGAGAAGTTAAAATGTTGAAATTCAAATGAATAAAAACGTGGCTGCCTCTGGTATCTGTGATTTCTCTTTAGAGAATTTTGTATGCTTTTATGCTGCTTGAAATTTGATAAGAGTTGCACATACTCGCGTGATGCCAGGTATGTTTATTAGGCAAAGCTTCTCATTTGGGACAAAAAATAATTTGTGAGAACCTTATTTATCCATATTTCCTTATTTTCTAATTATAAATACTGAAACCTCCTTGAGCTGTCGTTTATTCAAGATAATTTGCAGCATGCCATGTTTATAGTCAAACTGCTGCATGTTCTCAGTGAGCAGAAGTGTGATTGTGTAATCTACTACAGTCACCAAACTTAACAAGGAACTAGTATGGTTACTGTTTACTGTATGTTTACTGTGTCAGGATCACTTAAAAAAGCCTTTCTTTTTACCTTTCACTCATATATACACCGATCAGGAGTAACATTATGAGCCGTGAGAGGTGAAGTGAGTAACACTGATGATCTCCTCATCATGGCACCTGTTAGTGGGTGGGATATGTTAGGCTGCAAGTGAACATTATGTCCTCAAAGTTGATGTGTTAGAAGCAGGAAAAATGGGTAAGCATAAGGATTTGAGCGAGTTTGACAAGGGCCAAATTGGGATAGCTAGACAACTGGATCAGAGCATCTCCAAAACTGCAGCAGAACCAAAACTGCAGTGGTCAGTGTCTATCAAAAGTGGTCCAAGAAAGGAACAGTGGTGAACCGGCAACATTGACTCACGTGGGGAGAGAAGGCTGGCCCGTGTGATCCGATACAGACGAGCTACTGTTGTTCAGATTGCTGTAGAAGTTAATGCTGGTTCTGATAGAAAGGTGTCAGAATACACAGTGCATGATGGGTCAAGGCTGTTTTGGGAAAAAGGGGGACCAACACAATATTAGACAGGTGGTCATAATGTTATGCCTGGTCAGTGTATTGCAGTGTTCCTGATTTCTCTTGCAGTCATCTTCCTGATGAGTCATGTTCATTTATTTGTGTTGAATGTATTTAATTATATTTTTAATCGTATCAATCACTCTGCTTTATAAAGAGATTGTACAGCCCAAACAGAGTTAAAGGTACAGTCTGACGTGTTAAGAACAGAGGAAGTGTATTGTTTCTGTGATGCCTCAGGATGTCTCTCTTCATGTCTCCTGTACTAACAGTACTAACAGCTTAGGATTTAATTAGACCTCTCTCTCTCTCTCTCTATCTCTCTCTCTCTCTCTCGCCCTTTTTTAATCTCTATCTCTTCCACTCTCTGTGTCCCTCTGGACAATTATGTTCAACTTCTAGGCCCTCTGAGCCAATCCTCTTAAAGAAGGGAGGGATCAAGATAGAGGGGGATGAGAGAATGTCAGTGTGTGTGTGTTTGTGTGTGTGTGAGAGAGAGAGAGAGAGAGAGAGAGAGAGAGAATCGAGAGTTGCTGCTCATTGCTGACCCAGGATGAGTTAGCGAGGCGGCTCTTTCTATCTCTGCTGCATCTCTGCTCTGCCTCTCCTTATCCCTATATCCCTGCATTGCTGCAGAGACAGAGCAAACATGACAAGTCAACAGGACTCGGGGTTCTTTGAGATTAGCATCAAGTCCTTTCTGAAATCCTGGAGCAGCCGTGAGTAGATGCTATGGCTTCTCTCTCTTGCTCTCTGTCTCTGTCTCTCTCTCTCTCTCTCACACTCACACACACACATGTATCCTTATGTCCTTTCTCCACTGCTTGTGCTGTGAATATATGAAGGTAAATGTGTGCGTTAGCAGATCATGCTATCAGAGAAAAGTCAGGTGCATTAGAGCAGAAGGTGTTTGTGTTCTCTCTCTCTCTCTCTCTCTCTCTCTCTCTCTTGCATGGCTTCAAGTTTCCTCCTTTTGTGCTCACTGTTCCATCCTTGAGGCACTGTGAAGTAAAGATGACTGGATTGTCCTCCTCATCCTATAGACACATACATGTTGAATTATTACAGTGAGGATGAGGAGTCTTGTGTGTGCGATCTGAACCTCCACTGTGGTCTTATATAATCACTGCAGGCTTGACTTTATATGAAGGTTATTTGCTGGAGTTGCTGATTGTTTTTGTTTGTTCAGTATGGAAGTGCGGTTTCTGTGATCAGGTGAGCAGGTGGCCAGATATCAGTGTTAACCACTCAGAAAATCCATTACATTTCTCTCTTTCTTTCACACACACACACACACACACATTGTGTTGGTTTTGTGGCAGCATGGCACAGTTTCTTGATGTTTCATAGCCCCAGCATCCTTGGTTTCATCCTGAGGTCAAGTTACTGTCTGAACTTCTCACATGTTCCTCGTGTCCATGTTATTTTCCTCCAGATTCTGCATTTTGCTCCCGACATGCATGTGGTGAATTGTCACCAGGTGTGTGTAAAAGTGTGAATGCGTATGTTACAGTTTGCATCTTTGCCTCATGGCTCCCATGGCCACAACATACCAGATTGTGGGACTACGGCTAGGATAAATCATTTATGAATAAATAATTTAATATGATAGACTAGAATAGAATGAAGGATGTTAGGTACTGATGGCTGGAAGTGCAGTGCAATGGTGAGGGTTCTGACTGGAGCAGAAGAAGTTCATTCTAAGTATGAGGTACAGTTTTCGCCACACAGTGTACACATGAAGGTGTCTTCGTTGTGATTTAGTGCAACATGCAAATCTTTATGTTTTATTGTTTTGTCTGCTACAGTGAAATGAATGTCTTCTCAACGGTCTAATCGCTAAACTTCAATTGAATTCAATTCTGTTTGTGTAGCGCTTTTAATAAGGGACATTGTCACAGAAATACTGTATGTAACTTTTCAATATGAATTTTAACTTTATAAATGATCCATAATGAGCAAGCCAACGGCGACAGTGGCGAGGAAAATCTCTCTCAGATGATACGAGGAAGAAAACTTGAGAGGATTCAGACTTAAAGGGGAAGCCACACTCATCTATGTGACACTGGATAGTGTGATTATAAATAATTCCCATCTGATACTGTGTACTATTTGGTCAAAAAGTGCAATTGTGTAACCAGGAACTTGTGAACAGCTTATGAATATGAGCATTAGAGTTATTTCTGAATTCATTCTAGTTTTAACATAAAGTCTTGTTGAAATTATCAACTGTTCACTGATGGAGACTTGAGTGCACCATTGTTCATAACAATTGCAGTCCTAAAGATATTATTGCAATTGTAGTCCTGCAGTTCTATATCATCTTTATGGTTTCTATGTGGAACCATCCACAGTAATCTCATGTATCTTCAGCCTGTCCATATGGGGCCATCCTCAGCAGTGAGCAGCTTTCAGGTGATGAGAACTTCAGTCAGATGTAGGGAATCAGGATGGATTAGGCAGGTCTGGAGAGCAGAAGGGGTCAGGATCACTGGGGTGATCAGTCATTTATTCAGTCATTCAGTTAGTCAGTTAGTCAGTCAGTAGATCTGTAGCCAGTCACATCACTTTTGATGCCACCATCACAGGCCACAATTCACACTTATTCCCATCAGATGGGGGAGAATATCCAGAACTACCCCCAGATAACAACTTGATCCCAGAAATGATCTGGGAACCCTGGAGCCATGAAACAGAAACACTATACACATGTCACCAGTGAAAGACTGTACTATTTACAAGCTGATGTTAGACTGGAGCACTCAGGATGTGTTCAGAAGTTTAAGTAGAAAGTAGTTGGACTTTTTTATCTCTCTTTCTCTTTCTGTCTCTGTTTGTCTTAAACAATCTGAAGTTGTTATTACTCAGTAAACTGTAAATGATTATCACAGTAATGTTTATATGAAGTAACTGGTTAAAACCGAAATATTTCAGTATATAAGGCTGTTTTCTTCATTCAGTGGTTCCACAGAGCAATTTTAGTTTAGTGGCACAGACCGTGAACAACTGAAAGTGAGTAGCATACAGTACCTAATACTGAAACTATACAAACTGATGACTTACACTCATTACTCTCTCTTACACTTGCAGTTTGACAGGTAAACTGTAAGAATGTTAAATACAGCGCTTGACCCAATTTCTGTGCAGGTGATTGTTCATTGTTTGTGTGTGTGTGTGTGTGTGTGTGCGGCATACAAGGGTTAGTAACATTAGAGAAAGTGAAGGAACAAAAAGAAAGTGGAACAAAATGAGGGGAAATTAACTGATTGGATAGATTTTCAAATCTAAGATTACTGAAGATTTGCAGTGCATGTCACAGACCTGTTGTATAAGGCCATGTCCACACTAATACGTTTTTTGTTTAAAAACACATATTTTTCTATCCGTTTTAGCCTTCCATCCACAATGAGACGCCATTTTTAGTCAACGAAAGCTGTCTTTTTGTAAATGTTCTCCGTTTTTGCGTCGCAGTCTGGACTGTGAAAACAGAGGCTTTGGAAAACTATGACACATTTTTAGTCACGTGATGCAGTCATGTGACCAAATCAGCTAAGATGGTGGACGACAATGTACAGCAGGACATAGAGCCGTGAAGTAAATAAACGCCAGACGGAAATGACGCAGGTCGAAGCGTCTTATGTTTTACTCATGCGTTTCAGTGTATATGACCAACTTTTGGAAAACAACAATGTGGACGCGGAGCATTTTTATATGAAAACACAGTGTTCAAATTTATCTGGTTTCGTGTAGACGTAGCCTAAATCCTGCAGACTCACAACTTGCTGAATCATGCTTTAAAGATGTTTTAGATGTTGTCGGATGTTTAAAAATGAACATCATCGTCCACTGTATCATTGTTTTGTCTTAACTTTGACTTATGTAGGGTTTTATTTTTCACATTGTGTATGAGTATCATGTATCAGAGCAGCAGTAGCTCAGTTTGCATGACTCTGGCCTAGTGATCAGAAGACTGAGTGTTAAAATCCTACCACTGTAGCACCCTTAAGCAAGGCTCATAAGTTTCAACTGTATATAGCGGCACTGCAGCCACTATACATAGTAAACCACATTAAATAAAAGTGTCTTAATCAGTATATTTGTATATAGCTTGGTGGTCTTGGTGTATTTTGGTGGTCTTCTCTGTGTTGTTCTGTGATCTGCACAAGATATAGATGATGAGCTAATATGCAAAAAAGCACACTAACCAGAGCTCATGAAGATATATCTGTGCTGACAAACATGGCTCACTGGTTTGTGTGTGTATGTGTGTGGGAGAAAGAAAATTTTGGTTTTAGATGTACTAAAAAACAGGCTTGCTAGTTGCAATGATTTCTGGATTTGCACATATAATTGCTATATATCCATCAATATATCCTGGCTGATATATTGATGTCACTGGTGAGATTTAAGATGTGTGTTTACATGCTTGTTGACAATAAAGAGAGATTATTTGTGTGTACATTATATGCATGTGTTAAAAGTGTGTGAATGTATTTGTGTACATGTATGTGTCTGTGTATGAGTGCTGAGGTTAAATTTAGCTACATGTTGGCCCTCCCTCCTCTCTCTTTGGGCTTTGCTGAAATTCCAGCCTGACCTTCTCCTCAGAGAGGGCTCGCTGCTATCACACATGGCTGTAAGGATTCACACAGGAAGGTTGTTTTCCCTTCAACTTACCTTTACCCAGCAGCCTAGGATCTTAATTATCTGTCGCACCACTGGATTTATCCCTCTCAAGCTGGAGTGAGCCTCCATATAAAAACAAACTGAACACACAGCGAACATGGGACTACTAGGGTCACTTTTACGGAAGTTACTGGAAAAGATATTGCCGGAGATGATATGGAGCTAGTTGGCTAGACTGTTTGGGATTATTGGAACAGGGACAGTATGGAGGTGACACCAGTCCGCTGGAGCCGGACCAGCTTTATCAACTTTATTAAGGGTTTGGGTAGGTGCTAATGGATGGACAGTATATTAATTGTGTGTGTGTGTGATGTTTATGTGTTTGTTTATGTGTCCAAATTGTTGCATATGAGCTGAGAAGATTGTTGACTGGTAGTGCGTGAGTTTGTGTTTTGTAGCCTCTGTTAAGGGAGGATACATTCTGGACATACTTTGTTGCATTGGCCAAAAGGATAAATCAGGCAAAACATTTTGCAATACCGTCCGAGTTGCACCCTGCTGTGTGACCCTCCTCCTGTCTTCCTCTTCTAAGCATCCACTCTACAGTACACTCCCTTCTCATTCCCTTAAGCCCATTAGTTGAGAATAATTAGAGTTAAGTCACAAACCTCGAGCTGTCAAAACACAAGTTTTGAGTTCAGTCCTAGCAACTTTAGTATAGCCTCTGTACTTATTAAGCACGAATGAATGCAGTCTTGTGGCACTGTTGCCTTAGGATATCTGTAACTAATGACTAACTGACTGACACATAAGCTATCTGAACTATATTCACCCGATCAGTTTTCAGCAGACAAAAGCCTCTCATTTTATTTACAATGCAAGCAGAATATATGCGTCATAAATTGGTTCAGTGACCAGTCCTGTCTCTCACGAACATGTTTAAGTAATTTTTACTCAACTTGATGGCCTCATAATGATCTACCATTGAGCAACAGATTAAGCATTTAGGCCCATTCACTTTCGAAACTGCAAGTGAGTTCCTCAGCTGTTGATTTTGAATCATAAAGATTAAGAAAATAAATCATTTAGATATAAGTAGTACTTATGCTGCTCATGCTGCTATATTTAACAGCTCAAATTATTCAATATTACAAAATACGGCTTTATTTTATTCTGAAGACTTATTTTTCATTGTTTTCATGTCTGTTAATTAAATGTAACTTGCCCTAGTGCAATACTGCGCTTTAGAGACTGTATATTTAAGAATTAGTTGCCATGTGTCTAATAGTGACTTTTCACAGTGATTGAAAGTAGCAATATATATAATAAAAATAACTTTATATTATAAAATAACACATACATGCTAAGTCTCATACATCACGAGCTTGTGCAGCCACATGAGTGGGGTTTCCTCAACCTTCCAGCCAACTCCAGTGACATGATCATCCCTAAAATGAAAAACACCAGCTGCTCTCTGTGACTTCAGCTTAAACCAATTTGTCTTTCATAAACCAACATTTCATAAACAAACATTTTTATTAGGATTCAGCAGTCTGATTCCTTCATATAATACAGGCAGATACATGAACAGTATCCATAGACAGATCAGATCATAGGAGTGTGAACTAAAATATACAAGAAACAAGATGAAAAACTAAACATTATGTTTGTGGCAAACAAATACCATTTTCTTCAAAAATACTGCAGGCCAGTTATTCACCATGTCATGTCATGGGTTCATGTGTTTTGACAGATTGGAAGTAAATCACTATACCAATATACCGTGAAGGTAAAGTATTCAGACATTTTTGTTTTGTAGCCAGTAGCCCGTCTTTTGGATCGGATCACACGGGCCAGCCTTCGCTCCCCATCAATAATCCTTGGCCACCCATGACCCTCTTTCCTGTTCACCACTGTTCCTTCCTTGGACCACTTTTGATAGATACTGACCACTGCAGACTGGGAACACCCCACAAGAGCTGCAGTTTTGGAGATGGTCTGATCCAGTCGTCTAGTCATCACAATTTGGTCCTTGTCAAACTTCCTCAAATCCTTACACTTGTCTATTTTTCCTGCTTCTAACACATCAACTCTGAGGACAAAATGTTCACTTGCTGCCTAATATATCCCACCAACTAACAGGTGCCATGATGAGGAGATACTCAGTGTTATTCACTTCACCTCTCACTGCTCATAATGTTATGCCTGATCGGTATAGTTGCAAAGCTGTTGTTTGCAACTGAGATGTTTAAGGTAAGATGTAATTTGCTGTTTGCAGCATTGTAGCCCATGTCTTTTGGAAAATAATTCATAGTTTCCCATGTCCCATTGTATACTTGCAATTTCAAAATCCGCCATAACTTTTCATTGGGATTGACTTGGTGATTCACGGCCTTCTTTAGTTATTTTCTATTTCATTTTAAGCCACTGTCTTGTTGAAACACCCATCTTCTTCCCAGATTCAGTTACTTGGCAAATGATATGATATTCTCCAGTGAAAGGTTTTAGTACAGCTTACCATCCGTGTTTCCTTTGATGATATATTATAATGCCCCAGTGCACCCATGTATCATGACCCTTCCACCTCTGTACTTCACTCTGGGTATGGTGTTCTTAGGATCATACACACAACCCTTTATTCTAAAAAGGACAAGCTGAACTGTTTTTGTTTTGTCTGACCAGACTATAATGTCCCAAAAGAGTTCTAATTTGTCTAAATGCTTTGAGATGTGTGTCCTGTAGAAGAAGGCTGAGAAGGCTGCAGTTGTAGTTAACTTTCTTTAATGAGAGACAAGCAGACAAATCCAAAATGAGAGACAAGTTCAGGGTCAACAAACAGGCTTAGCTTCAGCAAACAGGATAAACTAGGCAGAGACTGAGCACAAAAATCAGGAAACAAGTCAGGGTCAAACTAGATCAGAGATAACAGACAAACAGGCTTGGTAACGTCAGGTGCACATGACAAACTCAGCATGTACCTCACAGCACAGTCTGTGGGAGAGAAAGTCTCGTTTTAACTGTGTGTATGTGTGTGTGTGTGTGTGTGAGAGAGAGAGAGAGAGAGAGAGAGAGAGAGAGAGAGAGATTGTGAACAGTGTCTGTGTTGACCTTTTTTTTAGGAATGCAGATGATGATGGTGCAATTCATTGCTTATTGTTATTCAGGTTGTCCTAGAAACTCTTATTGAGTGGCTTCTCTTTGTACCTTCCTTACATGGCACACATGTCCAGGGAGAATTAGAATATTATTGAACCTATCGGACTGACAGGGATGTTTACGGTAACAGATAATGAAAATGCTAGATTTTAACTCATGTTTGTGTGTATTTTTGTTGGCAGCGTCGCCTTTAGGTAAGCCCCCTCTTCCACAAGTAAGCACCAGTCCGGGTGAGAGAAAAGGGCTGCCTGCCATCATGCCACTCACCGTGGACCCCGAGAGCAAACCGGGCGAGTATGTGCTCAAGAGCCTCTTCGCCAACTTCACCCTGCTTTCAGAGCGCAAGATACGCATCATCATGGCAGAGCCACTGGTAAATAATGTTCAAATTTACAAATTTCTTTTTCACCCATGGATGTACTGGGTTCTGCAATGATTTTCACAGGAGACTAAGCATAATCTCTTGCACAAGTTAACCTGATACCTAAATGAATATGTGTATTAAACATTAATGCCCAAGTTATGTAGGTTGCACTTGCGTCTATTTCCATGCATTACATCTGCAAAGCTTGTAAATTTACATGTACTGAATGGTCTACCATCCAAACAAAGCTTTGACTTGTTATAAAGGAAATGTCGTTTTCAGGTAATGTCAGATGATAGCGGATAAAGAGAATACAATATTTATTTAGATTGTATTAGATCATATAAAGGCAGTGAAACAATTTAATAGGCCGTGTGAAATTGCGTAACATAATACACAGTTACTGTTGCCACCCGAAATTGATTATTCTTCAGTAACAGCATGTTTTATTCCCCCGAATTTCCCAGCAGTATTTTTTAATTTACTTTAATTGAAAAAATACCCCTTTCCCCGGCAGTATCTTTTTTTTTCATTTTCTTTTCAAATTAATCTTTTTAAAACAAAAAAAAAATACAGTTTGTTAAGTTACAGAGAAACCATAATGTGACAAGTCCTGAAGAATGTCTCATAGCAAAAACATACTGACCGTTACAAAGCAACAAAGACTCATTCTATAAATGTTAAATAAACATCTTCTTACAGACGATAATCCTTATTGTGGCAATGAAAAAAGAGCTTTGTTATAAATAACACTATATCGTATTTTTATTATTTGTTTTTTGTTTTTTTAAGCCTTTGATTATGTGCACTGAAATAAAACTTGGTAAATTTATTTAATTCAAAATAATGTACACATCAGTCCAATGGGATTGAGTTAACACAATTAGTTTTGAACATCCGTCCACTGACAATCAAACCCACTGGTGTGTTGCAACAGACATATTAGCTCTGCACTATTCTACCATACATGTTTAAATTGCTTAAATTTATATTGTAGTTATGATGTAGTTGTCATCATCGTCAACGTCCTCGTGAGATTCACAGTGTAACTGGTTTACGTTTCAACTACGTGGATTAATGACATTCACTCATCATTAAATCCAGTAATTAAGAAACCTGTATAAATTATGTTTAATACAAGCAATGTATCTATTTTGTGAAAATGTCATTCTGGAAATGTAGATATCTGATTGACCACTTATACACTATATACACTATATTGCCAAAGATTTTGGGACACCCAAATTCAGCTGTTGTTTTTCAGGGGTTGGGCTCGGCCCCTTAGTTCCAGTGAAAGGAACTCTTAATGCTTCAGCATAACAAGACATTTTGGACAAATTCATGCTCCCAACTTTGTGGGAACAGTTTGGGGATGACCCCTTCCTGTTCCAACATGACTGCACACCAGTGCACAAAGCAAAGCAAGGTCCATAAAGACATGGATGAGTGAGTTTGTTGTGGAGGAACTTGACTGGCCTGCACAGAGTCCTGTCCTCAACCTGATAGAACACCTTTGGGATGAATTAGAGCGGAGAATGTGAGCCAGGCCTTCTCATCCAACACAGCCTGACCTCACAAATGCGCTTCCACAGGAATTTTCAAAAATTTCCATAAACACACTTCTAAACCGAGTTGAAGCTGTTATAGCTGCAAATGGCGGGACAACTCCATATTACATTCATGTGCAGGTAAAGGCAGACGTCCCAGTTTTGGCCTGGCTCGCAGTCTTCGCTCTAATTCATCCTAAAGGTGTTCTATCTGGTTGAGGTCAGGACTCCGTGCAGGCCAGTCAAGTTCCTCCACAACAAACTCACTCATCCATGTCTTACGAGGTTCTTTCACTGGAACTAAGAGGCCAAGCCCAACCCTGAAAAACAACACCTGAATTCAATGATTTGGAAACATACTGTTTTTTCAGTGTGGAACATCCCTCAGAAAGGCATGAAATGCTTATTAGACCATATTAGAACACATGCATTAATAACAAAACCTGTGATTTGCCATGCAGGCAAAAACATATTAAAATGATTCACTTAGGAATTTCTGATCAATCAGATTTAGGAATTGAACAGCGCTGTGGTATAATTATCTATACACAATGTAAATTTTCACTTATTTATTAAACTGAGTATATTAATTTAATCATTAAATGATAAATGATTGAATCAAATGGAGCGAATGAGAAATTGAATATCGCTGAGACAATATTCAGACAACTGGAACTCCTAGACATCTAGCTGATAATTGTTAGTCTTTGTCAACATATCAGTCATGTTCTCTTTTTGTTGAGACAGGTTTTAATGAATGAACCTCTGTAAAGGTAGTAAGAGGCTCTTTGTTTATAAAGCTCTTTAATTGTTTTCTTTCTTTAGATTTTTTACATGTGTAGTCTGGAAAAACAGGTAGTGCATGTCAGATGATTGGGAACTAACTGACACGCTCCAAACCCTTTATAGCACAGACACGCGTGCACTCATACGCTGAGGAAGAGGTGTGAACTTAGCATCAAGTTACTTATGAATACTTGGCACATATACACGCTTATGTGACGGAGAAAAAAATGTTATTGGTTTAACACGCATATTTAAGAACCGCTTATAACCTGCAAGCATGTCACCAGTGACAGGATAGGTATGACCTGTAATATACACCACATAAAGCTCTGTCTTTATACACTGAGCTGCTGATTAGTTGCCCCAGTGTAGGACCGAACATTTTACATTGTTTATCTTCTAACATATACTAGCTGTTAATATTGTCTAGCTGTTAATACTCTCTTCATCATCTCTGTACTGACTGCTAACAGAGTTTTGTTCTCTTTCCCTTTCTGTAAACAACAAGAATAGTATAGATGCTAGAGGTCTTGTCCTGTCCTGCTCAAAAACTTATTTCAAGTTCAAGTTTTTCTCATTGCTGAATGGACATTTCATTCACATGTTGTCCAGAATAATCTGTAATAATAATTGTAACAATAAAATAAAGAAATAAAAATGCCCTACTTAGTTGCCACCTTGACATGCTTATGCAGTGTTACGTAAATATTCATTTTACAGATTTGACAGATCTAATATTAACAGTGATTCTGCCTCTTGTATTATTTCTTTATTCTACATGCTGTCAAATGGGCCCTTTATAAAGTCAAATTTTTGCAAAACTGGGTTATAAACGGAGACACTGCTTGACGCTTAAAGACTTCATAATGTCATAATTATGCCATAAAGTCCTCTTAATGTTATTTTATATAGTCATATACTAAATTATTATAGCAATTATGATTATAATTGTTATGATTTGTAATACAGACAGTGTATGCTAAATTGTCACACTTTTAATGGAGGAAACAGGTGATGGAGTAAAGAAAAGTTTTGTGGTTTTTTAAACAGTTTCTTGTTTTTCTTGCTTTTTTTTGCAGGAAAAGCTGTTGACCAAATCTCTACAGAGGGGAGAAGATCACCAGTTTGATCAGGTAAATCAAAGCAGATTATTTGGATTATTAATCAGTAAAGGTTTCCTGATTTTCACAGAGTAGGAAGGAAACAAAAGGTGATTTTTTTCCAAGATCAAATTTTACTTTTCTTTTAACAATAGAAGATACAATATGTCTTCAGATTAACTTGGAACCAAAATACTATAATCAAGCATATTTAAATCTGTGACATACAGGATCTACACTCACACTACATGACAAAAAGTTTGTGTACATTTGACCATTACCATTACCCATGATGAACATCCCATTTCACAATTAGTCCCCAGAAGAATAATCTCCACTCTTCTGGGAAGGTCATCTGCCACAAGAGCATTATGCCAGTCAGCATTCCAGTTTATCCCAAGAGTGAGCAGTGGGGTTGAGTTCTGTGTATAAAATATTATATATATATATATATATACTGATGTATACTAAAAATGTTTAATACAATTATGTTATTCCAACTTTGTGGCAAGGGTGTAGAGATGGTCAGGTGTCAGATGTACATTTGGACTTATTGTGTATGAAGGGATTTGGTTTAATTAATGCTCTAGTCTCTGTGCCTTAACCTTAAATTAATTATAGCTGGGGAACTCCATTTGCTCTGATGTAGCCCTAGTTCACCCCTGCAAATACAGCCTCTAAACGCTGTGTGTGTGTGTGTGTGTGTGTGTGGGTCTGTGTCTGTGTTTGGGAATGCTGAGCATCCGCATGCAGACACTCCTCCCTTCCTGTGTTTGGTTTAGCCCACCCACACCCGTCATTCTGGAGCATGACTTTACCACTTTGGCCTGAATTCCAACGCGAAATTCTCAGCCTCCACAGAGCTGCACCAATCACACACTCCTTTTCAGTCTTTTTTGTGATTTGTTCAGTCACAAATACACCCATTTCAGTGAATGTGTGTGACTGTCTGTCAGTCAGTGTGTGTTTACAAAAGGTTTTAAGCAAGATTTAAAATGACGAGTGAAAAATGTTCAGTTCCATGTAGCTTTGTTGACCTTAACCTGTTTTCTTTTTTTAAATTAAAATCTAAGCATATTATACTTAAGAAAAGTAACAAATTATTAATAAAACCTGTCTCTCCCAGGTTATTAGCACTATGAGTTCTCTGGCTGAATACTGCTTGCCCTCGATCCTGCGTACACTCTTTGACTGGTACAAGCGACAGAATGGCCTAGAGGACGAGTCTCATGAGTACCGACCTCGAGCCAACACCAAGTCCAAAAAGTAAGCCCTCCATTATTCATTATTTTGCCAGGAAGTTAGTTAGTTAGTTAGAATATCTAACCAATCATCTACCAGTCCCAAGTTTCGAGAATATATGAAATATCTCCTAATTCTAATATTTAGGCCTAGCTATTTAATAGTAATTTCACAAACCAACACATCTATAACTATACAGTTTTTTCCACATAAATGATTGATATCATTGAAGCGGACTGTTTCCATATATAGATATATTCCACATTGAAAGGATGTTGTCGTTGCATTCACTTTTCACTTTACTTAGTCAGCATTGCTAAAACTAGCTTAATTTACTGTCCACTATTACAATATTGTTCTGAACTGTCTGTTTCTTTTGGCCTCAGTGATGAACAACAGAAGGATTATCTGCTGGAAAGGAGAGATTTAGCAATAGACTTCATATTTTCTCTGGTTCTCATTGAAGTTTTAAAACAGGTAAGATGCATATATTTTAATCTTAGAATATTTTGGAATGTGTTGCTGATCATTTGGTTAGAATTTAACATTCTTAACAAGCTGAGATGGTGTTAATGCAGAGGGGTTTCTTAACCAGTTATGTCTCTGTCCCTGTGGCTCTAGATCCCTCTTCACCCTCTTCTGGATGGACTCATTCAAGAAGTCGTTAACCTGGCCTTCAAGCACTTTAAATATAAAGAAGGGTAAAGAAGAAACTTATAAAAATCTCTTGGTGATAGGTTGAGAGCCGTATGCACTGTAATTCATAAAAGCAAAAAATTATATTGATGTTTGATTGATGTTCTGTGCCACAGATATACAGGGCCAAACACATCCAACATGCACCTTGTGGCTGATCTTTATGCTGAAGTGGTTGGGGTGGTGGCTCAATCCAGGTACGTTTTAAACTTTAGCATTTTGTTTGTTTGTTGTTGTTGTCCTTGCCTTGATGCTAATTTCAGTATTCCAAATTTGGTACATTATGCTAAGGGGTGCTGTTTCAGTCATTTAATCTTGTGCTTCTGGATTAAATTAATTGCCTAATTGTGATTAAGTGCTTTATTCGTGACCGCAATCAGCTGTTGGACTCCACAAATAAATGGGACACCCATAAATGTGAATCCTTCCGGCGACACGAGGTTCACTATCAAGCAGCAATAACAATCACTAGTGTAATGTCATGTAATGTAATTGTAATGTAATGTCATTTTGCAACATAACTTGCATCTATTTAGTGATATGTGAGATATAACACTGTCACTATTTCTAAATTACCCAAAAGGTATAGTTCTAATCTGTGTATGCGGTAAATCAGGATTTTTGTTCAGCATACTTAGTATTTAATAATTTCTTTATTAATATTACTGTGTTTAGTAATAGACTTTATATACTAGGTTATTGCTTATGTGTTACCTTTCATTCCCATTCTTTTAATGAAATCTGCACTGCAGAAAGAAATTGAATTTATGCAATGTACAATAAATGTCTGTACTGTAAATAAATGTTTATTAAATATAAATGTAAGCGGATTATATTAATTTTCTTTCATTATTATTATATTTGTTATTAATTATATGCAATTATTTATCTGACCATTTGCCACCAGCTTTCTATAAAAGTTTATAATAGTGATATGTCTTTAAAAAAAGTATGGGGTGTTGAAATATTTTACCAACCATGCAACTTTCTGCTGCCAACTGTGTTCCTCTTAATCCTGACCTGGTTTAAAGCAGACTCTGATGGCTGTAACTTTTTACTCTGAGGATGATATAAGATGGAGCTTTAATGATGCCCATTACCCTTGATGGAGGATGTGTCAGCATATCTTCTGAGTATGCTACATCAATGACACACAGAAATGGAACCCAGTCCTCTTTTAGCAGAGTCACTGGGTTCTGATGTTAATGACGCCGGTTCATATTTAATGAACTACTAAGTGTTTTCAGACGCTGTGTAAAAAGAATGTAGCTATGCCGATCCAAATTCACAAAACTATGTTATTTGTTCATGCTATCTTTGAATCAATGTACGGTGCATATGGTCAATTTGAGCCCTTCAATTCACTGAATGTGTGAGGGAAAAGGATTGGCTATCAGAAATGAAGCATTAGAACTGAAGAGAGAGAAAGTCAGAGAGTGAGTGGAGTTCTCCTCCCATTTCTCCCGTTCCAGATGCCTTTCTAAATATAGAGCTCAAGATCTCTCCCTGTGTCATGGCAATCAAGCTTCACACACATCCACACTTACTCAGGCAAACACAAACACACACACGTACACAAAAATTCCTCTGGTCTTCAATTTGAGACCATACAGAGAGTTCATAAACAATAAAGACAGACCCAATATATCAAAAAGAAAACTCTTTTAAAATGCAAATTACCATGAATGTAAATGTTTATTTATGCACTGGTAATGATCATATTTGCATACTCTTTTGTCTGATCTTTCTCTCTCTCTTTTCCTAATTTCCAACTCTCCTTTCTTTCGGTCCCTTAGGTTTCCTGCAGTAAGGAAGAAGTTTATATCAGAGCTGAAGGAGCTCAGACAGAAGGAACAAAGCCCTTATGTAGTCAAGAGCATCATAAGTCTCATCATGGGGATCAAGTTCTTCCGCATTAAGATGTACCCAGTGGAAGACTTTGAAGCTTCATTCCAGTTCATGCAGGTGCAGTAATCTTTTTAGAAGAACTTCTTTAGTGTAGTCTGATGATCATTTGCAGCATTATCAGTGCAATCATAATCCTACAAATTTTAGCTTTAAGACTTCATTGGCCAGTAGTTGAAATTTTGGGTGTGTGCGTGATTAATTTTCAGTGTGTAATTACTTTTGCAGGAATGTGCCCAGTACTTCTTAGAGGTGAAGGATAAAGACATTAAGCACTGTCTGGCTGGTCTCTTTGTGGAGATATTGGTCCCAGTGGCAGCTGTAAGTTTCAAATTTCTCACACAGGCCTGTCTGAGATCTGTTTATTTTCTGTTTATGGTATTGTAAGAAAAAAAAAATTCTTTAGCTTTTACTGAGATTTACTGGAATCAATTTGTTTGAAAAGAAAACAGTTCAAGAAAACTATAATAAATAATGCAAATGCACTTTTTAATATTTACAGTAACAATCAGTCGAATTTTACAGAATCCTATCACTCTACTTTTGGCTAATTTCCATAAAAACTTTTATTTTAATTTTTCCTGAAAAAATGTATTCAAACTTACTAAACACAGCATTTTCATTATTCAGAGATTATTATTATTATTATTATTATTATTTTAAAATAGAATAGAAAACAGGTAAATAATATACAAACCATACAAAATAAAATACATGACCTTCTTTCCAGCCAATAAATCTTTTCATAGTAACTTGCCATTTAAATATTTGTTTATTCCCCAAAAAAATGTTTTTACATTTGTAAACATTTTTTCATATAGCCCATTCAAGTTTAAATGTAGATTCTGGCTTAAAACCGTGATAATTGTGTACTTTCATTGACTAAACATGAAATTTTATAAGCATTAGGTCTATTGTAGGTTTTTATATTTGTTTATATTTTTTTATTTTCTATTTCTTCAGTTCTCTTACACTGAATAAACACGTGAAGATGTTTGCTTTATGAATAAAAATGTTGTCTCATCACACGCTCTGATAGCTGATATTGGGTTATCATACTGTGAATTTTTTATACCATTCCACCCCTGCTTCTGACGCCAAGACACCCTGAATGGAAATATGATAATGTCGAACCATAATTTCTGTGGGCTGTAAATCGAGAATGTCTTTGTATTGCATCCCTGTTCAGAGCGTGAAGAATGAGGTAAATGTGCCATGTCTGCGGAACTTCGTGGAGAGTCTGTATGACACCACCCTGGACCTCTCTTCCAGGAAGAAGCATTCTCTGGTGAGTGATTCGGTCTTCGTCTGTTTGTATCATGTAACCCGTCTCATAGCTGGCGTGTTTGCGGCTGCTGTCTTGCACAGCATATTCCAGAGTTAGCTAACCACTACACATAAAGAGGTCAAGCATTCCACATGAGCATTCACACTAGAGCCTTCGCTATGGGTTTGAGTGTGAAGGATATGTCTGTATGACTGATTTCCTTGTCATTAATTGTTAGCCTGATGTTCCCTAAGTCATTCCTATCACCGTAAATATTTAATTAGAGCTCTCTTATCAGACACGACTTGAGCTGTGATGAGAGAATAGTTATTTATAATGTCTCAGACAGTGTGCCATCTGCTCATAAAGTGTGATTGATGGACTCTTTGAAATGTTTTTTGCTAAGTCACTGTATTTTCATAGGATTGTTATTGAGAACAATAAGCTGGCAGTATCTTCAGTTGGCAACTCTGAAGTATTTCAGATCATTTAAAACTCAAAAAATACTGAAACCATATGAAGAAAAAAAAAAACTGTCTGTAAATTAGTGACTTTAATTTTCTAAACATAAACCACAGCAACTTCTGAGGCAAATCACGTGTTGTGACTTGTATTGAAACAAGTCCTTTACATTTATGCTAAAGAATGTATAAAGAATAATGGACAGAGAAGTATGCATCTCTCCAGGTATACAAGTGAAACACCACGACAAAAGTGAACATAATCGTTTTAAGCTAATCATTATTATTAACAGACACTGACTAACCCTTAGAGATTAGTATTAAAGGTGACTGTTGTCACCATTCAGTCATGCATATCTAGACCTAAACTTATCGGACCTTCACTATATATATATATTTTTTTCTTTTTTCGAATAACCCTTCTGTAAATGGATGTTCACGACGGCCATTTTAAAATATTTTCTTAAACTAAAGTAAAAAAAACACAGCTCATTATAATTATTCAACATGTGTTATCAGCATTTTTTTTACCCAACACTTGATTTTAGCACCTAGTTCTTTTCAATTATCTTGAAATGTCACATGCATACTGAATAATCTCCAGTAACTGTGGGAATACGACACCTCACTAACATCTCTGGATTTGTGTTTTTTTTGCAGGCCTTGTATCCGTTGGTAACATGTTTGCTGTGTGTCAGTCAGAAGCAGGTGTTTCTCAACCGATGGCATGTCTTCCTCAACAACTGCCTGTCCAATCTCAAGGTGTGATTTAAAAACATACAAGCATAAAAACCAAAGCCTGTCAATCTCTTTACTATAACAAATTACATCAAGGCTCTGAATATTAGGTGTTAAAATTCAAGAGACCGCTTAGTGGATGAACACATGGTCCGTCCTCTTCATCCATTAACCTTTAGCATTCAGCTATTTATCCTAAACATGTTATTCAAAATGTATACAGTTATGAGAATGAGGATTAGAAACTGGCCGGACGAATCATGTGGCTGCAGCGTAATTCATATAATAATGTGGATACAGGTCAAGCTCTAGTGAGTGTTCACATCAAACATCAAAATGGTTATCTTAAGCTGTGCCCCAAATGATGCACCATACACAATGCAATAAAGGCTAGTATCAATTCAAATGGAAAACTTTTTTTTTTGCACAATCCTGATGGTAGGTTTTTCACAATCGATGCTAAATGACGGTTGTAATGCTACATCACTAGCTTTGGCAGAATGCAGTGACTTTATTTTTTTAATCTTGAAAAATAGATCACACTCTGTAGTTTAATTTAAAAGACATTTGTAAGATGTCAGGTTCACCGGACTGTTCTCAATCATCTTGAAAATTCTTACTCCTCCAGCATCAGCTTCTGGTAGCCCCGCCATTCTTCCGCCACTTAAGCAAAGCTGCAGCTTTTGAGTGCAGGAAGTCTAGTTAAAATAACATAAATAAAATACAGAATACAATTGTTGTAGTGATGCTAAATGGAACAAGTCTGTTAGTGCAAAAAGGTTTTAGTAAAATATCTGTAAACATCTGTGTAAAATATCTGTAAATAAAATAGGCCCTGCTTAAAAGCCGAAAGTAGAAGAAGGTGAAATAGATGGATGCATATATTTATAAATTAAGCTTAAAGTGAGAATATTGTTGTGGAGTTTGGTACTGTATGTAGCAGCAACATTATTGTCATAGCAGAGTCCAGATCTCTATATGAATGTTTTTCACAGATTGTGAGTAGGAGAGTCCAGGAGTCTATTCTTCAGTTGAATAAGTACATCATCTGGGTACTTGAACTGCATTTCTTGTTGTTCAGAATTTCAGTCTGAACACGTTTTCACAATAGCAAAGAATAGTGCATTCGTCTGCGATTTGGGTACACCAGTGAGTGCTGAATGTTTCAAAAACTGCTGATACCCTGGTATTGCTCACAAACAACACTCTGTAGACTTATCCAGTCAGTGGCAGTTCTACAGGTGGACACATCTCAAAACAGCCTGGGGGTGCTGAAGCTCCTATTGAATCTGATACTATCCCATGTATTCTGTTTCTCTTTCTGTCTTTAATGTCAGATCTTTTCTTTAAAGGGGCTGTCTGTTACCTAATAACACAATGTCAGACTGGAGCTTTAATGTAAACCGACATCATCAGTTATAATAAATGCGTGGATGGATTTGTAAATAAGAACAAAATAAAAAAAATAAATATTAATAATAATAAAGTTAATAATTCTACTAAAAATACAATAAAATGACTGCGCTGTCTTAATGTAATCTGTTTATTTTTTTATTTTAATTTTTTTTCAGAACAAGGATCAAAAAATGGCTCGTGTGGCACTGGAGTCATTGTATCGGCTACTGTGGGTCTACATGATCAGGATCAAATGTGAGAGCAACACAGCCACACAGAGGTAATCCTATTTTTGTCCTGATATGATCACAATTATAACAATCATGGTGATAATAAAATGGTAACGGTCAGTTGATTTTCTCCAAATCTTTCCTCAGCCGTCTGACCTCCATCATTTCCACACTGTTCCCTAAAGGATCTAGAAGCGTCGTCCCTCGAGACATGCCTCTCAACATCTTTGTCAAAATAATCCAGTTTATTGCACAGGTGTGACTTGCATACCCACATATCACGTGACACATAGCTGAGAAATGTCTCATTTAGGTCTCCCTGATCTCTACTTTCCAACCGTTACACTTAAAAGACAAGTGAATTTTCTTTGAGCAGTTCTGATTATCTGATCTCAGTCCTGACATATGATGATGCATTTGAGCTAAATCTAACACCTGTGTCTCTTTGTGCAACAGGAAAGACTGGATTTTGCTATGAAGGAAATTATCTGTGACCTACTCAGTGTTGGCAAATCAGCTAAGGCGTTTAGTCTTAATCCTGAGGTAATGTGTCTTCTGTAGTCTCAGTTTGCTTGAGTCTTAGCATAAATATTAGCTGTTAAAGCTGTAATGATGAACGCAAATGTTTAAATGAATTATTATAATATTTTGATATCATTTGGGTATTAGAAATTATTAGATTTAGATTTTAGGGCAGGAAGTGACAGTATTGATAACAGTTCTTACAGTTCAAAACTTTATAGTCTGTCTAGCCCTCAAAATAAGGAAATACCTGTTGAGAGTGTCACTGTGTGTGCTTGTGTTATACAGAGAATGAACATTGCTCTGAGAGCATTTTTGGTCATAGCGGACAGCCTGCAACAGAAAGACGGTGAGCCACCCATGCCCAACACCGGTGCTACACTGCCCTCAGGAAACACCCTGAAGAAGAAGAAGACCTACCTGAGCAAGACTCTAACAGAAGAGCAGGCTAAGCTCATTGGTGAGTGTTCAGTTCATACACAGGAACGAGAGTGTGTGGGTTTGCATCTGTGGCCACTAAAGTATGTGGACATCTGACTATCACACACGTGCGGTTCTTCTCCAAACTGTGGCACATATTTGGAAGCACTTAGTTGTCTCGAATGTCTTTGTATGATGTAGCATTAGTCTTTACCGTCACTGGAACTAAGAGGCATAAACATGTTCCAGCAGGCACAAAGTGAGGTCAGGGTTTGCCCAGGTTCAAGTGGAAAAAGTTGAGAGGCCGACATAGATTTGCTCAATTTATTTGTAGACTAGAAATGTATTGTATGGGCTCTTCATGTCTGTGCATTTAGATGTATTCTTCACTGTTGTTCATCAGAATTTAACTGCATTTGCCTGAATCAGGTTTTGCTAGTGTATGTGTGTGTCTGTGTGCATGTCTATGACTGTGCATTTTTTGTGTTTTACTATCTTCAAAAGTCAGGAAAACACATAATTTCTGATATTGCCTTTTTAAATAAGGTCTGGTGTGTGTTTTTCTATTATAAAGATAACGTTGTTGGTGTTTTACCCTTTTTAGGTATGGCACTGTACTACTCACAGGTGAGGAAGGCCATTGATAACATCCTGAGGCATTTGGATAAGGAGGTGGGCCGCTGTATGATGCTTACCAATGTGCTGATGCTCAACAAGGAACCAGAGGACATGATCACGTAAGTTTCACTTGTAGTACCAGCTGTCATTGCGGGTGTCATAAACTCAAAGGATGACATTTACATTTAAGCCTAAGGTTAAACCAAATCTAAGTATATTCTACAAACAGCCTGTTTGTCCTTTGTGGTTATATCACAAGTTTACAGTGCTCTAATCAGTCATCTGTAGATTGCTCTCTCTCTCTCTCTCTCTCTCTCTGACTTTGTTTTTCTTAGTGGTGAGAGGAAGCCAAAGATTGACCTGTTCAGGACATGCGTGGCAGCCATTCCCCGCATCCTTCCAGACGGCATGTCAAAACCCGAACTTATTGACCTGCTAGCAAGGTGAGAAAGCTTCTTCTGCTCCCAGAGCATACTCAGACACAAATCTGCTGCAAAATCCTGCAAAAGATTCAACAAAGGGCATTCACCAATGACATATAAAAGACACTACATTATATGGAATGCAGAGAAAAAATTGACACCAGTAAACAACATAGCAAAGATCTTTATCCTTGATAAAACTAACAGTAATATGAGAAAACAAAAAAGGGCAGACATAGGGGAAGCATAGAAAAAGAGACATGTATGTGGGTGCTCAGCCTGCAGAACTGTTTTATTACTGAATTTACTGAAGTGACAGTCTGGTCATTATTAACTTTACTGATGTTTTATTATAATTTCTGTTCATCTCTACTTGTAATTATTATTATTATTATTATTATTATTATTATTATTATTATTATTATTATTATTATTATTATTCCTTTTTCTGCCTTATATACAATGCTGGAATGGTGAAAATTTTCAAATAGCTCTTGTGTGTGTGTGTGTGTGTGTGTGTGTGTGTGATGTTATTTAGGCTGACAGTCCACATGGATATTGAGCTCCGTCTAATTGCCCAGAACTCTCTCCAGAGTCTGTTGTTGGACTTCTCTGATTGGCGAGAGGATGTTCTGTTTGGTTACACAAACTTTCTGCTGCGGGAGGTGCAGGACACACAGCAGGGGCTACAGGACACTTCAGTAAAATTACTGCTGCAGCTACTCACCCAGTGGAGACTGGCACTCCAGGCTCCAGGCAAGCGCTCAGCAGAGGTAATACTGCAATGATGAGTGATAACATGTTAGATCAAGCAGTGCTAAGTCAACACGGAAAAGAAAATATTCACACTGCCAGTACATTACAACTACAAGGTCTTCTTAATCTATGATGCCACTGCTGAGTTTTTTTATTGTTAATAAAAGTTTGTAAACAATCTTAATATTACAACAGACACTTCTGCCAATACATAAAAGTCTTTACTCAGAGCATAGAACACAGCAAGGTATCAGTGATTTTTATTGAACCTCTATTATTCCAGTTGATTTATTTTGCAGAAATAGTTTACATGTTTCTATGAATATACACCATTCAGGCATAACATTATGACCACCTGCCTAATATTGTGTTGGTCCCACTTTCGCTGCCAAAACAGCCCTGACCTGTGCTGCACTGTGTATTGTGACACCTTTCTATCAGAACCAGCATTAACTTCTTCAACAATGTAAGCAACAGTAGCTCGTCTGTTGGATCGAATCACACGGGCCAGCCTTCAGTCCGCACGTGCATCAGTGAGCCTTGGCCGCCCATGACTATGTCTCCGGTCACTGCAGAGCGGGAACACCCCACAAGAGCTGCAGTTTTGGAGATGCTCTGATCCAGTGGTCTAGCCATCACAATTTGGTTCTTTGTTAAACTCGCTCAAATCCTTACACTTGCCCATTTTTCCTGCTTCTAACACATCAACTCTGAGGACAAAATGCTGCCTAATGTATCCCACCCACTAACAGGTGCCATGAAAGAAAATCAGTGTTATTCACTTCATCTCTCAGTGGGCATAATGTTATACCTGATCATAGCACCTGCACTCAACTCACACATTTTCTAGGTGTTTCTTTTAGCCAGGTGTGCGCTGTCAGACTGATTATAAAACAGACATAGCTACTCTTGGTTTTACCTGTGAAGACTGCATTTGTTGTAAAAAGGATAAACCAGCATTAAGACCAGAGAGCTTTCCTTGGGAGAAACGCAAGCCATATTGAAGCTGAGAAAAGAGGGAAAACAATTTGGAATGTTCTGAAAAAAAAAAAAAAGGAATAAGCCATTGATTTAACAACAACCAGACAGTTAGATTACAGAAGAATAGGGACTGAGAAGAAGAAAAAAACAAATTCATTGACATCACTAACAAACTCCAGAGGGCAGGGGCGAAGGTATCACAGTCCACCATCCAAATAAGAAGAAGAGTTCAAATTTAGAGGCTGTACCACAAGATATACAAGCAAACATACAAGCTCATCAATCAAACACAACAAAGGTAGTGTCATGGCTTAGGCTTGTATGGCTGTGTCTGGATCAGGCTCACTAATCTGTATTAATGATGTAACTCATGATGCTTGCACTAGAATGAATTCAGAAGTCTACAGAAACATTCCGTCCAATCTAACTGGGAGGAATTTCATAATGCAGTGAGGCAATGACCCAAAACACACTGCCAACACAACACAGGACTCTGGAGGGGAAAAAAGTGGAAGTCAATCAATCACTAGACCTAATTCAACTGAACAGCATTTCACTTCCTGAAAAGAGAGAAAAGTAAGAAACCTCCAAAACAAACCACTGACAGAAGCTTTGATACAAGCGTGGAAAAGTATCACAAAAGAAGAATGCAGCTTGTTGTAGAAATTGCAAGCAAGGATATGTATAATATTTATAACTAAATATTGTTATTTAATTTAATTTACTTTAAGAATGTTCCAATGTTTTTCTCACCTAAAAATTGGGTGGTACTGTGTTGTTTACTGCATCTAGATGTACACTACCAGTCAAAAGTTTGGACACACCATGTTTTTTGTTTAGGGATTTATTTTCTACATTCTAGAACAATACTGGAGATTTCAAAACTATGACATAACACACATGGACTTAAGGAATCCATATGTAATGACAACAAAAAACAGTCGGTTGTTATTTTAAGACACGAAGGTCAGGTGTTCTGGAATAGTTCTTGCAAGAACAGTATTGTCAAGTGCATTTGCAAAACCCATCAAGCACCATGATGAAACTGGCTCACATGAAGACCATCCCAGGAAAGCAAGACCAAAATTTACCTCTGCTGCAGAGGAGAAGTTCATTTAGAGTTACCAGCCTCAGAAATCACCAATTAACAGCACCTCAGATTAGAGCCGTTATGACAGCTTTACAGAGCATCAGTATCAGAGATATCTCAATATCAACTGTTCAAAGGACATTATTGTGTATTTTGGCCACCTTCAGCATTGTTTTACAACGTAGAAAGAAATAAACATCAGGAAAGACCATGGAATTAGAAGATATGTCCAAACTTTTGACTGGTAGTGTAAATATTTAGAAAAGAAAAGTGTGTGTGTGTGCTCAGCATGTGTTCATTTGTAGTTGATAAGTACATATGTACTTTCAGGCAGGTGGGAGCTCCAGGCTGCCAGTGGAACGCAGCCCTCACTCCACGGTGCTGCACGCCGTCGAGGGTTTGGCCCTGCTTCTGCTCTGTTCTTGCCAGACAAGCACACGCAAACTTGCAGTAACTGTGCTCAGAGAGATCCGCTTGCTTTTCACAGCCATTGGCCAGGCAGAGGTAACTTTTTTCAGTTTGTTTTGAATTCTTGTGAAGCAAAGCTAGTAATGTCATGGGGGGCAAAAAACATTATTGAGTGATGGGCCCAAATAATTGAGGTTGTCATTGAAGCACTGAACTGATCATTGTAACCAATGTAGCATATATTCCAAACAAGATCATATTTATGATTAACATTAACTGGCCCTAGTTCTGCAGTAACATGAGTGCTGGATTTTTCTAATCTTTCAGGATGACGATAAGCCAATGATCGAGGTGATGGACCAGCTCAGCCCCATAGTTCTTGACAGCTTTGTCCACGTGGCTGTGTCTGATTCAGTAAGTGCTCTAATGTCCTTGTAGCAATGTCAAAGGATGTCTGCTTTGTAGAATGTTGTAGAATGTTATAGAACTCTATGACTTTGTGTACTTTCAGGCTACTTTGCCGCTGAGTCACCATGTGGACCTACAGTGGCTGGTGGAGTGGAATGCACGTTTGGTCAACAGCAACTATGACGTTAAGAGCCCATCTCATGTGTGGATTTTTGCCCAGTCAGTGAAGGACCCCTGGGTTCTGTGTCTTTACAGTTTTCTCCGACAGGAACACCTGCCAAAACACTGTCCCATGGCTCTGAGCTATGCATGGCCCTATGCCTTCACACGTCTGCAGTTGCTTATGCCTCTAGTAGACCCCAAGTGAGTTAGAAAACAGTCAATACAGTGAAAATTTAAAAATATTTTTTATTTTGATTTGGTAAAACAAAAACTGTATAGTTAAGTCCACTTTTTTGCACAGAAATAAACAGGGAAATAGTAAAAGCTGTTTAAATCTGAACCTGTTGATTCACCAAATCCAAAAAGCTGTTTTATAAGAGACCAAAGGGTTGTGATAATTTTAGGAGAAAATTGAATTTAATCAAACTGACCATTTGTCATTTCTGTTGTCCTCCTGCAGTAGTCCAGTATATGCCAAAAAGACAAGCACAGCAGGGCCCACTGATAGCTATGTGACCCTGTGGAGGAACTACCTAATTCTGTGCCTGGGTGTTGCCAAGCCGAGTATCATGAGCCCGGGTCACCTGAGGGCCTCCACCCCTGAGATTATGGCTACCACTCCTGATGGCAGCGTCACATATGATAACAAGGTACATGCCCCACGTGGTATAACCATCTGATGCTTTTGACTCTAAAGGAGAATGCATACCAGTGTGCACTGATAGCAAAGGTCTCCAACTAAGATTTGGTATTTTTTTAAATACCCAGCAATCCTTGCTGAGTAGGAATTGAAAACATCCAAGGAATTAAAGACCATTCATTATAGTTATGACAAGTCTCAATATATACATGTAGAATGTATAAGATCAAAAGATTAGCTATGGACAATGTCTGTGGGTGTGTTTGTATATGTGTAAGCAGGTGATTGGAACTCCCTCAGTAGCCTGGCTTCTCAAGCAGTTGGTTCCCCTCATGCGCCTTGAGAGCATTGAGATCACAGAGTCTCTAGTGCTGGGCTTTGGCCGGACTAACTCCCTCGTGTTCAGGTAACACACAAAACAGCAAAAGCACATTAAACTTGTAATATTGTACTAGATTTATTTCAATAATTGCCTCAGAGCCTTTGGCTAGATTTCTATGAACTGCATTAGAGAAACAAATCTTGTAGTTAGATTTTTGTGTATGTGCTTGTAAAGCATGTATTCACTCAGACAATGTATGCGCGTTATTTGCTCATAACACGAATAGCTGTCATGCCACTCGTAATTGTCATTACTTTGAAGTGAACATAATAAAGCATGACAGCAAAAGGCATTTTATCCTAGCACAATGCATTTTTCAGTTTCAGTTATTTAACTTACAGAAGGCTTCATAAGTTTAGGGTTGAATTCCGAAACAAATTTCAATAATGTGTTATATTTAATGTTTGATTTTTGACATGGTTAATTTTGAGTTTTAAAAACAAAATATGCATTCAGGAAATTATACCTGTGTTGTGAATTAACAATAAAAAGTTTGCTAATATATTTTTGACTTGTGTATCTCATTGTTGCTGCTGTGTATGTTTAGGGAGCTAGTGGAGGAACTCCATCCACTCATGAAAGAAGCCTTAGAACGAAGACCAGAGGTATGTTGTATTAAAAATCTCATCTTTTAGTATTATATTTTTTGCTAGTGAGAAGTGGTTATGCTCAATGTGCATATTATTTCTTCTTTTCTTCTCTCTGAAGAATAAGAAGCGTCGGGAAAGGAGAGATCTTCTGAGGCTGCAGCTGCTCCGTATTTTTGAGCTGCTGGCTGACTCAGGGGTCATCAGTGACAGGTGGGCTGTGCATACTCTCACTGAACTGACACCAGTTCTGCAATTTCTATCATTAAAGTTTTGATTAAGAAACACAGATGTAACATTAAACCACACATTGCACTCTACAGCACTAATGGTGCATTAGAGAGGGATTCTCTGGCACTGGGTGCTCTTTTCCTGGAGTACGTGGATCTGACACGCATGCTCCTGGAGGCAGAGAACGATAAAGAGTTGGAGATCCTGAAGGATATCAGAGCTCATTTCAGCGGTATGGTGGCCAACCTCATCCAGTGTGTGCCAGGTATCTACAGCAACTCTGTAAAAACTGTTCACTTGGTTTGTGTGTCCAATGACTCTGTGTTACTGAATTGGATTGGAGAGTAATTATTTTATTATTTTATTTTTTGTATTCTTTTAGGTAGCATTTGACAATCTACCTCGTTGATTTATATCCAAATTGAATATGCCTGAAATATTCAGAATGATTTACACAGTAGTTTCAGCATCTTTAACAAGATTGTGAATGAACTGGTCCAAATCAGAAGCACTATGGTTGACAAGCCCAAAAAAATTAGTTTACCTTTACATAATCAAAAAAAGTAATACATTCCAACCTTTCTGATCTTGATAGGGTAAACTATGAACTCCTCTTGGATATTAAATATTCCATGTGGGGATATAAGGCTTTGTCCTATTTATTTTTATTTGTTTATAATAATAATAATAAAATATATATATATATATATAATTTTTTATATTATTTTATTAGTAGTAGTAGTAGTAATAATAATAATAATAATAATAATAATATGTACTGTCAAATCATTTATTTTCTGTATGCTTATTTTCTATCACTCTCCATCTAGTGCACCACAGGCGATTCCTGTTTCCCCAGCAGAGTCTGCGGCATCACCTCTTCATTTTGTTCAGCCAATGGGCCGGTCCCTTCAGTGTCATGTTCACTCCTCTGGACCGATACAGTGACCGCAACCACCAGATCACACGCTACCAATACTGTGCTTTAAAGGTACAGAAAATGACCAAATCCTTGGTACTGCTAGTACTATAAATTAGATAGTGCAGGAGTGCTGTTGACCTATCATAATCAATTAATTTCATCATCACTTCATACATCTATGGCTCTGGCAACTTTTTCATCACATGTTGTCCCTAAATAATGAGTCACACATGATTGCTTACAAATTTGGTTTGGTTGCAGGAAAGGCAAACATTTTCCACATTTTTATTGCAATAAAATTCCTCACAGAGGAATAAAACAGATCTTTAAAGGGCTTTAGATTGCATCAGTAAGGTGAAATGAAGGTACAATGTACTGTAGTATGAGATAACATGCTACCAGTACTGTACAACTTCAATTAATATACATAAAATATACTATAAATAGACTTTTTCTGACGCATTGTTAGGGCATAGTGTGCAGTGTCATTAATTTAATGGTAGGTGAATGAGGCGAAAAACAGTGAAAGAATTTGACCATCATATGTTAGGTACCTAACATGGTGATTGTGTCTGTTTGTGTGCATTTTCCTCTCAGGCTATGTCTGCCGTGTTATGTTGTGGGCCAGTCTTTGATAATGTAGGTTTGTCTACTGACGGCTATCTCTACAAGTGGCTAGACAATATCCTTGGGTGCCATGATCTGCGGGTAAGACGGAGTTTGCTATATTCTGTGTTCCATTATCAATTGGTTTCATTTTAACTGCATGCTTTATTTCCAAACTTCATCAATTAAATATCTATGGCCTATTTGACTATTTAGTCCAAAAAAAAAAAAAAAACTAGGAAGAATATCTCTATAATTTAAATAAAGTCTTTTTGTCTTGGAAAAAACATCAAATAAGACATTGTGAAATCAACATGAGTTTAAATTAGTAAAAAGATTGTCTGACTTATTAGTCTTTATCCCACAAATGCTGCAGGTGCATCGATTAGGCTGTGAGGTGGTCATTCTCCTCCTCGAGCTGAACCCAGATCAATCAAACCTGTTTAACTGGGCAGTGGATCGCTGCTTCACTGGCTCCTACCAGCTGGCCTCAGGCTGCTTTAAAGCCATTGCCACAGTGTGTGGGAGCAGGTAGGAAAATCATAATGTATAAGTATGCTAGAGTGTAGCACATATTTTGGATATTTATATTGATGGTAGACAATTAATATTATTAACATGGAAAGATGAGCAATCATATGGTGATATGTCATACAGTGTTATTACACACGATTTGGAGTGATGTAGTAGATTTTTTTTTACAATGAAAGATAAGAAATCTTTCTTTCTCTTTCTTCAGAAACTATCCATGTGACCTTGTTACACTGCTGAACTTAGTGCTTTTTAAATCATCTGACACCAGCAGAGAGATCTATGAAATCTCCATGCAGCTTATGCAGGTATGAGACTGGAATTTTCTTTAATAATAATTTTACAATATAAAATACTTAAAACACTAAATACATATTCTTCAATATTTAATGTCAGTTACTTTATTAATGAATTTTCTGTAAAATACAGTAATCTAGATACAAGTCATATCCACCAAAAGATTTATTCCAAATGAAAATGTTTCTCTCACTTCTTCTTCTCTCTCTCTCTTTTTTTTATTTATTTATTTATTTATTTGTTTTTTGCTGTGTGTTCAGGTTTTGGAGGCAAAGCTGTCTGTGTACTCTACAAGAATTGTGGGCCAAAAGTCAGGGAACATCTTGTATGGAACCCATGGCCCTTTGCCTCCCCTTTACAGTGTGTCACTCTCACAGCTCTCTAACCAGCTTGCCTGCATGTACCCAGAGCTCACTCTCCCCCTCTTCTCAGGTATTGTTTGTGTGTTTGTTTCAGAGCAGTAGCACTAAGCCATAAGTGCGAAATACGGAGCCTGCCCCAACTCACTGCTCTTATTTTTCTTCTTATTTCTTTCTTATTTTGACACTTGCACAGAGGTCAGCCAGAGATTTCCCACCACTCATCCCAATGGAAGGCAGATAATGCTCACGTACCTGCTCCCTTGGCTGAACAACATTGAGCTGGTAGACACAGGTCTCCTACCCCCTGCCTCCAGTCCCTGCACACCAGAGGAGGAGGGGCAAAAGCATGCAGATGGCATGGGCCTCTCACACCCGCTTAGAGGCAGTGGCTGGGGATCGCTGCAGGCCACTTCTCTCATTCTCAACAACCTCATGTACATGACTGCCAAGGTACAGGACTTTTTCTGTTAATATTGTCTAACATTTCCTTTGGTTTACTGTATCATGTCACAAATGGTCACTGATTTAATTGAGCATTACAGTACAACATCAAAGATGTGTATGTATCATTAGTGTATCACGAAGGCCATTTTAAAGTAAATATAACCTATTGCTGCTTGCTTTTGTGGTGTTCCTTTACTTTAATTTAAAAACCCATTTCACTTTTTGTTTCCTCCTAAGTATGGTGACGAGCTTGCAGGCCCAGAGATGGAAAATGCATGGAATGCTCTAGTGACCAATGAGAAATGGAGCAACAATCTGAGAATCACGCTGCAGTTCCTTATTAGTCTGTGTGGAGTCAGCAGTGACACCACGCTTCTGCCTTATGTAAGGACACACAAAAAGTCTTACTGTCTCATACTGTTTTACTTTCTCTGTCATGATTTTTTTCTGTTGTGTCAACAGAACACCAGAATGTTTTCCTTTGGGGACCTTTGGTAGAAATTGTGATACATTTTGTAGCACCAGACACAAAGATCAGTGTCAAACATTCAGCTCTTATAAGCCTGTGCTTTCCGTCTGTCTCCAGATAAAGAAAGTAGTGATCTATCTGTGTCGTAACAACACGATTCAGACCATGGAGGAGCTGCTGTTTGAACTTCAGCAGACTGACCCTGTGAACCCTGTAGTGCTGCATTGTGATAACCCACCTTTCTACCGATTCGCAGCCAGCAGTAAGATCTCTGCTGTGGCCTCAGGTGACCATAGATCTTCTGCTCTTCATTTTAATGCTCTGTGTGGTCTGTTTTGTTCCTGATCTTTGCTTTGTTGTATGTGTGATAAAGGGACAACATCCAGCAGCAACACTGTTGTAGCAGGGCAGGAAATCATCCAAGACACGGATGAGGCAAAGATTGCTCGTGAAAATGAGGAGAGGTAATTGTGTCCGTAGATAAGAGATTGAGCTTCTCATACTAAAACCTTTTTAGTATACGGTTTCAGTAAAAGTATTTCCTTTCTTGCAAATAATTTTTAGGTGCCTTTGTGCTTAGTGTGTATTCAGTGCTGATGTTTGCATGTGTTTGTTTTTGTGTGTGTCTGTAGGTTTAGTAAAGCTGCACGGGCACATAACCGGCTAGAGTCACGTTACAGTAACAGCTCCGGAGGCTCCTATGATGAGGAGAAAAGTCAGTACATCGTTATCATTCACCACTTGTCTTTGATCTCTCAGTTTTGAGATTTCACAAATGTTGGCTGTGTAGTATGGAAAGCGTTTTCCACATTACATGCTCAGAGCAACAATATTTTATATGTGTGTATGATTAATGTTTTGTGATCATGTTACTACAGGGAGCCACTGGCAGTTGGATGTAAGTGCAGGTTAACATGCGGATTGTCATAAGCTGTTGCCATAAGCTAGCAGACAAAGCAGTACTAGAAGAACCCAGACATGGTCATGCATAAGAATATGATCACATGAAGCAGAATCACATCTTAGTGTTGCATAAACCGATATATCCTGATAGTTTTGATAGCTTATTACTGTATGGAAGATCTGAGGAATTATCAATGTGACCACCTTTTAGGAATTTCTAATAATGCTTTGAACATTACTTCACTTTTTCCAACACCCATGCAGTATTTTTCAATCCAGATTGCTTACAATCCAGACAACAGTTTAAATCTTGTACTTACACATGTACCCAAATATACACGTATGTTTAGAGGTGTATGCATGTTTGTGTGTATACTGGGTGTGTTTGTTATGTATTTGGTCTGCATAGCTGGTGTGTCTGTTCAGAGAGACCATTCTGGAGATTTATAATAATACTAATGATGGCACAGCACACATACTCTGGAGGACTACTGGCACTTTGTCTAGTCTTGTATAGTCAAGTGGCAGAAGCTGCGCTTTACAGATTTACTCAGATTGTATTATTCAAAAATACATTATTAAAAATACATTATTGCTGTTGTCTTTAAATTAACGAGTCTAAATAGTGGCACTTTATTTTGTATGCATAATTTTTGCTATCATTTTAGTAAATAAAAGCAATTATTAATATTGATTATTAATTATATTTTAATGAAATTGTCTGAGCTAAAGAAAATTTTCAAATTGTTAGCAGAATTAATTGACCAGAGTTATTGAAATTTGGCTCCAAAAATCTGAGTAAATTACTTATTATTTTTAACTTGTAAAGATAACTGCATTAAATACCTGCTGTGATGTTATGGTCTATGCAGATGATCCTCTTCCCCCATATGCTGGCTGGCTACTCAGTGTGTTGGAGAGTAACCGGCCTCATCCTTTGCCTATGCCAATTAATGGAGGTTGCTGGGCTCCGCTAGTGGACTACCTGCCTGAAACTATCACACCTAGAGGGCCTCTCCACAGGTGACAAAGCTCTGCCTTCTGCTTACAGTGTGTTGCTAGTACATTTGACTACAGGTTCAATTAAACATTTGGGATGCTAAATGTATTATTATAACGGCATTGTAAATAATGCACTTTGACACAACTTTCACAAACATTTACAAAGCATACAATAATGCAATATGCAGGACAGACAGGCCTAGTATGTGAACATGGAGGGGTGTTTTTTCAGTTTCTAGACAAGGTTTTTACTAGTGCAGAGTGCCTGATATTCTTTATTTGAGTATGAACCAAGCACTGTTTTTCTACTGCTAAGACAACCATGAGATTTTGCAGTAGGCTCCTGACAGGCAGTGTTTACTTTATAAAAGTGGAACAGTGCTAAAAGCATTCAGTGGAGGGTGAGTGTATGTTAGGTCAGCTCATGTTGGAGCAAGTATCTACATCTAATATGAATATGTGGAGATTTCCTCTTTATATTTTCCCCTTAAAGAAACAAATTTACCCCAAAAATGGGTATTTGACTATTTAAAAAAGAAAAAAAGTAATTTTTTTATATGTCCAATCCATTTTTTATATGTTTTATATCTTGTTCCCACCAGTATAGGGCTAGCTGACATTTTTCTGCTTTCTTTGTAATGTGAATAGTTAAATGTGCTATGCAAATAAAATATTAATTTAATTGACTAATAATAAGCACATTTGGTAAAAATTTGCGCCCGGACTCACAGTTCATTACCATTTTTCAACAGCTGCTTTTACCAGCAGTGTTTCCATGGCACTAAAAAACTAAAATAATAAATATGTCCTTGATTTTTATATATGTATATATATTACATGGATTTATTTAGATTTTAATTAAATGTTCTTATTGATTACAAAAATAGCAGCTGTGATCCAAAAAAGGGGATCTCTGTAGCACATGGACTCATGGGAGTGTTGATGTATGTTGGTAGGTGTAACATAGCGGTGATCTTCATGACAGAGATGGTGGTGGATCACAGTGTGCGAGAGGACTGGGCTCTGCATCTGCCCCTCCTGCTGCATGCCCTCTTCCTCGGTAATACCGCTTTCACTCTTACACATGCTGCTTTTGTTTCATTCTTTTCTTTTCTCTGTCTTTCAAGTCTAACTTGAAACTGTTAAAAGAAAGCTTAAAGCAGGATACCCCAGGATCCCAACTATGTATGTGATTGTAATGAGTAAAGTTTTAGCCATGAATCCCATATTTTTGTATATATGTACTAAACATGTATGTGCTTCCATCTATGCATATGTCACTAAAGACATCTACTGTGTTAAAAAGGCCCATCTGTGGTATTTGTTCACATCAGCGCCTACATTCCCAGCTGTAATTGCAGCTTGCAGCAAAGCTGAATAATATGATGCAACCATGCCAAAAATGTAAAAAATCTCTGTGATGAAAAAGGAGGGAACAACAGGGAGGGGAGAGAAATGCCATAACGTATAGCTTATCTCTCTCAGACTCTTTCTGTCATAATCACCTGCTGTCTCCATTGCATTCTCGTCGACAGATTTGTACAGAACTCTTCCTGTGATATTTTATCTGCAGTCAAAACTATGCAGGCATGTTTATCTCATAGAGGAAAGCACGTGAAAATTTTTCAGCTGCACTTGCAAGAATTACAAGAATTTAATATAAATTAATGTTTTGTTTTAATTCAGTGTAATTGTTCAATTTAAGCATGTTTTTCAGGTCTCTTTAATTTTTCATATCCCATTTTACTGAATAGTCTTGCTTCTTTAACATTCAGGTCATGAGATCTGTATACAATGTTAATTTCTCAAATACTTTGTACTATTGTTATAAGTACCTTTCCCACATATGTCACTGTTGACACTTCACTTTATCTTCTACCGCAACAACAAATTACTCAGGAAGCTTTTTTGTTGTTGTTGTTGTTGTTGTTGTTTTGAAATATGAGGCTTTTTCCATCTGCAGATATATTATTTTGGGTGTTTTTTGTCAGTGGTTTTGAACAAAACCCTTTTAATAAACAATTTTTTATTTAAAGATATTCAATCCACTGAATATCTTGATCTAATTAGCTCACTGTTGTTATAAAGTGCCTAAAACTTAAAAAAAAAAAAAAGCCTTAGACTCTAGATGCCCATGGACCTGGAGAGTCACTATTTTGGCACATGTGTATATGAATGAGTTGGCAAAACATAAACGTCACTTCATTGACCTCTTTGGGTATTATTCTGCTCTTTCAGGTTTAGATCACTACCGGCCTGAGGTTTTTGAGCACAGCAAGCGGCTGCTTCTACATTTGCTCATTGCTCTCTCCTGCAACAACAACTTCCAGGTCATTGCTTCTGTGTTGCTGGTCACCAGGGAGATCAGCGACAACAAAACACTTACCATTAAATCCAGTTTCCAGCCTGAATACCTGCAAACAGGTACAGAAATGAATGTAAATCCATGCAAAGTATAGAATCATTATGAAATTGCCAACAGCATGATGAAATTATAGTGAAATGGCCAGCAGAAAAAGCTTTAGCCTTATAGACAAGAAATACACACAGCACCAATTAGCATGTGCACCTTAGATTCGAATGGTTTTAATTGTGAAGGCTGATACAGTTATAATTGTGAAGTACAAGCCTAAAGTTTATAAGGACTACAGAAGGAAAAATATGCACAGCAACTGTCTCACCACAATAAACGTGTGCATTTTTTCTAATTGCTAGTGCTTTATCTGTAGTATGAATCAACTAGATGGATAGGAATTGAAAAAGAAATCAGTATTTCGGACCAAGATTTTGACACATGCACAGCGGCACAAATTCATTTACATATGGGAGAAATAAATCGAGTCCATAAGAATTTGGACAGTGACACAGTTTTTGTATTTTTTTCCCCTGTGCACCACCACAGTGCATTTGAAATAAATCAGCCAAGATGTGATTGGAGTGTAGACTTTCTCCTTTAATTTAAGAAGTTTTAGCATTGTATTGACTGTTCAGCAATTGTACACGTTTTCTTACTTAGTCCCTCAGTTTTCACAGACTCCAAAGGCAGTGGACAGGAATAAGTAGTTGATCATTGAGAATCAGTTTGCGGTTCAAAGAGATGTAGATGCCAGTGTATGAGGCCATCATTATGTTGCAAAAAATATGCTGAATCTTTCAAAGCAACAATTTGGGGCATTCTTAAAAAGAATGAATGTACTGGTGAGCTCAGCAACACCCGAAAGGTCTGGAAGACCACAGAAGAAAACTAAACTGGATGATCACAGAATAAAGAGAAGAACACTCTGGAGGAGCTTAGGTATATCAATGTTAAAGTCAATAATCAGGCCTTCATGAACATAAATACAAAGGCTTTACCTCAAGATGCAGAACACAGGTAACACTTGGGAACAGAAAGGCCAGATAGATTTTTCTAGAAAACTTAAAGTCTAAAAAAGCATGTTATTTTGGACAGATGAAACCAAGATGAACTTGTACCAGAGTGATGGACAAAGAAGTGTATGGGGAACGAGAGGATGGGCTCATGGTCCAAAGCATACCACATCACCTGTCAAGTATTATGGAGGCAGTGTTATGGCATGGGCATGTATGGCTGCCAGTGGAACTGGGTTACTGGTTTTTACTGATGATGTGAAAGATGATAGCAGGATGAAGATCTACTATTTCTGCTCAGATTCAGTGAAATGCTGAAAGGACAGATAGGACAGCAATACAGACAATACAGAAGAATAATGACTTAAAACAAACAGAAAAGCAGCCCAAGAGCCTTTTACGGCACACAAGTCAGTTACCCGAACTCAACCCAACTGAGCATGCATGTTTTATAGAAACAGTGAAAGAGCTGGTGTAGTCACAGTAACAGATGTGCTTATAGACCTATAACAGGTATAATAAAAAAAAATTAAGGACAAAAAATGTCTTAGCTGATCATTGAGAATACTGATGCTTTTGTTGTGATGCAACCTTATTCTGTTCTTCCTATACAGGTGGTCTGGACTTCCTACGAGAGTGGCAGGCATCTCCTGTGGCAGATTCAGGCATGAGCTCCTCCTCCACCTCCTCCAGTGTGAGCCTGGGGGGCAGTATGGGGAACCTCCCTCAGATCACAGCTGAACTTGAGGATCTGGAAGAGTCTCCAACTGAGTCTGAGGAGAAGACCAACAAACTCATTGAGTTCCTCACAACCAGGTACTTCAACTGAGCAAACCACCTATCCACAATCATATAACTGGTCTGGTGACTAGGTTTGGTTTGCAAGCAGTTTAGTAAAAGCCCACATATGGCTGCAATTGTCAGGGCTCTACATACTTTTGGCCATATTGTGTGTGTTGAAAAACAATAACAAAATAAAGTTAATGAATTATAAATAAAAAAAACAACAACAAAAAAGAAATAAAAATTTACGATATGTTGAAGCCAGGTTATATACATAATTTCTATTTAAAAACCAGGTCACTGCAAATCTAAAATAGAAATCTCATGTAAAGTACACATTTGTCAGATTAACAGTATAAACAGGGTCATGAGAAGAATCATAAACTAGCCTGTCTGTTAATTCTGTCTGACTTTGGTGGTGGTGGTTTTATGGTGACACAGTGCCTGGAGTACTGTCCTGTCATTATGCAGGGCCTTTGGACCTCTATGGTGCCATGAGGACATCACACCGAAGAACCCTAACTCCAAGAGTGCGGAGCAACTCAGCAACTTCCTGCGTCATGTGGTGTCCGTGTTCAGGGAATCCAAGTCAGGTAGCTATTAGTATGCTGCAACTCAGTGGAAACTTGCACTTTACTTTGAAGTTTGAGTGGCGCAATTTAAATGTGTTAGGGCTAGGACAATATATCTGCTTTTAACACACCTTTTCATCTTCTTAAGACTTCCACCTGGAACAACAGTTGAGCGATGTGGCACTGCAGACAGCTCTGTGTAGCTCATCGCGCCACTATGCCGGTCGCTCCTTTCAGATCTTCCGAGCCCTCAGGCAGCCACTATCTGCCCACGCTGTCTCAGACCTGCTGTCACGCCTGGTCGAAGTGGTGGGAGAGCATGGAGATGAGGTACAGGTGTGTACAGATGTAACTGTGTGTGTGTGTGTGTCTTTTCTGTGCGTTTTTTTTTTTTGCATTTGTTTATTCTGTGTGTCAGAATATTTAGTCTTGTTTTATTGGTTGCTCTCTCAGGGCTATGTGATGGAGGTGCTGCTCACTCTGGAGTCAGTGGTGGATAGTTTGGCTGAATGCCTCAAAAACAGTGACCTGATGGCAGCATTGACTAGGTGAGGATTTAGCATTAACACTAATACAGCATGCAAATTTCTCTGAAAGGGTTTAAAAAAAAAAACAACATAATGGTGCACTTACTGAAAAATCAATGAATGAATTTTGAATAGATTTTTCAATGATTATTTCTAAATTCATTATTTAAGTGTAAATCGCATTACTATGTCTTTAGTTGATTTGGCATAAAGACAGGCAATGCACTGTTTCACCAATCCATCCATGTCCTCCTTTTATCACAGATCCTCATCTCCAGACTTTCTGGTGAGTGGGAAGCTCAGCTCTAACCGCAAGAGCACAGGCCAGCTCAACCTGACACAGGATGGTACAGCTGAGCGCAACAGACATCAGCGGAGTTATTCCGTGCCCAAAAAGTTTGGTGAGAGTGGTGAACATTCATCTTCTGACCCTCCGCGCAGTGCCACCCTGGACCGCATTCAGGCCTGCACCCAGCAAGTCTTGGCCCGTTCAGCTCGCAGTGCTTCATCCACTTCGTCTGCCCGTGCAGATGCTAGTGCCAACCCAACAGAGCTAAGCCACGCCAGTCATCCTGCCAACCTATTAGCCACAGTCTTCTGGGTGGCTGTTTCTCTCATGGAGTCTGACTTTGAGTTTGAGTACCAAATGGCGTTGCGGTTGGTGCACAAGCTACTGGCACGAGTACCCCTTGAACAGCCCGAGAACCGTGAGCGCCTCGACAAGCTCCAGGCTCAGCTTAAGTGGAGTGGTTTCTCTGGCCTGCAGCAGCTTCTACTAAAAGGCTTTACCTCACCAGCCACCAACGACCTTACACTGCAGCTCTTCTGTCAGCTTACACCTGTGTCTCGAGTTCCTGTAGTGGACATATCTCAGTCTATAGGTGAACAGATTGCACTATTCCAACCATATTCAATCAGACATTATATTGCTGACATAACCAATAAAATACCCCCAAATGTTTTGTATTAGGTTTTGTTAAATAATATTTATAAGAATATATACACAAAAATAGACACCATTTAGATGCTTGGGGAATCTCTTAAGGGGTGGTGCATGTGCACAGAAAGAAGAAGTAACAATCATTAACAATAACTACAACAAATGTAACTAGCTTTTCTTTTTCTCTTTTTTTTTATCTCCCGCTCAGGTTTCCCTCTGAACGTACTTTGTCTGCTGCCTAACATGGTGCAACACTTTGACTCCCCAACGCAATTTTGCAAAGAGAGTGCCGAGAGGATAGCTCAGGTCTCACTTTTCAAACCTGTTCATTTTTGAATCACATCAACGTCATGGTCCTTTAATTCTTCTAGAACTGCTATAAAATATTTTTTATAAAGGAAATATTTGATTCTGCAGGTCTACATTGTAGTTTTCTTTATGAAAACGATGTTTATTTGTGTGTCATTCCTCATGCTGAAGGTATGTCTGGAGGAGAAGGAGAAGAATGCAAAACTTTCTCACTTGGCTCATGTGATGACTCTGTACAAAACCCGCTCATACACCAGAGACTCATTTTCCTGGGTCAGTGTGGTCTGTCGCTATCTGCATGAGGCCTTCTCTGACATCACACTCAGCATGGTCACATACATGGCTGAGGTGAGTGTCTTACAGTGTCCTGTCTTAATTCAGATCAAGCAAACCCACATGTAAATTGCCTGTTCTATGTTTCTGGCCAAATATGTAATGATTAGGGACATTATACTAACTCCCTCTGCACTCAAAACAGCCAAAAAGATGTTGCAAACATTCCTTTGAGATTCTGGCCCATGTTGACATGATTACATCATGCAATTCTTTCAGATTTTTCAGTGCACTTTCATGGTTTATTAGAATATTTGTAGGAGCAAAAGTACTGGAGTCAGAAAGGAATGATTATGAAACAAGTCACACTGTGGTGGTCTTCTCTCTCTTGTAGTTATTGGATAAAGGTTTACCCAGCATGCAACAGCCCCTGCTGCAGATCATCTACAGCCTTCTAAGTCATATGGACCTGGCAGCCATTCAGGTCAAAGCCTTCAATGTGGAGGTGCTCAAAACCATCGAGAAGTTTGTACATGTAAGTTGTATCTTCAGAGTAGGTCAAACAGTATAATAACAATATATATAATAGACTCCATATAATATGACTGAGCTTTTTGCCAAATTTTGCCAGAATTTTGCCAAAAAGAATGAGCGCTATTCATAGGTACAAAGCTGCTAATTGTGGAAGTGAATATCCGTGCAACCGACGTATGCCTGTTATTTGGTTTAATACGCTTTTATGTCACAATAAAAATATTTTGCACACTGAAACGTTACATATATAGTGTCACTGAAAAAGTAAAAATACCAATTAAGCCCATTTCAATTCCAATTTGGAACAATCCAAAATGTTCAAGTTCAGTGAACACGGTGAACATGGTATGTGTATAACGTGTGTATTTCAGACTGCTCACTGGAAGGAGGCCCTTAACGTGCTGAAGCTAGTGGTGTCTCGCTCAGCCAGCTTGTCCCTGCCATCCTATGCTCATGGGGATTTGGCCAACCTGGAAGTGAGCCGCATGATGTGGGATGGCTCATCCAAAGCCCTGCCTGGCAAAACACTGGAGTTCCATTTCGATATTTCTGAGGTAATAGTAGGACTAATCCATCTAACCACGTAGCCAGTAGATGTTTCTGTTTGCACTTTGAAATTTTGATAACAGAATACTTTAATTTCAGATTATTCATTACAGATTGATTTCATCCAAGTAAAATGTTTGGTGTTTGCATTCATATTCAATTCAATTCAATTCAATTTTATTTGTATAGCGCTTTTAACAAAGAGCATTGTCTCAAAGCAGCTTTACGTAAGAAACAACAAACAGACAAACAGTCCTAGATGTTATGCCAAGTGAGCAAGCCTGAGGTGAGGTGTCAAACGCCAGACCTGTGTTTGCATGGAGAACCAAACCTAAATTTGTGGTATTAACAAACAAAATTATTTTAGACCAAAACGTCTGATGTGAAAAGGCATGAGGAACTTGCAAAGAGTTATTCTTTGTGGTCTGTGTGAATATCACAAAAAGATTTTGAACTGCAGTAGATACAGTGCACTACTCTGTTATTGATGTAGATCCTATTCATTTTGCTCAAAGTAACTGCCATTTTGTGCCTCATGTGCTTGTTAGTTTTGGAACATTGTGTTATGCACTGGGCACAGGAAACACTCAGTGCACTCAGACTCTTATATCTCAGACTCTTATATGACCTAATGAAAGCTGCAATATCCGGTCCAGATGGAACAAGTGCAGACTGATAAAAGCCTTTGTAATTATGCTGTTTTTCCACAGGGACTTACAGTGATTATCTACACAAAGGCTTAAGACTGCTGACACTGTGTACCTCTGGTCAGTTTGGGAAATTTTATTCCCGTTTAGACATCCGTAGTCCATCTAATATACTTCAGTCAATTAATGGAATTATATCAGACCTTTAATAGAAAAGCGCAACACTTTTTGTTCAGATCAGAACTAAAAACAAAAAAAACTAGAAACTTGTAATTCACTAAGATTCATTATCAGGAAATGTACCCCAGTACAGTTTTATCTACAGCACCATAAAATCTTACCCACAATCTAGTCACATGTATACTGTATGTGTGTGTTTGTGTGTGTGTGTGTGTGTGTGTGTGTGTATGCATGTGTATATGTAGACACCGGTGATTGGACGTAGGTATGATGAACTGCAGGGTAGAGGAGGTAGAGATGGGAAAGCCCGTGCCATTACAGTGACCCGTAGCACCTCGTCTACATCATCTGGCTCAAGCTCAAACCCAGTTCTGGTGCCTGTGAGCTGGAAGAAGCCACAGTCCTCACAGGTGAGACACAGATATTAGTGTCATACCTCTGCCAAGATGTTCATCATTTTTAAATGTCATTTCATACTTTCAGAAAGTCACATATCACATCAGAAAATGATCAAAAACCTTTTAAAACAATGTTTAGTAGCTTCTTTAAATGTTAGAATATTACATATGAACAGATTTTGAATTTAGGCCTAAATATAAGCAAACTGTGTGAGTATTATACTCATTGTTCTTGGTGTGTTAGAAACTAGAGAAGGACACGATGTTAAAAAAATTATTTAAGTATTGTTCTGAAAAATACATTTACTATAAATGTCAAGTGGAAGCTGTCCCTTTGAGACAGACTTATGACAGTCTCCTTTGTGTTCTAAGAAACGAACACGTGAGAAGCTGGTGAACGTGCTTTCTCTGTGCGGCCAGGAGGTCGGCCTCAGCAAGAACCCATCTGTAAGTGCTAACTCCAACCCTTTTATTACTCTGCTGTGAATCTGAGCTGTATTATAAATTGTTAATAAAATTATCAAAAAGCCTGTGTCTGCTATGGCACCACCTGGTTTTAACAACGATTAGGTTCATTATTGATTTTAACATTTAATTTGTTCGCATGAAAATAATGTGCTTTAACTCAGTAATGTTTTTTTTTGCCAGGTGATCTTCTCCTCCTGTGGTGATCTGGAACTGATGGAACGGCAGCCCAGCCAGGTGTCTTCAGAGGATGGCACACGAGAGGACACTCTAGATGACACTGCCTCTGAGCAGCAGTTTCGAGTCTTTCGGGACTTTGACTTCCTTGACGTGGAGCTGGAAGACGGGGAGGTAATTACAGAGGGAGATTAATTAATCTGGGTCTTTAATTAGAAACAATCAATAAAACATATCTTTGTGCATGCATAGATCACAGAATGTCTAGCGTTTGTTAATATCAGTTTTTCACAAACAGATTGTGACATGAGATTTTGCAGAAAGTTATAGTACACTTTAATTACCTGGTTTTATTCTTATTATAATTTCTAACAAAACGTGCCTTTCTGCAGTACCTGTGCTTCTCCTTCTTTTCCTTTTCTTTCCTTGGAGTATTAACAGACTTCATTTGATGTCTTCTCTAACATGGTTTGCTTTATCACTGGTCTTTCTTGCTGTGTGGATAACATTTGTCTCTCTTTTTCTCCTGTGCTGTCCAGGAACTGCAGGTAAGCATGTGTGTGCCAGTGATTGACCTAGAGAATGACAGTGGCTTGTATGCTGTATAGGCATGTGTGTATATAGTCAGGGTTGTAGTTCTATTAAGCAATTGAAATGTCTTTTTATTTCTCGTCATAAATGTAGGCAATGCATGTTGGCTGTGTCTTATGGTTATATAAGCAGTCCTAGACATTTCAGTCTGATTTTATATAGAGGCCTCAAAAAAAATAAAATAAAATCTTAAGAAATTCCTCAGAAGTACAGTTTCAAAATGAAAATACTACCTGCAAGTATGCATGTGTTGCGTTCTTTAGCATATAGAGTAAAACAAAAAGTAAAAGGTTAAAAGACTAATTGGGCATCTAGCCTGTCAATAAGTGTTTAACAGTCTGTTGCAGTCTTTCGGTCACTCAGGAGCGTATATGGACGTGTGTGTTGCAGGGTGAGAGCATGGACAACTTTAACTGGGGAGTACGGCGGCGCTCTCTGGATAGCACAGACTTGACGGAGCTACTGGAGGAAAGCCAGCACTCAGACAGCACACCCAGTCTCGGGCCGCTTGATCCCCAACACGACTCAGACGACTCATCCGAGGAAGAGTCCAACTCCACCAGCCAGAGCCTCTCACATCACTCGCAGCTTGTATGGCACACAATTCTTGCTGTTCTTTTTTTTTTTTTCATTTTAATTATGAAGTAGTGTTTTGCACATTGAAACAAAATAAGTCACATATTATGTCTCTCTCTTTTAGACAATGAATCTGTCTCCTTCAGAGGACACCAATCATACTGACTCTTTGTCCACCTCCTATGACACCTCGGCGGACCCACACTCTCTGAGTGCAACCACACCAGGCATGGGGATGTCTTTTCCAGATGACACCATTATTCCACCGGTGAGTAATATTTTACCTGTCATGTCTTTTTCTGCCAACTAATTAAAAGTCACTGAAAGGAATGCTATGAAGGATCATATTGCCCAACATTCAGTTCAATTCAATTTTAAAATGTATAGCGCTTTTAACAAAGAGCATTGTCTCAAAGCAGCTTTACATGAGAAACGACATAAGAAAACAACAAACATATAAACAGACAAACAGACAGTCCTAGATGTTATCCCAAGTGAGCAAGCCTGAGGTGACTGAGGCGACTGTGGCAAGGAAAAACTCCCTTAGATGGCATGAGGAAGAAACCTTGAGAGGAACCAGACTCAAAAGGGAACCCATCCACATGAACATGATCACTTTGAAAATGCTTTTTACTAAAAGGCACATAATACAAAGATTAGAACCAGATTTGGGCCAAAGAATTACAAAACACTATTAAAATGACTTTAAAAAGTAAATGAATTTTGTCCTTCATCATGTCCTATATGTACTCACATACTATGATGGGGTGTTTTCAAATTAATTTTAGAAATATGCTACTAAGAAATTATGGCTGGGGGCAATATGACCTCCAGTGCAAATAACTAAACAGAAAAGAATGATTAAGGGAAGATATGAAGGCAGGGTTTAATAAGTCCATGTTGTGCATTTTTTATGCAGCCACTGCCTGAAGATGAGCGCGGTAATGTGCAGGAAGACGACCTGTCATTTTGTGTGAGCGAGCTGCCTCCGGGATTTGACTGCGGTTCCAGCTTCACTCTGGATATTCCATCAGAACCTGATCGGTCAGAGATGGACCAAAGCTTCCTGCATGGGTATGCTGAGATGCTGCTTCAATCAATAAAATTTACTTTTGTAAAAAAATAAATAAATAATTCCTTGCTGATTCTTGTTGTTGCTTCTGAATATTTCAAGTGTTGTCAAATAAAGAAGGGTAAAATCCAGCATAAGTGTCTGGTCATTATGAGCCACCAGAGGCAGTTTCAGTGCACCTTGGTAAAGTTTCTACACTTCTCTGGAACTGTAATGGAGGTATAAACACCATTCTCGATAATATTGTGAAGGAGAAAGATCCCTGTACTGACGATATCACTTTTTTCCCCCAAATCTATAAACCAACGGTAATGTAATTTATAATTTTAAGTTTTTCTCCACTGAACTCTTAAATGTGATAATATCCCTCTCTAGGTGGCTGTCTGATCATGTTCTGCATGATCCCCTGAGGAAGATTTGCTCTTCTCTTGTTCTTCACATGTCATACTAATGAATCATGCTCAGTATTTACTGATGTCTATCCCATTGATCTAATTGCAGAAACACAGCTCCTGTCATCCATGCCCACAATAATGAGCCCTCTTTCAAACACTACTCTTTTGCCATGCTGGCCCAAAATCAATGTTAACCTAAGTGTTTTATACATGGTCGGATGTTAATTGCTCTAGAGACATCAGCAATAGATATGTTTCTATTTTTTATTATTATTATTACACACACTAATATGTTTACTGATGTCACCTTTAAAGCTAATTATTCCACCAGGAAACCTATATTGTTTGAGTAATGCATATGGCACTAACCAGGGACTTTATGAAATGTTGTTTTTAAATTACTATTAAAAGAGAACAGTGCGTGAATATCTATTGTTCCCTAATGGGTGATATTTCTGATATCGCTGTTATGTTTTTTGAACCTCAGGTCTGAGTATATAATGCAAAATCTGTTCTGCTCTGTTTACACATTATACCTACACGGAACAGCATGAAGAGTGAGCTCCTTTCCTCTTTTCACCATAGCTATAGTTATGGAGAGGAGAGGGATGATTTGGACGAGCTGGGTTTTCCTCCACCCCCATCACCCTTCTTTTCCGCCATCTTAGCTGCCTTCCAGCCCACAGTGTGCGATGATGCTGAGGAGGCATGGCGCACACACATCAGTCAGCTGCTGAGTGACTCAGATGGTTCATGTGCTGTGTATACCTTCAGCATCTTCTACTCCCTGTTCCAGGTACTATGACTCCTACTGTTGCTATAGCATTTATATATACCACAACCAATAGCAAACACCTACTCTACTAGCCAATAGTACACATACCTATAGCTTTTGGAAATGCATGTATGGCATATGTACTTATGTACATGTATTTTCCCTTCCTGATTAGTGGCCACATCATGGCCGTGTTCCTTGTATAGGCTCTGGATTGCATAGGCTCTTACCAGGATCATGTAGTTACTGTGGATAAATGAATGAATTAATGTTTTGTTTTGAAAAAAAAAAATAGAGCCAAAACACTTCTATGTCTTTGACGCCCTCTAGTGAACTTCATAGGAAGTTTTCCTTTCAAGTCATTGTAAAAAAATTCGAGTAGCAGTAAGTCAAAGCAACTGGAGATGTGTTACAGTAACAACAAAGTTTTCATCATCACAAACAGGTTTTCCGTCATCATGAACAAACTTATTTCTGCTAGACATTTTTTCCACTGAATTCCTTTGTCTGGTGATCATTTATTTGAAAATGAAAAAAAAAAACCCAAAACCATTCTGTCTTCAGAACATCCAGGAAAAGTTTTGCTCCCTAACCAGTGATGCTGCTGGCTACCTTGGAGATGGCTTAAAGGGCATTGGAGCAAAGTTCATGAGGTCATCTCAGATGCTAAACACATGTTTTGACTGCCCCATGCTTTTTGTGGATGCGGATACCGTGAGTATCATCATTAGATAATGTGATTTTATGCTTGGTCTGACTTTCTATTATTGTATTCATCATTGTGCAATAAACATGAATTTTTCTCAAAAAGTGAAGCAAAGAGTCTTACTTGTGTTTTGTTTTAGATCATGTCCTGTGGGCTTTTGGGCAGTATGAAATTTGGTGTTTTGGAGCTGCAGGAATATCTGGACACTTACAATAGCAGAGAAGATGCAGCCATCACAGTACGTTAAAACTACACACATAAGGTCATACCACACTTTCATAAAAAGGACAACTACCTGACCAACTGTAAAGATCTTTGCTTCAGGACCTCTTTGACCTGCATATTGTCTGTCTTTTTCAGTGGTTTCAAAATTGCAAGTCAACATTTCCCAAGTGTCCTGATGATGGGGTGATCACCTGTCAACCTGGAGACACAGAAGAAAAGGTTCAAAAATAAGCCTCAGTACACTGCTAATTTATGTAAAAGCCTATAGAAATGATCAAGGCACCTATCTAGTATTGGTTATGCAAAGGAATTACTACAGAGTCTCTTAATGGCCACATACAAATGAATAGGAATTCTACTCACTCAGAACACATGCCAATAACTGTATCAGGGTAAATTCAATATGCCCTGCAACACTCTTCAATTCATTTCAGTTCGATTTTATTTGTATAGCACTTTTAACAAAGAAGATTTACAAAAAAATCACGTTGATTTAGGATCAGTTGAAGAAGAAGAAGAAGAATGAGAAAAACCCGACTGGAAAGGAACTCTATATTCATCTGATGGGCAATGGATAGTGGGATTAATTCTAACAGTACTAACACTGGCAATGTGACTATAAGAACAATGTGCAGGCATGAACTGGATATAGTCAGTTGTCAAGTGTCACACTCTTGTATTTTTCGCAATCTAACAAAAGATTAAATGATTACTTTTCATTTCACTTTCTAAAATCTATGTGAATTGATTATGGTGATAGTAGGTCACCATAGAAAGTAGAAAAATATATATATATATACATACATACATATATATATATATATATATATATATATATATATATATATATATATATATATATATATATATATATATATATATATATATATATATATATATATATATACAGGCTTCCCTGTATATATAATGGGAGAATGTCTTTGGACAGAAATCACAAACCATTAGAATGGAAGTAATTCAGCTATACTGCAGTGTTGAAATCTAAGTTATGTAATAGCTTTCTTTCTTCTTTGACGGAATATGTGCCCTATCTCTCCTTCACCCTGCTATGATTTTATCTTCCACATGAATAAAAATAAGCCAGCTCCCTGGTTCTGTTTAATAATAGTGATCCTGCTAATCACCGGATAATTTTATGCTTCTTTCTGTGTTCATGCTCTTTTATTAACACCTTGTATTTTTACCTCTCTTCATTTTGTCTTATCTTCTAACATGCTTACAATGCAGCAAATGGAAACACTGGCTGTAAGTCCATGCTCTCTCAAATGCAGTGTTCACACTGCCAGTCAGGGAAAGACTGTGTAGAAGAAATACACTACATTTTATTTGCCATAATTAATCCAGAATATATATAGACGTGTAATATTTCTGTATTTTGTTCTCTTTAGCAACTGGAACTGTGTCAGCGTCTGTACAAACTGCACTTTCAGCTCCTGCTCCTATTTCAGTGCTACTGTAAACTGATCAGTAAAGTCAGCGCTATCAACTCTGTGCCAGAGGTACTGTGACCATTTCAAAACTGTATCTAGCACCATCATACATGAAGTGTGCATGTCCAAATAAATGTGTAGTGCAGGAAATTGTCAAGTGACAATTTACAATTAGCATTTTGACTTTCATATCCATAAAGACCATATCTCATTTGATGTATTTTTCTTTGTGTACCACAGCTGATGAACATGTCCCGTGAGCTCGGGGAGCTGAAAGCCAATCTGCGGTTGGCAGCAGGTGTAGTGAGTAATCAGGAGGGCCAGCAACAATCCAGATTTCAACCCAGCTTCACCACCTCAGAGGCAGCAGTACAGGCCGTGCTTGAGTGTCTAAGGAATAGGCAGTATACTACAGCAGTTTGCCACATTCGCCAGTGCAGGTCACCCTTCCACCCCATTCTATCCCCTACACACACACTAAACATTTAAATCTATCCTAATCTTAGGAGGTAAAAGGACACAGGGTTTTAAAAAGGAAGGCTTTTAAATAATAACTGCAGGTTTCCATACTTTTTTTTTCTTGTGGGTAGAAACACACACACATACACACACACACACACAACCACACATACATACTACTAGCTTATTTAAAACCGAGACATCCAGAAATGTCTAGTAGCACTCAGTTCAGAACAGATTAAGTTACTTGGAAACATATCTTCAAAATTACAGAACTCCGGACTTAGACATTTAAAATTACATGCATGATTTAAACCATGTGAAGGAGTTTACCAAGATACTGTTGCACAAAGATTTGCACTTTAGATTTGTAGAGTGTAAGAGTTGTTACTTTTGGCAATTTGACCTCTGTAATATATCATTTTGGCTGCAAGGGAGAGACCAAGAACTGTAATTAGATAAAGTGAAGCACTCAGATGTGAGAAATGTGAGCATATAGATCTTTGGTAAAATAAGACCAGAAATAAAACTTTGTATAAGTATTTAGATAATGTTTATTTGCACATTTAACACAGCAAATTCTGTTCTTTTTCTTTTCTTTTTGCAGACAGCTTTGGCCAAATGACATCTTTGGCTGCAATTCAGAGGACGAAGTGCAGACCCTGCTGAACATCTACTTCCGTCATCAGTCTCTGGGCCAGACGGGCATGTTTGCCCTGGTGGGCTCTGAGCAGGATGTGGGGCGGGTCAGCACTGAGCTGATGGAGCTCAGCAGTGAGATTCGGGATATGATCCGCCGCGCTCAGGACTCCCGGCTTATCTCATCATGCCTCCCGGACTCCAGCGCTTCAGCAGTGAGTCTCTGACAGGACGTTTGCAGCACCCCAAAGCAGCGCTGGATCCCTCCTTAGACACTCTGCCCCTCCTCTACACACATTCACTACTGCCCCCACCTGATCCAGGCCATACCCACTGCGCTGTCTGGGAGTGCTGCAACCCTCTCACGGCTGTGTCCTACAAACTTGCAAACTACTTAGGAAAAATCAGAGAATTGCCGTTGATTGCACTGAATAGGAAAAAGAGGGTTCTGAGAATGAGCTTGTCTTCAGGCTCTCAAATGTGTAGCAATTCTGGAGAAACAGAACTGCTACTGTGCGACGCTTCAGATTAATTCACGCTACCACCTTTTTATATGTTTAGGAAATTGCACTATGTTGAGCTTTCAACATCAAACATCACAAAGAAAGACTAAGTTGTGTTTGCTACTGAGGACAAATACTGCATTATATATATATAGGAAGGAAACAGATTGGAGCTAAATGTGTCTGCACTGTATATTGTTCATTGGGAAATGTGCAATGAAAGATAATCTGAACTGAATGCCTTTCTACTGTTACTGCTCAAGAATATTTTGTGAATTGGACATACTAGAGAGCCCTTTCTCTTCGTAACTGTGTTTATGAGCCTGTTCATCACTATTTAACACTGAACTTAACATTAACATGCACGCGCACACACAGGCATGCTGTCATTTAGCTGCCATATGAAACAAACCAGTAAGCTGGTAAATATCAATGTATCCAAGTGTAGGTTAATGTTAGTGACACTATTAGACCCTTTACTTTTTGAAATGTGTCGCTTTCTACTACTGTATACAGACTTGCCTCTTGCTCACTTGTATTGTCAAGATATACCAACATGCATTTTTATCTGAGAAATAGGTCTATAGTGTGTCATTCAAAACTGCCAAGCATGCATTGTTGTACTTATAATTATCAAAACTATTTAAATTAAACTGAAAAATTTGTACAAAGTCCAAAAGGGAGCTCTTTCATGCAGGTCACTTGTTTTGTGTACAGAAATGTGCATGCCAGCAGAGATTGTACATTGTCTTCCCTAGGGAAAAAGTCTTAGATTAGGGATTTTACACTGTGTATATAGTTTATAGTTACTTTTACAGCTTTTGTGAAGTAATTTTGTTTGGTGCTGTTAAGTGTCAAGTAAAAAATAAAGACTTAGCAGATTAATTCTTTTTTGCGGCCTGTATCCTCTGAATCATAGCACGACTTTTCCGTCACAGAGCGTTACCAATACTTCTATTTAATAACTATGTCTCAGTCTCAAAATAAGTTCAGTGCAAAAAAAAGTAAGTGCTTAGTTCTTACATATATTTAACCTATAATTTATGTCACAGTTCCAAAATTTATTTATTAAACATTTATTAATTATCAAATTTATTAATTAATTTCAGCTCTCTGGCATTTAAAGATATATTTGAAATTTAAACACAACATAACCAGTATAGACAATGCTAGCTACACCAGTAAGACCAGTGTTCGGCAGGGTTTTAGTAGTCAAACAGCATGACCATACACAGAGCAGCACTAAGCACCAGAAATCATTGGCTATTTTATATAGGAAAATAGCAAGCATAGGCCTCACCTTCTCTGGCTGGCCCTTTCTGATGAGACCAGCCAATCCAAAAAATGCACATCCAGTAGCTAATTTTGTGGGGTTGGTTGTGTTTGTGTGTATGCTAAGTGACATTTCTTCACATTGTAAGGAAAGCCCTTGACTCATCTTCAGCTCATTGACTTCTCTCCAGTCCCCCTCCAGTCTAGTGAATTTGTATTACACCATCTGAAACTGAAATTTGTGAAACAAGCTTCCCAGAGACCTGCAAATGAACCAGCCACATCTTTTTCATACTGCTGCTCACTCAAAAGATGTGGGAGAGGAAATCTCCCCTCTTCCACATACCGTACACAAACTCACAGAGCCCCAAGATCGCTAGTGTTGCTGTGATTGACATGGGAAAGAGTATGCTACTCTACCTACCCATAAAGCATGATCAGGATCTGTGTGGTTTAATATTGAGTGGATTACAGTCATAAAATCAATTATAAATTTGTATTTGAAAAAAAAAAGAAAAAAAAAAAAAAAGAAAAATCTGTTGCTCCTGTGGTTCTGCACACAACACATTTCCATATAAGGTGTTCCAAAAGACGAGAGTACTGAACAAACTAAAGCAGCTATCTTTTTTTTTTTCAGTTTTCCACCCACCTGTCAGCTCACTCCTATATAGTATTACAATACCCAACAACCCAGAGTGAGTTGTACTTCCACCAAGAAACCAAAGAGTTTTCAAACTGCCACATCACAGAGGAGGGCAGCACACTCAAGGGAAGGCACAAGCACCATCTAATACAAAACCAACACAGGATATGCTGCAGTACCTTTTATTGGAGTTTAATACATATACAATACAAAAATTAATTCATTGCCATCAATATTATATAAAAAGTTTGGTTTTGAGTTTGGAGACAATCAGACTATGTATTTGAAGCTATAGGTGGTGTCGCAGGACAGCCTCTTGCCCTTGCAGCGGCCACACAGGTCCTGGCGATGAGGACGCCGAATGTCAATGTGCCTCTGCTTCCTCTCACAGCAGCAGCGTGTCCGTGCACATACCTGAGCAGGGGAGGGGGGAAAAAAAAAAAAAAAAAAACAACCCCATTAGAGGTGTTGTACTTGATCCCTGGAAGTAGAATATACAATAATTAACAAAAGCGGTCACAGTAGATAAGGATGTCATGGGGATGGGGGGAAAAAAAAAAAGCCCACCACAAAATCACATTATCTTTCTCCCAATAAAATGTAAACCTTAAAATCTCTAAAGAAAGCTTAGTAAAACAAGCAGTACCCAACCTGACATTGAATGGACTCCACTCTATATGGGTTCAGTCCAGCCTGACACTTCCTGCAGTGCTGCTTGAAGTAAACCTGGTAAAATATTTAAAGCAAAAGTTTCTATTCAACGAGTTGAAAGCTAAGGCCAGAAACACACTCCATGCCAGTATGCAGAGCCTTGTTGCTTGGCAAGACCGGAGTCACCTCCAGTTACATTCCAAACTACATCAAGACTACTGCAGATGCTGGTGTACCATCACCCTCTTACTAGATTCAGAGCTTGCAATGGTAAAGCTAGCTGTAGTTTAAACCCATTAAACAAACAGGTTCTGCACATCTGAACATGCATAAAAATGGACACTTGCATCACAACTTTCAGGACAAACACCTCTGCATGGCTTGAAATGTAACACCAAAGTGCAGTATTCTACATATGGTAGGTAAACAATTTTAAAAGAAACCTATTTGACATGGAACCACATGACATGGTATGTGTGACTGGTGACGTTGGGTAAAGACTCAGTAAATCAATACATGTCTCCAGTGTATAGAACTGTTTTTACGCAGATGACCATGTGGACTGAATATCAAAACAAAACTTTTTTGCAGGGTGCTTTTGCATGAATGTGTTCTGAATAGTGATGCTACACAGTGCTTTAAATCGCAGTTTATAAGCGCTACAGTAGTCCGGAATATCCCAACCTATGCATCTTGCTACTGGTTAAGTGCGGTCATTTGGAGTGGAGTGCGTTTCCAGTCTCGCGACCAGCATGTTTGGCTACCTTGCAAGTTCCCGAGATGCACCAGACGTACGCGCTCTCCCAACGAATGTTGCACTTGCTGCAGTGGTAATAGCCATATTTCTGCTCCAGAAACTGGAGAAAACACAAAGAGTATGAATAAAATAGTGCGGCCAGAGCATTTTAAAGCGCATTCCAACCCCAAAACGTTTCAACCAACCTGAAAGTTAAACTTTGCGGGCGCGCGACTTTGGAAAGCTGGGCATTGGCGCTCTTTCCCTCTGGCGCTCTGTGCAGCCTCGGTCTCGCGCTTCTCCGCTTCCTCTGTGCAGTTTTCTTCCTCGGAGCTGCCCGGCTTTGCGTCCCTGTCCAGTTCCTCAGCGCGGGCTGGCATTGAGAAAAATCTGCGGTCAAACACCGGGGAGTAAATCGCAACGGGACGGGAGAAACGCACATTGTTCACCGGTGTGCTGGGAAGACTGGGTCTCGACGGACTGCCTATTTTCGGAGAGTCCCACTTGTCCTCGCGATAAAACAGTGTTTTAGGTCCGAGAGAGCACTGCACTGTGGCGTTTACTTTCGGATTCACCTGCACCCCAAACTCTTTGGTGTTGGCCTTACGCAGGCGAGGAGTTAAATTCGGGTTGACCTGAGACAAAATAGCTTTTAACTGAGCACGTTTGTAGATTTCAAAATAATCAGGCATCTCGGGCATGCCACCAAAACCGGCCTTTTTGTTCCAGTTCTGATGTTTGAATTTAGTGTTTCCATGGTAAAAGGGGAAATAGCCAGGATAGCCGCCAAAATTGTATGTAGAAAAGGTTAAGGCCTCCATCGCGATATATGTAGGTCTAACGTGGACACAAATGCTTATTTATTGCCCTTGTCGGTGGTAAAGTGCAGACTGCATTGGCCTGTGACAGTGATGAGCTGATGAGAAGATTGGCAGCAGGTGCGAGGCGCGTAATGAGCCAGCGTAATAACATGGGCTCAATTCCAAATGTCTCCCAGTTGAATTTATAGTGCACTTCAGGGGGCATATGAGCCATTATTCTATAGCTTTATTATACAGTTTTACGGGGTCTAACTTTGTTTTGTGCAGGAACAGGAATCATTACAGAAAGGACAATACAGAGTAATCAATGAGACACTAGGCCAGTCCACACCCAGAAACCTTTTCACTCGTCTGGATTAAACGCGTTTTACAGAAAAGATTTAAACCACAAGAGTCTCTAAACACGTAAAGCAAGCACAGAATATTGGATGCTGATTGGATGCTTTAAAATTGGTTAGATATTGCTTACATCATAAGCACGTGATGAAAAGAATATTCATATATTAAAACTGTTAATGAAATCATTTTATATCAAATCAAATCGACTTTTGTGGATTCTTGTAAACTTGAATTTGGAGTAGTGAGCATAATTATAACAGAGTATTTACATATTGTACATAAAATAATCAAAAACACAAAAATAAATGTATAAAACGGTGTTTGCACCTCTGGGTTTGGGGGTTCGATTATCTCTTCCTTCACTAACATATGATTTCTTCTTACAAGAATTCATCAAAGTTGAGAAAACATGTAGAGGTAACATAATCAGTAACCCTGGAACAGCAGTCTATGTTAATGTTACTGATGTTATATATAAACACAATACCCCAATAGCTCAACTTTTATTGTTGATATTTGACCAGTCACCAAGTAAAATTTCTTTTTCACAGTTTTTTATGTAAAGCAGAATAAGATTAGTACACAAATACTGTAATTGTCCATAACACACTAAAGCATTAGTTACTAAATACTGAAATATTGACTAGTGCTGAATATGAACTTTTTTTCCTCTGAATCTGTAGAGCAGCAAGTTTCTGTTAAAGTCACTCTGCTTAGATCCTCGCTTGTCATTTGTTTAAAACTGATTCCCAGGATACAGTAGTGTCCAGCACACATTAGTTGTTCTGTATGAGTGACCAAGTCTGCCTGTCCCGCTGTAGTACTTACTATTTTCTACAGACCCTACAATCTGCAGACCCTGTCTTTATATAAGGGTCCCTTTTCTTGTGTAGTGCCCATGCACAAATATCTGTGCCATGTACACAAACTGGGACAAACACACACACACACACACACACACACACTTCAAATTGAGGACTACTTTTACTGGAGTAACATTTTAACTGGGGTATCTCTACTGTTACTTAAGTACTTTGGCCACAACTGCTAAATTGTCTGTAGTGTGTGACTAGGTGTGTGTGTGTGTGTGGGTGTGTTTAGTATTTCCTAGTTTAATTCAATTCAATTCAATTCAATTCAAAAGACTTTATTTATCCCCAAGGGGGATAAGGCACAGAGGATCAGTGCAAATACAAAATATAATAAAATAACATAAATAAAATACAGCAAAATACTGGGGTCTGTTATTGTACCCTGTAATGGTTGCCCCCCCTTCCAAGGTGTCCCCTGCCTTGTGCCCCAGGTCCCATGGGATATATCTCCAGGTTCTTCTGCAACCATGTATAGGATAAGTGATGCAGAAAATGAATGGCTAGATGGATTAATAAGTGTAATGTAATGTTGCACACAATGTATATTTCATTATTATTATGCAACATGAAATATGTTTTGTATTTAATATTGTCACTTTTTCCAATCATAGACAAGTATTTATGAGCATGTTGCAGTTCACAACAAACAAGCTGACTTGCATGAATGGATTGTCATTATCATTTACACAGCCATGGACATACCATCATTGTGCACCTTGTTAGAGCATGAACATGGGAACTCAGACCTCGAGCGTTAAAACCTACACAGATAACATATGTAGTCCAAAATGTAGTCTATAAAGAGTGTTTCACCTAAAAACATAGCTATAGGAGTGTAATTTTAAGACAGGCTGATTGCCAAGTAACACCTACCCTGCCAACGCTGCTATTTTGTTCATGAAGCATACATGGGAAACATATGTTGGTTCCAAATGTAGAATCTAATAACATGTATGTATGAGTGAAAATAGTTACAGGCGTCCAAAAGGGAATACTGACTCTTAGAGCCCCTAGTACACGGGCTTCAAATACTCTATTCCTCAAATGGTGAACACTAACCATTCTCAAGAAACTGCTAGACAGTGGAAGGACCCCTTTACATTGAATGTGTATGTGGTGGCTGTCAGTACATGTGGCTGGAAAGTCCTGCACTGGGAGCTCAAATTTTTTGGCAGTTTTTCTGAAGGAAGCAATGTATTAAAGTCTTTTAAGATCTTGCTTTATGAGCATGTATAATTTAAATGGTTTCCATACATATAATATACATATTAAAAACTGTCTAACAGACTTCTTTTCCAAGAATTTGTGGGGATTATATTGGGCAGGTCAAAAAGTGGTAAAAAAAAGAACATAAATTATACATACGGCGCAAATGGGTAGTGTAGTTGAGTGAGGAAGTAGAAATTTATCTGGGATGCAGCCATGATTTACTCTTGTACAAGTCAATAACAGGCTTGTCTTTCACTTCCTGAAATTGCAAGAATATCAAATAAAAGATTTAGAATCGGCTGAAATGACTTTTCTTGTAATTTGATGGAGATTTTAAAATAGATGCCATAAAAATAGAACCGATTTTATTTCCTGCTTGAAGGGATACCCTAGGATACGTGTAGTGAAAATCAGAGATATATTATAGATGTATTCATATTAACTGCACAAAAAATCTAACAACTGGATGAAACCACACATACCAACAGTGGGTCAATGGATAAAAATTTAGATCCTTCTATAAAACAGTTGACTGACATCTATAAAACAACTGAATTTATTTTTATACAAAAATGGACACATATTATTATATATCTTGATACACTGAAAATGAACTTATGCACTGAAAATGCATATACAGGCATGCCACACATATGCTCTAACCCCTATCTCAGTTTACCTAGGCCACTATTGGCTTATTAACCTGTGTCATTCTAAAACAAATAACATTTCTTTATTGCTACCTTCCCTGTTTACCTTTGTTAATAAAAGCATCACAGAAAATCATGTTTTATAACTGTTCCATTGTGTAAGATAAGGTAGGATTCAGGCTTTCCATGGTGCAAATGTCACCCAGCTAGACCTAAAGGTTACATGTATGTACACCAGTTACACCTAACATTATGACCACAGACAGGTGAAGTGATTATAACACTGATGATCTCCTCATCATGGCACCTGTTAGTGGGTGGGATATATTAGGCAGCAAGTGAACATTTTGTCCTCAAAGTTGTGTTAGAAGCAGGAAAATTGGACAAGCATAAGGATTTTAACGAGTTTGACAAGGGACAAATTATGATGGCTAGACGACTGGATCAGAGCATCTCCAAAACTGCAGCTCTTGTGGGGTGTTCCCAGTCTGCAGTGGTCAGTATCTATCAAAAGTGGTCCAAGGAAGGAACAGTGGTGAACCGGAAACAGGGTCATGGGTGGCCAAGGCTCACTGATGCAGTTGGGGAGTGAAGACATGTGATCTGATCCAACAGACAAGCTACTGTTGCTCAGATTGCTGAAGAAGTTAATGCTGGTTCTGATAGAAAGGTGTCAGAATATACTGTACAGTGCATGATGGGTCAGGGCAGCAAATGGGGGACCAACACAATATTAGGCAGGTAGTCAAAATGTTATGCCTGGTCTGAGTAAGTATTTATGTATTTATACACTTTTCTAAAAAAAAATCAGGGAACACTAAAGTCACACATTGGATCTTGATGAACCAAAATCTTTGAAAATCTTTACTTATATACATTGCATTAAGAACATATAGATTTTATCATGGCAACTCATAATGTCATAATGTATGGCTCCTGTATGTACTCCTAACAACGTCTGGGCATGCCCCTGATAAGATGACAGATACTGTCTTGAGGGACCTTTTTCTAGACCTGGATCAGGGCATCAGTGAGCTCCTGGACAGACTGTGATGCTACTTGGCGGCTTTGGATGCTCTAATACATAATGTCCCAGAGGTTCTTGGTTGAACTCGGGTCTGGGGAATGTGAGGTCAATCAATGGCTTCAGTGCCTTCATCATCCAGAAACTGCCTACACCCTCTGGCCACAAGAGGCTGAGTATTGTCATGCACCAGGAGGAACCCAGGGCCCAGTGCCCCAGCATAAGGTCTGACAGTGGCGCTAAGGATTTCATTTTGGTACATAACAGCAGGTCTGTGTGACCCTCCCCAATATTCCTCATTGACCCACCACCAAACCTTGATGATGGCAGCCAGCATAACATTCCCCACAGCCTCCAAACTCTTTCACGTCTGTCACATGGCAGACCTGCCAATTCTGGTGTTCCTGTGTTACACAGAGCTGGGCTGTGAGCACAGGTCCCACTAGAAGATGTTGGGCCCTCATGCCACCCTTGTGAAGTATGACAATTTGGTCAAGAACACGCACATTAGTAGACTGCTAGAGGTCATTTTGTAGGACTCTGGCAGTGCTCCTGTTCCTCCTTGCACAAAGTAGCAGATACCGGTCCTGCTGCAGGGCTGTTGCCCTTCTACGGCCCTGTCTAGCTCTTCTCATGTAATAACCTGTTTCCCTGTATCTCATCTATGCCCTTGACACTTTGTTGGGAGACACATCAAAACACCTTGTGACTGCATGTATGGATGTGCCATGCTGGAGGAGCTGCATTGCTTGTGCAACCTGATTGGGTTGCAGGTACTGACTCAGGCTACTACTGCCTCAATAGTGACAAGAACCCTAACAAAGCACAAGACTAGAGACAAATCAGTCAGGAATGATAAGGAGAGATTGACTGTCTGTGGCCACCACCTGCAAAACCATTCCCTTTTTGGGGATTGTCTTGCTGCTGCCTCTTCAGTGTACCTGTTGCCACTTTCATTTGCAAAGGTGAAACTGATTGCCCATCACTTATGCTTCCTAATCCTATAGCCAACAGAACAGTTATAAAACATGATTTTGTGTCAAGCTTTCATTAGCAAAGGCAAAGGTAAACAGATAAGGTAGCAATAAAGAAAGGTTAATAAGCCAAAAGTAGCCTAGGTGAACTGAGAGGATCCACTGTACAGGAGGCCTGCCAGAATAGAGATAGGGCATATGTGTGCCATAGCTTTTATGAGCTTTATGTGCTTGAGCTTTAAATGCAAATGTTCTTACAAAGTGCAGCAGTATAATGAAGCCAAAGACACCCTTCTGTGTGTGCACAGTGACGCTGACGGATTCTGCCCTTTAGTGTTTAAAATCTTCCAGCATCATGAGCCATGATACAAGTAGCTAGCTTATATCTTCATTATTTTAATTGAAATTTGCACCTCTTATTACTTTTAAATAATCCTGGTAAATATTACAAGGTCATTAGTTGGCAAGTAAAATGTATGTAGCTTCAGTATATAACAAGACAGTATATTTCCTCTTCCTACAGGGCACAGAGAGAGAGAGTCTTCTATTCAGTTGAATGAAAGTCTAAAGGAAGCAAATAATCGACAAAACAAAATGAATCAAATCAACCAATGGATCTAACCAACTTTAAACTTAATAAATGGATCACCACGAGTGGCCATAGGATATGAGCTATAACTGAAATATTTGTCATGTGGGGGTCAGATTGTTTTCATGTGAAAATGATAAATGAACCAAAACAAAACAAAACAAAACAAATATCTCTCTCTCTCCCTCTCTCTCTCTCTCTCTCTCTCTCTCTCTGTGAGTCACAATGACTGGAACTGAGAACCCATGTAAAGAGAGAAATGAAATAAAATAAAATAAAGTTAAATAAATAAAAAAATTGGTCCACAATTAGAGCACACAAATCAGTGTGCAAAATTATAAAATGTTATTATGTATAGTATTGTGTGTGTATCCCCGTTCTTTTATTTCTGTCTTTATAATCTGAGAGTTACATTTACTAATTATACCTAAAATGTCAACAGCTTAGGCAGTGCCGAGAGTTCAATACCTTTTGTTTAGTAGCCCAATGCCTTAACCACTGAGCCACTATAACCAACACACATCCTGTCAGTACATAATCTGTTTCCAATAAACATCTAAATATGTTGTCATTCATGACACTATTTTCATTGCAAGTTTTGGATATCTCAGTACAATCAGCAGTCCACCTTCTATGCACAACCTGGTAGACAGTCTTTACTAATAATAACCGATGTACCATGCTCTATTAGATTATACACACTCATATTCCAGGTGTCCATGTAAATGATGCTTATGCTAATGTCAGATGAACTTACTGCCCTGAAAACATGACCTTTTCCGCTTCAGCTGCCTAATAAAATCATGACTGGGAACATGATGTTATAACCTTTTACATACAACCCTGTTAATCTTCCCTGCTTTATTTGGCCCGAGAACACAAGACCAGCTTGTGACGAAGTATTATATTTATTTATTTACAATTATAATAATTCGTTTAGTGTTAACCACAAACCTGACCAGGATAAAACAGTTACTGAAGATAAACAAATGAATTCAGAGCTGTTTGCTGAGGGCAAGCAGAGCAGTTCCTACATGAGCATGTTAAATTCTGTCTTTATTCAGACCACTGTTTAAAAGCATTATAAAACATCATTTTGATCATTATTTGCGTATTAATTAGCACAGGGGAGTGAACAGGGATGAAGCTAAAAACTAGGCCTTGTATAAAACTTACGTGCAATTTAGGTGCAAAAGAGGATCTAAAACTAACAACTCAGTATTAATATCAAACACATTGTTAACCTCTGTTGTTAAACATTTCGTTGGTATGTACCTGTACTTTGCAAAGACAATAAAGTTGCAAATATCAATCTATCTAATCGCCACATTGTGTGTTTTCATGAATTCGTGCATATATGTGTTGATTTTGTTTGTTGCATATGTTTTGATTGTTTTTAAGTTTACTTTATTTCAACGAGAGACGCATTTGTTTGCGCAGAACCAGTGGCATAGTAAAAGCTCCATTAACGTCTTAAATACACCAAACATATCTATTTAGGCAGTAGAGCTACAGTTAATGAGCTAAAATGGCTTGTTTGTTTGCAGGAAGGCCTAGTAATTACTCCATTACCTTCTTTAAAAGCTGCCTCGGGGATGCGGCGTCTGGCAGTGAGCGCTCTCTGCGCTTGGAAACCGCTTTACGCGTGCACTGTCCGGTTAATGATTGACAGCTACACTAGCGGTAGAAAAGCACGCGCACATGAGCCACGGTCGGTTATTAACACATTAGGCCTCAAAGCGAAGATTAACTCTCATAGTTAGAGCGCTTAACTTTTCCCACAGGTTTTATTCAGATGGCCATCCTCCGAGGCGCAATGTGTGATCTGTGGCTATTGCTGATTTTCAGTACATGCGCTTTATGGAAGCGGACCGTGGCGGAACCAGGTGCCGGGATGCGCACGTGGGACAGGTTCAGTAAACTGCCTTATCCAGAGGATAAAGCATTTTTGTACGACACCTTCCCCGAGGGCTTCATATGGGCCGTGGGCACCGCCGCATATCAAGTGGAGGGCGCATGGCAAAAGGACGGCAAGGGCAAGTCGGTCTGGGACACTTTCACTCGCGCCGGGAGTCGTGTGGTCACGGGAGATGTGGGCAGTGACAGTTACCACAATTTAGCTGGAGATCTGCGCGCGCTTCAGCAGCTCGGCGTCACCCACTACCGCTTCTCTCTGTCCTGGTCGCGGATTTTTGCTAATGGCACGAGGAGTACTTACAACGCAAAGGGAGTTGACTATTACAAGAATCTCATCCTTGGACTGAAGAGGATCAGAGTGGAGCCCGTGGTGACTCTGTATCACTGGGATTTACCGGAGAGCCTGCAAAACGCGTACGGAGGCTGGAGCAACCCTGTGCTTGTGGATCTGTTCAGGGATTACGCAGATTTTTGCTTTCAGACCTTCGGCTCAGATGTGAAGTTTTGGATCACAATGGACAATCCGTTTGTCGTGGCCTGGCACGGATATGGGACAGGAGTTGTGGCACCTGGGATTAAAAACGATCCAGATTTGCCTTTTAGAGTTGGTCATAATCTTTTAAAGGTAATACACAATGCAGTGAACATACACAATGCAGAACAAAATCAGCATGTTACTCAGCTGTTCTGTGGATGCAGTGTTCATTATGATAGGGTTTGATAGAGTACTCGATTCTGACCTGGTACTGATATTCTCTCAATAACCACCAATCTACTGGAAGCTTGTCCACTCATTTTGAAAAGCAGAGCAGAAATAGATCTTGCTTTCAGATATACTGTATTATTACATACTATCACTTGCAAGATCTGTGTTGTAAATTAATGAAATTCACATTCTATTACTAGAAAATATATTTTATCGATATCTATCTATCTATCTATCTATCTATCTATCTATCTATCTATCTATCTATCTATCTATCTATCTATCTATCTATCTATACCCCAGTGGATGAACCATTGTCTGATATTTTGTAGAATTGGCTTGGAAGAAGTCTCAGATCACTCAGAACAATGTGCTTGCTCTTTTACTGACAAATTTACACTTACAGCACAACGCACAAACACAGGCAATTAATTAATCACAGAAAAAAAAGAATTTCAGGCTGTGGTCAAGCCAGCTGCAACAGAAAGCGAACTGCATGTACTGAAATACTCCAGCTATACGGTAATCTTCACCTGGCTATACTTTGGATCTGAATCCAGTTCAGATGGTAAAAATGTTTAGCAGTAGTGTATTACGGGCCATTTCTGTATAATTTTTCAGAATTTTTTATAAGTTCACGAGGGCCAAATGGCTTTGTGTTTAACACATCCACCATAACACTTCCTTCTGATTAGCTGAACTATTTGGATTATTAAGTATACATGTTTCAGGGCAGTTAGGTTCCCACTCACAAATGTTCTGCACTGTATTCTACTACCTCTGATGATGCTGTGTGTAATAAGGGTTCATTTTGAATTTTAAAAGGAAATATCACAATACATGATATGAACAACTAAATAATAATTTTACCAGTATTATTTACTGTGATGTTCAAGACATCGATATTCTGTATCATGCCAAATGAGCACTCTGTGAATATTTTAACTGAAACATGTTTATTCAGTGAGTGCATACATCATATATGACACCAGAATGTTGTGTAAATAAATTAGATCTTTTCTCACACACTCTGAAAAATCATGATGAACTGTCATCTGACCAATTTGCCTCTCACTGTCCTACACCAGGCTCATGCTGCAGCATGGCATGTATATGATGAGCACTATCGTGCCCCACAGGGAGGGAGAGTGTCCATAGCTCTGGCTTCTCACTGGATCAAACCGAGCAGGACGAGGCAGGAGAGCCGGCGGGCTTGTCAGTGCTCGCTGAACTTTGTTCTGGGCTGGTTTGCTCATCCTCTGTTTGTAAATGGAGATTACCCACCATGCATGAAGCACAACCTCACGCACAGACTACCGTCATTTACCCAGGCAGAGAAGGAGTATGTTAATGGAACAGCCGATTTCTTTGCCCTGTCTCATGGGCCTGCTCTCAGTTTCCAGCTGATTAACGACAGCCTGCGCTTTGGGCAGATTGAGGATCTGGATCTACGCATGCTGCTCTTCTGGGTTCACTCAGAGTACAACAAACCTCCCATCTTTGTGGTGGAAAGCGGCTGGTTTGTCAATGGCAATACCAAAACAAAGGATGCCAAGCACATGTATTACCTCAAACGTTTCATAGTGGAGACTCTGAAGGGTAGGTGAAGGGGAGCAGAAATGTACTTAATTAACCTAAACACAGCTCTCAGTTTTTGAGCTCCAAAAAAGTCAAAAGGGCGTATTGAACTGACTCTAGCTAGTTAAAATTGTTAAATAATTTTTAGTTTTTATTTTCCACTTTCAAATATGTAATCTGTCACTGGCTGAATAGTAAAAAAAAAAATAAATAAATAAAAAAATTAAAATTCGTCCACAGTTAAAGCACAAATCAGTCAAAATCTTGTAAAGTCTTAATCTTAGTATTATACTGTAAGGTTGTATTTTGTTCAAGAACAGTTTAGTGGCAAATTTTGACACATTCTAGCTAGCAACCCCTTTAACCTCTACATGCTTTAATGATGTTAATTATCAGCTTGGCCATCAACACTAAATTACTTAAATCTGAATGTTAATCTTTACATATAAACACATTTTCTTAGGTATAATATTTTAAAACTTTTGACTCATGGTATTACTAGAAATGAACAAAAACTTAAATACCACAGCAACTATTTTGCTAATAAAAAATCACACCACAGAAGAGGAACAGTACCATACATGCTCACCAGGTACTGCCAAAATAATACTTTACTGAATTCATATTCAGTGCTTTCACTGTTTTCACCATTTTTATTTTGTATTTGTGTTGTTTCAACACTTGTCATGAATCTGATCATGTACCAGTCCAACAGTAGGCATGTGTAAATAACCGTAGCTGATTTCTTAGTATATAATTAGTATAAAGTCCTATAAAATGTAAGTACGTTTTTAAAATGTCACACTTTAATTAAACCATGAACACACAGTGATGTACTTTCTTCTTGTTACTCACTCTTTTCAGCAATTCGACTGGATAAAGTGAATGTGTTTGGATATACCGCCTGGTCATTGCTGGATGGTTTTGAGTGGCATCGGGAGTATGGAATACGGCGTGGTCTTTACTACGTAGACTTCAAATCTGATCACCTGACGAGAGAGCCGAAGACCTCAGCCATGTTTTATAGCAAACTGATCGAGAAGAATGGCTTCCCTCAGCTCCCAGAGAACAGGCCTCTTGTTGGAGTTTTTCCATGTGATTTCACATGGGGAGTAGCTGCAAACTCCATACAGGTACAGAACAACGTGATTTATTTAAATCATACCTTAATTAAAGAAAAAATATCTTTTACTGGCTATATCGCTGCACTTTCTGGTACACTTTTTTGAGGTTTAAATAGTTCTAAAATGCAAATCTAAAAAACAAAAACATTTATTTACAGGGACTATTAGTCACATAGTTTGATTACTTATAGATAATTTACATAAGGTGTGTCTAACACTTAATATTTTGCCCCTGCACCCAGCAGGCATTTTATTGATATTTTTATAGCACAATATTGTTAATAAAAAATGAAAAGCATATTAAAAGTTTAGAAAAATCTGATTAAGGCTAGTGTTAAGGCTACTGTTTAAGGTACAATGTTATTAGACATGTTTAGAGTTGTTACAGACTTTGTTAAATGCCCTACTTAAGTCTTCTGTGAAACACACATTAACCAAAACTTCCGTATACTTTGATCTTGGATCAAGTGGAGAGCTGAAAAACAAACTTCTGAGGCATAATAATAATGAGGTATGCTATTTAACCACCAGGCTTCAGCACGGGTTAATCATACGCAACATATAAAGGCAGACTGTAACTTTCAAGTGAACTTTTGGTTCCTGGATGTGTTAAAAGTTGTTTGAAATTAAGGGGAAGTCAATATTAATACATTTAAAAAGTACATTAATATGAATACATTTGTAAAATACCCTGCTATCTACAAAATATTGGCAATAATTTGTCTAAATACATTGAAACCCATGAGTTACCTGCAAAAACTGTCTGTCTGTCTGTCTGTCTGTCTGTCTGTCTGTGTTAAGCTTGGACTTCTAGAGTAGAGAGTCTTCTCCAATTAGATCAAGTTATCCTTGAACACATGCACAAAAATCTAAATTGCAAACAGCACTGAAAATCCCAAATTGGGCAAAATTTACTGCATCCTTAATTGTAAAATCCTAAACTGCTTAATTCTGCACAAGTTAGATAATGAATGTGTCAGTGTACATGTAAATATACTCACTATTGAGGCGGGAACTGAACTTTGTTTTTTAGAGTTTGATTCTACCCTAAATACGAACCCTTGTTGCATGCAGTTTGTTCACCTCACTGACCCTGTTTGTCATTATGGCTTTTGTGAGTAGAAAGATTCAAAGGTCGGAAAGGAGAACCCAGTCTCCGTGCATGATCCTGGAGTGTTCGCCTGTGACCTAGTTTCACTGCCAAAAACTAAACGCCAAACAAAACGGATTCAAATCTATAACAGTGATGTCAGCTCGATGCTATACAGAGATTTAGTTTTAACTATTCGCACATACCACAGGTGTGTAGAATGCAAAATTCTACAATGCTGTGAATTTCAGGATTGCAGAGTGACACCCTGACTCATACACCCCATAATATATTCTTATAATCATAATTTTAGTTAAAAATTTTTTACAATACATAAGTTGAAATGAATTCATTTGTAATCTGTTCATTTCAGCTTGGTTTTCAGTAACTTGTTTGCTACTTTCTAGAAAGGATTTTCTAATTAAATATTCACACTTTAATAATGAAAAAAAAAATGTCTTGACTGTCAGGAAGCCCACAAGCGTCAATGTCAAGCCACACCCACATTTTTTACACAATGTGCAAATGAATGATAAATACACTACATGGCCAAAAGTATGTGGTCACCTGATCATCACTTTCCATAACCATGTCCATTAACATGGACTTCCCTTTGCTTCTCAGCTTTGTGCAGACATTCTTACAAGTTGACATTGCATACAATTGTGTGGTTCCAATCTTATGGCAATAGTTTGAGGAAGGTACCAGTTACCAGTTACTTTTATGTTAAAGTGTTGTATTTAATGATAAAAATTTCAAAATCGGAAAATTTTAAGAGATCTCCATTTGTCCTGTATTGCTGGAACTTATGATAGTTTTGTCATTGCCCACTCGTTCTGTAAAGGCCATACCATATTATTAACAGCATTACCATACTTATAAACCATTCACTAAGTGCTTTGTCATCTTGGAAGACACCTCTCAATCAGAATAGAAATGTTTTATCATAGGATAAAGGTGATTAGACAGAATAACTGTAATGATTTTTAGTGACTCAGACCATGCCTTGAAAACAACCACATATCATAACAGAGCCATCAGTTTTTTCCTTTCACTTGTCTTCTGTCTTTATTTTCTGACCTTCTTAGCAGGTCCTTAATTCTTAATATAATATTCCAATATACTATTTAATATGCTAATGTGGTTTGACAATGTGTATATGTGAACAGGTGGAGACCACACCTATGCAGTTTGTTGACTCGAGTGTGTATGTCTGGAACATCTCAGACAACGGAAAACTGAAAAAACTGGAAGGTGTGGAAGTTCCCATGCATAGAAAGCACCATTGTGCTGACTTTGGGGCAATTCGGCAACAAGTATCAGAGATCCAACACATGCATGTTTCCCATTTCCATTTCTCTCTCAACTGGTCCTCAATAGTCCCTACAGGCCGTGTATCAGAAGCTAACAACACTTTGCTAAGCTATTACCACTGCTTTGTTAGTGAGCTCCGGAGGGCCAACATCACCCCAGTGGTCACTCTTTGGCACCACACTGGAAAACTGTCCAGTCTGCCTGTACCGCTGGAGAACAACAGAGGTTGGCAAAGTGAAGAGACAGTGCAGGCCTTTGCTAGTTATGCTAGGCTGTGTTTTCAAAGGCTTGGAGATCACGTTAAGTTATGGATAACGCTGAATGAACCTAATGACGAAGACCTTGGCTATGCAGTTGGCCACCAGTTGCTTCGTGCCCATGCTCTAGCTTGGCGTGTGTATGACAGCGAGTTTCGCCAGTCACAAGGTGGTAAAGCCTCTTTGGTGCTGCATATGGACTGGGTTGAACCTGCATTCTCTTTCAACCGAGAAGACATGGCCCCTGCAAAGCGAGTTCTGGATCTACGTGTAGGATGGTTTGCCGAACCCATCTTTGGCAGTGGAGACTATCCAGCAGTGATGCGCCAGTGGCTACAGCAGCGAAACCCTATCGACCTGTTCAACTACCACTTACCCACATTCAGTGAAGAGGATCAACAACTAGTCAAAGGCACCTATGACTTCTTTGCCCTGAGTCATTTCACAACCTCCATGGTGTATGATGAAGTGGAGGATAAATATTTATTCAAGGACACATTAGAGGTACAGCTAATTTCAGATGTAACCTGGATAATGTCTCCAAGGCGTAACTCTCCAGTGGTTCCTTGGGGTCTGCGCAAAGCCCTCAACTGGGTTGCTTCACATTACAAAAGTGTGCCCATTTATGTCATGGCCAATGGGGTTCAAGAAGACATAGCCAGATTCAAAGACAGTCTGCGGGTTTACTATCTGTACAACTACATCAATGAGGCCTTAAAAGGTAAGCTCATCCCTACTGAAGAATATTTTTCAATATAAGGTGTTCAAGGTGTAAAATGAATGAAATAGATTATATGCTGTAACATTTTGAGGCTTAGTTTGATGAGGGATGATTCACTCAGTACTATTGGAGTACACAAAGTTTATACCATCAAAGCCAATTAATCATTACACAGCACAGTACAGGCTTAGTTTACTGACCTTCAGTGAGCCTCTGAACACTGATGTGAGCCACAGAGACATTTCACAACGGCATATGACCTATATTGGTAAAATATTTAAACAACTCCTTAGTAGATTTCTTATCTTGTTTATTTGCTAACAATCCAGCTATATCAATATAACTCAACTCAGATTAGAGCTTATTAATAGTTTCTCAACTGTCTGTTTTCTTTTCCAGCATATGCACTGGATGGGGTCAATTTGAAAGGCTACTTTGCCTACGCGTTTAACGACCGGCCTGACCCTGGCTTTGGCATGTATGGCCACGTGCAGGAGGAGAACATAGTGAAATCCTCTCTAACACACTACAGAAAAATTATTGACAATAATGGGTTCCCAATCCCCGGTAGTCCTCCACAACATTGTCCCCACACACCTGAACACTCACCTGTGTGTAATGTGCTGGCCAAACGCCCTGTTGTAGGCTTCATCTCTTTGGTTGCTTCTGCCATGCTAATTACTATAGGTGTTGTTATATACTATTGCACGAAAAGACCTAAGTAACTAACAGGTCTGTGATTTGGGTTAGTTAAAGCTATGGTGCAAGAGGAAGTGCTACCGATTACGCACATTATATATTTAAATGAACCCAGATTGAAAAAGAAGCAGCTTGTTTTTAGTCAAAATTGTAGAATTCTTTATCAAATCTTACATATTTGTATATTTATACATACAACTAACAGACACAAGTATTTGCAATCCAATCAATACCAAGTGCTTATTATTAAGTGCCCAGAGGTGTCACAAACGGCTTCTCAGTTGGCATACAGACTATATATAAATAGTCAAAAATTTCTCCTGCCCTTAATTTCCATTCATATTCTAGAATGGTCTTGATGTGTTTTGTAGAGAAAACATGCAGCACTTTAATAAGGATATCTATTGTTCTGAGTATCTGTACTGAGTTTATTACATGAAAAAAGTGGGCTGAATTTTTGTTAGGTGTTATACTTTGTGAAAAATTTTATGGAAAAAAAAATAAAGCTGTTCTGCACTCCACTAAAAGTAGAAACTCGTCACACTGTTTCAAGGTTCAAACATCTGAGGCATGACAAAAAGTCTACACTAATTAGTCTTTACTTGATCCACCCAAAACTCTCCAGCCCCCATTTTTCCAACTTATCTGTCTAAAATACACTGTGTTGACATGAACACAAACATCAAAATCTTAACAAAGGTTATGTTTATTACAGAGAAATTTTTTTTTTGATATTTTAGAGCCAAAACAAAAATATAGAAAGATGATGGAGAGGAATCAGAACATGAAGTTGTCAAGTCCATCCTCCATAAACTTCTTATAGATAGCCATGAATTTCGCCACAAAGGCCTCCAGGTGGTAAATGGCTTTGCTGCCCAGCTGTAGCCTGTGTTCATAATAGGCTGCCATTTGAGCCACATCAGGTTTCAGATGACCATCACAGTTACTGAGCAGCTCAGTCACAAGCCCCTAAATAGTGAATACACACAAAATGAACTTAAAATTAATTATTTTAAGAAGATTTATGTAGCTCTGAACTGGTAAGCACATAAGAGGGGCTGATATGATTAGAATTAGTCAGATAATACCTTCATGATGATTTCTGCCGGAATGCAGTGGGTTAGCAGTTCATAAAGTCTTGCCCGAACTTCCAAAAGTCTTGAATGAAAGGAACAAATTAAGATTTCAATTGATTACATATAGCAATAAAACAGGAAGCATCTAATCATTAAGTCCATCAGCTTAAAATAGCTTTAAAACAGCTTTTAAACATCCCAAGGAAACATGTTTAAATCCTTGTCATTCCTAGGCAAACAAGCAGGGTTAACAAAACCCTATTCCTTTCTGACATCAAATTTAATGTGGTGTGATGCATGACAATGCTGTAACTCCAGTACACGCTACTTCTTCAGACACCAACTGAGGCATGAGCAAGCTGGTGGTAGCTTATTAACCAATGAGCTTGCACAGATGACACATTGACAACTGACCGACAAAGAAACTCTACCCAGACTTGAATAATATTACACTTAACTAATAAAACACTTAACTGCCCTGTGCTATTCCACAATGTTAACTACCACTTTTAAGCTTAGGTAGATAGGTAACCAGGCAACTTTTACTTGTACTTAGGGCTCACTAATGAATTTATCATCATTTGTCCACCCATGAATACTAACACACATAACTGTCATGGTTCCGAGACCCCAAGTTGGCTTGGTAGTGACACCACAGTTAGACATACAGTACTAACCTTTGTGGGCTCTGCTGGTTGATGATGGCATTCGCTGTCTCTCTTAGGTACACTTCCCAGTCTGTTTCTGGAATGTTCTGATCCGCAGAGAAAGGATACCTGAGGACAGGTAGAAAAAAAGATCAGTTTTCACAATGCAGCACGTTAAATAAACAAATGATATGATGTCTGCAGTTTCCTTTGATCAAATTATAATAAGTTTTTGAGAAATATATATAAAGCAGTTTCACAACAGTGATCTATATCCAGTCTTGCTCCTGTCACAGTCACCGGCTTTCACTCACTGTTGCACTCGACATGCCTCGCACATGAGTAGGGCTTTGCGAAGGTTGCGGCCTGACTTCTCTGCGATCTGTCTGGCCAGCTCAGCTGGGAGAAGAAGCCCTTCCTTTTTGCACACACCCATAAGAACACTGCACACCTGAAACACAGAATAAGACTGAACTGAAAAGTCACACCCACAAAATGGGAAAAAATGATAAGGGAGCTGCATTCTAACCTCCACCATGCTGTAACTGCATAGGGTGCTGTGGTTTAACTATACTGTTGCATAATGATGAAATAGGGATGTCAAGAGATTCAGTGATAATGAAAATCAGTCATTTAGTATTTTTACCATAACAATGACAATAAAAAGTTAAACAACAAGTAACAAATAAAATAAAGACTTGAGCAATATGCAACATGTTAATATAAAATAGCTTTCTGTGGGGACACATTTTACACATGAATGTGTTAGTGTTGTTCCATTCATGGCCTCACAACTGTCAGAGAAGCTCCATTAGTTGTATTAACATGAAATGGCTCCTGAGTGTAGTTGTGTGGAAGCAGATATTCACAGCCATCTAGAAATCAGCCTTATTTCACCCACACAGCAGGCTAGTGAAAGCAACGTGTCTGGCTTTCCACCTCTATCAAACATAAAAGCCTGTTTTATCTATGATGGTTTGAGGGGTTAGGGTAGTTACCTCCTCTGTGCTGGGCAGTGGCACTCTCACAGCCAGGCACCTGCTCCTGATTGGAGAGATGACTTTAGAGGTGGAGTTGCAGCACAGGATGAGGCGACAGGTGGCCATGTACTTCTCCATGGTCCGGCGCAGGGCATGCTGTGCATCTTTGGTGAGCCGGTCCACCTCTGTCAGCAGCACCACTGCACATACAAGGAGCAGGTGAGACCTTCAACACTTACACACATTACAAAAAAATAATTTTTAGATATTCAGGCACTGTAAAAAGCAGTACGACACAATGAAGAGCAGCAAGAGGTAAGAATACATATGAGCAGTACATATGTGCAGCCAATAGTGATAAACATGCAAACACTCTATGTTGAATATAATTAAATTTCAATTCTAGTCTGACCTTTAAACTCTCTCTGCGTGCTGGATTGGATCTGCTGTGACTGAGCCACTGTTTTGATCAGCTCTTGGATGACAACACGGTCACTATTCCCTGCATCACTACAAAACCAGGCACACCAATGGATCAGTCAAACCATGAGAATAAAATAATGGCACCCTGAATGAGTGTCAGCTTACCTTGGATTCACCTCCAAATGGTAATTACTGGCAATTGTGTTGATTTCAATCTTTTTTTTAGATGGGGCCTGTATGGGGAAATATTTATCAATGTAATACTCAGAAGCATGCACTGAATTGACAGGTTTAGTTATTGTTAATTTACAGACTTAATCAGCGGTTACATCCCCAAGCATTTAACACTTTTGAAAGGAGTTTTCAGAACATTAGGATAGTGCTTACTACAATGGACTGGTGTTCAATCCGGAGTTTCTCCACCCCAGCGCCATACAGCTCACGGAGGAGACACATGATTCTTGTCTTCTTGCCAGCACCAGACGGACCATAAACAAGCAGGTGTGGGAAATCGCCACATTGTACCTGAATAAAACATTTAAGCACACTTATGGCCATTTGCAAAATATTACTAATTATAAAGATATGCAAAGAAATGTCTTTGAACTTCTGGCAAATGATCATTTTGGAGGTTTTAGACCTTTTGGTCACATTTTATCATCCTTCACTGGTGATCGAGGACATTTAGCAAGTCTTTAATCGTCATAGTATAGTTAACAAAGTAATGACATTTCCTTGAAGACGAAAAACGGAATCGATCAAGTGAAAGTTTGGTTGAAATTAAATATGAAGCACAGATCCTTTTTTTTTTAAAGTAAACTGGGAGAATACTCAACTTTTTCCCCCTCGTATCAATCCTTATATTTCTCATTCTTTACGAAATTCCACAACCAGAGGGGGACAAGAGGACAAATTTATATTATTGCTCAGCTTTTGATGCAACATCCATCATAATAAATGGAATGACAGAAAACCATAATAAGTTTTCAAACTTTATTATATTTATGTATTGATTTACACCACCGGTGTATAAGTTATTGCTTTACCTGTAATTTAAACTGACCCCATGCATACTACAGATCTTGTTTTGTTCAATATGTGAAGTATTTTAGTTCGCACTTTTATCTACAGTATGCTCGGCATAACAAAAAAAAAATGTATTATTATCATTATGTTCCATCCTGGGGCACGTGCACAATCACGCGCCTTCTGCGGCTACTCTGATGTCCACTAACCCTACATCTGTAACCTGAACCTAGTTAGGTTAAACTGGTTACTTAGTTTATTAATACAAGTAGCCTTTGATGCAACCGCCGCCTAATTAGCTCATATACAATTTTGTCTATTTTTAATTGCCAGTCCCGGAACAGTTTATGATCATTTATTACTGTGTGAAAGCAGTGCTGATATTTTATCTCTCACACACTAACTGGCTAACACTCTAGCTAACCAAGTAAATACACCGGGCGTTATGCAGTCCTTACCAGATTTCTTAGCTGATTTGCTTGTTCTTTGTGATAGTCCAGCTTCGCTAGAGATGTTGGTCTGTACTTATCAACCCACAAACTCATGTTGTTTCAGAAACGAGTGAAAATATAAACAGTTGTGCGGCTGAGCGCGCGCGCTGATTGCCTCTCCCGCGAAATACAACAAACCTGCGCGCGCGCACAACAGCTGTCACAAGACTGTAGTACGGAAAGCGCCGAGGGACATACCAGCGCGTTTGGCAATAACACATTACGTCTTACGTACATATGACGTAACACCCTAAGGGATAAGATAATCTGGTGATGAGTTTATTGGTTGTTTGGGAACAGTGGTGGTCACTGATTGGTCATTAGGAAGTTTGGCAAGTGCAAAAATCCAGAAAAGTGAATGCAGATCTTCTTTTAAATGAAATGAAACTTACACTGGTAATACTTAGTGTGTATGAGCAGCTATATAGACATTTTGGTAATGTGGGCTTGATTTATGATATCCTTAAGGGAGGGCTGTTTATTATTATTTATTAATAATATGTTCATGAGTCATCTGAACTGAGTGAACCAGTTTAGGGTAAATAATTTGTTATATGTAACTGATCAACATACACGTATTGTTGAAATAACAGTAGAACATGTTGAAATGTAAAATCACTATGTGCATTGTGTAATTGAAATTTAAACATACTCTTGCCCGAGAGCTTCACTATTCGCCTCTATAGGCAGATATTTTGAATAACTATTTTATTTAGCATCTTCCAAGCAGGGAAGCTACAGATTTTGGACTATTTGTAATATTATTGTCAATAATAATAGAGTGAATAATATTTTAAATATGGTGACATATATTAAATATTAAATAATATTAAGTACTGTATGTTATGACCCTTTGTGACTTATATAAACTGTAGTAAAACCTGCATACTGAGTTTCCGTACATTTCTAGTATACTTGAAATGCAATCGTAATGCTTATAAAATATGGTTTAATTTCACTCTAACACTCTAGGAATACGTATGCATCATAGTATATTCAAAGCACGCTGAAATATACTTAAAATAAATCTGTTTCAGTGTGGTAAAGTGAAAGCATGCTTTAATGAACCTTTCTAAATTCATACTTATATGCACTTTAAAAAAAAAACAAAAAAAAACAACAACTATTAATGGTATTCTATCAAAATGTGAAAATGACCGCAGATTAAAATGCTGGTACTGAATGGGTAGGGAAGTTCATGACCCAACATATCCACATGCTTTTATGAGACTAACAAGCTCAAGGTCAGGATGTTTTTGACACTTTCAAGATTCAAGAAGCTTTGTCATTTCAACCACATATAGTTGATGCAGTACATAGTGAAACGAAACTCCAGGACCTGGTGCTACATAAACATACAACATAAAGATCAAACACAAGAACAACACAAAGCTAGGTCTGAAAGTTCGCCCAAGCCACATACAGTGAAAAGTGTGCAGCTAGGTGCAAACAAAGCAACGACAAGACAGTGCAAAAATAATAAATACAAAAAAGACAACACAAAAATACAGGACACTTAGCACTGAAAAAAAAGAACGTGCAATGAAATGTAAATGAAATGTAATAAAATGAGATGATGATGAACTTTGGGGCCTGACAACATGTATTGTGCAAAAATACAATATAGCAGCAGCTGAGGTAGTGCAAAATAGAAATAAACATAAATATAGCAGCAGATGACGAAACATAGGGGTTGAGGTAGTGCAATAAGTATCGAACAATGTAAGTTATGTGTGTGCGAGTGTGTCTGTCCACATAGGTGAGAGAGAGAGAGAGAGTGTGTGGGTGTGTGTATGTGTGTGTGAGAGACAGAGAGTTATGTACAGTTCAGTCCTGAGTATGTGTGTGTGTGTGTGTGTGTGTTGTCTAGTTTAATAGCCTGCAGGAATGCATAGTGAATGTCTAAGATGTAAACATGCTGAATATCACTGCTATCATTTCATGGTGAGTGGTATAGAGTGTTTTTGCCCTGGTGGATTTAATCTTTTTGCCCTGGAACATTACAGTAATTTCTGTCCACTATGCGAGACTCCACTTGCACAGATTCCTCCAACACCATTTTTAAAAAATTGTTCATTAAACTGCTCAAACGTTCTCTCTGACACAGGCATTTATCTGAAATGTTGTGCACAGTAACTTAACACAGTACCTATGTACACTATGTCCATCAGGCTGAATTAAAAAAAATTAAATATCTTTCAAAAAAGAATGTATTATATTATAACAAGCTTTGTTAAAGTGCGTTCTGTGTTGCAATATTTTAGTGTTTGAACTAAAGTGATTCACGATCATTACCTGTCCCGTTCTTAGTGGGAGGCACAGTAGTGGATATTTTCATATTTTCAGCCTCACCTGAAATGAGAGAGCAGAAATATCCATGTAGGTGCTAGTCACGGTTCAGTCCACCACACCTGGTGATGAACTAAGCAACTGACAGGGTGATGAATTGCGTGTCTATGCACAGATGGCACGTCACCCTTACACTGGGCTTTTCAACAATGTCTTGTTGTTTTTTTTCACAACTCATCACTTTTTGCAGTTCAGAGTAAAAACAAGACATACCAGTCCACACACTGTACACAATATAGACACTATACACATGATTATTGTACACTTTACAACTGAGGAGTTCATATAAGTATGAGATTGCCTTGCAAGGTTTTCATGAACATTCTCGCTTGTGTATTGTCTTCAGCATATATGAATAACTGTAGTTTTAAAATTATAGGGCTGGACATTGTATTAAACTGCCAGATAGGACCCTTATGTTGGTGCACGATTATGTACTTTTCTCATAGGCTTTTCCTGTTAATTCCACTGTAGTTAAAATATTACACTGAATATTGGTGATGTTCAGTGTAACTGTTTAATTGCATATCTGAATCTTGCTTTTATACAACGATTACATAAACAAGAATTTAATTTCTAGTAAGTGACATTTCAGACACGACATGGCCAAATATTCTGTTTATTTTTGCTCTGTTAAAACATATCCCTAAGAAGCTGAACTCACTTGCATGTAGCATGTTGGTTAACTGGCTAGCTAGCTCACATTCATTTGTTCATTTTTGTTAAAGGTGTTCTGGGAAAACTGGAGTCCCTTCTTTCTTTTCGTATTTGTCTGATCTGCTTTTGTACTTTAAGTCTAAAGTTATATTCTTGAAAAGAATTATTCGTCATGTCTTTTGATGGTAAGTGGACTTGTAAATGCCGAACACAGACGAGCGGAGTGATACATGCTGTGACATGTCCCAGTGAGGTTATAGGAAATATAAGCACTCTTGGTACACCGTTCAACGCATCAAAGTAGTGGACATGAACTGTTGTATAGTGTGATACAAATAATTACAGTAGAAATCAAAATATCATGGGTTTTACATGGGGATTTACCAAATTGCCTTTTTTTGCACATATGCTTATCTGTCAGGAGGGTTACTCTGTACCTGCAATATTTAAACATCTCATTTTGTGTTGGAACAGATCACCGCTTCAAAGCCCTGGACCATAAATTTCATAAATGTTTTCAAGGAGTTATAGTCCCTTCAGGGAGTATAAACATTCATAGAGTTATAATCCCTTCTCATCCAAGCTGTGTTGTCTTTATAGTATAAACGAAGCAGAACAAATGTAGTGGCATATTTATATTTTATTCTAAAGTATAATTAACTACTAATAGTTTATAGTGCAGATTGTTAGCAGTGTACTAATTCATGCAGAACATTATCCATATATCTCTTACAATGCATGTTGCAGCAGGTTGTAAGACAGAGGTGTACGTGTGTATGTGTGTGTGTGTGTGTCCCTGAGTGAAGCTAGAATTTCATATCCTATTTGGCATAAACAACATGGTGTCTCTTATCAGATAATAACGCTAATGCATGTGAAATGGAAAATGTCGGCAAAATCTTGTTAGAGTGTCAGAGGAATCTCTGTCCACCAGAAATGGAATGGAAACTACTATTACATCTCTAAGTGTGTGAAGTTCCAAGGCCGAGGTATCGCAGAAATACTTTTCAGGTGAGGCTTGTGCAGAGGAATTTTAAATGACTGAATCATTTTGACTCATATGGAGTCTGGATGATGTTTAACATGATAACTGCTGTTCTTCAGAGCCGTGAAATATAATATATATATATATATATATATATATATATATATATATATTTTTTTTAATTATATTTATATATTTATATTTTAAATGTTGTACTTTGTGTATAACTGATATATAGTGATTTTGTATTTGTTTATTTGGTAGATGGTTTAATCCTGAAGAAGTAAATCAAATCTGTATTTAAGAAAGAATAAATACTGTATATTGTCCCAAAACAAGGTTTAATTAAGTGAATGTTTGCACTTCTGGTAACATTTAATATTTTTTAATAATGAAATTCTATGTAAATCAGTACACATTAGTTGTGTGTTGGTGTTTTTCAGCTGAACTCGAACTCTGAATCTCTGAAAAATGTTTTTCTCTTTGGGGTAATCTGAGCTTCAAATGCTAGAACTTTATAAATAGTTTATAAATAGCTTTATTTCAGGAAAGCTCATAGTGTTCAGCACATAAAATGTCTAAGTTTCACCGTGTGAAGGATTTTCACAGGCTACGATTGATATACACATACTGCTACAAAAATATTAGGTAAATATAAAGGAAATACATGTTGACATTTCATCTAAAGCTTGATTTGCATACCTCTCTCTCTATCTCTCTCTCTCTCTCTCTCTCTCTCTCGCTCTCTCTCTCTCTGCCCCCCACCTTTACACCACACTGCCTCCTTCCCTGGAAGAGTCTCCTCCTATCTGTGTAGGTACTCACTTAAGTCCATGTGTCTCCTTTAACACAGGTAGCTTCAGAAACACAGCATTCACAGCATTTACAACCAGATATTTGAATGTAAAGGTTTCTGTCTTATTTGCAGTGGCTTGCTAAATGGACCTAAAATCGACTTAATGGACTATTGAAGATTCAGGTAACCAATACTCATTCTGTTGCATACAGCACTGTTATGTTTGTCATTGTTGAAATGTGCACTATATGGATGGCTTGGACATTGCATGGGTTAAATTCTATTGTGACTGCCATGTATTTTATATATAGATATATATATATTAGATATTTTTGGATAAAATGGTTTTGGATCCACAGCACCACACCACATGCAAATCCTCCCAGACAGTAGCAGTGATAACTCGTCCTGACATATCCAGGCTTGAGAGCAGGTGGTGATTACAGAAGTCTGAATTATAATTATGCACAGAATATCTAATAAGCGTTTCAACAGAATGGAAATTGGGCTTTTCACAACATGTTTTGGTTGAACTGAAGATAAAAAGGTAATGCAAGCACCAGAATATATCTCATCTTTCTTTTGTTTGCAGGTTTCAGAAAGGCATATGGGAAAAATAAATTGATCAACAAATATTTGTTCATCTGAAGGTTTTTGGAAGTATTCTAGCTTAACTGTAAGCTAGTAACTTTGAACTGAGCAGAATGTATGCCTTTAGTTGCTCTGTAGTGGCTTAGAAATCCCAGACTGTCCCAGGAACAGCCTCGAGCCACCAGCAAGGAGAAGTTTTACCCCAATCTGTTCCACTTCGGCTCCAGAATATGGGTGCTAAATCAGTCTGGGACTTTGGCAAGCTGTGTGACCCAAGAAACCTTGTCCTGGTAGAGGTTTCACGGCCACTGCCCCGTGTTATAAAACATAAGCCAAGCGCAATTGTTTTCTCAGACAGGAATGAATCAGCACAGTACAATGATCTTGTCAGACCTGAACACAAACTCTTCAGTTATGAGAGTTCAGATGGAGGGTCGCCCTCAGGACAGGGTGATGATGATGATGACAACATCAATGATGTTGTTAGTGGTTTTTCCTCTGGGCTGCACAGACAATTCATCATCAGTCAGAAACGCAAGAGTATGTACAAAGCCAGGATGAAGAGAAGAAAGTCAAGAAAGGAACAGGAGGCTTTACCCACTGTTACAGAAACAAAACCAGATACCACAAGCACTGAGGTTCAGGAGGATGGGATCACATTCAGTGAGGAACAGGTGAGAGATTTTACACCGCAAACACATCACAAACACAAGCTTTCTTTCCTGTCCTAGTTAAGTCCTAGTTAGGTCAATGTGTGGTACAGACACCAAAGTGCTCTTTTTATAGAACACTACAGAACACCACACTAAGACATTTTAACTAAAGTAGTTTGAAATAGAGGACATGATCTAGATATTAAGCAGGTGGGTGCAGGATAAAAGCTCCTTTAAGATTACGTGAAAAGATTCTTAACAAGTTTCAGCTGTAAGGAGAAAAGGGCTTTATCATTATATCATATCATTTGAGACTCATTCAAGAATCAAGAATCATTGGGCTTGATCAAGCTTCCCTGTAAAGCACTGCTTTAGGTTATTTTATAGTACACTGTGTTCTAACACTGATAAACCTTACTGTAACTGAACATCTTCAGCTAATGCTGGTATAATTATTCTGTTAGTAAGGTAAACTTGCACTAACATTCAGTTCTTTGCATTGTCATCTTAATTGGTTGAACAAATTTATTCTGCCGAACATTCATTCCCATTTGGTCCCCTTTAGAGCCCTTAGACCCTTCCCGAACTTACTATCTCTTTAAAGCACTCCTGTTTGAAACCTTTATGTCAGTTATTAGTATAAATAAGGACTACCTGTTATAGTACTTTTATTTTAAAATAAACATGAAAAGTAAATGCGTGCTGTAGTATGTTCTACAGGAATTGAAAGCTTTCAGTCCAGGTAAACAGCTCTACAACCAGGCCTACACCGAGTCATACCAGCAGAGGGCGCTGTACACATTTCTGCGACTGATCTCAACTGTTATGCCTAAAGTTCAGGCAGGAAATAGACATTATATACTGAAGTTATTTTTAACAATTCTGTGCCACCATTAATTTTTAAATTATGTTAATTTTAGAACAAGGTAAATATGATGTAGTATAAGGAAGGGAGAAAAGTGTTTATGAGATTGAGTCTAGCCTTTTTTGCTTTGTTTCTTTCATTAACTTGCTCTTGGGTTTGAGATGCTGTCTTTAACTTGTTCTCTATAACATGCAAACAAAACACCAAACAAATTCTAAATTATGATATCTATTAATATATACACAATTCTCAGATTTCACTATGTCCCCTCTCAGTCCTTTCATGCCTTAGATGGGCTTATCTATAGGGTTAGTCTTTTGCATAGAAATAGATTTTGTAAAGCATATATTTTTTAAATTACCTCAAATTCTTTCGACCATGCAAGAGGCCATATCCTGGGCTCATGTCTCTCTCTGCCAAATACACAGCATTCTTCTACGAAATGGATATTGTCTGAAACCCAAGTAGGGGTCCCAATTGATAGATTACCCTCTATAAATTATTTGACTTCATCCCTCTACGTCCAAAGTGTGGTTTAGTGATGGAGAGGGGTGGTATTTTGGAGCAAATTAAAATAAACAGTTGTGGTAAAATAAGCTTTTCAGTTCTGATTAAAGACTAAAGAGAATAGATCTCAGATCAAGGCCATGTTGCTTCATGGTGTCATATTATTCTGAAACAATGTCAAAAATAAATAAACTCTGTAAGAATTACTGAACCATTCACACAACTAGCACATTCATATAGTGAAAGAAGTTTACATTTCTCATGTCATATTCATCTACTATAGTTACAATACCGTATTTATTCTAATACATCATTTTACAACCATACATACACAGTTGGTTAAATCATTCAAATTGCATTGCATTATATTTTCTGTACAAATAAAAACCACCCAGCTTACTAATCTAAATGGCAAAATATTAACGTAATTCATCTTATGTATGCAATTTCAACAACAACAAAACAAAACAAAACAAACAAAAAACATGGTGCCTGTAGCCTGGTTCTGTGGTCCGTATATTTTGGTACAAGATTTAGTAATACGCGTCTTTGTAAAAACTGCTTTTTTCCCAATTCTTTTCTGAGCATGGCCTGAGCTATTACATCTCAGGTGTAGAGTCAGCGTTTTGCTTTTTCAGTAACATGAGCTTTGGCCAAATTCCAGAGGAGCTCCATGAGTCAGGATATACACTTTACAATGTTTGGTGTTTTCTTCAGCCTTAGAATGATCATTGTCCTTTATTTCTTCTTTTTTTTACCCGTTTTACATAGTTCCACTTTGTACAGTAGCATCACCTCCAGAGTGTTATTAGGGGAGAGAAAATTAAATCACTTCACCTTAACCACAAGTGTACAAAAATCTTGAGTGTGTTCTCTGTAGCTGTGCAGCATAAAATACATGTATACAAATTCTAATGTACACAATAACTAATGAACAGTATGTACAGTATACACATAATATACTGTATACCATATGCACAGTATGCAGAACATGTAGAATTCAATGCACAGTACACATATACAGATATGTAGTTTTGGAGCACAACATGTAGATGAGTAGTGTAATATGCAGTAGTGCAAATGGAATTGTGCAAAATAGTGAAGATATGCCTGTCCTGAGCAGCACATGAGGCCTATTACAGCTATCAGTGAGAGTCTCTATCAGAGCACATATCAGTCAAGTTTAAAGTGCATTGTATGGACAGTAGAGTGGGTTGTGCTGGTGTTATTAGTTACAGTTCAACAAGCCAGCAAGAAAAAGCTGCCCCACAGCCCTGATGCTGCAATGCTGTCTGCTTGATGGTGGCAGTGAGAGCAGTACATGGCTCGGGTTACTGGAGTCTCTAATGATACAGCCATGAAAAAGGACCTAATGCAGTACTTTAAGAGTTATAATGGTGTTTTATGTAGGTCTCTACATACATTATCAGCCCTCCAAGCCCTTTTAGGAGAGAATCTTTTCAGCCATGCTATGGTCCTCTTGGCCTCTGAATAAAGGTCTTGACCGCACATGGTTGTCTTTGAGCAGCTTCTTGTTAAAATAGAAATTCCCCAAATCCAGCCTAAGTAATGGCAACAATTATGAGGAAAGAGCCTCCATTTACTCCCTGACAACTGGGCCTTTGCCTGGTAGTTTACGACTCCAGATTTGCAGGCACTAAACACAGCACCAGTGTTTGTTTGTGAGATGAAGAGCTATTTTTACGTACTGGAAGCTGGGAGAAAGCAAGGGATGCGTGGAATTTCTTCTGCTATGAATGGCACAAAGTCAAACTCAGACACACACTGACACACAGACAGACCCGCCCAGTCATGCTTGAGTGCAAGTACAAATTCATGCAGTATGCAGACTCCCACAAAAGACTGAAGTGCTTTTATCATTCATAAAATTGTGATAAAGCTCTGGATTAATGTATTGGTGTTATTATAAATATGAAACCTAAGCTTACAGAGACAGAAAATATCATAAAGACAAGAATACACATAATTCATCACTCTGTTTTCAGTTTTTAAGTAAATGGTGTCCTTTGTCCCTTTAAGGTTTTAGTCCCTGTCTGCTTACATTTACAGCATTTGGCAGACACCCTTATGCAAAGTCAAGTGTCTCAGCTGAGATATTTTATCACATTTCATACAACTGAGGGTTAAGGGCCTTGTTCAAGGGCCCAGCAGTGAAGTGTGGTGGACCTGGGATTCAAACTCACAACCATTCAATCAGCAGTCCAACACCTTACCCATTAAGCTACCACTTCCCCCAAATGCTTGAAATGGATGTTAAATTAGCTTCATAAGAATGTCCAACTCATTTACATTAGACATGTCATGCCTTGATGCAATATTGCTGCTCAATTTTATTTATATAGCACATTAGAAAGCACACAGTGTTGACCAAAGTGAATGAGGATATTAAATAATGACAAGCACCATCAACACAGATACACACATAACAACATTATAATACAAACAACAAACTGCATATACTGTACAATGTTTGAACGTTTTCTATCAGAACAAATATCTTTGGGTTCCACCAACAAGTATAAAGACTTTAAAACTGACTTAAAAACATCCAATGATAGGGCCAGTTGATTATAAAGGGGAGATTAGAGAATGCCCAATCACCCTTTTACTCTTCAGCATTGCATATCTCCTGACACAACCAACCATCTTCACCAGGAAATTTAAAATACAGTGCACAATGCTTATTGGTCTCTTTGAAATGCCAACTCATAGAGTCAAAATTTTAAAGTTTATTATCTACATAGTTTCTCTAAGAAAGCGTTGACTTCAGCGGAAATAGGAGGAAGATGTCTGCTTAGGTCTGTTGTCTCACTCCCAGCTTTTTCTCTTGATATGACTCCAGTAATCCCACAGACAGGAAGACACATGTAAATATAGTCCTGAGACTTGTTCAGCATTTTTATCAGCCAATCAGCACACAACACAGGATCTGTGGAGCTGTGATCTCTCCAGTTAATCTGAGTTGTATGTTAATTAACGATAATTGTGGTCAAGAAAGCCAGGTTTTCTATAATAAAAAAACAACCTTGTTTGTTTTAGAGACTGTGTTCCATCTGGCACCCAGCCGAAAGCTCTGCTATTTATAGCTTCTGTGGCTGAATTGTTGATTTCAAAATGAGAGCCTTTTACTGCATCAGAAATGAAGACCACAACATCTGGTGCAACTGGTGCGATCAGCATGAGCAGTGTGGCTGGTAGACTTATAGTGGGAAGTAGCCGCTAGTAGCTGGGGGCATTTGTATTCATTTTTAAAGATCCAAGTAATCAAAATATTTCCTCACATACGTAGGATGCATAGCATTCACAAAAAAGAGAGGACTGATTAATCAAAATGCCACTGACCTTGTTCAATCCAGTTGAATAAGAAGCTGGATGTGCTTTTGTTTTTATAGTAGTTCATTATTCTGTCGAGAAATGAATTTGTGAGAAGGTTTCCTTACTGACAGTGGCTGCATTTTGCTTTTAAATATGTAACATGTTTGGAGATACAGTAATAGGTTTTGAGGTTTTAGCAGAGAATTAGTGTGTTTACTAGCATCCATGCTAATGCCAATAAGACATTAATGACATTCTAATTCTTGAACTTGGATAACCGGGTTGATTGGCCATGGGAATGAACCGGGAATAACTTTGGATAATTTGGATAACCTTGAATGAACATAAATCCAATATGATTGAATGCCAGATATTGTTAGCAGAGATTGGGATGGAAAACTACACATTTAAGCACTGATGTACAATAAACAAAAGAGTATGGACTGATGCTGACAGGCTGAATCGCCTGATGTGTTGAAGAAAAGTTGTTTTGGTGCTCTGAAGAATGAGTGTCAGTGTAAGGGCACCCAGACTGGACCTGTTCCCAGCCGGACATTCCTCCAGAGCCAAGAGAGAATTTAGGATACAGGCGGGCATTGTACAGAGGGTTAGGGGTGCTCAGGGCTGGGTGACAAAGACTTAAGTGAAACTTTTATTATAAAGCATGTTTGTAACGCCTGCCCCACCCCCTGAAGCCTTCCATGCCACAGAAATAGCAGGCTTGCATCATTCTCTGTATCTGCCTTACTGGGACAGAGAACAAAAGTGATCTTTGATGAAGATGTTTCCTCCTGCCTCCAGCAGTGCTTACTGGCATCTGTGTTCGGGTACACTGTAGTCCACATCAGGGTCAACACAACGGCACAACACAATAACTATAGCAAACAACCAAATAAGCTGGAATTGGTTACAAATGAGGCTTATCAGGGAGACGCAGAGACAAGAAGCATAGATTTCTTTTAGTCCTATAAATTCTTTTCTTATCATGTCTAAGTGAAGAACGATTCAGAAGAGAATGTGCTCCTATTTGTTACTTCTACCAAGAGCCTTTTAAAGCCACTGATCAACAGCAGAATCTTTGTGCAGTGTGACAGCAGGAATAACCTAGTTTGGACAGAATTTAGCTCAAGCCCACTGCTGTGTTTCTGCCTGAAAGGCTGTTAATACTCCAAGGCCAGCTGTAATTGGGACTGTAGCTCAAATCCATCGCTCATCTGCAGGTTCAAACAGGGTGGAAAACCCACTTTGTCTTGAGTAAAGAGGACAGGTCTCAGCTGGGTCACTGTGAGGTAAGCTAAAATCACCACAGTGCTTTTTTACTTGTAATTCCATTGAGATTTCTTGCAAACTAATTTATAATACATTCCAGTGTATGACTGCAGTGTTGTTCAAGTCCGACAAAAGCCTTGGCAGGCTGCCTTAGTAAAATGTCATGGCAGAAATGTTTGTTTTCAAAAATTGTAGACACTCTGGACGTCACAATTGTCCTGTCTAAAATGACGTCTGTGTTATTTTGGCTTGCTGAATCCAAGCTGTCTGGCTTGCAGATGCTGCTAGACTTCCTCTTACAAGTTTCTGATTTGTGTTGTGGGAAGGATGAGGGGATATCAAGGGAAGGTAATAGGTCAAGTACTGTAGTATAGTACTGAAGTTTAAATTCATGTGCATATGCACTAAAATAACCTACCTTTGGCAATATCCTATAAGTCTATGTCATCCTTGTGGGGTGGGAGGATTTATATGTCTGGCTGGTTTATATTTGCCTCTTTTCTATTGAGGAATAACAGTCCTCAGACCTCGAGTTGTTCTTTTGCTTGACTGTATGCTGTGATAAGGACAGTGAGAAACTGACCAGAAGACCTTGAGTGCTTGCTTTGATGGAGAGACACAATCGCCCCCATGTTTACATACCTCCCAGTGGCCTTGAATCATTCTTTCCCATGTCATTACCCTTGTTTGATTTTCAGCTGGTACACAGTTGCTTCACCATCTCAGTGCACCCTGCATACATGTGGGTTTTAAATTAGCTGTAGGCTGATGCACATATATACATCAATATATGCAGGCTTCACGCTGTGTTTCCTTTGAATTCCAAACATAGATGTTGTTCCCCATTCAAATCAAAATTGATAAATAGTACCTCTGTCCTTGTGTGCGTTATCTATCTACTTTTATTTTCTTTTCCTAAGGCTTTTCTTTGGTTTGATTTTTTTTTTTTGATTGATTAAATATTTTCCTTATTTCAGATCCAGTAATTGAATTGCACAAGAAGCATTCCACGAGTGCTGATACACTCCGCTTTTCTGTGTTTGCTGTATGTGACAAAAAATATGAACAGCAAATATTCTGTTTTGGACACCAAACATTTTCTGGACTGAGATTTAGAAATGTAATATTATATATAGCTTCTGATTTATCATATACAGTAGAAAACGTCTGTAAGTTGCTTTTGTCCTTCGGACATTTTCAGTTAGTCTATCTAACTGCAGCATTGCCCCTGCACTATGTACAGTAGCTGCAGTTACACCCCAAAAAAAGCCTCTAAAGGATGTTATTTATTATAAGTAATCACATTTTTATGTGCTGCTGTAATGACTTAGTGTAATCTTTTAAGTTGAATGAGACCTGTAGCACTCTTGTGGTGTCTTGTGACATTTCTTAAGCTTATGATTCCTGTACCTGTGAGTCGGACTACTCTCCTGGGATGCCAAAATTTTAATGCATAAAAGTTTGATGACCGCTATTATATGCTCAACAGCACTGCCCAGGCTGTATAAATGAAAACATCCTCATAAAGGGATTGTAGAATGTGTGTATATTACTGATAATAGTGTTTATGGGTTTATAATCATTGAGCTGAAGAAATATAAGGAAAGCACTGGTGTGACAATCAGGGGATAAAATTAGTACTAAAATTCACAAAAGCAAACCACAAGGTCAAGTGGATAGGCTACTCTCATTAAAGTGTCGTTGAGTCATTTCCTCTGTTTTCAGGAGGATCAGTTGGAAATGATACGCTTCTCGAAACTCAGTATGAGGCATTGCCTGGAACTCAGGGATTTGGGGTCACAGTGATTGTGATGATCTATGATTAATCCATGTTTACCATCAACCCATCTCAAAAGCTCTATGCATAATCCAGAGGGAGCGATGACAAGGGAATAATAAAACATTAACTCCTAGTGAAATCCAAGCACATTTTGGATTACTATTATTTATTTATATAAGTCATTTATATATTATGACTTTGATCCTTTTTTAGGTGTGTTCTTATTACATAGGATCAACAGGACATTTCATTTTCCAAAATTAAAAATTACTCTCATGCTAGAATGCGTACTTTTAATTTTGTATATATGTACACGTTTTAGGCAGCAAACATTTACAAACTGTTTCCAGTGAGGGTTCTCTTCAGCTGTGACTGATAAAACGCAGCTGTCCAAACGCCTGTCCACAGCTCACACTCACGTTCATCTTTACACATAATCCAGCCATCTGCAGAACAACAAAGGAAAAATGGACTACACTTCACACAGCCAGGGTGGATGTGCATGACCAGATCATAAAGCGCTCCTGGACCAACATACTTAAAAGACTCCATTATTTCCCTCTGGGCTCCATAAACACACTGCAGAAATCACTTAATTCAATTGGAGGCAGAACTGCAAGTCATTTGGCCCAGTGATCCATATTTCTTAAGTTCTTTGGTTTCTGGCTGCCTGACTGCAGACCACAAAGGCTTACTAAATTCAGAAGCATTGTGTTTTAGTCTGAATGAGGATTTCAGTTCATAAAGCCGCAGATATAGTAGAAGATTAGAGTGCAAGTAATTAGAAGATTTAGAAATGTCTCAAGTTAAGTCTTAGAGCTGCTGAAGATCCAACAAGTTACTGGTCAAAAATCCTGAATGGAACAGAAAAGCGTTCACTCTGTTGTTAGGAAATCTTGTGTTCAAATCCTGGCATTGCCATAGCAATCTATGGCAGTCAAAGTCTGAATTGTCTTTGCTGTCTGGCTGGAAGTGACAGTGTGGATTAAGGCTCTTCTTCTAAGTGTGTTCAGTTGCCCTGTGATGCAGCATGAGCAGCAGTTCAAAAAGATGTGCTAGCTGCAACATATATCATGCAACTGATTTGCATCATGCATCTAACGACTAGGACAGTTTTAACCCAGTGGTCATCTGACCCAAAAGTACTAGTTAACATACCACGTTTCAATGGATGTTTCTCTGTACTGATGATCAGGGACACTGTGGTGATTTATTCCAGGTACTACAAAAGGTTTCTGGCTCCTGTTCGTTCTTCTGTTAACACGGGGCACAACTCAACAAGGCTTAGTGAAGACTATCATAGTAAAGCTTTTGGCTGGAAAAAGAGTTGCTATTGATTGCCATGTAGAAGCTCTCTGTCTGATGGCACTCTCTAGGTAATAGATGCTTAAATCAATGAATGAGAGAACTTGTTAGGGGAGCAAGATCAGCATTCCAGGATTCTCTGAACTGGAACATCTGTGTCAGCTCCCAACCATCTCCAAATGCCTCACAACACAAAAACATACTTATGTGGCACTATTAGAGCTTGAGATGTCTGATTGAGATATGGCCAAAAGTTTGTGGACCCCGGATCATTACACCCCTATGTGCTTTTTGAACATCCAGTTCCAGATTTGAGTCCATTTGCTGTTATTATAATCTCAATTCTTCTTGGAGGTTTTTCCACTAGATTTTGGAGTGTGGTTGTGGGGATTTGTCCATTCAACCACAACAGCATTAAAGAGGTCAGGTACAGTTGTCTGGGAAAGTATGCCTGGGATGCAGTCGATGTTCCAGATCATCCCAAAGCTTGATCAGGTGTTGATCTCAATCCAGTGGTGTTGAGGTCAGGGCTCTGTGCAGGACACTCGAGTTCTTTTACTCCAACCTTGGCAAACCACATCTTCTTGGTCCTCACTTGTGTGCATGGCCATTGTCACTCTGGAACATGTTTGGGCTACTTAGGTCCAGTGACAGGAAATTGTGTATAGGGCTTTCACACTGACATTTCAGTTTGAAACAGAGCAGGTTTGCATGAAACATCAGTAATGTGAAAGCTGTCATGTGGACCAGGAAGTACATCACTGTACTGAACCTGAGGCTACCTGTAGGCGGCTCAGGTGAACTGGATTCCCACAAATGTGAATGCGATTTATTCTCCATTCCACACTTGTTCAGAAATGAACAATAATGTAACCTGTGTGTATGTTTTAGCCAATGACAACAGCGTTAATTTTCACAATACACATGTACCATGAGTGACAGGGGAACATTGTGGGACACAAAAAAGGTGAGATGCCTTACAGTGTTTAATAGCAGTGAAAAGAAAAACAAACAGTGGTGATGTGTTCTCCATGAACATTTGTGATGATGTATGCAAATGTATGCAAATGAATGCAAATGCACTGGGGTTTGACAGAATCAAGTGAGTCTGAAACCATCAATGTGCTTTCTACTTTTTGGATCCAACATATGAGTGTGATGGTCAGATGTCCACAAATTAGTATTAGTACATATTGAATATAAGTATAATTGAGATGCCTTTTTGGTTTTAAACCGGCCTCTAAATTGTGCACTTTTTAGGTCTCTTTCTAGGACTTTTTCTGAGACTGTTTAAATAGATTAAAAGTAGGAGCAATAATGATATACAAACACTAACAATCATAATTGTTCTACTTTAATTATTGTGGATTAATGATGTTATGTCAACTTGTGTTCATTTAGTGGCTAAATACCTTTTTCCCCCATTTGGATTTGGATATGTTATTATAAGCATTCTTATGTCATTAATCACACTTAAGAGGTCAAAGGTCAAAGGTGAAAAAGATTTTCCTGCTTTGTCTCTCTGCGTCCAACTCACACATATCTGCAATTTCAGGTGCAGCTTAAAATGGACAGTGGAACAGTAGGTAAGTGAACCAACTGACCTCAATGTGTGTTTGCGTGTGTGTGTGTGTGTGTGTGTATTCATGATGAATGAGCAGTACTGAGGTTTCAGTACTTGCTATAAAAATAAAAGCTTGGGTTCCACTCATACACAAGCCTACACACACTCGTATTCTCTATCATGCTCCCTCTCTCGCTTACACACACACACACACACACAAGGCCTCTTCCCTAATATCCATTTCCTTGCATGAAGGCAAAATTGGATTCCCGGGAATGACTCAGGCTTTTTCAGCATGTTGAAACTCTACCACCCCAAAATATAATGATAGGTTATTTTTACTGCACACCACATGTTCATAGAAAAACACACTTTAACAAAAGAATGGAGTACACCACAGAAACCTGTTTGGATTTGTGGGGCTTTGAGTTGAGTGCTGATTGATGTAACATTAAATAATAGCTTATATTTATATTTTAGAAGCCTATTAAAATAAGGTATCATCTTAAGGTATTCTTTCTTAAATTCACTTCAATCAACACATTGATAGACAAGCCTAATATCCTTGGTAATTCCAGGAAGAGTTTTGTCATCTCTAAATCAAGATTGTGAAATGTTTTTATATTCTGTGGTGTACTGAGATGGGTGTAGAATAGTAGGAGGTACCCAGAGTTTATGACATTTAGATTTTTGAAACTTTTTTTTCCATTTTATTGTCTGAAAATAAGTTTCCAAAGTATGCAGTTGAACTCTATGTGTGTATGTATACAATTCTGAGATGATCACTATAATAATCGTTATAATAATGATAATTGCTTGAGCTAATGGGTGGTGCAAAGTTGCCATGTTTCTAAGAATTCTCTCGATTATTTGGTGAATTCAGTGTTCTGCCACATAGCTTATTCATTGTTTATGAACTTTCAAACTTATCCGCCAATTTCTTGGCGTCTGTGTTGGTGTGTTTGTTTGAGCATGGTCTAGAGAACTCTATTCTCTTCTTACTCTGTTCAGGGAGTGTTTGTGGTTGTGATTGACAGAGCCAGGCGTCACACTGACCACTCTTTAGCAGCAAGGGGCCGTCTCTCATGCTGCGTGACCCCACTCACAGTGTTTGCAGAGGGTTGGGTTTAACTTGTTCAGCGTTGTTATCGGGAGGTCTCCTGCTGAAGGCATTGGGGAAGTGTGTGCATGTGTGTAATGGGGCCCCAGAGACTTCTCTGAGGTCATGGGTCGTGCCAGTCTTCAGCTCTCCACGGCCTCTCACATGACCTTAATGGAGACAGGCGCTGGCGGTGCAGGAGAGTGTGTGTATGCACATGCATGTGTGTCTTTGTGTGGGAAGAATTACATTTTTGTGACACAATTCGTGTGTGTGAATGTTTGAGGAATACAGTGTATGTTTTTGTGTGCACTCTGCTCTTTCAGCAGATGTACAGAAGTTTACAATATGCTGTTGAGTCATTAAATGGTAAACATCCGCTTTGTCTTTCCTTTACGTGAGTTGGGCTATGTAATTGCAGAACAGTGGGTGGCACGGAGGCACTGTGCTAGTGTTGGAGCTCCAGATTCAGTTCTTGGAGCTCCACATTCAATGCTGAGTTTGGATTACTGTCTGTGTGAAGTTTTACATGTTCTTCCTCTCAGGTTTTTTGTTTTTTTCCACACATCGCAAAAAATAATAAATAAACATGCTGGTAGGACAATTGCCCCTAAGTGTGAATGAGAGTGCAAATGTGTGGGTAATGCCCTGTAAATGGACTACAGTCCATCTAGGGTGCAATCCCTTCCACCTCATGTCTATATCTATACATGTCTCCAGGATAGACTCTGGATCTGCTGTAACCCCGATGAAGAAAGTAATGAAAGTCAACCTTGTATGATTAAGAGCTAACAAAAAATATCACTGCAGCCTGTTGTACTGAAAATAAACAGTAGTGGTTAAGTTTAATTTTAAACATGGAACATCAAATGTGTTTAGTCCTTTATTACTAAGTTTTAGCTAATTATTACCTTAATTAAGTGTAATTTTAAAAATAAAATTGATATTACAAATGATTATATTGTTGTCATTCACCAAAACCCAACCCATGGGCATCGACAGTGTTGAGTAATTTAATGTCACATACCAATAATTTTGACCTGAGACTAATAAGGTGAGAGGGAAGTATTAAGAACAGAAATATTTTGGTAAACCACCAGGAATTTTAGTTCCTGCCTCATGACACCCTCCTCTTACTTCAACTCATTCTTGTATGCACACATACACACACACACACACAGACATGCACACACATACACACACATGCACACACACACATACACACACACACACACACACACACACAGACATGCACATGCACACATACACACACACACACACACAGACATGCACACACATACACACACACACACACAGACATGCACACACATATACACACACACACCTGTTAAATGTGTATTCATTTGCATAACTATTGTTAATTGTTAATGTTTGACATGGCAAAAAGCTATAATAGGTATTGTAAACATTAGTTAGTGTATTAGTTAACACTTATGCATATTTCAGAGCTTTAATCAGGTCACTTTGATGTATATCTTAGTATTTTTTGCTGGGTGAGTATGAGTGGATTGTGTGTGCATGTTTAGTAGGTCAATCTGCTCTGTGTATGTGTACCTGGCAGAGAGAGACAGGCAGATAGGAGAGTGTGCCGCTCACGTCCTCCCTCTGCTGTGTTTAATATAGTCAACCCAGACTGTTGCTGCCGCCGCTGCATGTGCTATGGGTTCAGGGATGCTCATGCTGCCTTTTTGTGCATGTGAAGGAGACAGCAGAGGGGAGGGTGGAGGGAAGAATGCTGCAGTCTGTGTTTATGGATATATATCCATAAACGGGGGTCATGGGAACTCCTCCAGCTGCCAGTGTAGAACATATGGGCTTATTATAGGCTCTAAGAGATGTATGATGTTAGTAACGACAGCATTAGTTGTACAAGTGTTAAATGCACAGCAGAACATTTTCAATAATTCATAAAGTAGAAAGATGGAAGAGTTTATAAAGGCTTGGCTGACAAATGAATAACCTCAGTTTGAAAGATCCTTTTGTGTTAATAAGAACTAAGCAATTTGATGAATTATGTGTAATTTGACCTTATATCAATAAAAATCTATCAGTATAGATTGGGTGCCATCTATTCCTGGCATTTAATCAGGTTTTATACAAACTATGTGGAGAATGTTAAACATAGAAAATGTCTCCAATATTCCGCTGGTGCTTTATTTTTATGGAAATTAATATTGCAATTGATTCTCAGTGTTGTGAGCTAAGGTTATGCCATTTTTGGAATGAATGTCCTTTTGCTTTACCCTCTACAAACGCAGTATGATGCTTTGTTGAGGTTTTAGAGGCTTCATATCTGCTTTCTTTTTCCATTATTTTCTTTTACTGAAGGAATTAATTGTTAGTCCTCTTCACTATAGGCTGTGATATTGATTTTGACTGTATGAATTGACAGCTACAAGTTATAATAAGTTTTAATAATAAATTAAAAGTTAGAATTAATAGTGATAATATGTTGATATGCCTATATTTCAGAGGAGATATAAACACAAAAATATACACAAACATGCCTTACACTGGTCTGTTCCTAAACATTAAAGTGGACATTATTCTCCATCAGGAATAATCTTAGGCATTAGGCAGAATGTTAGACTCACAGGTCACAATTCTAGTGTAACCAGGCTCTATGAAACAGGAAAAAACATAATTCCCGCAAAGTTCATGCCCCAAATCCGACTTTGGGATTTACCTCATTCATCTCATCATGGGAATTAAAATGGCATAACACTGCATTATTTCATAGATGCTTAAAAGCTTAAGAGCCACATTGACCACAAAATTTCAATTCCATTTCAACTCTGGCCTAATCCTTTCATTTTCATGTCCCCTAAACCCATGACCTAAAGAGACATGGGAAGATGTATTCACACGCGTGTGAGTGTGTATACTGTCATTCCATCCTTAGTGAGTGAGTGCTCTTGTCTCTGTCATTCCTGTTTCTCACAGGATGTGGGAAAAAAGGGAAGAATTTTTCCATAAGAGCGTCCACTCACTCTTTTTCCATGGCCCGAGGACATAATATGTTACCAGACAAAGACTCCGTGTGTGATTGGGGGAAAGAGTGGGTTTGCTGTGACAGATCTCTTCTTTTCTATTTTGTGTCTTTATACACATTCTGACATTGTTAGTAATCTAGAATACTAATACTGATAAACATTTGGGAATGTTATGATTTTTTCCATCTATTTCCACCAGAACAGTGTGACCTGTTTCTGTACACTGTTGCTCTAACTGATGATTGAGAGAGTGAGAAAGACTGTTCACTAGAGTCAGATACTACATGCCTACCTCATATCTGACCTATATATTTTCTGTTGTATTATCAGGAATCAGCATAAAGCTCAGGCCAGATGAGTTTCAGGGTGGTCTTGGACTTTACAGTACTCAGCCATTGCTATTCACCAGTTCACCAGTATAAAAAACATTTTTTTATGTGTTCAAGCCAAGAGTTACAGACTAAGAAATTTTTAGTAGTTAGCCTTATACAATATTGATGATGATGTTTGTCCATTGTAGTCGAAGATGACCTTGACATCAAATTATGTGGAAGATTTGTTTCTGTGAGTCCGCAGATGGCTTGTTAGGCCGATCTGGCATGAAAGTACCTCCCACAAGTTGGGCACTTGTGTTCGGTGGCAGATGTTGAAGTGCAAGCTGCCCTCATCTTGGGGGTTGTGCGTCGTCTTCTTGAATCATCTGCATGCTTTGCTTTGGCCTCCTTGAAGCCTTTGCTGGCTGCAGAATGCCAAGCAATCTTGTGCCAGCTCCTCCCAGGAATCAAAAGATATCCCCAGAGTCTTGAGGGACACCTTCAGACTGTCCTTGAAGCACTTGCATTGCCCACCTGTGCGTCGTTTTCCAGATGATAGCTCACCATACAGCAGTTGTTTTGGGAGTTGTACATCTGCCATGCGTGTGAAATGGTCTGCCCAGTGAACCTGTGACCTCTGAAGTAGGGTGTAGATAGAGGGAAGTTTGGCCCTAGTGAGTACTTCAGTGTCTGGAATTTTGTCTTGCAACTTTATGTTCATAAGCTTTCTGAGGCAGGTCAAGTGAAAATGGTTGATCCTTTTGGCATGCCTGGCATATACAGTCCATGTTTCACATGCATACAACAAGGTGGTGATGACTGCTGCACAATAGGCCTGTAGTTTGGTTGCAAGGCGTATGCCTCTGCACTCCCGGACATTGTGACACAGTCTTCCAAATAGTCTGCATCGCTGATTTTCAACACAGGGTAGTGCAGATAAATTTTAAAACCATAGCTTCAGTGTGCTGTGTGTTTTAGCTGAAATGACACTATATTGATTGTCTTACTGTGAATTTTTAGTACTGTTTCATTACTTATTGCAGAGGCAACCAGATGAACTGTAAGTGAGAAATATTTTACAAAAGACCAAATAAACATTCACATGTTGAAACTTGTTAGAAATCACTGAGTAGCTGAATAAACTAGTGAAGTGATAACACAGGACTTCTAAGATCCTTAAGAGTCTTCTAAGATTCCAAATCTTCAAACAATAATGCATTAAGACAAAGTGAACACTTATAGATGCAAATATGTATTAGCTAGTGTATCAAATCTTGAGCTCAGGTGCATCCCACAATTCACAGTGCACAGTGACCAAAAACCAAGTCATGAAGTTCAAGGAATTATCTGTAAATGTCCATAATCAAATTGTGTTGAGACACAGATTTGAGTATGGGTATAAACTCATTTTCAAAACTTTGAATGTTCCCAGGAGCACAGTGGGCTCTATCATTGTGAAATCGAAAAAGTTAGGACTCTTCCAAGAAGTGGCCATCTAGCCAAACTCAGTAGGCCTTGCTCAGTAAGCTTTAGAAGAGCTTTAGAGGTTTTTTAGATCTTTCCCAACCTGCTGGAAGGATAGTCATCAACCACAAGAGTAGCTAGATGGAAGCCATCCATGAGTAAAAGGCATATGGCACACACTAACAAGATTTTGGGGGGCATGAGGACAAAGATTCTCTGTACTGATGAATTCAATTCTTTGGGCTAAACACCCAGATGTATGTCTGCTGAAATGGTGTACTATCAGCTGGCTAATACCATCACTACTGTGAAGCATGGTGGTGGCAGTATCATGCCATGGAGTTGCTTCTCTGAGACAGGGACAGGAAAACTGCTCAGAATCAAGATTCATATGAATGCTGCCAATTACATCATGCTCATATACTGGAGAAACACTGCTCCAGAGTGCACATGACCTCAGACGTTTCACCTTTCAGAATGACAACAATCCATGGCTGGCTTCAGGTCAAGTCTCTGAATGTCCATGAGGAGCACAGCCAAAGCTCAGACTTGTAGTCAGTAGAGGATGTGTAGAGAGATCTAAAGATGTCAGTTCACTGACACACCCCATGCAGTCTGAGCTTGAGAGGATCCTGGTTCAGTATGACACTTAATTTTTCAATACATCCACAATCATTACTGAAGAACACTAGAGATGCTTTCTGAATTCTTCATTATACACCATTTCTAAATTGTCTGTTTTCACCTCCTATAGCCACACTTTGCTTACACAGCTGAGGAGGATATTTGTCAAGAAAGAAGCAACCTGAAGCAATCTGAGGTCAAATTCCTGAGCTCTGTGTCAGGATTTATCAAATCCATCTACTGCTATCATCTTTTTATACATTTCCACAGTATCTGAATCTATCAACAGAATTGCTCTATCAGACCGTCAGATTGAAATAATACTCTTCTTGTGCTGTCGACATATACTGTGTTGCAATATATATTTATTACAAAATGGAGAAAGGTTTATTACATTCTGTCTGATGGTTTAAGATTTTGAATCTCATTCTCCTTTTGAGTCTATTAATAATATCTAATAATAATAATAATTAATAATATCAATGCAGAAATAGATAAAATGTGTGTGTGTGTGTGTGTGTGTGGTTAGTAAGTCTAATGGCTGTCATGTAGGAAAAGTGAATACACGTGTATGTAACCTGATTAGAAACATGAGATTGGACGTTGGTTTTCAGCCTCTGTCATTGGGAGCAGACGTGACAGAACGCAGAGCAGCATTCCACAACTTGGGAACTTCAGGCATGCTGCATGGGAATGATCCACAGGAGTGAGGCTGCTAGGAGACAGAGGACACCTTCACCACACAGCAGGGAACTGCACACTCTGTATGAAGCATGCTCTCATAGAAATAAAGATTTTTGTAAAAACTAGATTTCTCTTGGATTGTTTAATTTAGTAATCTCAACAGTGTTCACTGTAGAGATTTAGGTTTAAATTGACCTTTATACATTCAATGTTCTAACAAGATGCTAGTGATATTGAGTTTGCTTCTTTAAGTATGTACATGATTTATATCACTGTAATTTTGTTGAATGTACAGCATATACTGTATATTCTATATATTTACTGGCAGTAACTGACTGGCACATTGGGTTCACTTGAATGTGTCTGATTAGGTGTATTTATGTGTATGTACTGTATGTGTAGGGGAAGTAGAATGTTTGTGTGTGTGTGTGTGTGTGTGTGTGTGTGTGTGTGTGTGTGTGTAAGTGCGAGCATATGTGCATGTGTGTGTCTTGGTAAATGTGTGCGTGAGTCTAATTACTTTCACGCTGTGTGGCATTCAGTTCTGATGAAAACCCCAAACCCACACAATAAAAACTGCTGTGTTTCCATGCAGTAAAGAGAAAATCATTCAGCACTTAAAAATACACCATATTTTTAATCAATTAACTTAACATTTAATACATCTAAGTAGTAACACCTCAGATTTTGAGACCATACTGAGTTCACACTGAATATTTGTTTTATTTATAATAAGAAATGGTTGATTATCTTGCTGTACGTTTAGTGGGAGTGCAAGTGCTAATTCAGCATTTAGCACTGAAGAGCTTCTCCCTCTCTCTCTCTCCCTCTCTCTCTCTCTCCCTCTCTCTCTCTCTCTCTCTCTCTCTCTCTCTTACTTTGACGGTTTGGCATCAAGAAGAATTTTCCGACCGACTGTGCCACCTGGTTTTACCCGCTTGGGTGGCATTAAATTTTCTTTTTGGGCAAAACAAACAGGAGTTGCTGATGGAGCTTCACTTCAAATTTCTTATGAGCTGCCAGAATGAAAATATAGGAAGTTGTTGTTATTTCAGATTTAAGGAAATAACATATTCCACTGAATTTAATTTCAGTTTAACCCTTTACACTTCCGGGCCCTGTCAGTTGCTCCAAATTCCTTACTTGCATAACTAAAAGATAATAAGCCAAGCATTTAAGCGATTTAGCCCATACACATAATAACTTACATAATATTCTGTCGATTTAGTTTTTTTGTTTTAATCTTTGTATCTACTATTATGGCAAATCTGAGCATCAGGCAGTTATTCAATGCAGATTTGTGTGTTTTGATGCGAATTTAGCTTATTATTTATTGTTGTATTTAGAGTTGTGCTCTACACTACCGCTAAGTTTGGGCACACTAGAATTTTCTGTAATTATTCCTTATTATTTATTGCCATGAAGGCTTAGCTTAATGAAAGCTTGGTTGAAATTTGTTTCAGAAGCTAATGTGAATGTAAAAAATGTAAATTGTTAACATTACTGTCGCAAACTGTTTGAGGCAGCGGACACAAATGTAAACTTCATTGAAACAGTGTAGAACCAAAACTGTGTAACAAGAAGCCAGGCTATGGAACATACAGTAACCAGTAATTAAGCACAGGAGCTGATTAGGTATAACATAGCACTGGTGTGAATGATCATTGGCAATATGTGATGTTGACGTGTAACATGCTGGGGCTGATGGGTAATTTAGTTGAGGCTTACACACACACACACACACACATATTTAGTGATGTTAATGTCAATGTATACATTTATTTCTAAATACGAATGCATTTTAAGACAGATTTTAATTACAATTAAATTGTTTAATCAAAGTTGTTTTTATTTCAAATTTAGAAGACGCAACCTCGATCAGGATAAAGTAGTTACTATAGCTAAATGAATGAACAAACAGACAAATGTATGAATGAATGGGCTTAGGCAAAGTAGGTCTGCTTATTTGAGAAGTTTAAGAAAAGCCTCCTGGGTAAAATTCTCTCATGAATCTGGCTTAGAAGATGTCAAGAGTGGATTACTCTGCAGCAGCTATTCTGTGGGGCAGAAAGACATTAATAACATGGCTTCAATCAAGATTAAGTAAGTATCATACTTGACTTATGCTGTAGGCTACAATCTTGTATTTTTTTTTTTTTTTTGAGAAACCCAGTATCTAGCAACTAAACAGGTTGAAACAGTCATACAGCAGGTGTATTTCTCATGTGTGAGACAACCACAGCAGAGCTAATATCATTAGCACAGGTTGCCAGGTTTCCATGAAATTTCCATCCCAACCATATCTCAGAATCCACACAGTAGACCTAAAATTATCCCAATAAATTCAGTCCTGGAAAAAGGAGACATATTTTACTTTTTATTATTCGTTCCATAATTCCCCTTTGCCTCTTCCAATGTTTGCAATATATCTTACGAAGGAAATGGTGCTGTACATCATAAGCGGACTCTCTGTCTTATATTAGATTTAATTCAGATTATTTGCTATAAAGCGAGATCATAGTTTCAGCAGAGTGTTTTAACCTCGTTCCAACCTCATTAACTGTTAAAATCGATGCTCCTCTCCTGAGAATGGAGTATTCTGATTCCTGTTCCAGTGATTCTTTATCAGCATTTGCTGCCTACAAGTGAGATACACAATGCCAAGCAGTTTGACAGAAACGTTGGCTTATACCTGTCACATACTGTCTATATATATAAAATTTGTGCATTGGCCACAACAGGAGACATCATCCTAATAAATTATTGTGATCTGGTCATTCTCCTATGGTCTCTGTCATGAACAAGGTGTTTTAGATCCTCCACAAACAGGATGTTTTTTTTTGTGTAAACTTTAGAGACTGTTGTGTGTGACAATCCCAGGAGAGCAGAAATTTCTGAAATACTCAAACCTGCCCATCTGCTAACAACAACCATACCACGGTTAAAGTCACAGACATCACACTTTTTCCCCATTCTCATGTCTGATGTGAACTTGTCTCACAGACGTTCCTCAACATTAAACGTAACCATAAATGGTTAAAAGGTTTGGTTCTAAATAAAACATTTGTGCTGTTACTGGAAAATCATCAGCTTTCAGGTTGATTTCCTGTAACAGCATGCCCCATCATGTTTTATATCTTACTGACAAAGTGTGTACAGTATGGAGTGCAGTTACAGCTGGCTTGATGCAGGGCACCGAGTTCATTACTGCCTGAAATCTGCACGGCATCACACTAACACTGTAACACAGTTTGTCTCTGTCTCTTTCATTCTCTCCCTCCCCCTTTCTTTCTCACACTCTCTCTCTCTCTCTCTCTCTCTCTTTTTTACCAGACCCACCCCTCATGCAGAGTGCTTAGTTGTGTAGTGTTTGTGCTGACTTTGTGGTTGGCCTGTATAACTTTGTCTGTTTGTGGCACAAGCATCATTAGCGCCACAAAAATGTGTGTGTGCAGCTAAAGACCAGCCTCAATGTAAACAGCAAATGCGCCTCTGTAGAAAGTCATAATGGGTTGAGTGTTTGTCCGTGTATGAGTGTGGGTGTTGATTATAGAATACAACAGATAGGAAAACAGGATGACTTTACCATTGAGGGAGTTTATCTATGCTCTTTTCACTGGGTTAAGAAGCTCTACCTCATCAGTCCTGTGTGTCTTTGTGTAAATGTATGAGGAACTGTTTGTAACACAGCTCCACTCTTTGCTGTTTCATTATTTTAGGGAGTCAAAATTTGGGGTGGTGTGGGTTTGTAATCCCAGAGTATACATTTGTCTACCAGCCAGAGGGAAGAGAGCAGCTCTGGGTGGCCAACATAAACAGAGACCTCAGTTTGTAAAGACAAGCATTCTCATGTTTGCTGTTTCCTTCTGCATCCATTAGGTTTTCTTTCAGCTCCAGAGTAGCCACTTCTCGATCCCAGAGGTCCTTGCCTCTGTGATAACAATCTGTGGTTCAGAAACCAATTTAAGTAGCCAGAGGGGTGGAAACAGTGATGGTGTGTTTTTGTTGTTTTAGTGAGATCTGAGGATGAGCCCCAAGCTGGAGGCAGGAACTCCAGAAGGGTTCAGATTTTCGTCAAATCTATTTTGAGATTTTGGGTTGAACAAGTTTATAGTATCTGTTTGACTTGAAATACATGTTTTTAAAAAATGGCTGACTGAGTGGGACAACGTTATAAATGTATTGTCAATAAGATGTCTCTTAGCCCCTATTATGCGCGGGTATTAAAGTATTCTACTGACATATGCAGCATGTGTAAGGTTTTTCTTTTTTCTCTTCTGACCTTTCACAAAGAATTTCACCAAATACAATGCATGTTTTGACTAGGGCTCATGTCCAGGTAACTCTCATGGCCTTGCATTCCTTACTGGTCACTTAACTACCTCATCCTTTAATTATTAACTCACTCTTAACACTTATACTCTCTCTGTAAGTGATGTGTTGCAGGTGTTTTCTGTTAGTGCTTGAAATAAAAATGATTTGAGGATTGTCTTTTGCAGTGCCTTCTGCAAGGACAGCTTCTGAAACAGCCAGTGATTTGTCTCAATAAATTCTGAAATTATAGGTGTGCAGTAAGCATATTAGTCCCCTTTTGCCCTTTAGTTTCTGTAAATGGTGGAGCTATTCCCATGCCAGCAAAAAGCACACTGCTGCTGAGATCTGGCTCAGTCCCAACAAGGTCTCGGATGGGCTCTTGTTCTGATTGATTTCAATTGGAGAAGGACAAATTCTCAGGTAGACAGATGCATAGTGACACATTTGAGAATTTTAGATGCACGGATCCACTGTGAACGGCATGCTCATACAGCAGAATAGTCTGACACATGCATATTTATTAGCATGATCTAAGAGGCCTCCTGTGATTCTGCATGAAATGTCACTGCTATATAGGGAAGCTGTGCTTTAATAGATAAGCTCAGCAATTTAGAGAGATGGCTGAAAATATTTACACAAGGTATTGGCCTTGTAATATTCCAACAACACTGATTTCAATGCTTTGGCAAAGACACAGAATTCTAGATCATGCATGTCCTTTGTTATGAGCCTTCATACAAAAGAAAAATTAAGTCAGGCACAATTAGACTTTAATAACAACAACTTGGTCAGACTAGGTCAGATCCATGATTGCTGTAAAAGAACTGCTTTTTCATTCTATTATCTAGTTAGCCTTGTAAATATGTGCAATTATAATCAGGTATAAAAAATATTTGTGTCTTCTGAATAACCTTGCTTCCTTAAACAAAATAAGCAGGAGTTACAGCATCAGTAGCTTCACGTTTCCTCTTAGTGTAGACAACTGATTTTTCTGTTGCCTTTTCATATTTTTCATAGTGTTTTCATTTTGCTGTTGCATTATTTGTTTTGCACTTTCAGGCCACTGTATATAGCTGATTGATTAAAGAGTAAGCAAAAGTACATTGTGCATCCTTTGTACCTGTCAAACATCCTGCACCTGAGTAAGCAGTAAATATAATCTTTAACAGTTTAACAGGGACCAAGACCCTTTCAGCGCCAGGCTGGCTGCATGTCCTATATTCCCTGGAGTAAGGTTACCCTTTAGCTTTATTTTGAGGGTTCGCCTGTATAAATAATCTTTCCTCCTCAGCGTGACACTTGCAGAAGCCCAGGTTCATGGTGCTGGGAGTAAGGGCATGCAGGGTTTTCTTTAGTTACATTCATATATCTGATTATACATCACAGTGTCCCACTAGTAAAAGCAGTGTGATACTGGCTGTAAGGGTGCTATATTAGGTTTCTTCCTCTTTTCTCTCATCACCTCCTGCCAGGCATGTCATCACCAATACCTACTGACATAAATCTCCAATCCCATGAGAGTATGACAGAGAGAGACAGAGAGAGAGAGAGAATCACAAGTCATGTATGTTTCATGTAAGTAGAAGTTAGAAAAAATATACTAAGTAATTAAGTTGATTTACAATCTAGTAAAAACAAAAAAAGTATCATATTTTTCTTAAAAATATTAAGAAACACTTGACTTATTGATAGTGTGAGATTTTTTAAAACTATTGACATTTTTTAATTTCAGTTATTTAATCTGCATATTTGATTTGTAGGTGTGTTTTTGTTTGGTAGTTTGTTTGTTTGATTGATTTCATGGTTTTCTGGTGTCTCACTTTCAATCCTGATCTTTGGTTACTGACTCTGAGGAGGTTCACATGTTCTTCCCATAGCCACATGGGCTTCCTCTGGAAACTGTGGTTTCCTCCCACTTCCCAAAAAAGAAAATACCTGCCCCAGGTGTGTGTGTGTGTGTGTGTGTGTATGTGTATGTGTATGTGTATGTGTATGTGTATGTGTATGTGTGCGTGTGCATTTATTTTTGCAGAGTCATTATTGCTATTGAGCAAGTACGATGTTTCTGTGCAGTTCAGATTTCATGCTGCTCTTGTATTTGTTGTGTTATTCCATCACTGATACAAGTTCAACTTCATCTGAGCAATATATTTTAAATGTAATTTGTTACCAAAATAAAATAATAATAAAAAACCCTTAAATTATTATTTATGTTACATGTTAAGCTAAACCCAGTGGCAGGCAGTACATTTCACACCTAGGCCTTCACTGGTATCCTTCCTGAATTAATCCACCTCTATACCATCATTATGATGCCACGGCAATAGATACTAATCAACCGTTAAATAGCAAAGTAAAAATTAAATTAGGCTACAGTATTTCACACCTCACAAGGAATAGTACATTTTATTACAGTCCACCTTGAAAATGCATTTGTAAGGACGTCTGCGACCAAATCGATTTCTTCTCCTCTGTCAGCCATTGTGAGTTACAGTATATATATTTTATTTAGTTTGTGCAGTTCGCTGCCTCTGACTGCTCCAATTATCCAATCAAAGGACGTAATCATATGCCTGCTAGATGGCCCCAGTGACGTCAACTCGAAATCTGATTGGTTAATGTAACAATTTCATTGCCACTTATTTTAAGCTACGGGCGCCTGCACTATTGATTCTGAAGGCCTTAAGGCAGATTTCTTTCACCCTGGCAACACATGATGTCAGCCACTGGTTGAAATATGATTGGATAAATACTCTCATCATAAATATACTCTACTGGAAGCAGCACAACCAAGAGAAAAGCTATGAAATGTAGAGAATAGACTATTGGGAATAATTTAATACACATTCATGGAAAAATATTTTAAATATATTAAAATGTAAGTCAGTGATTCAGATCACTGCTGTTTAAGCCAGCAGAGAAGGCCTTGCTGGCCCTGACAGGCCACCACTGGGTAAACCTCTCTGGTGGGCTCCAATTTTAATTCAGTTATGTTTCCAGAGAAAACTTCAGTGCAGAGAAACAGAACATATAAACCTTCATTGAAACATATTTATTCAGGCTTTTACCTGTGGATATGACATGTTTGAGAAGCAGCATTGCTCTTGAAGTTTTATTTTATTCTATGCAGATGAACAGCTCTTGTGGGGAAACTGGAATCCAGTAGGCTCTCACCAGTGAACTGGCTTTGAAGAGGCTGGAAACATAATAACACAAGATGAAAACAGACAGTGATAGTCATGGGTGTAGATAAGAGCTCATCTCACATTGTAAATGGGGAAAGATAGGTATTTTGAGTTTGTGCTTGCTTAAAATGAATGTTAAAATTTCATCATATCATGTTACACAAAGTGATCCCCAGGAAATGGAATAAACTTATTCTCAGCTGTGCAATTTATAGAAGAGAAATTACTCAGAACCCCTCTGGTGTTCTGAGGAGGATGGCCTCCATTTTGAGTCTGGTTTCTCTCAAGGTTTTGTCCTCATATCATCTCATAGACTTTTTCCTTGCTACTGTCACCTCTGGCTTGCTTATTTTGGATAAATACAATTTTAAATTTAAAATGCATCATTTATATCCTGTGTTACAGATTTCTATAAATCTGCTTTGTGACTATGTCCAATTTTAAAAGTGCTATCCAAATAAAATTGAATTGAATTGAATATAGGGAGCTAGCTGTTGACAGAAGACAGACACAGAAGTGTCTTTATGTGCAATTTCATCATTGGTATAATAGGCATCTTCATTACGAGTGTGTCATCTGCATAGTTCATATATTCACTGGTAGATTGGAAAGGTTGTTTATTAAAAATGATGAGCAGCATTGGACATCTGATGTGCACACTAATCTGATGATTAATTTGCCCTGCAGGCCAAGTGTAAAGAATTTAAACTGGTTTCTGAGAAACTTTAATGATTTCCGTAATAGCTGATGTCAGCATGGCTTCGTAGTCGCTGGGGTCAGTTATTTTGTTTTTTCATTTTAGTAGGTTTAGCTGACACCATGTTTTGCTTGTATGGCATTTTGATGCTGGTCCAAGCCCTTATTAGCTGGTACCTTGGTAGATCTGCCAGCATGGTACTACATTATCTCCCTGTAGGAAAATTAATCTACTGGGAAATTTATTCTCAAATTCATTAAAATGATCGTTCATCACCATGAGTAGATTGCATTTCAGCCTTGAAAATGTATATACACATCAGAAGGAATGAAATAGTCTGGGATACAAAGATAGCTTACACCGTATGAAGAGTGATTACACATCTGGTAAGCAGAGAGATAAAATAATAGCAGTGTCAGTACACCAGCTGTTGGTGGTAAAAATACACACATGCACTGTGCTACATAATTTTGTGCTGTAAGTTCAAAGATGTGGTCAGTGGATGTAAGATAAATTAAGTCCATGGTTATGGAGTTAAGCATGAACCCACAATTCTTGGAAGCAGAAGTCATCAATATAGTAACCAAGAAACAGACACGAGTATGTGAGAGTGTGATGGATGGTTTAAAAAAATTAGGTTAACAGAAATGAAGTAATGAAAAATGTCTTATTTTTGATCCCCCACAACGGGACTGTATAAAACGGGCCCTCTGAGTATAGAAATACTTTGCTGACATTCTACACTTTGGCCTCTCTGTTTCATTACATGGTCTCTTTCATTTCTTGTATATTCTACATATGGTACTACATAGGGAGGGCACACTGGCTTAGTGGTTAGCATGTTTTCCTGGCACCTCCACAGTTGGGGGTTTGATTCCTGCCTCCACCCTGTGTGTGTGGAATTTGTATATATCCTCCCAATGCTTCCGGGGTTTCTTCAGGGTATTCCTGTTTTCTCTGCCAGTCCAAGGCCATGCATTGTAGGCTAATTGGAATCTCTAAATTGTCTGTGGTTTGTGAGTGTGTGTGCATTTGTGCCTTGTGATGGGTTTCCACCCGCCTTGTGTCCCAAGTCCCTGGGGTTAGGTCCCCAATTTTGAGTTATAGGATAAAGGCTACCTACACTACAAATACAAAAAAAAAAAAAACATTGAGCAACGATTTTGCTTTTAATAATGTGAGAACAGTGGTGTGTGTGTGTGTGTGTGTGTTGGGGGTAGGGCATTTTTTCCTTTTGGGGGAAACAAGGATAGGAATATTTGACAGTTCCGACCTTATGGACATTTGTCTGGTCCCCACAAGGGAAAGTGTTTTAAAAAACTGCAGCTTTTATCATAAAAGGGAGAGAAAGAAGGAGAGGAAAATGCTTTATTTTGGTTACTGAAGTTAATCTTAAGGTTAGTTTTAGGTGTAGACAAATAAGTGTGTGTGCGTGTGTGTGAGAGAGAGAGAGAGAGAGAGAGAGAGAACGCATGCAGTGTTTAGGGGTGAGGCTACCAAACCAATCTGCAGTGTGTTCACTGCTGAAAACTTCACATCAGTCTCGGGCTCCGTTATTCTCACCAGCTTCTAGCTGACATCTCTCTCTCTCTCTCTCTCTCTCCCCTGCTCAGTCTCTCTCTCGTGCGCGTGCGTCCGCTACAATGAGTATGACGCACGGAGCGCGCGATTTCACCGACACTCTCTCGAGCCGGAGAAAAATGTGACTGGACTCTTCTTGCGCATGGTGACGCAGCGGCACGAATCAGATGGAGTGACGACTATTGCGGCAAAAAAAAAAAAAACGCGGGTCCGAGCCGGGAGCGATAACGGTGCATCGCGGACGCGTTATAATGCGTCATATTTCACAATGACGACGAGGCGAAAGTCAACAAAGCTGCAGCTGCGGCGCTCGATCAGCGAACAGCTGCGCGACTCCACGTCCAAGGCTTGGGATTTACTCTGGAAAAATGTCCGAGACAGACGCCTCGCAGGTCAGTACAGCCGCGCCGCATGCTCCTAGTTTTTATTCAGTCTTTTAGTGAACTTATTGATGCTGTGAGCGCGAGCACGGCGAGCTCCGCAGAATGATGTCAGCGCCGCGAGCGCTGTGTCTGCTATTTTGGGAAGGTCAAGTTGAAGTTAATGTTTCCGACCTGCATGCGTTGAGACATACTACACTCTTCCTTACATTCATCCCCCTATTTCTGTTAATCTGGCCATTACAAGTTTCTAAATGCAATAAAAGCAGTTTGCTAGTTCTTTGGGAATGTACCGTTATCTCCACACCATAACTGTCTTTCTCCTACATTGCTTAATTTATTAACATGAAGAGGTCATATGGCGTGATCCCGTGAAATAAGCTCCAGATCTCTGACACCTCTGAGATTTCCGTTGGATTCTGTTGAATCTTCACCTCCTTCAGATGCTCACAGCTCTGTCCTTCCTGTGTGGCTGAATCCAAAACTGCACACCAGCATACTAAGCATGCTCGCCAGCTGTGTTTTGCATAGCAGCCAAGTCTTTGGTCTTAGTCAACAAGCAGCAGTTTATCACACACTGTGAACTACAGCCAAGAAACTGTGCGTTCTGGTGCTGGAGTATTGTTCTGACATTGCTGTCTATTACACGATGTATGATATATACGTTTCATGAATTGTTCCTGTTCAGAAAGCTGGAACACTTTATCATCCAAATGATGCCCTGTAGAAGTGGCTAGTTTGTAGCCTTGGATGCAGCCTTGAAGATTTCCAATAAGAAACTTGTACAGGGTTCTAATTAGCATTTCTGTCATATTTTGGAACCGTTTCTAGAAGATTCCTAGTGGAATTGCTTATAGGACAAGTTATAAATATTCTGTAGAACCATGTCTATGGGATTTTTTTTAATATGCTCCATTTGGGTTCTTGTTCAGGTCTAAATGAGATTTTAATGTACAGCACATCTTGTGATAATATTTCATCATCAACACAGAATTTGTAAGCTTTAAATAAAAGAAATGAACTGTTTAATACATTGTGTTCCATGAATTATTAACCATTAATGACCAATAGAGGATAAAATACTCCAATAAGACTTTTCAATAACAAGACATTATTTCAAATAAAATAAATAAAAAATAATAAAATTCAAGCAGAGATTAGAATAAAATTAAAAAAAAAAAACATGTAAGATACGACAGGACTATAGGACAACCTATGATAAAATATTTGTCATTTTAGTTAAGAATGCTGAAACAGTCAAATAATTTTCTTGTTAATTAGTATTTATATCTTTGGGCTCAGTATGGAATAAATCCTTTTTGTTCACACTGTTCAAAACATTATTTCTCGTGCAAGAAATTAATTTGAATATGGCTGCAATCAACACAGCATTATTAATCAATTCTTTTCACCGTAGGGTTTATGCCATTAAATGATGAAGCGTCATACTCCAGCACTGGATTTGTAATAAACAGTTACAAACAGCTGATGTCAACTATTTACGCTTGTACTGAATCACTATGCTGAAATGTTTTGCTTGGATGTTTTGCTCATCATCATCTTTCTCCTATTCTGTGTTATTCAAGTCAGATATGAGCTCACAGGGGCAGAAAATAATGTCTAGTGGGAAGGTTTGAGTGAAAACCTGGTGTTAGTTAGTTAGGGGTTAGGGTTAGAGAGAACCCCCTTCCAGAAATTCATGGATTTCAGTGTAAAAATAACTTGAAATATCTTCCACAGTAGACACAGTCGATAACATACAGGAATAATACAGACATGTTCAAAAATAATACGATGTAGGACCTTTAATATATTTAGATATTATCTCTCAGGGGCTCTTAGTAAAAGTTTGCAGCCAATACAGAGAAGCTGGAATAAGTGGGTGGTCTTGCTCTGATCTTGCTTTCTCTGGGTTTTGAATAATTATCTCATTTGGTCCTTATTGTAAAAATCATAAAATAAGTTTCACGCTAGGACGAGGTTCTACTGCAACATGTCTGTAATAGCAAACAGTGTTTGTGTTCAATAATCTCTGCAAGCCCAGTGCTACTGTATTTTGGGGGAAAATCTAAGTAATGAGCGCTCTAACCTCAACAGGTATCAAGGCTTATCGACATTCCAGCCTGACAGTGTCTGAAGGATCAAAACTGATGGCGAATCATTGACATTGATACATAAAAATAAATTGATTTTTACCTTTAAATTTTTACCTTTAAACCTTTTTCATTTCGAAATTTAACCCTGTTGAAATGTCTTACACTGCAGCATCTGCATGGGTTTCCTCCCGGATCTCTGGTTTTCTTCTACATCCCAAAACTGATTTTACTACAAATTTGCCCCTCAGTGTGAATGAGATGCACCAGGCATCCTGGAATAGCCTCGGAGTCTACAGGAATCCTGACCAGGAGGATTTCCTCATAATTTCTTACACTGTTTATGTGTTCTTTGATTATTGAAGCTCCATTTTCCATATTGGCTTCAGTGAGATTTTTTGTTAAGGTACTGACTGAATTATTTCATTAAAAACGCCAGGCATAATGCTACTGTTTTCATACAAACCAGAGAGCCTGAATTATAATATAAGAATAATTGAATAATACTGAATAATTCATACGACCTACTTAAAACTAGAGCAAAGTCACTAAGTGTCTGCAAGCATGCACACAATTTTCTCACTCTGTGCTGTTTAAGCACACAAATCTATTAATGAATTAAAAAAAATTGTAATGGCAGTGCTATACAGGTAATTCTCTGTCATTCTCAATCATATGATTTTATTCAGCAGATATATTTTTAAATGATATTCCAAGGCTATAGCAAATGGTAATGCTAAACCAGGCTATTTTTCCAGATTTTCTTTTTTATGGTGTATATATATATATACAAATATTGCTAAGTATCATTTCTAAAACTCATGAGCTTCATGAGCAGTTTAAGTGGATTAGTTCCAGTTTCCTAGTAATTTAATGCAGGTGGAATTCGGGGATTCCCACTCCCGGCTCCGTCGTATGATTACGGTATGTGGAATGTCTCCTGATGTAGACTGACCAAGGTGCGCTTGGATTTAGGTCCACATGCACCCAATAATGCATGATGAAATGGGGGATATGTAAAGGGTTGGTTTAGTTGTTCATTTGACATTTTTATTGTTCATTTCTTAAATTAAAGTGGTGGCCACTAGAGGTCAGTGACCTCTAAGCATTAATCTGTTGCCTGCAGTTTTTTTGGCAAGGTCCTGTCCTGTTAGCATGTGGAAGCGGTGTGGCAAATCAGGGGTTAATTCTTACTTTGATGTGGAGATTTATGGATTTTTGAAGACCACTTCTGCCTCAGTCTAGTGTACAATATATAACCCACTTCGGTCACTGGTCAGTTTGGTTGCATATGATATATTATGCCTTCCCTTGATGTTTTTCATCTAATCAAGATGAACAGAGACGAGCAGATCCTAAATCTGTATTCTGTATCAGCTCAGGCATTTAGTGAGGAATGTTAGTGAGCTCTTTTCAGCCAGGGAGAATGTAGGGCAGCACAGACATCAATGTCAACCTGTCCGTAATTCAACTCAGTATATTCAGTAGATATGTGAGATGTATGTGTGTGTGTGTGTGTGTGTGTGTGTGTGTGTTATGCAGGAATACATATCAAGGCAAAGAGCAAAAAGGGGTACAGAATAGCAGTTTTACTGTACACTGCTTAATGTACATGGCTGTGTGTGTGTGTGTGTGTGTGTGTAAAGGCATGCTGCAGCATCAGCTTCTTGTCACTCACAAGCTCAACAAACCAGCAAAAACAAGAAAAATGCCTTAGTTTAGCATTCACCTTAGTTTAATTAGAGTGAATGCATATGTGTGTATGTGTGTCTGTGTGGGTGGGATGCTGTTATTTGCAAATTCAAACACACAGCATGCAATAAATCAGATTAAATAAATCAGAATAATAAATCAAATGATGTTGTATGTGTTTGTGCATTAAGTGCCACAAGAGGGAGATCTGCATCTGTGTAATTCATTTCACTGCATTTCACTTTCATTATTGCTGAGGGGAAAAAATGATTTTCTTCTCTTCCTCTTGAAGAGAAGTATATAAATATATATAATTTTCTGTTGTCTATAATGTACAAATATAGTATAAATGGTGTAAACTCAGGTGTTTCTGTTTAGCATTATGGTTGAGATGAGAAATTGAACATGAACACACATGCACAATAAATCATACTACTGCTCAGATTTTTTTGGCCTCACATGCTTTGGAATAAAGCACATATTTGGCTGAGATTTTTCTTTCAATATCCTGTCCTTATTGGCGCTTATCAGTCACATGACCATGAGGTGGGTAGATCAGTGAGGAGTGTTTCCTTAGCCTGGATTCTTGCGTATGTGTTTTGTATGTATTTGCAAAGTTATAAACAGTCTTTATGCTGCTCCCAGTGTGAGTGGAAGTGGGTTTCTCAGCATTGTGGAATGTGGAACAGCTGCGTCTCACTGTGTGAAAGCTGAAGGAGTGTCCAGGAGATAAGACACGGGAAGACAGACACCTCCCTTATGTATCCACAACTTTTTGTGGACAGAGCGACAGAGAGAGATGGATGTAATGAAACTGGAATTAACAGACAAGTGTATAGAAGCTGAGAGTTTTGGGAGCATGACACCTGAGACTCAGGACATTTACCTGAGGCTGGACAGTCGCCACAAGCGATCTGGGTTGCGTTTGGCCCGAATTGTCGCCCGCCAGCAGCTGCTCCACAAGATAGAGCAAGGTAAGGGAAGTGCACAGTGCACATGACTGACCCACTTTTGCTCTCTTTTGCTGTATCTCAGGAACTTTCTCTAAGGGGGCTTTCACACTGGTAGTGTAGACTAAAATAGCAGGTTTGCATGAAAAATCAGTAACGTGACACCTGTCTTGTGGACCAGCAAGTGCACAGTACTGATCCTGAGACTTCCTTTAGTTGCACTGGAAATGTGCCACGATTCCCATGAACGTAAGTACAACTCATACTCGCGTCCACACTTGTTCAGGAAGTACAGTAACCTGTGTGTATGTTTTAGCCGATAACGACATCATTAGTTTCCACCACACACGTGCACCATGAGTGACAGGGGAATGTTGTGGGACACAGAAGAGGTATACATGAACAGTTAAACAAAACTCATAAGATTGCAGACATGTAATAGTGCCAAAATAATAAGAAACCAAAAATATGGTGAGTTGTGTTGTGTTCTCCATCTGCGTTTGTGATGATGTAAGATGAATGCAAATGCACCGGGGTTCATTAGAATCAAATGAGTCTGAAACTAGACCAGCGCTGCAGAGAATACTGGAAGACTCTCATATGGGCCACAGCACACACACCCAGTGTGAAGTGGCTGAAAGAGCCTTGAATCTGTTGGGACACATGGTTTGGACTTTAGGTGTTCTTGAAGAATCAGATGCTAGCAGCATATGCAGTCACTAATTAAAAAAAAAAAAAAAAATTATTTTAGATGGAATGCCTTTTTGCTCTGTATTTAATTGAATTCTCTAACACTTTTCAGTATTTAATTCATTATTGGATTACATATTGTTTTATATAATGGTTTAATCTGTATTATGTGACTGAATTTGGCTTTTTCCCTGAGCATTAATTATCATTTAATATAGGCTGAAAAAGTACATTCATCGAGCATTTTTTAAGATAGATCACATCGATCACATGATCACATAGATCATTATATTAGATAGCGCTCCTTTTTGAATCAGTTTAAACCACTGGTATTGCTCAGGGCTGTGATTGGCGTCATGTTGGAATTCTGCAACACTGTCTTGACACTGCTGGGTGGATGCTATCTCCACTGAGCTGTGCAGTCCTGCAGGATCTCGGGAAATCAAGATCCTGTGAGCATGTCTGTCCTTGCTCCAGCATGCTCTCACAGCACACACTATGTGCTTTTATTATCCAGCCAGAGTCTAAATTAGACACAATAAATGGTACTTCTAACTCTCATGTACTTCTGATGTAACATATCGCAATAATAGTTTCTTGAACTAAATCGTATTATTTTGAGACTCTTGAAGCGTTTGTGGTGCTACTAGCTGCAAACTGAGCAACAACTGAATTGCTCTCAAGCTCTTAACGCAGAGATAATCGCTGCAGTAATGCACAGTGAAGCACTTTATCCTCCAACCAAATGCACACTTTAAGTGCAAACCTTAGTGATTTGATTATAGTGCTTGTATGTTAAGTACAGTGTAGAGTCTAAGGGAAAGCAGCTGATGAAATAATTTGAAGAAAAAATGATCAGGTTTTAAAATATCCCTTAGCTGTGTGTGACTGTGTGTGAGTACAGAGGGTTGATTAATATTTTGTGTGTGTGTGTGTGTGTGTTTGGGGTTAATGAGCTGCTATGATGTCTTGGGGGGTCTGGGGTTGCTGTATCATGGCTCACTCTGTGCTATGACCCCGAGTTTTTAACAAGCGGAGATATGCAAAAAAAAAATGAATTTCACTGTGTTGTAACATATATGTGACAAATAAAGGCTTCTTCTTTATCGTCATCATCATCATCTTCTTCTGCTGCTGCTGTTCAGTAGTGCATTTGGTGTGAGAGGGTTTGGTCCAATCATGAAAGATTTAAACATCAGATACCCTTCAGATGTGATTGTTCTTCATCCTGCTCATACTTTTTTCTTATGTTGTCTTCTGTTTCAACATAATGTTGTATGTGTGTGAGTGTGTGTGTGTGTGCATACCTTCATACTTGTATGTATGAATAAGTCACTCTGGCAGCATGCTATGGCATGCTGTAAGAGTCTTTGTTATAGTGAATGGTGAAGCAATGCAGCTTAGCAATCACACGATGGGTCAATTGATTCACATCTACTAAATGAAATCCAAGTGAAATGGTCATCTAATCAGGCCAGGTTTTAAAAGCCTTGAATGACACAAGAACACAAGGCTGGCATTGGCAGACATATTAAAGCCACACTACTGTGACCTGACTGAGGATGAAGTTTCCCCACACTGGGAGCACGCAAGAGCTGTTCTCCCTCCCTTATTTCACTCCACAGAGCTTCGGTTGGATTCCCTGGGGCTCGATATCACAAGTTAATGTAAATCCCTGTCTTCTAACAGCAATAAATTTCACCCAGCAGTGAAACTAGATGAAAAATCCCAGCTGCAAACTATTTTTGTTATTTCATTATTATTTGTGGGCACTGCGTGCACTGAATTTATTGTTGCTCATTGCTGTCCTCTGTTGGTGCAAACAGCATCATTCAGTAGTGTTGCATTGTGACTTTTTCCATTAAGGAAACTTAACAGTCGACTAATATGAAAGCACCCAATTCAATGGGCCATTATTTATTCCCTATAAAGGTGTAGTAACTTCCCGAAAACAATAAAACAAAACAGGTTTCCATTAAAAGCAGATTACATTTCAAAACAGACAAACCAAATCCTTCTCCCCCAAGCAAAAGAAATGGAGATAATATTATTATTATTATATTAACGCTGTTCTATCTTAATTAATAATTATTCCCCCTCTGACAATCCCATCAACGAGTAAATTAACAATGATCATAAGAAATAAAAAGCAGATGGTGGTCTCACACCTGCATTATAGTGGGGTTGAGGTGGTTCTGGAGTCTATTCCAGGTTCAAGGCAGCAATATGGCAAGGGATTGGAAGGCCAGTTCATTGCAAGGAGACACTGAACAAACGTATACAGACACAGCATTAGAGCATAGATAATAATCTGTGATTAGGATTGAAGCAGGCATCCTGGAGCTGTCAGGTGACAACAACTGCAATGTGACCAATATTTTACTATATTCTCTTTTTTTACCTTTTTTTTTTTTTTACTTGTAATGCAGGCCATAGTGTCTGTCTTATGTGGTTTAGGCAATAGACTACATACTGTATACTTCAAGTACAGCAGCACCATTAATTCCATGTATATTTCAATCTGTGATCATAATCTTGGGTACGTCTCAATCAGCTCCCTAAGGTTAGGGTTAAGTCACGACCATACTGGGACACAATTTCTGAAATCAGTTGCTGTACAAATGCAAACATATAAAATACTAATAGTGTATGTGATATAAAACAGAATCACAGCCTAGCTAGTGTATTTAAAAAAAAAATTATTAAACACATAAAAGTTGCTAGATTCAAACCATTTATAGTCAGATAAAGTCAATGTATGTAATCATTTGAGAGCTACAACAAAAATCAAAAACTGCTTACATTTGTAGAGGAAGTTGTTGGGAGGTTTTTTGGGGTTTTTTTTAGATGTGGGGCTTCAGAAAACTCGATGGTAAAGGAACAAAGTGAGCATCGCGTGCTCTGCTGTATTTGCAGGAGATTTTTTAGGGATCCACTGGAAGGATTTTGCGATTGATGCAGCCTTTAAAATGGCCGACTCCTTGATCAGTGCTCTGATTTCTGAACCATGGAGACTGAGACTGAGACCATCCATTAAAAATGGATGAATTTTAATACATTTTTTATGATGCCAAAGAGAAAAGGAAAAAAACATCCCAGAATAAATGTTATTTATTAGGAGATGTAGGAGATTGTCCTGTTTATTCTGTCAGTAATTAAATAAATGTTCTATAACTTTTTTATACATGTTTATTAATTTTCTTTAATATACATATATAACATTTTTAATAAATGTTAAAGAAAGGTTTTTGGCACCTTCTTGTTTAGGAGTATACTGTATATATGATAGGTGTGTGTGTGTGTGTGTGTAGTACTCTTCAGTAGAGTTTGGACGCAGGGGAGACTGAGGTGCAGGGGGGTGGGAAGTTCATGTGGTTTACTGCCACTTCACTTCACGGTGATTCTCATGGCGAGGGTGTGTCTCATGCCTTCTTCAATCCTGGCATGCATACACACACACACACATATGCATACACACATACATACACACACACACAGAGCTGTGCCTCTTTAGGGTGTCTGTCTTACTTGATCATTTTTGTTGCAGTATAAAAGACATAATTTGTGCTGTAGCATTTTTTTTCTTCACTACTTTTACAGTCTGCCTCTACAGTCAAACTCTCTCTCTCTCTCTCTCTCTCTCTCTCTCTTTCTCTCTCTCTCTCTCTCTATCGCTGTCTGTCTTTCTGTCTCACTTTCTGTTTGTCTGTCTCTCTTGGTCTGTCATTCTGTTTCTCTTCCTCACTCTCTGTCTGTTTCTTTCTTTCTGTCTGTCTGTCTGTCTCTCCCTCTGTTGCACACTTTGTGTGTATGTGACTGGTGATTGATTCTCTCATGCTTGAGACGGGGTTGTGTGCAGACAGTACATAATCCAGCTGTTGTGAGTGGGAGGGGGAGAGTAGAGGAGGGGTCATAGGCAGGAGTGGAGGGAAAAAGAAGGAAAATAAAAGCTTTCAAGGAAAAAGAGAGGAACATATCAGAAGATCAGACGAAGTCTGATAAATCCAGATGTTCATTAATTTACAATTAGCAATGAACCCTGTGCTTGACTACTGAAATACGGATGCCTAAAGGTAATACACTTTATCTTCTACATTTTAGATCTTTTAAATGGAAACTCATTTAAAATAAAATCCTAATTTTGTGATGCTTAGGAAGTGTATTTTATGTTTTTTTTTTTTATATCAGTTTATGATGTTTTTATGCTGACAATTCATGGGTCACTTGCACCTAAGTTTATTAATAATAATTACACATTATTCAACTGTGAATTTTTATTTGTTTGACTTATACGAATCAATCTTAATTGTTTGGTTAATCTACACCGTAACTTTCAGGAATAATATCTGAATATGTTAGATGGAGTTAGATTTAACAGGCTTCATAACACAGGAATTCCAGAGTTGTGTTTATGTTAGAGAGGAGCTTAAATCTTGGTTCTGAAAGTACTTCAGTATGTGTGGGAAAGTGGCGGAGATCCAGATGTGTGCATGTGCTTGTGTGTGTGTGTGTGTGTGTGTCTGTGTTCTGGTGGGAAAGGAGGGGTGGTTATCTGAGGTCACTCTAGAGGCCTGCTATCCAGTGCGTATATATGTGACCTCAAAAGAACCCCCCCCAACACACACACACACACACACACACATTGCTACTGCTGATATTCTCAGTGCTAATAGAAAAGTGATCATAAGCTTAACTGTAGAGCAAAACTGATTATTACAGCAAGTCATCCATCACTTTTAGAGTTGTGTGTGTGTGTGTGCGCATGTGTGTGTGTCAGGGGACAGCATATGATTTAGATCTAGCTATGTGCTAACTGTTTGTTTAAGAATCTACTAAGTGATTTTCCATTCCTGGAGAATAGTCAGGGAATAGTCTGGTGTTTACAGTACAAGTATTACAGTCTGTGACCTCTCCACTACGCTGAGTCACTCTGTGTTACACTCTGTTATCAAGCACACACACACACTCACACACTCTCTTGTCTGTTGTCGATATTGTCCTGTATAGCTCCTTTTTCAGTAGTGTTTGTATTTCTATCTTGAGGACATCCCACACTTCATAGGATAACTAACCAAAGTGGGGTTTGATTTATCTGCAGTAAAACTCATTTATCTGGCAGATGATTTATCCATGAAGAATGAATCCACTCTATGCCTGCTATAGCAACCAACAGTGACAAACTTTCCACTAACTGACCAGCAACACGTGTAAAATAGTAAAACGAACAGAGATCCACAAATAAACACCAGGTTTAGAATGAGTGCTTTCATTAAATTTTTTTATTTTATTTTATTTTTTTACAGTTTCTGTGTAATATCTGGACTCACTGATGTGACATGCTGGTTATTTTTAAGGTGGAGTGGCTATGCATGAGTATATTGTGTTCACAATTTTTTCAAGATCTATTTCACGTCCACAAAATACTTGAAACTGTTGTATTTTCGAGTGACAAGAGACAATGACGTAAATTAAATCAAAGCATCTGACTTACCTCAGAAGATATCGTATTTGAGTGGGGGAAAACATGGACTATATAATCAATGCTGTAGCTTTAACAAACTAATATGTCTGTATGTTGATTGAGTTAGAGATAATACTTGTATATATGACATAACTCATTTATAGGTACCGAGTTCCCAGCTAGGAATTCCAAGATTCTTCCATTTTTCCCTGGTCTGAGGTCAGGAATGAGTTACGACCTTTAGTCAAATACAGCATAAGCTGATATAGAATACAGCTGACTGATAATATTACACTTTATTTATACATCCACCCATTTTCTGTAGCACTTATCCTACACAGAGTCACAGAGAGCCTGGAGTCTATTCCAGAGGACTCATGGTACAAGTTAGGGGACAACCTAGATGGTGCATCAACCCACCACATACACAATCACACACTCATAGCCATTCACACACTACAGACAGGTTAGAGACAGCAGTCAGCCTACAGAACATATCTTTGAAGTAGGGGAAGGGAACTGGAGGAAAGAACAGGGAGAGCATGCAAATTTCATAGCACACAGGACAGAGGCAGGAATCAAACCCCCAACCCCACGCTTTACTTATATCTTAGAACACCATATACTAGAGACCTACTGAAATCACAGTAGATAATTCTAGAATTTTGCACCTACTGTTTTATGAATACTGAGAATTCAGACGTTCTTTATCGTACTGTTGTTTGCTTACTGTATAGCAGAGTAGTAGGGACACAGCTATGGTTTGCCATGGCAGGCTCCATGTTAGGTGGATTTGGTTTGTGAGGTTAGACAAACTGGTGCATTTTAAATAATTCGAATAAATTATTAGGTGTGTGTATGTGTGTGTGTGTGTTTAGTTGTGTATTTGATGTGAAGCAAAAGGTCCTGAATTTCAAAATCCTGCATGTGTGTGCGTGTTTAGATCTCATTAGACACAGTTGTTTCTGTCCTCTTGTGTTAATTGTGTGTTTGAACCGGCTGGATTGAAAATGATTCCCGTCTCTCTCATCTGCCATCTCTCTGTTTACTGCAGGAAATGTTGTCCCTGTTGCTAGGGGCAGCCCATCCATGCCTTCCTTAATACTGCTGTGGAAACCAAACTTACAGGAAGTGCTTTAATTCCAGCCCCTTTCACATCCAACAGTGACCGACGCTACACTGGCACCAGCTTCAAGAGTTGAGCACTTAATAAAAGTGAGGAAGCAGGAAGGAAAGAATGAGAGAATGAGAGTGGGGGAGTACATGAGGGGGATTAAAAGAGACCTGAAAGAGACATTATTGGCCCGGAGTGAATTCTAAGGACACTAGGTGGTGTTCTTATGTAACATGAGGTCTTGCCTGCTCAATCAAAAGGAGAATGCCTTTTATTGTTGGCCTCAAATATTGGTGGCTTTCAAACCTCTTTTGTCTCCTGCAGGCTGTTCTTAAGGCCCTGAGCCTGTGGGGCTGTTGGACTGGCCTCGGTGGGGCAGGATTAGAGCTGCAGAGTGCCACAGGACCATGATTGCTCTGTGTGGGGTTTGTTGGCACACAATAGGTACATGACTTTGTGTTGGTGAGGTGATGAAACGACTCATGTTTTGTGCTGCCATGGTGTGATGGCAGGCCGTTTGTATGGGTTGATTGGTGTGTGGCTTTGTGCTGGGTTTTTTCTTGTCGCCAAAGATGCCAGGGGTCCGTGTTTAATTAAAAGGGGTGGCAGAAAAAAAACAGCAGCACTTTGTTCCCACAGCTTCAGATTCCGTGACTTTTACATTCTTTTGCCACTAACCCGAATTCTCTCAAAGGTTTAGAGTTCCATTTAATATAGCACTAAACGAGCCCAGGAGTCTCCTGTGGACTCTCTTAGACCTGATCCACTGAATCTGATTCCAGTAATTGCAACAATCTGACTTTCATACATCAAAATGTTCTTTACATTGTTCTTTCTATGCTCCATTAGCAGTAAGATTGACCTGTGACACACACACGGAAGAATGTGACCTTTTTGTCTATATACAAGTAAAATAAACACATTCTTTTAAAGAGGCAGAATAGATATAAAATAACTTCCTGTGTGTGAGCGTGGGTCGAGCTGCACCCCGCTGAGCTTTTCCCCAGATAGCCTTGTTTCCACCCTCAGAAAGGCCCTCCACATCTCTTTCTAATAGTTTACATATGTGGGCAGTTCTGTGCTGTCCTTGTAATTTAGATACTCTGGTATTCTGGTACATGTAGTGTCTGTTATGATGTTATTGCTGTTGATGCTGTTTACTATAGTGTGTGTGCAAATATTTTATTTATTCTTAAATTCTTATGAGATGTCAGGGATATACTGTATATGACATCTGAATGCTCAGGCTTGTGAAGGGGAGTTTAAAAAGATAAATGATCACCCTTGTATTTCTGGAATCCCATTTTAAACCCATACAAATGAATGTCACAATGACTGAGATTAGCAATTATTATGGAGTTTTGCATGTTCTGGGTTTCCATCCTGATACTCTGGTTTCCTCCCACCAGGAAACAGTGTCAATAGGTGGACTGGCTACAACGAGTGTGTGAACAAGTTTGTGCATGCCGCCCTAGTGTCCTATTCAGGGTGTAGACCAGGATAAAGTGGTTACTGAACATGAATGGATGAACTACCCTGATACTCATTGAATATAAGACCAATTACTGTGTGCCATTGCTGACATTTATGACCGTATATCTAACCTTTAAATGAACTCAGCAATTATGATATCATTTTGAGCCAAACAGCAGCCTGTTTTTATCTCCGCTTAATCTGTAAACCGAATGGCATTTAAGTTTCAGTATAATGCCACTGATACATGATACATTTTCACAAATGAATTTCTCTTTCACGCTAATGCTAATCTGACATCATAGTTCGGATCTGACATCACTGCAGGAGCACAGGTGCATCTTCACACATAACATTGCTCAAATGTTTTTTTCCCCTTTGGTGCAACACTGTGGTGAATTGTTAATGATGGGGCGCTCATTCAAACATTTTATATGTCATCACTGCAACTGTTTGAGAGCTTTTCATTCTGTGTGTGTGTGTGTGTGTGTGAGAGAGAGAGAGAGAGAGAGAAATAAAGGAAAAGACTTGTATCAGATCTGTTTACGAGAGAGCAGAATAGTCCATCTCTCTCTCTCTCTCTCTCTCTCTCTCTCTCTCTCCCTCTTTCACACATACACACCCACCAAACACTCACATACACACACTCGGTCTCATTGCTAGGATGGAACTCAAGCACAGCCAGTGAGCGGTCAGCACTGATCGCTTTCTATCAGCAATAATACACCTTCTTACTACACAGCTCTCTCAGAATTATTCCGAGAACATTGAAAGAAAGCGGGTATAATTGTCATAATGTGGTAAGATCATTTCCTGTCTCATCTCCATTTTAACAATTGCTTTGTATGGCCAGTGGATTTGCCTCGTATGTATCATTATTTCTAACGTGTGGATAAATGACAGAAAAAAAACCCCTTTACTTGTCTTTTAGAAAAGTACTGTTTTTATTGTATTTGAATGTCTTTAGGATTTTAATGTTGGCTGATAAAAATTTAGCTTGTCTTTGCATATTACATTAAAAAAATGCGCTATACAAATAAAAAAATGTATTTATTTTTTATTTGTATAAAGCATTGTCTAAAAGTAAAAAGATTTTAAAAGAAAGAATACAAATTCAGCTGCATTTACCCAGAGCTTCTCAGTAAATTGCACTTTTGAAATTGTTCTGTATTTGTATAGATTCTTTCTTTCTGTATTAGTAAAATATCTTGGGTTTTCCATTCACCTGTGTGTGTGCAACTTTACGGTATGTGTGCAGATTTACATGCTGTTCAGTCACCTGCTGATCAGTCCTTCCTGAAGCAGGCATTATATTTAGCTGTGTGTTCTCCGCTCTGCTTTTCAGTTAGATGTGTTGCTTGACGGGGTGTTGATGTGTGTGTGGATAAAGGCACAACAGATGGATAAAATAATGCATGCTGCCAATCAAAGGGCTAATTACCTGTTGTCTGTTTTATTTAGAGATTGAAGCAAAGGAGGCGTGTGATTGGCTGAGAGCGGCTGGATTTCCGCAGTATGCTCAGCTCTACGAGGGTAAGACAACGTGTATATATTATATGTATTATATATGCGTATATATTATACATTGTATTTAATTTAGCTTCATGTTGCTCTGAATGAGCTCACGTAACACATTTTACGTGACAGATATTTACATTTAGTTTACAGAACACAGTAATAACTGAATTTACACAAATGAACCAAATCAAGACTTTACATTGGCTCAGTTCTTAATTTTGTGTTATTATAATTGTTATTATTACATTATGTGATAGTAGTGATATTTCAGAAATATCATTTAGGGCCTGCACATTATTTGTTTTTCAGCATCTTCTGCATATTTGACCCCTGTTCCAGCAGTTATATGATTTATGATGTTGAGATATATCTTTTCACACTGACAAAACTTGTATATGGTTATAAGTGTATAAGTTTTGAAGAGTTTATGCCAGGATAATCTGCTTACATCCACACTTTTCATGAAGGACGATATTGCAGGACTTACTGTATATTGCTGATGTGGCAGTGGATAGGGAAACTAATCTTTTTTTGTTCGTTTTATCTGTCATATGAATAAAGGAGGATGAAGAGTTATCACTATTTGCACTGATCAGCATTTACGACAGTTTAGCTATCTTTTGCAGCAGTGTGCTATTTGTTGTTAGATTTCTGTGAAAAGCTCATGTATACTATTTTGTAGCTGGCTCTAATATGACTAAATATTGCACTAAACAAATCCCAAGTTAACAGTTCACCACATTACAGAGATTCAGTTAAATGACAAGAGACCAATTAATATTCTTTTAGACAGATACAGTGTTGAACTACTTATTAGTTGTGTACAAGGCTGTGATGTTCATCTGAACGCACATTGCGTCAAAAGTGCTGATTTAGCAGTCCATTTTACAAGAAGAGATACTCATGACAGCACTTAATTAAAGCGCAGCATCCTGTTGAGGCACTTCAACTTTCACATGCAAATAAACAGGGTGATAAGTGCACTGGAAGTGATAGTAGTCTGCGGTGTCTACAGGAAACTGAACAAAGAAACACACTCAAAAAAACAGAAAAGAAAACATAGCTTGACCAAAAATAATGCATTTACTTTACAGAAAAGATAAAAGGATGGGCAAACACATTATTTAAACTCATACTAGGCTTCTCAGAGAAAAACAGCAAGTGACTCACAACCTATGAAGCAGACTCTTTAGTGTGCCACCATGCAGTGAATCCAATGAATGAACTTATAAACTTTCCTAAAACTGCCATAAAACTTTTAATCAGCTAGACTCACTTTGAATCTCTTGGTTTAATATAAAGTGCTTTTAGTAATTGAAAAAATGAACAGTGATGTCAACTGATGAAGGACTCGACTCCCAAGAATCTACTAGTGTCATGAGGTACCTGGTTTGACTCTACCTATGGCATGTCTACACACACACACACACACACACACACACACACACGCATTCAGAGTCTGATCAGAAAATTGTGTCTCAGTATATTCACTAGGGTTTTTGTATTATTGGTTACTAGCTACATTTTTCTTCTCTCATTACGTATATGACGTAAAGGCTATGCAGTTTGGAATAGTTTTGCTTCCTCCCTCAACAGCACAAATCTAAAGCTTTTAGCTTTTTAGTTTTTTTGCATAAAGCTTTGAAAACGGCAAGGCTAACACACAATGGGAGAGATCCAGTATTGCATCCTGCAAACCTCCTTACAGAGCAAATATCTGAAAAGTTTATTAAGCAGCATATCAAATATCCTACCTAGTTATACATGAGTGATTTTAATTCTACAAAACACTCATTTCAAAACGATCATTTATCATTACAACACATTTGACTTTTGCTTTAAACATTTCTTTATTAAATTAGCAGCATATCTACAGTCATGTTTGATCCTCCTAGCAGAGGCAAGCAGGTTTTGAGGTGAAATATCTTTGTACTTCATTCATGATGTCATCAATCTTCACAAGAACCCCAGACATACCAGCCACAAAACAGCCCTGAGGCCTGAAAGATCTTTTAACAGATTTATCATGTGCTTTCCCTAATATCCAGTCCTCATTTGTCACCAAACTTGCTGATGGTGTGCACAAGCAAAACGTATGATTTTGATGTCATTTGTATTTCTATTTGTGTTTGGTGACGCTCAGGAGCTGCATTTTTTTTGTTCACTTTTTTTAACTCTTCCAAAAAACTGTCATCAAAATTTTACATTTCATTTCATCAGCAAACAAATCGGCTAAACTATCAGTTATTTTTCTTTTCTTTTTCGTTGGTCATAGTCATTGAACTCATGGGTATAGTCCCTGCCAACTGTCATCATATTGGCACATAGATGTCTTAGAGAAAATACAATTATTTGACAAAGTAGTTCTAATAATATAATTTTGGTAGAACAAAGCAAAAATGAATTGTTGGGTTTAATGTTTATTTTACACATGCCTTTTTGCTAAATTTCAAGGGTGCCAATATTTCTGGAGAAAGCTGCATAGCTTATATGCTAGGTTATAAGATATGCATGCCTCTCTGTCTCTCTCCTCTGTCAGCAAATTTGAATGGTTTGCCGGCTGCATTGACACAGCTGTGTGCTCTCACTCTAAAAATGGGAGGTTTTTCCTCTCTCAGTTCATTTGAGGGCCAAGAAGAGCTATTTCCAGTCTGCAGTTCCTTTCCACAGGGAATAAGGGGTCATGGGAAAAAAAGCCTGGAAAACACAGGCCTTTGCCTTAGTCTTCCACAAGCCCGTCAGAAGAGTCAAAAGTCTTCCTCTTCCCTGCTTTATGACAGCTTTTTATGACACTTGTATAAATTTAATGGATTTTATAGACTTCGTGATAAAGTAATGGAAAGATGGAAACCATAGACATTCCAAGGTGGTGTCTTCTCATACCTTGCTATCTGAGTTGTGAGTTTATGAGTGTTATGAGCAAGCTTGGATTTTAATTTCATTATTTTAACTTCTAAAATGTTGCTTTTCTATTCAGCTGGCTGGAGCTGTGTTAGGTGATGATGCATAAGGGTTTTTTGTAAAGTCTGATGCTAGCAATCTAAATTTTATATCAAACTCGTCTAAATGTCTCTGTCACTATCAAACAGAAAGGAAGTAACCTGACCAGATAACCAACCCTTTTATACAAAAACAGATTCATATTACTGGAAAATCACTGATTCTTGGTGATGTTTTTGTAGATTTCACATGGGAGTATAGATTTCACAGTATGTTAGCTATCCAGGATTATATTTTGGTACTTAGAGCACATTAAATCCCAGGATAAAGTGAGAAATAAGGGGCTTACTGATTGTTATACAGTCATTTGCTTCACCTCTTAACTACACATTTTCAGCAGCTTTGTGTTCATGTTGGCGCAGCTAAACAGACCCAAATGTTGGCTTGTTATCCTGTTCCACATCCCAGTGGTTTATTAAGAAATAAACCCACACACTAATTGGGAAAGAAAATGTCATTTTTTTTCGTGTGAATCCAGACAAAGCTAGCAAGCTACAGTGCAAGCTACATGACAAAAAGTGAAGCTAAACTTACTAGTCATAATCTGATTGACTAGACATATATGCTATTTATTGAAATGAAATTGTGTTAATCAATGAAGTCTTCTACTGTCAATAAATTATTATAATTATCACCTCACTCCTGGAACTAGCTACTGCCTGAAAGTGTTCATTGTTGGCACAGTTAATCCTTTTCATTGTTAGCTCCAGTTAACCTGTTTGAAATTATTAGATCACTTTTTACAATGAATGTTTCATTCATTTTTTGTGTTTTGTTAAAAACTATATAATAATAAAGACCTTGGTGGCTTAAAACCTAGAAGGAAAACTGAAATGGAACAAAGTTTCAATTGATGTGTAGTATTTTGAACTGATTTATCAAATACAGGTGATGAACAACAATTGAAGGAGAAGAAACAAAAGATTAATACAGTTCCTGGTCCTCAAAAATGCATCTGCAAAACGTGTAGGATTTACAACAAATGCAAAACACTTTTAGTAAAAATATAAAACGTGTCAATTTGACCCACCACGCAACAATGATTAATACTAGTAATCATGGGTAAATATTGCTTAGTTATTGGCAGTGTGGCAGATAAATATTTTATATGATTTAATCACTTCTTACAAATAGCAGTCAACCCAATAACCTTAACCCAGGGATCCTCAGCTTTATAAATGAGATAAATGTTTTAAAAAGTCATTCTGTAAAAACAGCAGTGTAGCAGATAAAATCAGTGTCACTTAGTGACATTACTGCCATTACAGAGCCTCTATATTCCCATTGTCTCACTTCTACTTATTACCATTGTCTCCAAAATACATTTAACACTAAACACAACTGGATCCTGATGACTGTTATCATGCACAATACCATGTGCATGTTCAATATAACATCCAGCTGTCTGTATGACCCTTATAAAAGTATAAATTAACTTTCTTGTGTCTCCTGCAATCATGGTTCCATCTTATTCTGTCTCATTTATACAGCCTGGTAATATGTTCTGTCTTTTCTGCTGTAGATTCTCAGTTTCCTATTGACATAACTGCTGTGGAAAAGGACCATGACTTCCTGGACAAAGATCTGGTGGAGCCTCTGTGCCGGTAAGAGAAATGTTTCAAATGTCAAGTGGATGGATCTGGTTTCTGTGTTTGTGTGTGTGTGTGTGTTTTCTAGAATCTTTTCTTCCAGCATGCTAGGGCTGTCATATTTTACTAGTTATTACAATGTTTGGTTTGTTGTGAATCAAGTAAATAATATCAGTCAATAATACAGTGTCTTGGGAAAGAGAGGAAAGTGGAATATTTTGATTATTTTGCTCTGCAGTCAGATTTAGATTGTTATTCATCAATCTTGTAAAATTTGATGGCAAACAAAAAAAAAGAAGAGAAAAATTTTTACTTTGCATTATTTATTTAATTCGGTCAATAATAACAACAATATATAACTGTTTTTTTAACAGACCTCATAAGTATTTAAATATAGGCCTCTATCAAACGGTTGCCCAATCAGCTTGGGTTTAGTTAAAAAAAAAATTTTAATGAAATATAGTGACTCTACCAAACGGTCGCACAGAACATTAAAGGGTTAAGAAGTTTAAATCCTTTTGAGGCAAAAAAAAAATGTAAACAAGTTTGTTAAGCTGAAGTATTAAATGATTAAACTTTTGGTTACTCTCTTGAAGGATGTGTGTTTTTTATTATGAATATTACTTATTGAAAAAAGAAAGTATGGAAGTGTCCACTGATCTCCAGTCCCGGGAAAGCCTGAGCTGTCCCTAGGTGGCGACCCCACCTCTGGAGCAGTCTGACCTGTGTCCTCTATAAAGTCTGTCCCTGTCTCTGCTGCTTTGATGCCTAATGTTTTCCCCTCTGGAGCTCACTCTGATGTCCTCTTGCTAGCTTGAGGGAGCCTCGGGGGGCCAGGGGCTGGCGTGCCACACTAACAGATGGCTGTCCATGTGTTTGTATGTGAGTGAGTGATAGCTGTGAGGCTTTCTAGCAGGTTCAGTACCCTCTCTAATGACAGTAATGACAGAGTGAGAGCTGAAAGCTTTACTGTCACAGAATACACACTCACACATTTTGTTTGAGCTCTGCAGTCTGTGGGAATGGTGATGATTACCACAGAGCACAGGGCATGTTCTCATCATAACTGTGCCAGTCTGGGCTCCTGATGTTTAATAAGGCTTAATAGTTCCATCAAGCTCATAGTCAGGTCAGGAAAATATATGTGAAGTAAAAACTGTGGTGTTAAGTTGCAGAGGTTAAGAGAGTTATTTGGCACATGTCACGGACATGTTTGCGGGATGACGTGTTGGAGGTGCCAATGTTTTATGAGTGAAATAATGTGTCTGGAAATTCTGCCACTTTAAACGAGTGATGTGTAGTCTTAAATGCAGGGTGTTTGTGTGTGTGTGTGTGTGTGTGTGTGTGTGTGTTGAGGAGTGGACAGCCCTGCTCCTGGGGTGAAGATCAGACAGATTAGAACATTAAAGCTTGCTTAAGGGTGACTTCAAAGAGGAGGAAGAAAACAGCCAATCAGCTCCTCCCCACTCTCTCAGCTCTCCTTCCTTCTGACAGAAAGCGGTTATCTCCTGGTTATCAGACCCACCCCAACTCATCCCATCATCCTATCAGATCTCTGGTTTGGGTTTTCCAACACCTGAGTGTAGGAGGGGCTAGCAGAGGTTCATGCGATTTTGTGTGGAAGATCTGCATAGTATTGTCTCTTTTCCTTTGACTCTCTTTGGAGCTGAATTGATGCTTCAGTGACTGACATGTGGACTGTTTATTTTCCAGGCGGCTTCAGACTCTAAACAAGTGTGCCTCCATGAAACTGGACGTAGGATTTCCTAAGAAGAGAGTAAGTTACTAAATTATCATGCTCTTGCCCAGAGGTTTACTATATAAATGGACAAGGTTTTTGCATTATGTACTCACATTTAAACACTGCAAGTAGTCAAAGATTTGGCAATTGAATTTTTTCTAGAATGCTTACATTTGACTTAAATGTAATACCTTTCAGTGTCGATTTATTAATCCGTTATCTTAGGAGGTTCACATGTTCTCTCCATGTTCATGTGAGTTTCCTCCAGATTTTCCCTACTGATTTTCTCACACCTAATCACTGTAATATATATTTTATATGCAATTTATTATGTAAGAACATGTGTGTGGAGGTGTAAAACTGAGCTATTATATAAACAGCAGTGAGTTTTGTTGTAAAATAATTGCACTGTAACAGCTTTTATGAACTGCAGGGTGTCCCATAGGTCTCCATACATAGAGGAAATGAACACTTTTTAGCAAAATGTCTAGAAGAAAATGCTTCATATTATGTTTAGGCCTTTATGTTTAGGTCGGATCAGGTTGCGATGACATCATAAGTGTGAAGACAAGTTCATCATGGGTGAGAGGGACGACTCTGTGTGTTCACTAACAAATGGCAAACGTAGATGTTGTTTTGTTCAGAATCTCACATAGGTGCTCAGTTGGGTTGAGATTTGGTTTGAAGTCAATGGCATATCATCTACTTCCTCCACAGTTTATCAAAGCCACCACACATTTAAATAAATACACACTTTTCTTTTGCAGAGTGAGGACTCGGACGAGGACGACCTGCTGGCCATCAGCAACAGATGGACGTTTGAGTGGAGCAGCCGGCGCTGGTCTCGCCTGCAGGACGTTGATCTGATCCTGGGGGCAAGAGATCGGCGGAGGACTGTGAGTAGTGAGAGTGTCCTGACTGATCTGAGCGAACCTGAGATCTGCTCGCTAAATAGTGAGGACTCACTGTCTGTCATGCCAGAGTCTGCATCTCTCAGCCCACTAAGCATGCCCCAGTACCCAGACCTGCCTCGTTACAACACGCTTCCTGCAAAGAGTGGCAGACACGGCCGCACACGTGCCAAGGACTTCCTTCGGCGAATGGAGACTCTGGGACGCTCGTGGGGGGCATTGCGGGCATGTCCAGAGCGGCGAGCCATGACAATTAGTGGGCCGATTCTCCAGAGCGAACCAGAGGCTCTACGTACACTGCGCTGCATCCCCACTTTCAACGGAATGCCAGGTGACACTGAAATCACGCCCACTGCTAGCAACTGCCCATCTGTTTTCACTACCAGCGAGGAGACCAGCCAATCTGAGACGGGTGGAAGCACTGAGAGCACACCCAACATGCAGGAGCATATTCCAGAACCACACAACACCAGCAAGCGTGCAGGCATGTATCTGGAAAATCTGAATGTGCTTCCTCATGACAGCCAGCAGAGGACATCAATAGAACATAATCGCAGGAATGAGTTTCACTCCTATGAGGATCTTATGGTACACATCCCAAAGGACCACAAGCCTGGGACTTTTCCCAAAGCACTGTCCATAGAGAGTTTGACTACAGCCAATGGGGAGGGAGGGAAGTGGAAGGTTCAAGAATCAGAGCAGCATAAACCGTCGAGGAACAGGAAATGGGCAGGGCGAGAGAACCGACCCATGACACGCTGCTGTCCACGAAGCAGCCGCATTAGCATTTATGACAATGTTCCAGGTTCCCACCTGTATGCCAGTACTGGAGATCTTATGGACCTAGAGAAGGAGGAGGACCTGTTCCCGCACCTTGATGACATCCTGCAGCATGTGAACGGCCTGCAGCAGATCGTGGATCACTGGTCCAAAAATGTGCTGCCTGAGGGGGAAGGTGAGGATGATGGGGAACGGGACCATGAAATGATGGATGCTCAGTCTTCCAGTCAGATCACGTTGGATTTTGAAGGGACCTCGGTGAAGACACCTAGTGATGGAGACAGAGATGGAGTGTCTTTGAATGAAACAGATGCTTCAAGCACAAGAGAGAGGCGGGACTCAGGGGTTGGTGCGTCGCTCACTCGGCCTCGGTAAGTGATCATTCCATCGTAGCTGAATAAATTGTTTGGGGTTTTTTTCATGCATTTCACATTAAGTTTAGATGAAAGCACACCCAGCCACACCCATATGTCAGTTTTTGCTGTCTTCATATGTTTTAATTTGATTATGTTTAATTAAATTACTTAGATTTATTTTGTCTCTTCTCAAATTTTGTCAGTGTGGCAAACAAAAAACATAGCAATAATATTTAACAAATTAGTAAGTACAGGCTTATAAAATCAAATTTTAGTCTTTTTTTCAAATATTGGTACTGTGTTTGAAAAAAATTTTTATGTAATTTTCTCAAGCAATTTTTAAAATAGCATAATTATATAATTGTATAACAAGTGTATAATAATGATATAATATCTATTCTAATATATTTTTGGATGATTTTGAACTGTAGTCTCAGATGGCCCAGCTTCAGGATGTCTAATCGCCTCAGCCAATCAGGAACTTCATTACAGCTCTCCAACCAGTCAGCGGGCCAGCTCAGTCTGTTGCAGAAGTTCTCACTGCTCCGTCTCACAGCCATCATGGAGAAATATTCAATGTCCAATAAGCATGGCTGGACATGGTGAGTGACGCAATGTCTATATGCAGAGAAAGAGCATTTTTTATTTCTTGCATTTATCTATCGATCAATGGACAGACGGACGGACAGACAGACAGACAGATAGATAGATAGATAGATAGATAGATAGATAGATAGATAGATAGATAGATAGATAGATAGATAGATAGATAGATAGATAGATAGATAGATAGATAGATAGATAGATAGATAGATAGATAGATAGATAGCCACACAAAGCTCCAAAATAATCATTCCACATTGATTTTTTTCCTGTAGCAGCACATACCAAACAGATTTATCCTTCTTATTCTAAATGGCGACAATTGCATTTTTTATTAATTGAAAAATGAATCACTGTGCTATCAGTTTCTAGTTACATTTAATGATGTGGAAGGTCTGCCAAAATACTGCCTTCCTGTCCCTCTAATTATCAGCCCTGTTAGATTGTTGTTATCCCCAGACAATCTGAAATAGCATAAAGATGTTTTCCAAGTTTCTCTACATGAAAGCATCTATTAAATGACATGAAATTTAACTGTAAATGTCACCTGAGCATTAGTTTATGATCAATGATTTAAAAACAATGTTTTTTGGCAGCATGTTCAAATGAATATATGTAAGAAGTATGATCATATTTTACAATGAAACATTTCTCATTTCCTGTCCTGGTCCCTCTGAGGGACTAGAACTAAAACAGTAGCATAGAGCATAAAGAGTTGGCCATAGTAACTTTAGTCACACATTTTCTGTAGTGGAAACAATTAAACTGGTGGTATTTTATACCCTGCACCTCTGAGTGAGGGTTTAATGTGTGCTACTCTTTTGGGGTTTCCTTATACCTAATTATCCGGCCATATCAGGAGAAAGCATCAGAACTGCTCAGAAGAGCCTCAGTGTCTGCTCTGTACAGTATGCTGTGTAGGCGACAGAGGAATGAAAGAGAACATGTGTGCTAGGGAAAGACAACGATCTGGAAACACAGAAAATGAATGAAATCATGCTGTTCTTTGTAGTTATCTACATTCACATCCTGTCATGCTGCTTTTCCAGTCAGTGAAAAGAATCCAGGCTGAAGACTGCAATTGTAGTAGCAGTTTAGTGTAAAAGGAGAGCTCAACTGGCCCAGTGGACCCTGGTTTAATCATCTACACACTTCCCACTGTACACAAACACTTAAGTACTTCTCCTTGCTTTTAGGTCAGTGCCAAAGTTCATGAAGCGGATGAAGGGACCAGAGTACAAGGATAAGGGTGTGTATGGAGTGCCTCTGGTTGTCCATGTGCAGCGATATGGCCAGCCTCTACCTCTCTGCCTCCAGCTAGCACTACGCTACCTTCGAAGGCAATGCCTCGACCAGGTACAGCATCAATTACAGTCAAGGTCATGAAGTTATATACGCATAATTTTCATAATTTTTCCCAAAAAATAAGAGGGTTTATAAAAATTGCACTTTGTTTTTATTATATTTCACTGCATATTTTTACATATAGTCACAATAAGTGATGTTATCAATGTTTTCAATAAGGATCAATGACTGTGTTGTTTGTCCTGAGCAGTTAAACTGCCCACGGTTCTTCAGAAAAATGTTCTTTTCCAGCATCATCTGCATATTTGACCTCTTTCAAGCGCTGGCTATATGATTTTGAGATCCATTTAAAAGTGCAACCATTCACTGATGCTCCAGAAGGCAACATGATATGTTCAGAGCCAGGGGGGTATAAACTTGTGAACAGGATGATTGGTCCCAATTGTTTTTATTTTGTCTTCTGGAAACATGACTTAAATGTCTTCTGAAGGACAGTTCTAAATGAAAAAGAAAAAGATCTTTAACCAAAATAATAGCAGTTTACACTGATCATCCTGCTCAAAAGTTTACACCCCCCTGGCTCCAACTGTACCGTGTTGAGCATCAGTGATGAAAATGTTTGCAATGTTTGTCCCTCCGTTTTCCTCAGTGTGAAAAGATGGATCTTAAAATCATATAGCCTCTGTTAGTAAGGGGTCAACTATGCAGAAGATGCTGAATAACTAGATTTTTTATGAAGAGCAGAACACAGTATAAAGAATCAAGGAGATGTAAACTTTTGGACTGATTCATTTGTGTAAATTCAGTTATAATTGTGTCTTGTGGACTATATGTGAATATCTGTTATGTGAAATAATGTGTGTATGTATGTGGCATGGCTCTAGACTTTGTATAGTACTGATTTTCAAGGCTTTCCTGTTTACAGGTGGGGCTTTTCCGTAAGTCTGGTGTGAAGTCTCGGATCCAGGCTCTGAGACAGATGTGTGAGAGTTCTCCAGAGTCTGTAGACTATGAGGATCAGTGTGCATATGATGTGGCCGACATGGTGAAGCAGTTTTTCCGAGACCTTCCTGAACCACTGCTTACCAGCAAACTCAGAGAGACCTTCCTCCATATATATCAGCGTAAGTGTGTTTGAAAAATGACACACACATACACACACACACACACTGTGTAATGTAAGAAAGCATCTCACAGATCTACCTCTCTTTCTTTCATTGTCTTTTGCTTTAGAAGTCCCTAAAGAGCAGCGACTGCAGGCAGTGCGAGCTGCGATTATGCTAATGGCGGATGAGAACCGTGAAGTGCTGCAGACCTTGCTGTGTTTCCTGAGCGATGTCACTTCCTCTGTAGAGGAGAATCAGATGACGCCAATGAACCTGGCTGTGTGCCTCGCCCCATCACTTTTTCATTTGAACATTATGAAGAATGACAACCTTTCACCAAGGTATCAGGCAGGCATATTATTTTTGCAGTCGCTTTCTGAATGTAGCCTCGAGCATGTGATGTTATTATTTTGGAGCCTGAGGGAGCTAACTCTGCTGTAGCTCTTCACCAGGATGTTGCTTAGTTAGCTTCAGCAGACAGAGTGAAAAATTAGAGTAGTATCTCCTTCTCACTACGAATTTATCTGCACAGTTTATCTTCTTGAACAAATGCACCTTATTGCAGAATTAAATATATTCTTTTTCACAGGTCAATCCAGAAGAAGTACGCCACAGGACGTCCTGACCAGAAGGATCTTAATGAGAACCTTGCTGCTACTCAGGGGCTTGCCCACATGATCACTGAGTGCAACCGACTCTTTGAGGTTAGAGTCACCTCTAAAAACAAAGTGTTTCCATCATCTAGACAACTGAGACCTTTATTTTTTTTCTCAATAAGTCCTGCTCTGCTTTTGAATGAAAATAAAGACTGTATTATACTTACATTGCTACCGCCGCTAACAGTATATCTAAATATATTCAATACAGTAATTTTTTTTTGCATAGCACTTAGAAAATTAGAACGTTTAAATGATTTATCCCTAATGAGCAAGCCAAAGGTAAAATAACGTAACTCCCTGTGGTGATATGAGGAAGAAACCTTGAGATAAAGGGAAGCTATACTCATCTGAGTGACACTGGAGAGTGTAATTAATTATATTTTTTTTATCCATCAGAAGTCAGTGGAATTATGTAACCAGGAGCTTTTGAGCAACTGATAAGTATGAGCATCAGCGTAATTTCTGAATTCGTTATAGATTTAACATAAATTCCTTCTGCCAAAGCCATGAAATGTTCAATAATGGAGACTCAAGCATAAAGCTGAATATTATACTGCCACTGAGAGAAAATTTACTTCCAGCACTTCTACACAGTGCTGAAATCTTAGGATAAAATTGTGTCGCTAAGCAAAGAAAAATATGTAGAGGCAATATGGATGCTAATATTGTGTTTATTTATTTTCTCACACTAATTTTTTTTTATTACTGCTTTTTGCTCCATTCTCTATAACCTACACAGTGCACTCTGTGAATGACATTCAGCTACATAAAAAGAAAAACTCTCAACAATCACTGAGTGTCATTCTTGTGACATATAATTTATTCATACTGAAATCTAATTAAAAGTAGTTCATCATTTATATGGTTTATGTTTAAGTATAAGTGTAAGTATAAGTATAAGTGGTTTAAGTATGCTATTTATATCTTACACCTGATATGAGGAATTATTCTTATAATTATTTAATGAGGACATTAAAAGGTCAAAGTAAAAAGTTTTTTGATAGTGTTATATTATGTAAACGTAGAGCATGAAGTCATCACATAAGAAAATGTTCTGAAAACACAAAATTCTTTATATGCATTTTCCTATGCACTGTAAGAGTAAGAATAAATGTGCATATGTTACACTGTGGTACAGCATAGATAACATTTCAGTTTGGATGCCAGTGCAGTTGAAAACAGGCTTCCTCCTGACAGGATATGAATCACATCTCTGTTGTTCTCTGCAGGTCCCTCAGGAGATGATTTCTCAGTCAAGGAACTCGTATGTGGAGGCTGAGGTACTAGCACCCCCTCTGGACGACCTTTGCAAGCAGATACAACCGCATATGGAAGAAGAACAAGAAGATGAGGAGGAGGAGGAGGAAGGCTCCTATCGGTGCCACATGGAAGGACTGATTCAAAACCTGCTAAAAGAAGCCAGAGACAAAAGCAAGTGCTGGGCGAGCCAACCCACCATCGACAACGTGGAGCTCACATACAAAAAGGTTAGCATCGGTTAGCATTATTGTCATTGTCAGAGAACAAGTACAGATGCAATGGCATGCAGTAAGCATCCAACCAGCTGTGCAAATGTAAATAGGTTATGGTTCAGTAAAGTTAAGATAAACAGTATGATGCATGTCAGTAATGTAAATGCCCATCTAGTTAAATAAAAATAGTTATATTTGGCTTGATGCCATGATGCATGGCCATGATGAGATTTGAACTCATGACCTCCTAATCAGCACAAGGTCTTAACCACTAAGCGACCACCGACTCACTTATAGTGCAGTAGTTGAGATAAATAGTATGGTGGTAGAGTTAAACAGCATGATGCATGCAATGTGACACAAGTGGATATTTCCAGTGATTATAGTGCAAATAGCAATAATTTATAACAGTCAAATATAAATGGCAGGTGTGGTAAAGTGCCAGCACTTTCAAATAATTGCAGAAAACAGCAATAACACCACTCTACAACACAACACGGGGTAACAGAGAACATTACAGGAGGTCATTCTTACCATTCAAAATAACATTGTACCACAGCGCAACCGAGTGTGACAGTATGACATCTATCTATCTACTGTACAGTAGACTATAGTATGGTGTCTAATGCTGATCATTAGTTACTAGGATGAAGCTAGCAGTTAACTCTCAGAAGCTGAGAAGAAAAAAAATCTCTTCTTGAGGCTTTTTGTGCGACAGTGCAGACTCCTGTAGCTGTTTTCCTCAGGGCTGACATACAAACAGTTCAAGGCAGGGATGGAAGACGTCCTTGATAATATCACTCACTCTCCGCTTTTGATAAATGTCTATAATGTCAGGCTTCTGTGTTCCGACTACCTGCAGTTGTACCTTCAGGTCACACACTTGTCCGCAGATGTAGTTCTATAGTGTGGTGCAGTTTTCAATGGTACAAGTGATAGATCTGAGGAGCAAGTTGAGCTTTATTCCGTTAACGAGAGAGGAAGTGTCAAGGACAGATGAGCAGAGTGGTGGACACCCAGAAACCTGAACTAATAAGGTAGAGGTGTATCTGTGGCTCATCAACGAATGTTAACACATTGGTACTACATTGGTAGTCCAAATTCTGTTCTTTGGTTTTCTCTGTGTTAAGGTTTCAAGGCTGTTGTTGGCACACCATGTTCCCAGGTGCTGAGGTTATAGCAAAGCAGTTGCTATAAGCAGGTCCTTTCATAATGCACAACATATCACTGCTTACTATGTTTAATTACTAATTACACTTCAATTTCATATGATAATATGTGAGGAATAAAACACACTGGATTGCAGTTATAGGAACATTTTCAACCATGTGGCTTTGGGATGCTTCGCCTCAGGCTGTCACCATCTCACCGTGATTCATTTTCCAATAACGGCACATCCAAAAATAATTCACTCCTTTTATACCACAACAATTTAGTTAAATAAAGACTGACACATCATACTTTTTCTTTATTTACAGTTAAATTTAATGTTGTAGGATGTATGCGAAGCAATTTAGTTCCTGTTATTACTTATGCTCTGTTGTTCCCGCATCAGCCTTATTTCTCTAAAAATGAATAAGAAAAATAATGCAGCTTTTCACGTTACAAAGAAACTGCTTACAATCCTGACGACTTTGTCAATATAAAGTTACACCTTTATGCCTGACTTACAAATCACTGACGATTTCATAAACATCTCCTCTCTAAATAATAATTCATTCATTAATGTGAAAGCTTTACTAAAGATATGTTAGTTGATACCGTGTAAGCTGTGCTGTTATAGAAAATTAATCAAAAGCTTCTAACCAATCATATTCATGTTTGGATGCTTATCACTTTCAAGCTAAGCATACACTAACATTAAGTCAGGCTGACAGAAGTTATCGGGCTGATTTTTGGATCGGTGCAGTCACACACCTACATACTGATGTCTCCTCCTGTCTCTCAGATGGGTGATGGAACTCCACTCCGGCGCTGGCGTGTCTCAGTTGAAGTGGAGGCTCCACCGTCTGTGCTGCTGAACCGGGTTCTGCGAGAGCGCCACCTTTGGGACAATGACCTCCTACAATGGAAAGTTCTGGAAACACTGGACAAACAGACTGAAGTGTATCAGTATGCTCTCAACAGCATGGCCCCTCACCCCAGCAGAGACTTTGTGGTACTCCGGTATGTTTACCTCTATATTTGAGTTTGTCCTTCATTTTGTCTACTAAAAATCATACATAGTATAATTTCTTCAGTAAAATATTTAGTTGGTCCAAATCAATAAACAGTCTAGGAACACATAATGTGACATGCTCACTGATGGCTGATTTATTGCCACTGCTTCCAAAAAGGTAATGTTGCCAAACATTTTTTTATTAATTGTTGTATTAAGCATTTAACTGCTACAACAACATTCATGTGAAAGCCACCAATAGGAGGAAAGCATAGTATTATCTTCTCAGGGAGTTATTCCTTGTCACCATTGCCTCTGGCTTGCACCTTATGGATAAATTTAACATTTAAAATATCTAATTTATGTCCTGAATGTATATATTTTTATAAAGCTGTTTTGTGACAATGTTCATTATCAAATAAAACTGAACTGAATTGAAAGCATAGAATTACTCAAAACTCACAGGACAGCTACAAATAGAGGCATTCCACATAAACGGACAGAAAAGCTAGTTGTTTTTTAGTAAAAAAAAAAAGAGAGAGAGAGAGAGAGAGACAGGATTGTGCTGACTGATGACAAAAATAGAATATAGTAATTCAGATCAATATTCTATTTGTGTAGCACTTTTTTAATGAACATTGTCACAAAGCAGCGTGTCACAAATGTGCATTCAGGATTTAAAAAAATATACATTATAAATAAATGTATTTTTAATGATCAAGCCAGAGGAGACAGAGATAGGAAAAAGCACCGTACAATATGAGGAAGAAACCTTGAGAGAAACCAGATTCAAAAGGGAAGCCATCCTCATCTGAGTGACACCAGAGAGTGTGATTATAAATAATTATTTTTTATAAGTGGTCCAAAATTTGCAGTTGTGTAACCAGGAAATTCATTCTAGTTTTAACACGAAGTCTATCTTGTTGAAGTCAAATCTTGTCTAAAACAGCTTTCCACTATCTGGGCCATCTTCATGATTTCTAAGTAGAAACCTGTCCAGCAGCAGCGAGCGGCCTCCAGTGTTCTTCAACTCAGTTAATCGAACATCTTTATTCGGTTATCAGAAAATCTTCATTGCATAATCTGACATGGAGAATATGTTATCAACCAGTCTGAAACTGACTTCAAATGGTTCCCCAAATCATTACCTGTTCCTTGTAGTTATAACAGTACATTTGACGGTTTTTCATAAACCCATAAAAAATTAAACCTTGCATTTTTGCATTTTCTAAGAATGATCCAGAAATCCCTTCAATTCTATAGCAAGGTAGAAAATCCCAGATTTAGAGAAATTAGTTTGCATCTCTGTTTCTGAAGGTGAGTCTGGCAGGGCAGTGTGATTACAGACCTCTGAGTAAGACATTTTCCTGCAGCTTCATAAAATCTGCTCTAAGCGAGAGGCAGTGTTGTAAGCAGCAGTATGTATGCATCTGTACATATGTGGATATCTGTTTATTGAATGGAATTTCTTTCTCATTAAATACATAAATATTCTTTATTTTAGGATGTGGCAGACAGACCTAACGAAGGGTGTGTGTGCATTAGTGACAGTTTCCATTGAGCATGAGGACAGTGCACCTATGGGCGGGGTACGGGGCATCGTTCTGGAGTCACACTACCTGCTTGAGCCCTGTGGGTCAGGAAAGTCGAGACTCACACACATCTGCAGAAAAGACCTCAAGTATGTGCTTATAATCAGTGCTCTTTCAGTAAAATGGTTCACTTATTGTGATGTTTCATGTTAGGAACCATACAAGCTAAAAACATCCTTAAATTCTTTGGCTGTCTTCTGGGAGAAAACCTGAGATCATTTTGTCACAGATAAAACTAGCTAAAATGATCTAGTAAACTGCACACGAGGCTCACTATCACTAGCAAAAATGTACACTGTATACAATTTTTCCCATCAGAAGCAGTAGTAGTGGTATTCAATATCTTAAATATATAATAATCTATCTAGTATTTACTATTATAAGATTATAAAATATTTATAAACCTATTTCAATTTACATTTTTTAATGGTGAGAAAGTAGTAAAGTGTTTAGTTGAATGAGGATGTAAAGGTGGACATCTAGTAAGTTAATGCTGGCAATACAAGAAAGATGGAACTTTTATAGCTATAATGAAAATGCCTAAATAGAATAGTTGTGAAACACTGATGCTTTATGAAGATTATAAAATATTTATAAACCTATTTCAATTTACATTTTTACTAATAGCACTCTGTTCCTCTATTGCTTCTTTCTAGAAATAAAGGCTTAAAATTTGCAAATCTATTTGTTACTAGAACAAAACTCAAAATCTAAAGCATGATATTAGTAAACAAACATCTAGAAATAGGTTTAATAATCTTTTATATATATATATATATATATGTACAGAAATCCCAGATGAATGTTACTATAAAGATATTTTCATTTACTGTGCCTTTTTTATAATGTATTAATAATATGTATTATAATGTATTAATCTTTTCCAAGTCTTTACTAATGAAAGAGAAAAAGCACAGGAAGCAAGGCAGGGATTTTAAATATTAGCATTTCCTCTTAATACTTGGGTAAACATCATTTACCCTATGAGTTTTACTGCTGGCTAGTTACCTTTCAAAAGCTGCTGCATTAGCAGTTAGCTCGCTTAAATTCATGGCACAGGGACAGTGACAGAGGAGCTTCTAATATTAGCATGCTCTTATTTTCCACAGAAACAGAGGAGCAAGTCACCAGCAGAGAGAACAGTCCACTAAGACATTTCGATAGATAGATAGATAGATAGATAGATAGATAGATAGATAGATAGATAGATAGATAGATAGATAGATAGATAGATAGATAGATAGATAGATAGATAGATATCAATCCCTCCAGGATTCCATAAGTTTGCAATTACAAAAATTAATGCAAATTCAAGCCCACAACATTTAGAGGAATTTTTAAAAATTAAATCTGAAATTTCTGCAGGTTTGGGCCAAGATGCATTGTGTGACGCCATCACAACAAGAATTCATTTCAAGCTTTCTTCCACTCGCATGCGTCGAGCATGAGTACAGCCATCATAGAAAGTAATTACATATGTCCTTGGAGTTAAAGGAAGAATTGTGTACTCAGTATTAAATAATAATAGAACCCCCTACAATACACCATCAGTTCCTCAACCCATACCCAAGTATAATATGAATCTGTGGGAAACACTGTTTATTCCATGTGTCCTGTTTACTCCAGTCTGCATCTAGACTTTGCACTGTGTGTAATTCAGTAGAGTCAAATCTTCTTAATAATAATAATCTCGTTTTTTGTGTTGTGTTGTAAGGGGGAAGTCTCCGGAATGGTATAACAAAGCCTTTGGCCATATTTGTGCTGCTCAAGCAGCTCGCATTCGGAACTCCTTCCAACCTCTGGATCCTGATGGCCCCGAGACCAAGATCTGAGCCTGGATATGGAGTACAGACTGGAGTCCAGGGTTTGAACTAGGATCAGGGATTAAAAAAACAAAACAGGGCTGATATTAGGGGTTGTACCAGGATGACATTTAGGACCAGGGTTTGAATAAGGATCAGGGATTGGTCTAGGACCAGGGACACAAACAGGGTAGGGATTAAGATTTGAATCAGGGTTTGGACCATGTTACAAACTTTGTATGCTGCAACTAGTGAAGTTATATAAGAGAAAGGCGAGAAAGTAGTAAAGTGTTTAGTTTAATGAGGATGTAAAGGTGGACGTCTAGTAAGTTAATGCTGGCAATACAAGAAAGATGGAACTTTTATAGCTATAATGAAAATGCCTAAATAGACATTCTTGTGAAACACTGATGTTTAGATGGAAATAACCCCTGTGAAGGTATTTAATCCTCTAATCATCTTTTCCGAATTATCTACTTCTAGTGCAAGTCAAGACAACTGGACCTGTTGTATAATCATCTAGAGGCAATGAGTATTTGTGACTTAATGCTATCAGAAGTGTGTAACCCGTATCTGATGGCAGTTATTTACTCTACAATATTTTCACAGGCATACTACTAAAGAAAGGCACTTATTTTTGGATGGTCAGAACTGCCAGCTTTATAGTTTTGTATGAGGAAAGCGGAATGATAATCGGAATTAAAGGCCAGAGGGAAAGTGATATGAGGCTCTGCAGCATCTCAGCTGTGCTTATCGGTGCAGATATGGTGAACAAGGTCTTTACATCTAGGTGCACTTCTAATTCCTGCAGATGTCTGTCTGTTGAGCATAATACTGTACTAATACCTATAGATTAGATTATGCTAAAGCATGCAATGCTGCGTTCGCCATCACCTCAGTAAATAAGGCAGATCCATTAAATGTTTGGTGTTGCACTAAAATATCACTTCTGCTGTTGCATTTCCCAATGAAACAATAGCTCAGATGCTTTCAAATGATTTTCAGAGATTAGGAATAAGAAAATCCCAATCTTACTAACTGAAGTTTGCCATGTCAGAGTGTAAGATTTGTGTCTTCATTTCATCAAGTTCTGTTAAAAACTCCACTAGGTTTTAAAAACAATTATGGTGGCATCATCATCTGTACCAGTATATCATAATGTAAATAGTAGAACTATTTCAGACTGCTTTATCCTAATATACAAGTATTCTGTGGTTCATTTTTTACCCCAGTAAGCCTCTTTAAATAGTCTGTATATGAGAAAAAAAATAGTTGATTGGGAAGGACATTGAAGACAGCTCCAAAAAGCCACCAGCTGTGAATTCTTAGAGCTGGATTTGCCTGCAGATGTTTGTGCATACACCAGTCCTAATTTTAGCTCAAGGACATTCACCCAAATAAGACATTACGTGGTTATTATTATTATTATTATTATTATTATTATTATTACTACTATTATTATTATTATCATTATTATGCTTCCGTGCTATACAATGTCTAGGACATTAATCCATTTCACTGCTTCTGAGAAGCATGTCTATGTTCATTTTTAAGTACTGTATAGCTAGAACCAATTGTGTCACTGTATATACTTGCATGTGTATGTGTGAAATGTACATATACCTATTTTACAGTATATTTTGTACATACATTATGCTAATAGGCAGATTGATCTGCTTCTGTTGCTTATAGTTTTTTTTTCTCGTGTCATATTGATATGTTGAAAATAATGCAATACCAAAATCTATACGCTGTTGGCTGCCTCTCCATTGGGCTGTGAGTTGTCTGTGTACGTGTGTGTGAGATGGACGTGAGCTACATGGCAGTGTCAGGCTCCAAAAAGTAGTTTCCAAAGCTGCAGAAAGAAGAAAGGTGCCATGAATACTAACTGAGAGGCTGCATACAGCCAGTGGAAAAGCTGTGTACTGTGCCAAGCTGACATAGGGAATTTGAAAAGCACCAGAAAGCTACCAGTTTACACTGTGATACAGTCTGCTTCCAGTGATACAGCTATTCATTAAGGAAATACCTTCATCTCATTAGGATGATCAAATAATCAAATGCCTTGCTTACAAGAAGCTGTTTTAAAGACTAAATGTGAATACACCAAGGCTAAAAGCTCTCCTAACAGGCAGCTAACAACAGGATGGTGGTATTTCCTCTATTCAGATAGCTATCATCCTTCAAAGCAGCACAAATACAGCTAAAATGCACTCGCTTTACACAGTGAATATTGGATTTCCTGTGATTCACAAAGACAGACACGCTTTCTGAGATTTTTTAAATGGCCCAAGATAATTAGCTGTGCCATTCAACCTGTGGTATGCAACCTTACAGTGATATTCACATGGTGTCTTTCTCCTTTGTGTGTGTGTGTGTGTGTGTGTCTAACCATCTATTTGCTGTTTGTAATAAATAAAATGAAACACACCGGAGTCGTGATTACTGTGTCAAGGGACAACCTGATAATTACTAAAATGATCATCACAGATATTTTGCTCAGTTTTAACATCATAATTATGTCTAATAATAATTTTGAAACAAGTATAATTTCATGTTTCATCAGTGTATTTTTTCCATTTTCTATTACATACTCTATGTCTCTATTTCTAAGCATGGATAAATATCTTAATCATTGTTGGTCATCTTTAAGCACGATTTGACTCTATATAAATATGTATTAGTATGAATAGAGTAATTAAAAATTAAAATAAATAAATAAATAATCAGATGGTGTAAACTGGGCAGTTACTAACCTTAAGGTTACTCTTCTGGGATCACAGGACACAAAGCAGCAATATTTCATGAACAGGATGCCGGTCCACTCACACACACACACACACACACAGAGAGAGCCCTATATTGTCCCTAGGCATAAATGCACATCCGTCTCGCCTTCTTGAATTAAGAATATGGTTTTATCTGCTTGCTTGTACATATTAAGCTTTAATAATAAGGTGTGTGCTGAATTCTGTCTTTAAATATCACTGTATTAATATATCAAACCAAGTTAATCATTCCAACATGGAGCCCTATCAAACGAGAAGTTGCTCCATTCTGACACCTTCTCGTGATATTATTTGTGAAAATAAAATGACAGTAAGCTGGAAAATTTTATCACAAATCTAGATGGGAACAGGCTGGAAATGATTTAAGGCATTTTCACTTTATCGACAACACAAAAAAGTGGCTGGAAACTTGCCTATTGTGTCTGGTACTTCTACATGTGCCCAAGTACTTCTATGTATACTAGCTGGAATTTCTCCTTGTCCGCTAGAGGGCAGTGTTGAAGCATGAAACATGAAAACTGCCCCATCCTCCTGGCCCTTTCTATGAGATTTTTCAGGAACATGGCACCTAACAGGCTGCATGTCTGCAGGCGATCGCAGGTCATTGGTTAAAGTAGCATTTCTAAACACCTTCTGTGTTTTTGAAACCAAGCTTTAGCGAAGCTGCTGATTAATCCAAGCCCAGAGTAATACATCCAAACAGGCAGATCTGGGTGATGTAGAGGACGTCCACAGGTGGTAAATCTTCACGGAGGTTCCTCCTGTCTTCTAATGGCTTTTCTCTCCTCATACAACAAGCTGGATGACTGGCAGCCTCAAACCCTTTCAGACATTCAGCATGTGTGTGCGCTGAGGAAGACAGCAGTGTGTGACGGTCCAAAGTATCTGAGATATTTTGACTTTGATTGGTATTAGATGGGATCAATCGAAAAACCAGACGCAAATAAGAGATTTTCCTGGAGATACATGGGACTGCTGTGGACAGAACCACCATGGCGGTGGCTTTAAACTGCTGTTGCTCTGGTCAGATTTGTGCTTGGGTCTCCATCACTGAACATTTGTTGGCTTTGGCAGGAAGGAATTAGTGTTAAATCTATAATGAATTCAGAAATTATAATTATCTACTTAATTATATAAAGCTGTAGAAAAGAAATTATTTCTAATCACTCTCCGTTGTCACTCAGATGAGGATGGCTTCCCTTTTGAGTTAGGTTCCTCTCAAGGTTTCTTCCTCATATATTTAATTCTAAACTTTGTAAGTTTTATATTTCTTTAAAGCTGCTTTGTGACAATGTCCATTGTTAAAAGTGCTTATCAAATAAATAAATTGAAATGATGAAGTATCATATTGATATTGATCAGGTAACACTCTGATCTGATAGTAACACGGTTAAATATAAGTGTTAAAATGTCCAGTCCTTGTAAATATGAAAAACTACAAAAAAAATGTATCTCATGACCTCCATCTGTTAGCATTCACAGCTGTTTGGAGACAAACTCGACATTAAGAGGTCATATGAGGTTTTGCATAAATTTACACACATTTACATTTGAATGCTAATATAAAAAAACAAAGATATGCTTTTTGTTGCTATTGTAGTTGTATAAAACCAAAATAAATAAAGGTGGTTTCATTCAGAAATGATGCTTTAACACTCCCTAAAAGTGAAAATAAATATAAACACTCACAGTCCACTTTATTAGAAAGGCCTATACTCATGCAAATTTATGCAGTTTTCTCTAACATTGATTGTTGGATATTGGTGCCAGATGGGTTGGTTAGAGTTTCAGAAACTGCTGATATCCTGGGATTTTCACGCAATAGTGATTATATAGGATGAAAAAAAATAACTTGGTGAGTGACAGTTCTTGATGATTAGAGAGGTCAGAGGAAAACGTCCTGGGTTCGAGTCTCGCTCCCGCTCACTGTGGAGTGTGGAGTTGGAGTTTGCATGTTCTCCCCGTGCTTGGTGGGTTTTCTCTGGGTGCTCTGGTTTCCTCCCACAGTCCAAAGACATGCTTCTAGGCTGATTGGAATCTCTAAATTGCCTGTAGTGTGTGACTGTGTGTGCCCTGCGATGGATAACACATTGATTGTTGGATATTGGTGCCAGATGGGTTGGTTAGAGTTTCAGAAACTGCTGATATCCTGGGATTTTCACACACTAGTGATTATATAGGATGAAAAAAAATAACTTGGTGAGTGACAGTTCTTTGGGGGGAAACACCTGCCTTGATGCCCAATGACGCCTGAGATATAGGCACAGGCTCCCCGTGACCTGAGTATAGATCAGATGTTTTAAGTGGTACAGACAATGAAAAAAAATGGTTTGAGCTGACAGGAAAGATATAAGGGGACTATAATAATCACTCAAACATTGTGGTGGATGAAGTACAACAGCAGAAGAATACATCAGGTTCTGCTCCTGTCAGCCAAGAACAGGAATCTAAGGCTGTCATGGGCACAGTCTCACCCTAACAGTCTCACCCAGACACAAGAATGTTAAAATACAGGGGAAAAAAACATCAGGTAGTCCAACACCTTAACCACTAAGCTACCACATCCCCACATGTTTGTCTGCGTTCTTATAGCTCAAACCAACCTGCTTATTCTCCTCTGATCTCTCTCATCAACAAGGTGTTTTAGCTGGCAGGCCCCCATGTTTTTTTTCCTAAAATCCTAAAGACTTATGCATTTGAAATTCCCAAGAGATTTTATATAAATAAATGGAATAATCAAGCCAGCCAAGCTGATACAAACAAAACATGGCAGTAAAATCACAGAGATCACACTTTCCCTCCATTTTGTTGTTTGATGTGAACATTAATCAAAGCTTGAGTTTATATATTGTGCTGCTGCCACATGATTAGAACAAAGCAGATTAGATAAACTCATAAATGAACAAGTGTACATGGGTTCTTAATAAAGTGGACAGGGAATGTATTGTGTATGTTTAATAATGCTTTTTCTAATTTTCTAACTTTTTTCAGGATTTGGAGCTTTTTCCTTGTTTTTTGAATTTTCAGCTTAGGTCCATGATGCAGCTGATCAAGTTATTCACACTGCACATGTAACATGGTTACTTCTAACTACTACAAAGGATGGTGTTCAGCTCACGCTGGACCTTGTTCACACCTGTATGTAGCACTGCCTACTAGTAATAAGATCACTCAAAGTTAATAGCAGGTGTAAATTAGGCCACACATGCAGTGTTTCTGATTTTCATCATTCATCTTCAGCCACCTCTATATCCAGGTCATGGCTGTGGTCAATCCAGAGCCTATACTGGGAACACTGGGGATAATTTTATCGTCACACATATTCAGATTCAAATTTGTCACATACACAATCATACACAGTACATGCAATTCAATTCAGTTCAATTTATTTATATAGCACTTTTAACAATGGACATTGTCTCAAAGCAGCTTTAAAGAAGTATAAAAACATAGAATAAAAATGACAAAGTTTAAAACTAAATGGAAATACTCAAGGAGGCAAGAAAAAACTCTCTGAGATGATATGAGGAAAAAACCCTGAGAGGAACCAGGCTTAGAGGGAAACACATCCTCATCTGAGTGACATGTAGTGAAATGCTTTTTACAACTGTCCTTGATATTAAGAGCCAATTAAGACTAATGTAAAAAAAATAATAATAATAATTAAAATGAGATACAAATAAAAATAAAATACAAATAAGATACAAGTAATGAATATAGTGATTGCAGTGAATACATCTGTATATGGTACAGTGATGTGGTATGAATGATATGATGAATATGGATATAAAGTGGTAGATATTATATTGCACATTAAATATTGACATCTATGATCACTTTAGCATTCCCAATCTAACCTAACAGCATGTTTTGGGCAGTAAGAAGAAAACACAGAACCTAAAAAACTCACACATACACAAGAAGAACATCCAGAACTGTTCCCTGACTGTAACCTGAGCTCAGGATGAAATTCGGCTCCCTGCAGCAGTGAGGTATCCGGGCTGCTCTCTACACCACTGTGCTCCCATCATGTAGTTTTCTGTTAGCACCAAAAACATGACAAAGACTGATCACCTCACGACCAGAGAAGCAGCTGCCAAATGCTGCGACCCATCAGGGAGGAAACAGAGATAGACTGACCAACATGTTTTTATCCAGCATGTTACAAAAACACAACAGGGGATGTTTAATCCGTGTTTAAAAAGATACCACATGATGTCCTTTAAAAATTCAGCATGCTTTTCACTTAACTAGATGCTAGTTAGCACGTACAGCAGCTAGAATCGCATGCTAACACACAGCTTCTGGCAGCATTTTATGCTGCAGTCTTATCTTTCTTGTACTGTCATATTTTAGCAACTATCAATGAAAAATGATAAAGCAAATGTATAAATGATGAGCTTCCGAAGGATACTTAGCATTAGAAGAATGCACAAAATGTTACACCTTAAATAGCACTTCTTTCTTTCTCTCTCTCTCACACTCTCACACACACACACACAAAAACACACACATACTATGCGTAAATGACACTAGGAGATGCACAGGGGAGAAGAGTCTTGCTAATCAGAAGGTGTGTGTAATTCACTGGCCTGCACTTAACACTTTTTACCCCACTGAGCAGGCACAGACAAGTCCTAAACAGCTGTGACACGAACGCACGCACACACACACATACACGCACACACACACACACACACACACACACAGTCACATCTGTAACACTGAGCTGCTCACATTTACACACTGCCTACAGAAAGCATTCACCCTGCAGTGATTATTTCTCTGTTGGCTGTACTGCAATGTCAAATTTAATTATATCAGTTTTTTCTGCTCTTTTTGAAGTTATTCTCTATTGAAAATAAACGGAAATAAAGTATTTAGATGTCCTCTAAAAAATTAAATCTTCTTCACTGATAAATATTTACCCCCTCAGTGTGAATTGTGCTCTTGGAGATATTACAGATGTCTCAGTTGTGTCTCTATGAGCTACTGCACTGTGATTTTTGACATTTTCTTCCACTCCTCAGTGCAACTTTTCCACAACACTGCCAGTCTAGATGATGAACAGCAATTTTCAGGTTGTGACGCAGATTTTTAATTAGATTCAAGTCTGAGTTTTGACTCCAAAAAACACACAAGTCTTTTTCTCTCTAATTCAGTCATTATGCTCTGCCTTTATACCGAGTGTCTCAACTTTAGCTTCATCAGATCACAAGATCATCTTCCAAAGCATTCAGATTTTCTAACATGACCTTTCTGAAAAGTGGCTTCCTTCTGGCAGATCAGTGAAGCGCTGATGATATTGTTGAAGTCTGCACTTTTATTTCAGCCAGTAAGCTCTCTAACACCTCCAGCATTGTATCTGAATTGTATTGCTCTTCTTACCCGAGCACTCCTGGCCTGATCTCAGTAGTGTCTCAGTTGTGCCATATTTTCTCACTTTGTTATAATAGTTTTCGCAGTGCTTCTAGAAGGTTCAAATCTTTTTTATAACCTTCTCCAGCTTTTATCCTCCTAACAACTTCATCTTAAAGCTTCACAGGCAGTTTCTTGGACCTCATGACAGCGGGACTGATCTGCTCTGCTGTTTTAGCTGTGAGACCATTTAAAGTCAGAGATATTAACTATGCAAGCATGCAGTTGGAGACAAGTGGATTTAAAATGAATAGAGCTATTCCCTCTTTGACATATTTTGTGTGAGCTCATAAAAATGAAAATCTAGCACTATTTTTTAATAGTCTAATTTACAGTAGACTGCTAAAAAAAAGAATGAATACTTGTCAGTGAGACAGGTATTAGAGATTTTTTTTCTCATTTTTATCTCATTTTATTTCCTCGGCAAGTCAGAAAAAAAATAGTTGCAATACAGGAAAAAGAGAAATAATCACTGTGTTTGGGGGAATGTGGCACTTACCACGAGTTTCTTGCCTGTGTCTGTGTTTTAATCTTAGTTTATACTGTCTAATTTTCTCTTTTGCCTCAATATTTTACGCTGTCACCTTTTGTTTTCAAATGTTTTACTTGCTTATTTCAGTTAATTGCTCGGTCTTCAAACAGCAATCGGAGGAAACCCACTTCTGAGCTCTTCAATATCCAGGTTAAATTCACTTAAAGGTACGTAATCATAAACTATGGCAAATTTTCAGCTTGTACAGAGTGTGAGCTGCAGGATGTTTAGTAATTCTTCCTCCGTTGTTAGCATTAATTTTACTCGTAATAAGTGTATGCTGGTTAGCTCTCTGACTGAGAAGATATTAGCTTCAGAGGTGCGCATCCAGACATTAGAGAGTGTTAGTGACAGTGAAAGTAGTGTAGTGTCTGTAAGGGGAAGTCTGGATGCCTTAGGTGGAGTTAGTAACCCCCCAACTCTGGCATTAGAGCCCTCCGGCATTAGTGCTCTCCTCAGTGAAGCACCCGCTGAGAAACCTGAAAGAGCTCTGGTTATAGGAGACTTTATCTTAAGGCATGTGAAATTAGCTAGGCCTTTGGGGGCTCCAACAGAACAAGTTAGGTGTATTCCGGGAGCCAGGGCACCGGACATAATCTTAGGGTCCTAGAAAAGCATAGGTTCTCAAAGATAGTCTTCCATGTAGGAGCTAACGATATATACACCTTCAACAGTCTGAGGTTACCAAGAGTAATATTGTAGAGGCGTGTAAATTAGTGAAGGCGATGTCCAATGCTGTAGTATGCTCTGGTCCCATCTCAATGCGACATGGCGATGTAGCATACAGCAGGTTATGGTCACTGAACTGCTGGATGTCCATGTGGTGCTCTGAAAACAATGTGGGCTTTATAGATAATTGGAGCTCTTTTGAGGGCAAAGCTGGCCTGTTAGGACAGGACGGTGTCCATCCCACTCATTTATTGCAGCATAGCCAGGGAGCAGACAAGCAAGCTAATCCGACCGTCTGCTAGCTGCAATGAGTCATCACCCAGGGTTCGAAACATTGAGACTGTGTCTGTTCCCTGAGCTAAACAAAAATGTATAAACAATCAGAAAATTAGTTTTAGTAACCTGATTAACATAAAACTAGATCATAGTTAATGCACAGCCAGCACCTTTGATCTGAAGCTAGGACTGTTAAATATTAGATCTCTTTCAATCGAAAGCACTTATTGTTAATGAACTGATTACTGGTCAGGAGTTTACTGTACTCTCATTAACAGAAACATGGATTAAATCAAACAAGTATGTAACATTACATGAATCTGGTCCGCCTGTTTATAGCTATATACATCAACCACGTTTAACAGGCAGGGGAGGAGGTGTCACAGTTATTCATGACGATAAGCTAGGTGCCGCACAGAAACCCAGACATCAATTCAACACATTTAAAGTTCTTTATACTAACCTAACTGTAGCCACAAAAAATAAATTCACAGAGTCGATCAATCAATAGGTTATCAGTAGGTGTTAATCAAAATGTAATAAGACCCACTCATAATGCAGGTCACACTCTGGATCTTATTTTAACATTCGGCTTAAACATAGAAAACCTAGTCACTGTTCCACAACCTTATTTCAATTAAAATGTGAAACTGCAGTAAAATGCTACTGCAGAGAGATTTACCAATAGTCTTCCAGAATTTTCATTGGTTCAGCTGTCAGCTGTCCAATTATAGGCCAATATCAAACCTGCCCTTTATCTCGAAGATCGTACCATGTTTTTGTTTCCGTATAAAAGGTATGTTTTTGCTGAATGGTAAAATGTTTTATATTGTAACTTTAAATAAACATATTTCATTTAAGGGTAACTACATGCTTATGAAGTGATGTTATTTTACTGTTAATTTGACCAAAATCGTCTATTTTTACAGTAACAATGTGTATTTTTTACATATTAGGACAGTAAAAATGATGTATACTGTTTCTTTATTTAGGGAATTTCAATGCATGCACTATGGTGATATATTATTTTGGATTTTATAGTCTTTTGCTATAAAATGCTATTTTACTGTAATTTTTTACAGTGTATGTCGAGCTGAACAACTTCTGGAGCAACACGAGCTGGAGATCACTGATCCCAAGAGGAGTCTCAATGAGCTAGATGCAGCTTTCACAAACACATGAAGACGTCTACTTCCTTCAGGTAACACTCACTTTAGTGACGAGTCCTATTTTGTAAAAAATTTAGACTTGTTAAAATCTAAAATCTGTACTATAATATTAAGATGCAGATCAATTTGTTTGTTATGTGCCAAAACACAACAAACTGTGATGCACTATGTTTTCTGACACCTTTCTATCAGAACCAGCATTAACTTCTTCAGCAATTTGAGCAACAGTAGCTCATCTGTTGGATCAGCTCACACGGGCCAGCCTTCGCTCCCTATGTGCATCAATGAGCCTTGGCCGCCCATGACCCTGTCACCGGTTTACCACTGTTCCTTCCTTGGACCACTTTTGATAGATACTGACCACTGCAGACTGGGAACACCCCACAAGTTTTGGAGATGCTCTGATCCAATTGTCTAGCCATCACTAGCCATCATTTGCCCTGGTCAAACGCTCTCAAATCCTTACTCTTGTCCATTTTTCCTGCTTCTAACACATCAACTGTGAGGAAAAAATGTTCACTTGCTGCCTAATATATCCCACCCACTAACAGGTGCCATGATGAGGAGATACTCAGTCTTATTTAATTCACCTGTCACTGCTCATAATGTTATGCCTGATTGGTGGCTATACTTACTGAAAAACAGATAATATAGCAATAATCAAGCAATTAGACAAAGACAAAACAATTTTATTCTGGTACCAAAATAAAGGTAACACGTGTGAGATTGCTGCAGGAGTGTTAGAATAAGTACATATCACATATATATTACAGAGTAAGAGAAGATGGAAAACAGCAAAAACACAAATAAAATAAAAACTTCCATATGACAAAATTTGTACAATTTTAGAGTGTATATCTCTTTGGATTCATGCAGTCATGGCCGAAAACTTCAATAAATCCGTTATATAATCTCTCACCATTAACTGCTAGAAGACGTTATCTATTATGTATCGAAGAGGTTATAGAGAGGTTTACATATCTTTCAGATGATATAAGGTATTCCTGTTCACTATTCATGTGAAGGACAAAAATATTAGCCCTGCTGTTGTTTCTCAATATATCCAGCATATCTCGTGTAATATATAGCTTCTTCTCTTTTCCACCCATTTTGAATGTAATAAAAAAGTGAAAGAAATGAAGAACATCATCAAATTCTGTATATAAGGGCATCACGGTGTGAATGCTTCTGTATTTAAATGAAAAGCAGGGATGTAAATCCCCACTGTTTACGCACAGTGATTTCTCGAGAACCCATCGGCTCGTTTGGATGATTGACATGCCCATGGAAACATTACAGCCAATAGAATCGAATGGCAGGCCCCTAATTCCTTTGAAGCATTATCCAATTTAAGGCAGAAAATTTTGTGCTGGCCAACTGCATTCTTTGTTTTGTAAGCCTTTCCTGGAAAATAAGCCGAGGTCACGAAAAATTATTTTATCTAGTGACAAAGACATGGGGTTAAATTGAATAAATGGAGCTTTGTACTGGAATATGATTTATGATGGTGAAGCACAAAGGTAAAAGTGAAATCAGTGCTTCGGGTTCAGTGAGTTTTGGTCGTCTTCATACCGTTGGAATCTGCAAAATCTCAGCTTTCAGGCCCCAGATTTTTTTGTAACATGTTGCTTGCAACACAATTTTTCTGTCTTTTTTCTATGTGCTCTGCTTTGGGTGGAAATGGTCTTGGTAGTCCTATAGCTGAGCTTCTTCCTGGTTTTCTGGTATGCTGCATATGTAGTAACATTCAGGCTTCGTATGCTTGAGAAAGGATTCCTGCCCTGTCCTACCCCTGGTACCAGGGGAGCTCAGTTTTCACAGGACTTGTTCTTTATTGCAATTCTGGCTAAATATTTGACTGGATACAAAACACTAGTAGGTGGCATAACTTTGCAGATTGTTTTGAACTAAACGACACTGTTGATCTTTGGATTTTATTTAAAGCGCTGCTGCCAGACAATTGTCTGATTAGAGAATTTCATGAAAGTGTAGACATTCAGCTGTTCCTAATAAACTGCTCAGTGAATTTATACCATGATAATAAGACATTAAGCTCGACTTCATACCTGTACAATTAAAGGAAATATTGATTTATTCATGTTACATTATTTTTTTTATTGTGTACGTGCTAAAATCTCTCTCTCTCTCTCTCTCTCTCTCTCTCTCTATTTCACTATGTACTGCATCAGCTATATGTGGTCGAAATGACAATAAAGCCTCTCTCTCTTTCTCTCTCTCTCTCACACACACACACACACACACACACGTGTTCTGTGATCCCACTGTTCTTTTTGATATTCTTTGTGTTGTTTCTGATGTAAAAAAAAAAAAAAAAGCCTTCCATAGAGGTTCATTTAACATCTTCAAAGTTGTTTAACTTTCTAAACCAATAAAATCTCAAAGAGCTTCCGAAAAGCAAACTACAAAAGGAGAAGGTGATGCTGAAGACCCTATTCAGTCACTCTGATAGGTTTCAGTCACAGTCACCATCGACAGTGTTCTACATCGAGAGCATCCTGAGCAGCTGCATCACTGCCTGGTTTGGGAATTGCACTGTCTTGGATTGCAAGACCCTGCAGCGGATATTGAGGACAGCTGAGAACAGCTGAGGGGAGTCTCTCTCCCCTCTATCGCCGACATTTACACCACACGATGCATCCGCAAAGCCAACAGCATTGTGGATGACCCCACACACCCCTCACACACACTTTTGACCCTCTTGCCCTCTGGAAAGAGGTACTGAAGCATTCGGGCCCTCACACCCAGACTGTGTAACAGTTTCTTCCCTCCAGCCATCAGGCTCCTCAACACCCAAAACTAAAACTATACCAACTGTCTCTTTCTCTTACACACACACACACACACTCACCTGTGTGAACAAACTCACAATATAATATTTACTTCTTATTTGCACTACTTCAACCGCCGCTACTGAATTTTTTATTTTTTTTGCACAATCCACATTGTCAAGCTGCTATATACATGTTTACAAACATATATGTAATTAGATACCTGTTTTTTACAGTTTCTCAAGTTTGCACAATCACATTCCATTTTGTTTCATTGCGCATATTTTTCCGCGCTATGTGTCCTGTGTTGTTTTTCTGTACTCCCTGTTTCTGCTGTTGTCTTTGCACTGTTTCCACCTGTTGCACACGTTGCACTTTATGTAGCTAGGACAAACTTCAGTCCTAGCTCTGTTTTTACTTATATGTTGTTTTCACTTATTTCACTATGTACGGCGTCAGCTATATGTGGTTGAAATGACAATAAAAGCTTCTTGAATCTTGACTTGACTTGACTTGAAATGGAAGATGGGAAACTACAGATCAAAATTAAGGGATGCAGGTTATGAGGTACTTACAGTGAGAAAAGTAAAACTAGCCTAAACACTTTTTCTCAGATCTGCTCACAGGAAAAGACCAGAAAACACTGGAAGATGAAAGACAATCAATGGCTTAGGAAAGGAAAAAGAGAAGTACAGACATGAGTTTTGTGGATGCAACCTGGAGCAACACATATTCTCTCAGGAGACGAGATAGTTGAAGACTCCAGTATCTGAAATTAAAGTGAGCTGGCCAGCTCGTTTTAGTGAGAGACAGGTAAAGTTTTTTGATTTTGGTGTTGTTGTTTTTTTAATTTTATTTTATACTAAATTTTAGTATCTATTTTTAGTATCCTGTAGCAAGTTGGTGATCGCTGATGTAACTTGTATTTTCTTGTTCTCTTTAAATAAAATAAAGCAATATAATGGCCTTGACAACATTGTAAAGCAGTTCTGTTGATATGTGGAATGAAAACTAGTGACATTTGACCTACACTTTTGTAGTGTTTAACATGTTTCTGTATTTATGTCCTTTTATGTGGATCTAGACAATTATGTCCTAAAGCTTATGCAGTTATGATGCTCAAAGCTCTGTTGTACACAGACATACAGAAATGAACGCTATACTGCAGAGTTACTTATTTAATTTTTCTTCCTTGTGATTTATTTTATCCTGCATAATTTGCATAATAATTTACCTGAGGTCAGTGTAACATCAGGTATTAAGTCAAGAAGCTATTATTGTCATTTCATGCATATATTGCAGACGCAGTACATAGTGAAATGAAACAACGTTCCTCCAGGATCCTGGTGCTACATGACACACAAAACTGCATAAAACAACACAGAGATTAGGACTAAAAACTAAGCTAATCTAGCCACATGAAGTATATAGTGTGCAACCTAGTGTAAAGAGTGTAAGAAATAAAATAACATGTACACATATGATTGCAAAGTGTGATGTGCAAAAACAGCATTTAAACAGCATTAAAGTGTAATGTACAGTGAACATAAACCGTTTTGGCAGCACTGGAAAAAGGTGGTGCTGTAAACAAAGATGTATATTGAATATGAGTGTGTGTTTGTGTCAGTTCAGTACAGTTCATTTCTGGGTGTTGAGCAGGCTGATGGCTGGAGGAAAGAAACTGTTACACAGTCTAGTTGAAAGGTTGAAATGCTTCTGTACCTTTTTGTGGAGGGCAGGAGGGTGAGGAGTGTGTGTGAGGGGGTGTGTGGGGTCACCCACAATGCTGTTGGCTTTGCAGCGCATATTATAGATGTCTGTGATTTATTTTAGTCTTTATTATTATTATTATTATTATATCAAATTATATCTTTCAACTCAAAATGATAAAGCGAGTCACATGGTTTATTACCTTCTTTACCAGTTTCTTATCAGTACACTACACAGTTGCTCTCATCTGTTTATATTATATATATTATACTCCAGACAGAGTATTGAAGTTTACAAGACTTTTTGTTATATAAAGAAATTTTTATAACACTTTTTATGGTTGAACATGTTTGATTTGCTCTTTTCTTCACGTGTAAATTTGTACGCAAAACAATTGATAAGTCTTCCATGTGGAAAAACGTTTGTTTATTAACACAGTAAGAATTAAACATCAAAATGATAAATTAATATTAGATTAACACACTTAATATTTGGTGTTAATGAAGGAGAAGCCATTAAACTCCTCTTGGATGGATTGGATGAAGAAGGAGTGTTTCCCACGAGAAAGCTTGGGCTCCTCACAGGAGAAACTGCCTTCAAAGTTATTGACGTCCCCCTTCGATGTTATCTGTGGTTGAAATAGAGGGGTGATCTTCCTCTTTTCCAGCTGTGACCAGTTGATCTTCTTGAAGACAGGATGACATTTTATGGCTTTCTCCTTGCCCTGGGACCCCACACAGCCGAGACGATCCATGGGCTTCTTCATCACAAGCGCTTTGAGGATGCTGACCGCCTTATTGGTGAGGTTTGATGGATAATGCGGTTCAGCATTGACGATGGACTCGAACATCTTCTCCTCATTGTCATCATGAAACGGGTTGTAGCCTGTCATCATTTCGTACATGATCACACCTAGAGCCCACTAATCAACTGATGTGTCACAATACTGTATTATCAACACAACACAATATTGTATTCACAATACTGTATTATCTCTGGTGCTACGTAGTCGAATGTGCCACAAAACGTGTTGGTAGTCTTGCCATCTAGTATGCCCTCTGCGCACATGCCAGAGTCAGCAAGCTTGCAGTGGCCATCGGCATCTAGGAGGATGTTTCTGGGTTTGAGATCTCTGTGAATAATCCCGTTGCAGTGGAGGAACATGAGGGCACAGGCGACCTCAGCAGCATAAAATCTGGTGCGGGGTTCATCAAATCCACATGAGTGGGAGATGTGAAATGCAAGATCCCGTCCACTCACAAATTCCATTGCGAAGCACAATGCCTCGCTGGTCTGGAAGCTGCAGTAGAGGTGGGTCAGGTAGGGGTGTTCACTGGCCAGAGCCAAGATCCGCATCTCCATAAGAGTGCAGCTGATGGCTTCCTGTTCCCAAATCGTTTCCTACTTCATAACCTTCAACGCATAGACCTCATCAGTGCCTTTGAGCTCAGACAAAATCACCTTCCCGAACGTACCCTTTCCAAGTATGCTGAGGAAGTTGAAGTCCTTCAGGCTCTTTCTCTCAGGCTGTAGCTCCTCATCCTCTCTGCTCTCCTCTGAACTATACTCATTCAGGGATGAAGCCTTTTCTGCTTCTTCCAGAGGCTGAGGTTCTGCATCTTCACTGATCTTTTCTAATATCTGTATCCTATAACAGAGAAATAACCACAGCAGAATTAGCACTTTTATACATTATTAAACATTATTTAGGTTTTGATCTAACACTTCCACACTCAGATGTACACATGCACATGGAATGCACAAACAGGGTGTGATGACAATATGAGCTCACATTGTTGAGAAATGAGTTTAAATTATCTAAAGCTACAGCAAATCCCATGAACTGGGACCACCTTTTGGTACAATGTTCCCTTAAGAGTGATGCCCTGTACTTCCTCAGCTACTCCTCGCTTCATTTTGTTTTTCTGATTCTGTTCAGGACAACAAAAATACAACAAAGATAAGTTTGTTCACATAATCACAAAACAAAAGCACAAGTTTTAACAAGATTTTTTTTTAATTAATTAAGGAAATTATTAATGATACTTTACAAATAAAAATTTCAAATAAAATTGTTTTTAAACAGGTTGCTCAAACAAATGTAGTGAAATTGTTGCTTTATCAACCAGCAGCATGTAAAGGTTCATGCAACTAAAATGATCCTGCCTCCCACAATCATTGCTAGATTTCAGTGTTTGTTAATGATTTTTTTTAATCTTATTTCCCCAAATATACACAAATATAATAATTTAGAAATGAATGATGTGTTTGTATTGAATAAACACCAGAAATAGGTTTCTGTCTTTTCACTTTCCTTTACATTTACCTGCATGTTACAAAAATGTTCACACACATTGAAATATTATAAAGAAACTGCTGATTTATTGTGATTTTTGTCATGCTTATAAGCAAATCAAATGAGAAGGGGCTATATCACAACAAATCAGGATAAAATGAGTCTTACAGCAAAAGTCTGGGGTCATAATGTGCCTCTAGAAATGATCCCCATTGCACCCAGCATGCAGCACAAATCTGCTTCCTGCATCCAGGTCAGTAAATGACTTTAATTCATGCATGTTTCACACTGCAAATGCAACATACTCCACCAGTATGTAAAGGAGTGCTTTCTCTTCTCATGTAAATGCATCATTGTGACATTTAGGCTCTCTAAACTTGCTATGCATTTACACTCACTAACAAATTTATAATGATGAATGGTGGAAAAAGTGTTATCTCTGTAACTATGACATAGTTGTTGGTGTCAGATGGACCGGTTTGAGTTTTTCAGAAACTGCTTTTCATTTGTTATTAATAAAATGACATTAACCAGGCAAATGTCAAAATAAATGTGTTAGTGGATCCTCAAAGCACAAGCTCAGTGCAGTGTGCATTTATACATGCTTTCAGTTTCCATAACAAAGTGAAATTAAACTTACAGCTGTAAATCTAACACACAGTTGGAAGGTCAGACAATCATAAATCATTAAAATCATATTCTAAAAAATAAAAAAAATCTATACCTTCAAAACCTTTTCATTATATTTCTTTGTTATTTTTGTCTGTAATTGTACACAACACTCTCCATGAAAGTGTTTTAAAAAGCTATGAACTAAGTAACTTGTAAATTCACTCAGTGAGGTAACTTTTGAGCTTCAGAAACAGTTTGCTCTCCAGATTTCTGCACTCGAGTCGTGATCTTTTGGCAGTGAAGAGAACGCCTGCATGACTAAAGAGTCTTTCACAAGCTGCAGACACTGGGAGACTTGTGTTGAGTCTCAGTGACAATATCTTTAGTTGAGGAAAAGAGTGCAAGAGATCCATACCTCCTGTTGACGGGCATGTCAAGCTCTCTAACCTTTGAGTTTCCTGTCTTTATCATGGATGCAAAGAAGTAATCCTCATCAGAGCAAGTCTTGTTTCTAGGAGAATCATTTCTCTGTTGTTGGCATTTTCTGATGTATATCTGTGTGATTTTAAAGTTTCCATTCTCAACAAACCATCAAGGCTAACCTATTTAAATAATAGCCAAAGAAGCCAGGATTCTGAATTAATGAAGATTTATTACCTGCTTTTAAGATGCTCTCATCTTTTGTCCAGCCTGTACTGAACTTCAGCAGGAGGACGGAGGCGGCAATGCACTGTGGGTCCTTCATCACATCACCCAAAACACTTCTGAATGCCATGTTGTATGGATCTTAAGGAGTGGCTGGACTGGCTGGACTCCTGTTGTTTCCCCTTTCCCAGTCAACAGTGTATATAAACTCCAGTCAGATCGTCCAGCTTCCACTGGGGTAACTCGGCAGACCTACCCATGATTGTTTTCGGTTTTTGCCTGTACTTTATTTGTGGTTCTTATTGCTCTGTGTCTCTCACCTGCCCACACCTGCTTTGCCTTTCCTTTGGCTCTCAGATTGATGACTTAACTCCCACACTGCTGACCCAAATTCAAGCCCCTAGCTAACCTATCTATGGTTAAGTCTGCTCTAGAGCGGAGTAGAGTAGAGCGCGGAAAAAGTTTGCGAGTGCTAAAAAACGGAAAAGATGCAAGCTCAGATGCATATTATGAGCCTTAGGGGTGCTTGGAAACTTCAGTGAGATCAGTTCTGCTACCAGATAGCATGCTTAGTCACAGTGAGTCTAATTGTTGCTCTGGCCACATTGGATGGACAGCATTTTGGATGTACTTTAAAAAAACTACTATATTTATACTAGCTCTAATGTCATTTTTCTCATACTGTCATAATGTCACTGTACTCCTACATGCCTTAGAAATGAACACGGTAAAGATGACAGTTAACATTATTCTGGGCAGTGGAGGTATGCAAGGGGCATATGGGGGCTGTAAAATAGCAGGATCTGTGAACAGTGAAGCTTTCCTGTTCTATTTTATACTGTGTGTGTGTGCGTGCGTGTGTCAGTGTTTACAGGACACAGGTTTTTGTGCGTGGACACTACACAACAAAACATACCATTACATAAAGACAGGGTCTGTGTTTACAAATGCACTTAAGTACAGTTTAATTTTTTTAGTTTAATTTTCATTTTTAAATTATAGTTTAATTTTTTTATCACTATGAGCCCTATGTTTGTCTGCGTTACTGTACTTTGTGTTATTTGTAGCACCTCTGGTCTAGGAGGAACGTTGTTTCACTTCACTGTGTACTGCATCTGCTATATATGGTTGAAGTGACAATAAAGCTTCTTTGACTTTGACTTGACTTTGCATCATGGCAGAAAAAAATGTTTAGTACTGTAGCAGCACAGTCTGACTTGGTAACTCATACAGAATAATTAATGTGTGCTGGACACGCCTGTGTCCTAGGAATACGTTTTAAACAAATATCAAGCAAGAATCTAAGTAAGTTCAAATTCATCACAGTCTAATGCTAACTAATGCTTTGGTGTGGAATGGGCAGTTACAAGTATTTATGCAGTAATTCTATCCTGCTATACATTAAAAGAATAGAGTAGAATTTACTTGGTGGTCAAATATCAACAATAAAAGTTGACCAAATCATGGCACTGAAATATACAAACATAAAAGATAACTTGCCATTAGAAATCACATGATTTAGAATAACAACATCTCACAATGGGTTGTGGAAGTAAACATTATAAGGCATATCATGGTGTTTGTCATGTCAGGTGCACTGAATGTACATGAATATGTATAGGTCTGTGCAGGTGCATATATGTGAAAGTGTGTATGATGAGTAGATGTAGATATTCCTTTAACAGAACTGGACCAAATCAAGATTTCTCTGCAAATCAGCTACATTCTGCCACCAGTAGAGGATACCAATGTTTAAGCAAAGCTACAGAAGCTCTTGTTCAGCTTGAGAAAGAGCTGGTTCTCAAAGTTGCTTGAGTCTATTCTTGCTCTCTTGGGACTGAAAATAAGACCCGCTGTACTGAAACATCTCTCAGACGCAGCTGAAGCAGGTAAAGCTGTATTTACTCTTAAAGACAACTTGCAGAGTGCTGGGAAGGATTTCAATTGTTTCTGGAGGTTTCTCCGAGTCATATTTAAGACTTTTTAAGACCTTTTTAAGAGCATTAAAATGGAATTTAATTTTATATAATGACATCAAAACACACACACACAGAAAAAAACACAAAGGTAATACAGAATCACAAAATTACTGGTAAAGTAAATTTATTCAAATTGAACACAGTACTGAAGACAGGTTAGATGCATTGTTGAAACATACAAACATCTTGGCATGAGTCTGCAGATGTATGTGTGTGTGTGTGTTTGTGTGACATTAATCTCCTTTGGCCATTGCTGGCCCTCCTCAAAGCATTTGACTTGGTTATTAGCTGTGCCATCTTACTGCCAGCCTTGCCCTCAGCGTCCATTGCAAATTTGTCTGCATCTCTGGAAAGACTTTCAGCAACTTTTTGTATGGTGTTTTGTATAGTCCTTTTTTTAAGTTCCTCTAAGTAATCCTCTGCCAACTTTCGCTGTTGGCTCTGTCCAAGGGATACTTTCTTCTTTCTCTCTGTCTCAAGGTAGAGACGGTACCTGGTTACGTGGATTGGTGAACAGGGCCGGGAAATCTGCAAGACGTTCAGCTGGGTGGAAGGTGAGAGAAATGATCCATTCAAAGTTTTGGACAAATGAGAATAGCCAGACACTGTTTTAACCAAAGAACGCAAGGGACTGCTGAGAGTTTTGACCACTTTGTGAAGGACTTGAGACCTATACTAATGGATTGCGAGTATGCCGATCCAGATTACATGATTATTGATGCCATAATCGCGGGTGTCAGAGAAAAGCACGTCCAAGAAAGACTGTTAGACAAAGGAGAAGACTTAACGCTGCCGAAAGCACTTGAAATCGCTCAGCAATTTGAACTTTCACAGAAGCAGATTTAAACCGTCAGGGAAGAAGAGTCTCAAGTGCGAGCAGTGCATGTGAAAACAAAATACCAAGAAGTGAACAAAAAAGCCTGTCAAAAGAATCAAGCAAAATATGTTCAGAAAAAAATGCATGTAAACCGCCCCAAAAAGTTGTGGCCCACAACCCACAGCACAATTGGAATCAAGGAAAATGCCCAGCAAAAGGCTCTGTCTGTTCCTACTGTCAGAAGCCAAAACACTGGGTGGCAGTATGTCGCAAAAGATCTGTCAGCACAGTAAGTGTTGAGGAGGAATCAGAAACTATACATGAGGAAATTCTCAACATTGATTTGACACAGACAAATGATGTAAGTAGTGACAAATGGACAGCAGACATTGAAATTCTGTCACAGAAAGTACCATTGATACTGGTGCAAAGTGCAATACACTGACTTTGAGTAATTATCAGGCACTTATGCACACTGGTGAGCTTAAACGTTCACATCGAATGCTGAAGTCATACTCCAACTACAAGCTAAAACCAGTAGCAGCGGTTCTTAATCTTTGGAGTAAATACAAGAGTGCTACTGTAATAGCAGAGTTTGAGATTGTGGATATCTCACAAGAAAACGTGCTGAGTGGCGAAACAGCTGCAGTGCTAGGCTTAGTCATTCAGCTGGATGCATTGCAGCCAACAAATCTGAAAGACAAAGGAAAATGCTCCAGTGATGCAATGGAAACACAGAATGTGCCAGCTGGTCTAGATGATTATCCAGAGCTAGCGCATACTACGGGAACTTTGCCAGGCAAATACACGATCAAAACTGACCCAAATGCAAAAGGCGTAGTTCATCCAGTTCGAATTCAACCAGCGGCGCTCAGAAAGAAAATAGAGAAAATACAAGAGATGGTTAAAATGGTATACATCACCAAAGTCGACCAACTGACTGAGTGGGTGAGTTCAACGGTAACAGATTTAAATAAGGCCATAAAGAGGGAGCACTACCCAGTGTGCACCATTGAAGTAGTAGTCTCTGCAATCCCTGGCCCTAAAGTCTTCTCAGCCCTGGATGTGAAATCTGGGTTCTTGCAGATAGATCTGGATGAAGCATTTCTTTCAACATGCCCATTGGGAGGTTCAGGTGGCTGAGGCTTCCTTTTGGCTTGAAATACTCACCGGAGATTTTTCAGCGAATAATGGATGAAATGCTTGAGGGGATCAGTGGTGCGATTAGCATTATGGACGACATCCTGATAGCAGCACCCACAGAAAAGGAGCATGATGCAATCCTCCATAAAGTAATTCAGAGAGCCACAAGTTACAATCTGAGCCTTAACTTCGATAAATGCCACATCAAGCAATCACATGTTGGACACCTAATAACAGCTGAGGGTCTAAAGGCAGACCCAGCTAAAATCGAAGTCCATGCCAGCACCAACAAACAAGGATGGTGTCCATCGCTTCCTAGGCTATGTTATTGTATCTACTTGTCAAAGTTCCAGCCAAATCTCAGTGAGGCAGATGCAAGGTAGCTTCTAAAGACTGATATCAAGTGTGCATGGCAGTCAGCGCAGCAGCAAGCTTTTGACAAATTAAAAAACTTATGCACACAGTCCCCAGTGCTAAAATTCTTTGATCCTTCCAAGCCTGTCGAAATTTTCTGTGATGCCAGCAGCAGCAGCTTGGGTGCTGTCCTGCTGCGGGACGATCATACAGTTGCCGTCTCATCTCGATCGCTGCCAGACACAGAAACTTTCTATGCACAAACTGAGAAGGAAATGCTCTCAGTAGTTCACACCTGTACAAAGTTTCACAATTTCACCTTTGGAAACCATGTCATGGCGTACAATGACCACAAGCCTCTGGAAGATATTTTAAGAAATCCTCCTCCCTACCCCATGCAAATACAAAGCATGCATCTTCAACTCCAGTGGTATGACCTGACAGTCAGATACAGGCAAGAGAAAGACATGGAGCTGCCTGACACAACACAGCACAACTAGCCGAGAAAAAATTGAAGGTCTAGAGTGTATCTCTATGCTCAGCTTTGTCTCTGTTAGTGAGCAGAGATACTCTGAGCTCCAAGAGCGCTCAAAAAAAATGAGCTCAGCATCATCCAAAAAATTATACAACAAGGGTGGCCAAACCATAGACGCAATGCACTGAAAAGGAGAAACTTGTAAAAGCAATGCTATTAGATGTGAGAAATTAAACATCTAAAAAGGTAAAGCAAAAAAGGTCAGATCGTGTTAACAACGCTATTAAAATATTCAAAAGATTTCTCTGTCCTGACCTCTTACTTTTGTTAAAAGCTTCTTCTATTCTATTCTATTCCTACCAGCAATAACCAACTCCTGTCAGTTGCATGTCTTGCAGAAATATCTGAACAAGACATTTCATCTGCCTCTTGCACTAGTCTGAACATGACAGAGGGGTCCAGACACACCATCTGCCTAACTGTTGCATATTTGAGAGGGCTCTTCTCCTGCATTTTCCTGACAATGTTTGAAAGTCTCTGCATGCAGTCTCTTTTAAACTCAAGGACTCCGAGCTTAACAATTTTTCTTCTCTGCATGTGGGAATTAAGCAGTCATAATTTGTATAATAAACTGATATTTGCTGCTGCTGAACAAAATTTATTAAGAAATCTTTCTAGAGTACCACACTACCTTGAGGACTGACTCAGCACCAAAGCCAATGTCAATATCCTTTGGTTGGAGCCAGTTCTTCTTGTCAGCTACATCTAGTTTGGTTAGCTGTAGTGTGGTGATGTCCTGGAGGACCTATTGCTTAATGAAGCCTATCAGTGTACTCCAAAAAATATAACCTCAGAAATAAATGGATGTATCTTGTGCCCGCATTTCTAAAAAAAAATTATATATATATATATATATATATATATATATATATATATATATATATATATATATATATATATATATATATATACACTATATTGCCAAAAATATATGTGTGGTGGCTTTGATAAACTGTGGAGGAAGTAGATGATATGCCATTGACTTCAAACCAAATCTCAACCCAACTGAGCACCTACACTATATTGCCAAAAGTATTCGCTCACCCATCCAAATAATCAGAATCAGGTGTTCCAATCACTTCCATGGCCACAGGTGTATAAAATCAAGCACCTAGGCATGCAGACTGTTTTTACAAACATTTGTGAAAGAATGGGTCGCTCTCAGGAGCTCAGTGAATTCCAGCGTGGAACTGTGATAGGATGCCACCTGTGCAACAAATCCAGTCGTGAAATTTCCTCGCTCCTAAATATTCCACAGTCAACTGTTAGCTGTATTATAAGAACGCGGAAGAGTTTGAGAACGACAGCAACTCAGCCATGAAGTGGTAGGCCACGTAAACTGACGGAGCGGGGTCAGCAGATGCTGAGGCGCATAGTGCGAAGAGGTCACCAACTTTCTGCAGAGTCAATCGCTACAGACCTCCAAACTTCATGTGGCCTTCAGATTAGCTCAAGAACAGTGCGCAGAGAGCTTCATGGAATGGGTTTCCATGGCTGAGCAGCTGCATCCAAGCCATACATCACCAAGTGCAATGCAAAGCGTCGGATGCAGTGGTGTAAAGCACGCCGCCACTGGACTCTAGAGCAGTGGAGACGCGTTCTCTGGAGTGACGAATCGCGCTTCTCCATCTGGCAATCTGATGGACGAGTCTGGGTTTGGCGGTTGCCAGGAGAACGGTACTTGTCTGACTGCATTGTGCCAAGTGTAAAGTTTGGTGGAGGGGGGATTATGGTGTGGGGTTGTTTTTCAGGAGCTGGGCTTGGCCCCTTAGTTCCAGTGAAAGGAACTCTGAATGCTTCAGCATACCAAGACATTTTGGACAATTCCATGCTCCCAACTTTGTGGGAACAGTTTGGAGCTGGCCCCTTCCTCTTTCAACATGACTGTGCACCAGTGCACAAAGCAAGGTCCATAAAGACATGGATGACAGAGTCTGGTGTGGAGGAACTTGACTGGCCTGCACAGAGTCCTGACCTCAACCCCATAGAACACCTTTGGGATGAATTAGAGCGGAGACTGAGAGCCAGGCCTTCTCGTCCAACATCAGTGTGTGACCTCACAAATGCGCTTCTGGAAGAATGGTCAAAAATTCCCATAAACACACTCCTAAACCTTGTGGACAGCCTTCCCAGAAGAGTTGAAGCTGTTATAGCTGCAAAGGGTGGACCAACGTCATATTGAACCCTATGGATTAGGAATGGGATGTCACTTAAGTTCATATGCGAGTCAAGGCAGGTGAGCGAATACTTTTGGCAATATAGTCTGTATATATATATATACACATGCACACACACACACATCTCTATATATATATATATATATCATAATTCCAATTAATGTACATTACTTATTCTACATTAACAAAGTGTATACATTAATTAAGCCTAATCAGTAGTGGCAATAGTTCTGTGATTTGATACTTCTTCAAAAGGGACTGAAAAGCCAGGACTGAACAGTCAAGGAGAAGTGTAAATTCTTTTCACCCTCCACTGTGTCAAAAGAGCCTGTCCCTTGGTTTCGGAGTTGTTTTCTTCTCTCTGCATCCAAATACTGTGCAAGGTAACCATCTAACTGCCTAACAGTTTCCTGACAATGAGTTGGCTTCATGCTTGCAAAGAAGTCCTCTTCATCAGAGGCACTGGAGCAAACAGCTGGTGAATGATTCAAGGTCTCTTCTTCCATGTGGTCCTTGATGTCGTCCAGACCTGAAAAAGATATTTACTGGATGCTAATGTTATTATGTAATGGTAATGTTGCTTTATAATGTAATGGTATTGTCAAATGGTATTGTTATTCACTTTACTTGTCAGTGCTCATAATGTTATGTCTGATATAACATTGTCTATATAAATAAATAAAACAGCCCTATAGAGTAGAATATTAGACCTTGTTCTCTGATTAAAAAAAAATATCTACACAAGGTTCCTATAATTAAAATAGTATAACATCACAATCTAAATATCTGCAGTTTATAAGTTGACATTGAGACAGTGGGGGAGGACAAACTGTGTGACATGATCATCCTAGCATCTTTTCTGTTTTGCTCACAGATAACTGCATTAGGAATCTTTGCTTTTTGCCTGAAATTAAACACCAAGGTTGACAAAATAATTCATTTTAATATCTCAGAATTTTAAGTGAATGCAGTATGCTCACATTTTTAGAAGGAGGTGGGTCATGAAAAATGATCATATTTACTGTATTGCTTTAAAACTAAGCCAACTAAACAGCATTAAGTTATTTTTTTAAATTAATAAAATCTGTCAGTTTGATTTGTGTAAACCATGCCTCAAACAACTTTCATCCTTCCTGAGCCAGAGCTTGCTCCCCTCATCCACCGAGGCCTGAGCTGCACTTTTCCAAGGAACTTTTCACTTTGCCTGTATGCTTAAGACAGAGCTCACCCCTCCCCAACTAAGTTAACCACCAATTAGTGATTATCCAATCAGAGCTCTCCATGAACAACAAGAGAAACAAATTGCTCAATTTCTCAAACTTTTCTACCTGCCAGGATGAAGAGGTTTAAAAGAAAGATGCAGTGTTTGAGATTGCATCACAAACCGTGTGAGGAACGACATGAAAAAGCCCAGATAAGTAATTTGATTTTATTTGCACTAATATGATTGATTTTTTTTATTTAAGTAGGCTAGGGGCAGTGGCTCGAGTGCAGCCAAGTCTATTATGGAACCTATCGGCTTTAGACTGACGACAATTTAGCATTCATATGCAGATGTCTGTTTTCTCTGTGCTTATGTTCTCAATGTTGCTGCACAGGGACCCATGTTCCTGAAAAAGAACATCAATGCTGTTGTCCTCCATGCTGGCATGAACATCACCAGGCTGAAGCAGAAGATCCTGAAGAGGGACTTGGTTGAGACTGTGCCAACAAGGAATTGAGAGGTTCAGTAGATTAAATGAATCTTTAAATGAATATTTACAGTCATGGTGTCAAGAACAGAAATTGCACTTTGTTGATAACTGAAATGTTTTCTGGGAGCATCCTAGGCTCTCCCATGCTGATAGTCTGCACCCCAGCAGAGTTGGAGAGGAATTCCTGTTGCACAACATCTCCAGGACACTATGAACTGTCTGACTGATGAGTCGTATCTCAAGTCATAATTTTGATGGTTAAACTTCAACTCATTTAACTGATACAAGTGTTGTTCCTCCAAAGAATAAATACACTACAAGATATATCAATAATTTTCTCAGTTAAACCAGAAAAAAGTCAAATAAGCAAACAACTTTGGGCTTCTAAATATTAGAACACTTGCTCCCCAAGCACTGGTGCACTCTGGATTTAGGTTTAAATCAATTGAAGTGCTTGTTCTTAATGTTGCACTCTGAGATGTACAAAAAAAATCCCTGCTGTCTTGCTCTGGCCACAGTGTATAGACCCCCAGGGCCCTATTTTGATTTTCTAAAAGTGTCTGCACATTGGTTAATTTTGATGAAGTGTGGATTGTCGGAGATTTTAACATTCACATAGGTAATGCAAATAATGCTTTAGGACTCGCATTTATGGACTTAAACTCTTTGGTGTAAACAAAACATCACAGGACCAACTCATCTTTTTAGCCATACACTAAATTTAATTATGCCACTGATTTGGATATTCAACCTTAAAGTGAGGTCACAGACCACTACTTCATACTGTACACACTATGTGTAGAGCAGATTAGCTGTTTTTCACCTCTTTATTGACTTGGTAGAACTATTATTCTGACCACTAAAGACAGATTCACAATTAACCTGCCTGATCTATCTCAACTTCTTACTAAACTGTAAACACAAATGATCTAGAGGAAGTGACTCATCCAGTCTTGCCTAAAGCCCCATAATTACAACTACAATTCTTTACAAGTATAGGAGGGGAAGTGCTCTATATATATATATATATATATATATATATATATAACACTAATCGCTACAGCTAAATCAACATGTTTGTTAGATCCCATTCCAACTAAGTTACTGAAAGAAGTTCTACATACAGTGGAAGAGCCACTTCTCAATATTATTAACTCCATGTTATCTCTAGGTCACATCCCTCAACCCCTAAAGTTGGCAGTTATTAAACAATTAAGCTTGTCCTGCCCTTGGGTGTCAGATGTAGTGCACAGCAAATGGAGAGAACTAAAATCAGCAGAGGGCAAGTGGAAGAAATCGCAACTCGACACAGATCTTGCCTCTTACTACGTGCTCCTGTCCAAATTCTCTTCTGATGGTGATCTCTGCTAAGACTGCCTTCTGCGAGGAAAAGCTTGAAGATTGTGCAGAAGATCTTCGTAAGCTCCACATCTCTTCACTACTGAACCCCCTAGCTCGACCTGCTTCATCCTCCCTGACTGCTGAAGACTTTGCCTCCTTTCACAATGAGAAGGTTGAGAGAACCTGCCAGACCTTCAATTCTTCCCTGCCTATGCATACATTGCACAGCCAGGATTCCACTACTCCTTCATTGTCACATTTCTCAACCTTTTCAGCAGAAGAGATTCTACAAGACATCCAGTCTTGCAATCGTACCACCTCCCCACTGGACCCAGTCTCTCCCACTATGCTCCAGACCATCTTGCAAGACGACCTGCACTTTATCACTACAATCATCAATGGATCCATAGCATCTGGTCATGTCTCCCTCAGACATCAGCAACTACAGTCTGGTATCTCTTCTCTCCAGTGTTGGGGAGTAACTAGTTACATGTAACGGCGTTGCGTAACTTAATTACAAAATAAATGTAACAGTAACTCGTTAGTTACTTAGAGAAATACAGTATGTAATTAAATTAGTTACTTTTGAAAATGTTAAAGATTACAAATAGTTACATCTGAATATTTTCTTTTAAAAAAACTAGGATATGTTAAATGATATAAATTTGTTGCTAGAGTTTGTAAAGCGGTGCTATTCTGATGTTTTTGATTGGTTCTCTGGTTTGAATTTGCGCCGCGTCTGCCAATTACATTAATCCACATTGCCGCTGAAAGCTTTAGGCTAATACACTGTCTGAGAGTTGCCACCATGGCAAGTGATAAATGCATTTCAGTCCTGGAAATTTAAAAATAATTTCATCCTGAAATCCGATAAGGGCCAAATATAACAGTTCAGTGCAAAATTTGTTTGCCGGCTGTTAAAATGCTTTCAGCATCAAAGGCTTCAATGTTGAACCTGAGGAAGCATCTGCTGGTATGTAACCTAGCCTTTCTTTATTTTATAATATATTTAAAATGTAAAATTTGTCATTGTGAGTGTACAGAAAAAAAAGCAGACCATTTAGTTTGGAATGAGATATTACTCGTTTCTGTATAATAAAAGGTGACGGAGTGGTCAGTCAATTTACTGTAGTGTAAAAAAATCCACTAAAACGTGCCTGTGCATTCATCGAGCCCATAGTGTACTCAAGACCTGTATTCAAAACATTCCGAACAAATATCAATCCTGTGTGTGTGTGTGTGTGTGTGTGTGTGTGTGTGTGATCAGGAAGACTCGTATTTGGCTTGTTCAGTACTCAAATGTTATACACATCTATGCAATACAGTGGAATGCTGCAATAAGTTTACAATCCTACCCTGTTAGTCAAACCTTTTTTTATTTTATTTTTTATTTATTTATTATTTATTTTTACTATTATACCCTCATTGGGGACTGAGCCCCCCCCTTAAATGAAAATCCTAAAATCGTCCCTGCTGCCTTTACCAGGCACACTTCTATTTATGAACCCTTTGACAGAAAATGTATAGCTCACATTTTTCCTCCTTGAAAATGTGTTGGTAATGTCAGCTCTAATATAACTTGGTTCTTTTAGCACTGTAGCATACATTATGATGACTCTCTTCAGATTTTTACTGTATTTTACTGAGTATTACTGTAAGGTTAACCCTGCCTGGTATAAAGGTTTGGAAATGATTTTGTTGAAAATATCCATTAGAAACTTAAAAGTAATGTAAAAAAAAGTAATCAAATGTAATGTTACTTTACTTTTATAAAGTAATTGAAAAGTTACACTACTTATTACATTTTAAAGAGTAACTTGTAATCTGTAACCTATTACATTTCCAAAGTAACCTACTTCTCTCTTTTTCTTTAAGAACAATCTCCAAGATCCCAAACAGTGTCATAGTGGCACATTCCTCAGAGACTTCCCTTTAGGCTGTCATGGAGAAACTACATGCTGTGAGATCAGCCAAGCTGTAATCTGTCCTCATCCTCCTTGACCTTTCTGCAGCATTTGACTCTGTCAAGACTCTCTTGTCCACCCTCAGGAGTCTTGGAATTTGTGAAGCAGCATGGGAATGGTTTGTTTCCTACCTGGAAGGTCCGTCATTTCGAGTAACATGGAGAGAATCGACATCTGCTCCACACAGACTCTCCACTGGTATCTCACATGGTCCTCTCCTTTTCTCCCTCTATACTCATTCTTTTCGCGAAGATATATCCTCACATGGGTTCTCTTACCACTGCTATGCTGATAACACTAAACTTATCTTCTCCTTCCCGCTCTCATATACCACGGCTTCTGCTCAGATCTCAGCATGTCTGGCAGACATATCGTGGATTAGGGCTCATCAGCTGAATCTCAATCCCAGTGAAACTGAACTACTTGTTATCCCAGGTGATTCATCACCAAGTTAGGATCTTGCAATATTCCTGCCCAACTCTCTGATCTCTCCTTTGGCCACTGCTCGCAACCTTGGGGTAACCATGGATAATCAACTGTCCTTTTCCTTGCATGTTGCTAATGTTACATGCTCATGTCTGTTTCTTCTCTATAACATCAGAAGGATTTGGACATTTTTATCCACACAGGCTACTCAGGTGCTTGTTCAGACTCGTCATTTCAAGACTGGACTACTGCAACCCTCTGCTGGCAGGTCTACTTCTGAACACAATTCGTCCTCTTCAAATGATCCAAAATGCAGCTGTGCAACTTTTTCAACCTTCTGACGCACCAATGAGAACATAGTTAATGGCTTTCTTCAAACGACGGGTGAAGATGTCAACCCCACTAGGATTTTGAGGATAACAACCTCTATATCTATACACAAAATAACATTCTATATGCTGTATCTCCTTCATTGAACATTTGGCATGGGTGAGTTATCTTTAAATCTATAATAAACTAGGGTATATTTCACTCACTCCTACCACAAACCTGGTAAATGTAAATATCTTTTTTTTTTAAGACATCTTTGAGTATGCAAAATGTCAGAACACTATTCTAATTGTACAGGGGGTGTCACAATATACAAATGAGGCTGTAAAATATCTAATACAAAACTAAAGAGATGGTTGTTGACTTTAGGAGAGCACAGAGTGGCCATTCTCCACAGTACATCGATGGATCCTCTGTGGAGATCACGAGTACCAAATTCCTTCGTGTTCATCTTCACCTGGTCACTCAACACCAGCTCCATCAGTAAGAAAACCCATCAGAGTCTCTACTTTCTATGAAGGCTGAGAAGCCCATCTCCCTCACAACCAGACTGTGTAACAGTGCCTTCCCTCAAGCCATCAGGCTCCACAGCACCCAGGACTGAACTGTACTGAACTCTCACTCCCTCAACTATGTGAATCCACGTAACCTATAACTCCACCCATATTACAACTGTTTACATGATGTTTTTATTTGCACATTTACTCAATTGCTGCTGCTGTTGTTTTTGCACACATTTTAAACTGCCACCAACTGCTGCTATACAGAAGTGTATATATTTACAAGAACACTCTTTTACAGTTCTCCTATTTAGCACATATACTGTATAACATAATATACTGAATGTATACTGGTCGGCACTGTTTTGTTTTGTATTATCTGTTGTCTATTCTTTTTGTCTTTACACTGTTTGCACTAGGTGGCACATGTTGCACTTTATGTGGCTAGGACAACTTACTTTCAGTCCTTATCTCTTGTTTCAATGTAGCTCTGTCTTTTGTAGCGGCAGGGTCCTGGAGAAACATCTCATTTGACTGGGTGCTGCGTCAGCTGTATATGGTTGAAATGGCAATAAAAGCTTCTTGATTTTAATTGTTCAAATAAATTCTGCACTGAGTTGAAGTCACTTTTATTGGTATTCCCTCCTCGGGCTCCCAATGTTCTCAGTCCTTCTGATATTGCCAAAGTATACCAAATTGGTGGCTGTGACCCAGAAGAGCTACATTAGAAGAACTTAATCACCCAAAATTTTATGACATTGTTAAGAAATTCACAAGCAATGTAAGAAAAAGAATCGATGGGTGACGCACCACTGAGACTAGGATGAGCTTTGGTTTCTTTGTGCTATAGCTTTTTGAACTTCTCTTTATTATCCTTATGACTTCCTTTAATATTGGCTCTTTTAATTATAATTGTTTTGAGACACTAAAAGGAGAGCTGCTTTGTTTGAATATTTACAGCTTAAAAAGACAGCTATTGTCTTACTACAGGAAATGCACAGATGTTCAATGTCAAATGCAGTGGATGACCAAGTGGAAGGGTAGTGCACTACTTAGCCATGGTACAAACCTCCTGAGTGCAGGAGTTGCAATACTACTTTTGCTACAGGTAAATATTCAGTCCTTTGTGTCCGAGATCTTATGAGTGGACGTTACCTAGGGCAACTCAAATTTTTCCCTTTTTAATTTTTATGCTCCAAATATAGGACATGAAGGTTAATTATGCTGCACTGTTCTGAATGCTGGCTGGAGATGCGTGTCCGTTACATCTAGTTTAGTAAAAGTTTCCAGATTACAACCGTCTCCTCCAGTCACTCAAGTATCTTGCAAGATTAATGAACTGTGTTTGATCCATAAATCCTTGGAACCTGCCACACTCCAATGTTAATTTCTTTTTTTGTGATGCCTTTTTAGTGATACTTTAGATGCAAAATAAAATCTGGTGATAAGACCTGATTTCGGTTTTAAAATAATGCTCTCAGATTCAGAGGATGACTGTCCTGGTACTTCAGACCATGTTGCAACAGAAAAGCAGTGTTTTTGTTTTATTAAATATTGCTTTCTTATTGGTTGCGAATACATGGACGTGTATGCGCCTGTGATTACTGAAGAGGATGATGAGATTGTAACCACAGCACACTGTCTCTTGACCTCCCAGAACCAATAGAGTATGCTACAAAAATATGCTGTTTGGAAAATATAAAACCTACAAACACTGAATAAATTCGGAGTCATCATCATAAGATCCAGTGTGTAGGATGAGGATTTAAACGTCTCATACTCTGAATTCACTGACATGTTTGTGAAGTTCTCTGATAATGCTGGCACATTTGAAGAGGGTCTTGATACAGGTGGACCAAGATGGGAATTTCTCACTTTAATGATGAATTGCTTGCAGTATCACTTATTTTTGATGGACCTCCTAGTAGTTACTACCTGGTACACAATTCATATCGTATGTATTTAATTTGTAATTCATGAAAAGTCATATGTGTAACAAACTCATATTCAGCATGTGATTTGGCTTTACATTCTATGACAGCTGTTAGGGAGGATGAGTATTTCTTGGCAAGAAAAATGATTGTTGTGTCGATAGCACATTGAAGACCAGGGCCCCGTTTTCTTTCAAAAGACCTCATCAACCACACTGTAGAACAACGCTCTTTCAGTGCAACTTTGAAAGATGTCACAGATGAGAAGTGCTGCAAGGGGTATTGATAACTGATATAACTCAGGTGGTAAGTAGGAAGGTTACTCAAATATTTATTTAAGAAATTTCAGGATCATCAGTAGCAAATGTAAGACATAACTGCTTTTAAGTATTTAATGAATGCTGAATTATTTCAATTTCATTTTCAAGAAGAGAAAAAATCTTGGACCTAAACAATCACTATTGGTTTTCTTTTCAGATTCAGAATGCAGCTATTTTGGAGTCACCACTATATTGCCAAAAGTATTCGCTCACCTGCCTTGACTCGCATATGAACTTAAGTGACGTCCCATTCCTAATCCATAGGGTTCAATATGACGTCGGTCCACCCTTTGCAGCTATAACAGCTTCAACTCTTCTGGGAAGGCTGTCCACAAGGTTTAGGAGTGTGTTTATGGGAATTTTTGACCATTCTTCCAGAAGCGCATTTGTGAGGTCACACACTGATGTTGGACGAGAAGGCCTGGCTCTCAGTCTCCGCTCTAATTCATCCCAAAGGTGTTCTATCAGGTTGAGGTCAGGACTCTGTGCAGGCCAGTCAAGTTCATCCACACCAGACTCTGTCATCCATGTCTTTATGGACCTTGCTTTGTGCACTGGTGCACAGTCATGTTGGAAGAGGAAGGGGCCAGCTCCAAACTGTTCCCACAAAGTTGGGAGCATGGAATTGTCCAAAATGTCTTGGTATGCTGAAGCATTCAAGATTCAAGATTCAAGAAGCTTTTATTGTCATTTCAACCACATATAGCTGGCGCAGTACATGAAAACAATGTGTGAAATGAAACAACGTTTCTCCAGGACCTGGTGCTACATAAACATACAACTACTAGTACAATACAAAAACAACAAACAACACCACAGAGCTAGGACAGAAGTTTGTCTTAGCCACGTAAAGTGCACAGTGTGCAGCTAGGTGCAAACAGAGCATAGACAAGACAGTGCAAAAAAGACAATAAATACAATAAAGACAACACAAAAGAACACAGGACACTTAGCGCTGAAAGGAAATAAAAGAACGTGTACTGGAATGTAAGTGAAATAAAATAGATAAAGTGAAATGATGTAGAAAAAAAGTATTGTGCAAAAATATTGTGCAAAAATATTGTGCAAAAATACACAGCAGCAGTTGAGGTAGTGCAAATAGAATAAACATAAGTATAACTATAGCAGCGGATGACAGCTAGAGGTAGTGCAGTAAGTAATGAACAGTATAAATTATGTGTGTGTGTGTTTGTGTCCACACAGTCAAGAGAGAGTGTGTGTATCAGTGTGTGAGAGACAGAGAGTTAGTATACAGCTCAGTCCTGAGTGAGAGTGTATGTGTGTGTGAGAGTGTAGAACAGTTCAGTCCCGGGTGTTGAGGAGCCTAATGGAGGTTACACAGTCTGGTTGTGAGGGCCCGAATGCTCCGGTACCTCTTTCCAGATGGCAGGAGGGTGAAGAGTGTGTGTGAGGGGTGTGTGGGGTCAGCCACAATGCTGATGGCTTTGCGGATGCAGCGTGCGGTGTAAATGTCTGTGATAGAGGGGAGAGAGACTCTGATGATCTTCTCAGCTGTCCTCACTATCCGCTGAAGGGTCTTGCGATCTGAGACGGTGCAGTTCCCAAACCAGGCAGTGATGCAGCTGCTCAGGACGCTCTCGATGGTCCCTCTGTAGAACACAGACAGGATGGGGGGAGGGAGATGGGCTTTACTCAGCCTCCTCAGGAAGTAGAGGCGCTGCTGGGCTTTTCAGAGTTCCTTTCAGAGTTCCTTTCACTGGAACTAAGGGGCCAAGCCCAGCTCCTGAAACACAACCCCACACCATAATCCCCCCTCCACCAAACTTTACACTTGGCACAATGCAGTCAGACAAGTACCGTTCTCCTGGCAACCGCCAAACCCAGACTCGTCCATCAGATTGCCAGATGGAGAAGTGTGATTCGTCAGTCCAGAGAACGCGGCTCCACTGCTCTAGAGTCCAGTGGCGGCGTGCTTTACACCACTGCATCCGACGCTTTGCATTGCACTTGGTGATGTATGGCTTGGATGCAGCTGCTCGGCCATGGAAACCCATTCCATGAAGCTCTCTGCGCACTGTTCTTGAGCTAATCTGAAGGCCACATGAAGTTTGGAGGTCTGTAGCGATTGACTCTGCAGAAAGTTGGTGACCTCTTCGCACTATGCGCCTCAGCATCCGCTGACCCCGCTCCGTCAGTTTACGTGGCCTACCACTTCGTGGCTGAGTTGCTGTCGTTCCCAAACACTTCCACGTTCTTATAATACAGCTGACAGTTGACTGTGGAATATTTAGGAGCGAGGAAATTTCACGACTGGATTTGTTGCACAGGTGGCATCCTATCACAGTTCCACGCTGGAATTCACTGAGCTCCTGAGAGCGACCCATTCTTTCACAAATGTTTGTAAAAACAGTCTGCATGCCTAGGTGCTTGATTTTATACACCTGTGGCCATGGAAGTGATTGGAACACCCGATTCTGATTATTTGGATGGGTGAGCGAATACTTTTGGCAATATAGTGTATGATTGTGAAAGAATATGTCAAGTGGTATGTGACTGACAGAAACCACAACGTAATTAAAAGGTAAAATCACTAAAAATATAAATACACATTACATTCTTAAAAATAAAAAGTTTAAGATAAACAGACATAAAGCTATAACTGCATTAGTCTTCACAGTATTTTACAATATTACATAATTTCACTAAACAATTTACTGTTAATTGCATGAGAGTCTCTTTTGCTCCACATCACTGTGTTAAACATATGAGATTTACCAATAGTCTCCCAAAATTATCGTCCATGATAGTATTGCCGCCTGACCCCACAGAACTCTCTCTCTTACCTAATCGAAGATAACAAAAACAATCCTACATTAGGATTGTAGCAAAACTAACTAAGAGTAAAACCACTGAAGTGTGCACCATCTTTATGCAAAAGCAATGACTTCATAAATTATATCAAACAATTTGATAAATAATCCTGTAGATAATATTTATATTTCTGATCAGAGCTTAGCAGGGACGATTCTAGGATTTTCATTTAAGGGGGGTTCAGCCCCCAATGAGGGTATAATAGTAAAAAATAAATAAATAAATAAAAATAAAAATAAAGGTTTGACTAACAGGGTAGAATGGTAAACTTATTGCAGCATTCCACTGTATTGCATAGATGTGTATAATACTGAACAAGCCAAATACGAGTCTTCCTGAACACACACACACACACACACACACACACACATCCTCTGATACTCACTCTGCGACGCCGCGGTCTGTGGATTGAACACGCTGAAAGACGGGGAAGAGCCAAAGTCTGCTGCCGTTTTCATCTGAAATTTAAAGTGGACTGAGGCAATAACGAATTTGTGTACAGTTTATGGAGAATCTCAGAATTTTTAGGGGGGCTGAGTAGAAATGTTAGGGGAGCTAAAGCCCCCCTAAAAATGGCCTAGCGACACCCATGGAGCTTAGGATCCTTTACTTTACTTTAGAATGCCAAGATCCTAGAGAAGGGTGTAGCACAGCAGTTATGTTCATACCTACATAGGAATAACATTCAGGAAATATATCAGTCAGGCTTTAGGCCTCAACATAGCACAGAGACAGCACTGGTTTCTCTACTTCTGTAAAGCTGCTTTGAGACAATGTCCATTGTTAAAAGCGCTAATAACAAATACAAACAATACAAATAAACTGAATTGAACTGAAAATATTTTCTGGAGGCACAGTACACCTAAATGTTTGTCCATTTATTGTGAAGTAAATTTGCTTTTGCTCTAATCTGCCTAAAGCCCTGCTCTAAATACATTAAATCTAAATCTGAATTTAAATCTATATGAGTGTGTATGTGCATGCGTGTGTCTTCACTATAAAAAGCCATTCATATCCTGATTGTTTTACTTTTTGTCATAAATTCCATTTTTCTTTTCTACAAGAGCATCAGGAGTGAGTGAGAGAGAGAGAGAGAGAGAGAGAGAGACATAGAGTTGCCGTGGCTACCTCCTCTCTGCTCATCCCTCTTCCTTTTTTTTTGCCTTTTCATAGATTTTCACGAATAATCTCTGGGCCTGATTATTGTATCATGCAATGGTTCATGCATCAACATTTTTGTAGAGTATTACACAGTACTGTAAATTCACCTGCCAATTCATCTGTAAACTCTAAGCCATCAGCCAATCAGTTTAAGTCACCAGATTTATCAGATATGCCAATACGTACCAGCACAAGCACAGTAAACACACACATGCCTACACTCTCACTTACTTTTTTTCCTTCTTTTTATTATACACTAAAGCGTTTATATGCATGCCTCATTTCTGCACTATGGGACTAAGCTGGAACACAGACAGAGCAGGGTTTAGATATTGGCTGCTTTCGTCTCTGCTGCTGTCCTGTGACTCACTGTCCTGATTCCCTTTGCTTTGACAGAACAGAGAAAACCTACACTGCCTGTGGCATGTAATATCCTACAGGAGGACACACACACCACACACACCACAAATGCATTAGCATACACACAATTCCACATTGTTCATATCCGTGACATTTAATGCATCACGTTGGTATACTCTCTCTCTCCCTCTCTCTCTCTCTCTCTCTCTCTGTTCAGTTCAATTCATTTCAGTTATGTAGGCTGTGCTATCATAACCACATTCATTTCCTTTAATACCAAAGCAACAACAAAATTGAGATCATGACACTAATATTGAATACTAATATTGTCATACAGTAATTAATATTCAAATAAAGTTAAAACACCTTAATTGATACACAAAAATATACAGTATAGTTATTACAGGGTGTTTTTGCACAGAGAGAGAGAGAGAGAGAGAGAGAGAGAGAGAGAGAGAGAGAGAGAGAGAGAGAATGTGTGTGTGTGTGTGTGTGTGTGTGTATAAACAGCATGTGTAAGCTCTTGCAGTTGAAACACTCACTCCTAAATTGAGCTACACTGGAAAATTGCCATAGTGTTTCCTTCAGAAGTTAGAATTTCAGCCAGGATGTAGCATTCATTTATTTCAATTGGTCTGAATTCAATTAGCTTGGTTTGATATTATGATTTGATTTGATTTGGGAAAACACTCTCCAATAGAATCTCAAAGAACAACAACAAGAAAAAATCTGTGAACCTGTCACAAAATGCAGCTTTACACAATTGATTGTATATAGACCTCTAATGAGCAGCCAGAGGACACAGAGATGAACAAAAAGTCCCCTATGACTGCAAGGTAAAACCGTGACAGGAGTCAGACTTAATAGCAAGCTTCACTGTCCTCCGGGTCCTGTCCTCTGTGGCCTGTGCTGTATGCTGACTTTTATGCTCTTTTATATACAGACAGTCACAAGTCCAGTAGCACGCCAGGGCACACTGTGCAGCAGCAACACTACCCATTGCACCACTGTGCACCCAGTGCCACCTTAATGTCAATTTTAATTGCATGAAGACAATTATGGGTACTTTATGCCTGTGTCTGAATGCACACATCTAAAATAAGCACCTATAGGCGTGAAAGACATTTTTTGGAACAAATTCAGGACTCGCTGTGTTCAGCCTATATGCTGGTAATCAGGGAGTACCAGCCAGGCACCACGCTCTAAGTGCTCCACTTGACTAGTGGACAAAAGAGAGGCAGATGGGAATAAAAGAGCTTTCATCTTATCAGACAATAGGAAGCAGTTAAGACCTTTATGTTGCTCCCTTTGTTGAATCAGTGAAAAGCCAGTGTGCCAGTGGAGGCTTTTATGATATGGCAAATAAAGCACTGGGATTCTTGGTGTACCTGCTTACACCTAATGTAGATTTTGAGGTGAATCAGTATTTTGGGTGAATGTACTATTATATGTTGATTTTTTGGGGTATTAATTCATGAATATATGTTTACTATTTAAATAGTTTTTCTTTTAAGATCTGTGGTCTTTTTCCCTAGGGCTAAAAGTTCCACATGTAATTGTCCATAGTTGAGTGAGTGTGTGTGTGTGTGTGTGTGTGTGTGTAGTGCCCTGTGATGGACTGGAGATCCATTCAAGGTGTAATCCTGCCTCAGAGTAAGTGAAATTTAAGCATAAGATTTCATTTCTTGTTAGCTAAGACAGCCTGCAGTGCGAAGCTGAAGAAAATAGATTTTTCTACTAAATAATCAAAATGAAATGAAAGCAAAATAGACTCAACACAAATAAACAAAAAAGTCATCATATTTCTTTTCGTTATATTTCTGTCTCTGTTTACAGGCTGCCCTTCTATTTGTCTGTGCATCTGTCTAACATTCTTATTAGAGTAACACCTCAAGAATGAGTGTCTTAATCTTTTTAGGACTTCAGTCACCCTCATATTGTCCATAACTTTAGACATTAAGTACAGTCATATTTCATGTTGGGGATATTAGGACTTTACAATGGGGACATTGAGGACTTTCATCTTTTTAATAGTCTCTGAAGACACACCTCTAGCTTCGGCAAGAAGCTGTTCTCAACCTTTTCTGAATCTATTTTCACAAAAAGAGGCCAGGTGACTGCAAGTGGCCGGCCTTGCTAAATTTCAAACAAATTTCTTAAATAAATGTTACAGACATTTTGTCTTAAACCAGTTCTAATCTACCATCTTCCTGGGAACAGCACACAGTGTTTGCTTTCCTGTTCAAAATGTATATGGAAGTTCATATACACTAATCCTAATCCTAGAGGAAAAAGTTTTAAACTTTACATACGGGCAGACATAATTTTCTAGAATGTCAAAATTAGCACAATGATGACTACATTATGACAAAATATTTTTTGAAAAATCATAATAAAATGTTATTTCATTTTTGTTCATGTCTGCACTACAGCTCCTGTCTCCCTGCTCCCTTCTTACATGTATAAAAGAATGTGAATAATTGTCTGCTAAAATACTCATGTAACTTTACAACAAATAATATTAATGTCTTTAACATATGCTATTTTAAGTGACGAAAGTAGGGATGCTACCACTAATATGTGCTATATTTGTTGAATACCTGCAATACTTGCAAAGAAAAATTATATTTACAGATGAACTGAGCTGCACTGATCGGAAATTTTGTAACATTTTGCTGCGTCTTCTTGAAGTGCTTTCTTTTTGCTTGCCGTTTCCCTTTCTACTCCACCTGGCTGATTTCTCTCCATAATAGCATGCCTGGTTAAAGGCTTTACCATAGGTGCAGAGCAGACATAAATCATAAATAATAATTTATTAAAAAAATATTCAAATAAATACAAGTCAGTCACCATGCCACCGGGAATCCTCCCAGTGCTCCTGATGGCCAGTCCAGGCCTATTATTGGGATAGTCTCTGTCTACACATGTGGACAAAATTGTTGGTACCCTTTCATTAAAGAAAGAAAAAACCCACAGTGCTCACTGAAATAACTTGTAACTGACAAAAGAAATAATAAATAAAAATTTACTGAACATTGATTAATGAAAATCAGACATTGCTTTTCAATTTTAAGAGGTTCAACAAAACACAGGATTTAACTAATGAAACTGGCCTGGACAAAAATGATGGTATCCCTGGAAAAGATTGAAAATAATTTGACCATAGAGACATGTTAAACTAAAGTGTGTCCTTTAATTAGCATCACAGGTGTCTTCAAATATTTAAAGGGTGAACTGTGCTGTTCAGTGTCATGGTGTGCATCACACTGAACATGGACCACAGAAAGTTAGGAGAGAGATGTCTCAGGAGATTAGAAGGAAAATTATAGACAAGTATGTTGAAGGCTATAAGACCATCTCCAAGCAGATTGATGTTCCTGTGATTACAGATACACATATTATTCAGAAGTTTAAGGTCCATGGGACCGTAGCCAACCTCTCTGGCCACTAGAGGAATTGAAGAGACAGATAATATGAATGGTAACCAAAGAGCCCAGAACAACTTCCAAAGAGATTAGAGGTGAACTCCAAGGTCAAGGTACATCAGTGTCCGATAGCACCATTCAGCACTGTTTGAGCCGAAGTGGACTTAATGGAAGACGACAAGGAGGACTCCTCTGTTGAAAGCAAATTATAAAAAAGCGAGACTGGAATTTGGCAAAACGCATCTTGACAGGCCACAAAGCTTCTGGGAGAATGTCCTTAGGAACAATGACACAAAACTGGAGCATTCTGGCAAGTCAGAAAAATGAAGCATTCAAAGAAAAGAATACTGTACCTACTGTGAAACATGGAAGAGGCTCGGTTATGTTCTGGGGCTGCTTTGCTCGCACAGGGTGTCTGTAATCTGTGCAGGGTACAATGAAATCTCAGGACTATCGAGACATTCTTGAGCGAAATGTGCTGCCCAATGTCAGAAAGCTTGTCTCAGTCGCAGGTTATGGGTCCTCCAACAGGATAAAGACCCAAAAACACAACTAAAAACACCCAAGAATGGCTAAGAACAAAACATTGAACTATACTAAAGTGGCCTTCTATGAGCCCTGATCTAAATCCTATTAAACATCTGAGCTGAAAAGAGCTGAAACATGCAGTCTGGAGAAGGCACCCTTCAAACCTGAGACAGCTGGAGCCGTTTGCTCACAAGGACTCGGCCAAAATGCCTGTTGACAGGTGCAGAAGTGTCACTGAGAGTTACAGAAATTGCTTGATTGCAGTGATTGCCTCAAAAAGGTTGTGCAAAAAAATATTAAGTTAAAGGAACCATCATTTTTGTCCAGGCCAGTTTCATTAGTTTGTTTTTTTGAATGCTTCTGTTCTACCACAAACTTAATCCAGAATCAAATCCCCAACAATGCAGCTGAGCTTCTTCCACGCTTTTTGCTGATCAATTACCAAAAAAACAGTCTATTGGAAGACCCATCTCATTTCAGCATCATATATGGGCTCAGACGCCTGAGATAGGCACAGGCTCCCCGTGACCCGAGTATAGATCGGATAAGCGGTACAGACAATGAAATCAAATGAAAGATATATGGGCTCATAAGAGAAAATCTAAAGAGACTTCAGTACAAGAGTGAGATCTCACTCTGGGCTCTTGGGAGAACACCTTGTTCTCTCAAGACAGATAGTGACAAGTTTATGAGCCCCAATGAAACATGGTGCTGTGACGTGCTGCGATGGCTGACACAGCCCCCATCAACACACACAGGGATTTTTCATTGTCTAACAGTCTTTGCAGAAAGACTAGTACTCTAGGAATTGGTTGTTTCACTGCTTTAAGATCAAATTGATTGAACAGCATTCACAGAGCAAGTCCCCAAAGAATAGATGCTCAACAGTGCATCCGCTGTTACTGCTGTACCACTGTTTCATTCAAGTAAGGCTAATTTTTCTCAGGTAAATTTCTCTCTGGTGGCAGAAAGCACTATTATGCCATCTAAGCAGTTTATGTATCAGATCTTCAGAATTGCCATCAGAACAGACCAGCATGTTCTGATGTCTTAGAAGGTTGCGGGGAGCCTGGAGCCTATCCCAGCAGAGTCTGGGGAAAAACTGGGGTATATATATTCCTGGACAGGGTGCCAATACATCATAAGACACAATCACACACACTCAGACTCTACAGACAAATTTAGAGATCCCAATCAGCCTACAGTTTGGGGGAGAAAACCAGAAACCAGGAGTTCCCAGAGGAAACCCCTGAAGCACTGGTGGGAACATGCAAACTCCACACACACAGGGAGTGCGGAGGCAGGAATAAAACCCCTATAAAATCCCTGCCTCATGTCTTAGAACCAGCAAGAAGAATTTAATGGTTAAATAAACCAATCTCTCTTCCAGCTGGCTGATATGCTCTACTCCCACACTGGAGCTCCAAACACCTCCTGTGTCTCTGTGCCATCATGTGCCACAGCCAGTGAGTGAGGCATCTGGGTTAATTATCTCTCTTCTAAGCAGACCCCTTTTGCAGGAAAGGCCTTGCGCCTCCAGCGAGTTAGGGCTTGTGTCCCCCATGTATAGGTGAGGCTGCATCACTGTCTGTGGTATTTGGGGTTTAGTCAAAGGCTGGTGACCCACTTCTATAGCCTATTTCAGGAACACTTGGCACAAGGCAGTAATGCTTCCTAAATGGGGCAACTGTCCATTGCATTCGCACACACATTCACACCATTGGGCAATTTAACATAGCCAGTCTACCTACAGGCAAGATTCAGATCTCCGGATTGAACCCTAGTGTAGTATATTGTATCTCCAACAAATAATAAATAGCTTTGCCACAAAAAGCCATTAGACATGCTTTTTTGGAACTTGTATATATAAAGACAGATTTTTTACACTCTCCCTTTCTGAAAAGAATATAGCAATGCTGCTGTAGTGACAGTGTTTTAACACTTCAATCAGGCTGCTCAATTATACTAAATCAATTCATGAAAGGATTTAATCAGAAATATAGAAGAAGCCTTTTTGGCTTGTCACATATCTATTACATTTCTTTTGTGTGTGTGTGTGTGTGTGTGTGTGTGTGTGTGTGTGTGTGTCTCAGCTTGTAAGAAAGTTGGGGTCAGAGCTCCAGGTCAGCCATGATACAATTTGACCCAGAGCAGGTAGAGTTTTGCTCAAGGGTCCAACAGTTTGAACCCTAACCTTCTGATCAGATACCCAGAGAATTAACTATTGATTCACAACTGCCTCCCTGCCCCCTAGCTATTTCATGTTTTATAGATTGTGAGTGATTTTAATGATTCAGCAAATGATGATGTTGTTTTTTGGTAAAATATTATTATACATACACATAGACATTAACATATTAACTTAAAATCATTCGATTATATTGAATATTAGTGTTCACAATCCCTCTCACCACAGAATATACATTACTGCAGTAATGGTTTTATTAGCTACTTTAACACTAGAAATGTTAAACAATAGAAGTAGACTAGAACTAGAAACTAGAAGTGTGAAAACAATAGAAATAAAAATACTTTAAGCTGCATGAGTGAGTATGTGTGTGGGGGGGGTAAACGGGGATTGTATATGCACTTATTTATCTGTGGACATGTAATTTTTTGCATTTTATGTTTCAAGTTTAAAACACATAAATATTCTTTTATTGTCGCAGTTTATTGACAGCACTTTTTTTTACTTCTTATTTTAAATCTTTCATTCCAGTTTCACTCCTGCTATCTAGTATGTCTCACAGCGGTAGGCTCTATTCTTTATTCACAGATTAATAACGGAGTTCTTTTGTTCCAGTCTTGCTTTTCTTATCCACCTTTAACAATGCAACGTGGAAAGCAAATCTATGAGCTGCCACCTGTGACTGCACAAGCTGATCCTTTTTATCTGACTCTGATGAAAATGCACTGAAGCAGATGTGTCCCTGTACATAAAACCCATGGTGTCATAAACCCCACATAGCCTCTCACAACTCAACTCATGTGTGATAGAGAGTTTTTTGATCAGAGAGTACTGAGCTCGGTAAAAAGTGTTCAAACTGACTGGATCTGTAAACCACCCGCAAAAAAAACAAAACTGGATATTAGTGATGAAACTTGATTAATTGATCACTTTTGTTTCACTTACCTGCCATTAGGAAACATCCCAAAACATCAGTAAGCTTCCATAAATATTGTTTGTATAATAAGCCTGTGATACTATTAAGTATTATAGAACAAAAGTTCTTATAAATGCAGTAAGAAGACCAAGTGGACATCTCTGTTACATTAGTAGGTTTTGTGTTTCTGGTTCTGAGCTACAGCAGTGTGGAGACACTTTATAGAAGAAAGTCTGTATCACAGAGTGGTGAGCAGTCCTGCTTTTTCTTAAGATGCCCATGATCTAAATCATCCTCTGGCATCTTACATAGATTAGTGGAGTAAACGTGAATAACTTTGATGGATTTTTGGTGGCCAAAGGCCAGAATCTTCACATAACCCTCTCTGAAACTACTGGAACAGCAAGACCAATTACATTTTTTTCTTTTTTGCTGTAGAGTGAAGACATTTGAGATCAAAAGAGGAGGAATATAAAAAACAGAGTTTTGAATTTCAGCTTATCTTTCTGTGTATTCATATGTAGATGTGTTAAATTTATGACATGAACATTTTGTGTCAGATATTTTACTTTAGCAAACAATATTGGAACATGTGACTGACAGGTGTTTCTTGTTATCCAGATGTGTCCTGGTAGAGTGGTTGTTTGAAGAGATAATATCTCTGAATGTCTGCTCTTGGGTTGTATGAAGACCAGAAAGCTGTCTATTGAAGAAACGCAAACCATTTTGAAGCTAAGAAATCAATAATTGCACAAGCATTGGGCATATCCAATACAATAATTTGTAATGTCTAGAAATAAAGGAAACACTTATTTACTGAGCAAAAGGCTCTGAACAGGTTGGCCAAGGAAAACAACAGCAGCTGATGAGAGAAATATTGTGAGAGCTGTAAAGAAAAACCTCAAAACAACAGTCAGTGACACCAGCAACCTCAAGAGGGCAGGGGTGATGGTATCACAATCCAAGTCAATCACCAGCCCTTAACACTCCTGAAGAAGAGACTGAATGGAGAAACTCGCCAGAGCAACCGAATGAAGCTGTGACAAAGACTCTGTCTCAGTACTTTTGCTCACCTAAAAATTGGGTGGTCTGATACAAATTGTTAGATGCTGTATGTTGTTGAACGCATCTAGATATAAATGCCAGGATATAAAAGTTGAAATCTTATAATCTCTTCTCATATCCATTTTTTGATCTCACACCCAAATAGCTTTGGTTATAGCACAAGCAATTGAATTTGCCTTGCAGGACCAATAGTTTCAGAGGGGAATGTAGGTGCTTAAAAGTGCCAGCTAAAGGCCAATGTATTTTCTAGTAAAGAACATATTACTTTTTTATGAGTATGAGTCTTATCTCCTTTAAACCTATACCACCATTTTACGACAGTCATTTGAAGTGTTTGCCCCACAATAATAGGAATTAGATTCATGTTTATCCACTTACACCTGTACTCAGATCTGTGATGTGTGTTGGATAAAATGGACCTGTCTTTTGCTATTCACTTTAGCATGGGATCAGTGGGAGGAATTAATCGGAGGAATTTAGAATCTGAGGCAGAGCTTTGAGCGTGTTTTTAGCCTGCTGAAGATGCTAGAAAAATTCTAATGAGTGCAGATCGAAGGTTATTGCTATTCTGTTGGTTATTTGCCTTACCTGGTTGGTTAATAAGTATCTTGGCTAGGAGTGCCTAATCAGTCTTACATCATTTACTTGGAACAATAGCTCTATTTGAGAAGAAAGCTCAGTTCTGGGCAACAAGATGGGCTCTGTAGTCTGATTGCCTAATTCTGTAAATTGTGGTCAGAATCATCAGAAGAAATGGAATTGCATGCAGTAGACAGTGAGGCATGTCATTGCCAGTGCGTCCTGACCTAGTGGACTGCCACGGTAAAATCTTTCATGATTGGTGCCATTTGGAAGAGCACACTGGGTATTATGACGTGCATGTTGGCATGAAGTCCAATCCAGGCAACAGCTATATAGAGGGCAGTTATCATAACCTGTCTGGAGCCTTCCAGAGATATTTGTTGTTTTATCTAGTAGAGACTAATTTAGATTCAGTTCTGGATCCTGCTGAAGCCATCATGGTTCAATTATTGGTTCTGGTCAGACCAGAAATGGAATACGAGGAGGAACCAGGCTATAAGAAGTGATGAAGTGGCATCACTGTGCAGGCAGTGCAGGGGAAGTCTGAACTGGACACTGCTTCTTTATGATGTTTAATGCAGATGTAGCAGACACATGATTGGTCTTTGCCCTTGGCTTTCTAGGAGCTTAGACATAGGCTGGACGAAAGAATGTCTCAGAATCTCTTGTTAGACACTAAACTGCAAGCTTGTTTGCTATGTGTCTTCCACATACGTTGAATGTCATGCTTTAATCAAGATCTAGATTACATTCCATAGTGAAATAGACATGAGCCTAATGGATACAGTTGCAATGCAACTGATCCATGCAAATTATCAAAATGCCAGTTGTCAATTTATAAAAGATGTGCATGCAAAGTTTTAATATTTAAAAAAATATTATAATGTAATTAATAAATGGGACGTTTAGCTAACAAAACAAAACTGTCTGAGTTAATCTGTGATTAGATGTAAGTGAGAGCAGTGATCAATCAAGTCAAGACCGACAATAAGGTTCCTTTTCATCAGACGCTGTGACTGCATTCACCTCACATACATAACAAGAGAGATTAATGTGAATGTTTATGATAAACGTGATTTCAGCTTGTTTTTCGGGATATCAGAAGAGGTTAAGATAATTCCAGGTGAGATGACAACTGAGTAATTGAGGACTCCATGTTTAGTTGTGCTCTGTTATTTATGCAAAAAATTGTCTGTTAAAGAATCATCAATAGTGTGTGTATGTGTGTGTGTGTGTGTGTGTGTGTGCTATATTTAATAACACATAATTAAATATAAAACTTTTATTAAATAAATTCCACAACATTGTTTAAAAAAAACTGATGTCATTGGTCCAGACAGGGGACGAGATTTTGGAGATGTCTTGATTCAAAATGTTCACATATTTTCAGCTTGTTCATAGTCCATAACAAGACGTTCATGATTTGAATATTTTTCACGTCCACAAACGATCAGAATGGGTTCTAGTTAAAGCTTCAGATACTGCACGTTTCCAACATACAGGTTAATGTCTGGACCGACCCACGTGATACAGACGTGACCTGTAAGTGTCCCCGATGTACACCGTCTTTCAGTTTCGGACACGAGTGTGTGTGTCTATGTCTGTATGATTCAGATCAGTGTCGGAGAAAGAGAGACTATTAATAATAATCTCATGTAATTATTTTAAACTCATTATAAAAGATTTCATCACATTCGTCACCAGGAGCCTGTTATCATTTGTCTATTCTTAGGTTACTATTAATATCAGATATCGCACGTGCTCCTTCGTGGTCCCCACCTTTATGGGCTCCACCTCAAATTGTTTCTATTTTTTGTCACATAGTGCACTGCATAGAGTGTAACAATCAATTATTTCGTGGCCTAGGTAGAGCGCTTTATATAGGGAGTGATATATTTGGGATTGAGCCACTTCCCACTGATCAGGCCGCTACTGCGCATGCGTAGTGCTCGCTACCGCAGCCAGGGGGCGTGAACATGGCGTCCTGAGCAGGACCACACAGCCGGAGACCGCATCGTTTCACTGGGCTTTCAGATCAAGAAGGACAGAGAGTGAAGCAGCGTGACTGGACCGTTTCAGTAAACGCAGAGAAACGTACGCTTTCGGTGCTCGTATGCTTCCCAGAAAAGGATAGACGGGATTAAACATCAGCGGTCCACATCGGTGTAATTTGCTTAGCGGTTTCTGTTGTTCTATTTCGCTAATTCAATTTTCATGCGGTTGCAAAGCCAGTCGGTGACGCGAAACAGGTGAGAGCCGAGGCGGCCGCTCCTTATTTTCGGGATTTGGGCTGGAAATGGCGAGCGAGAAGCCGCTTACGGCGCCGCTGGCGGAGCGAGAAGCCACGGGCGGCGGGGACGCGATGGTGTCCGGCTCAGGCTCCGTGGTTCTGCCGGCTGGCGTCATCAACCCGACGGTTCCGATCCGCAACATCCGCATGAAGTTCGCCGTGCTGATCGGCCTCATCCAGGTCGGCGAGGTCAGCAACCGGGACATCGTCGAGACCGTGCTGAATCTGGTGAGTGAAGGAGAAAGCTTCATCATCGGTCCACAATGGCTCTAAGCCCCCATCCCCATCTGTGTGTTATTCCCCGCGCTCTGGCCTCGCGGTGCTGAATGATGCTGCTGCTGTGAGATGATGTCATTTAGAGCTAAATCAGGTGCACCAAAGCTCTAAACTCAAACCCTGTCCAAATAAAACCCACAGTATTGTCAGAATGCATTCCCTAGAGGAATTGCCCAGGGCCTCGCTGCCTTTTGTTGACAGCGCGATCGCATCGAGATTGCAGCCATTATAATAATAATTATTATTATTATTATTATTATTATTATTATTATTATTATTATTATTATTGGAGTACAAAGAATGCTCTAATTGGATCAGGTCGCTCATTTTAATTTCCAGATTATTATAATGTGAAGTGTGTGTGTGTGTGTGCTGCGTTTAGACATTGTTATTCAGACACAGATCGGGTAGCGTTCTGCTCTGGCTGGTAACAATGACTTGCCAAATATCTTCTGTCTGCGCGTGCTTTTGTTTCTCCTCTCGGTGCTGAAGCAGTAAACAGGCCCACAGTAAACCTCCGATGGTTTCAGAGCTGTTTTATGTTTATGAATGGAAAATGTACTTGATGGGCTGCTGTGATGTTATTAGGGCAGTAGGGACGAATTCATTAATATGGAGGAGGCGTGAAGGCGGCTGCTGTCGTGCTGCTTTATTTGCACACAGGGATCTCTGGCACATATTCTACCCTGATCTTTAAAAACTGCTGAATGGTTAGAGAAAGCAATTGGAGCTTGTAAGGCTGGATATTAGGAGCCTGGCCACACAGCAGGGATTAAAGCAGGGTTTGTGTGACTACTTGTTATGAAACAGCCCATAAGGCGCATTAACACCGGTTTTCTGAATGCGTGATTAACACGAGCTCTGCTTAGCTGCTAGGATCCGTGATATCGCTTCAACTACATGAGTGAAACTACACTAAGAGGCCTTAACCAGGCCTGCTGTGTTGGAGGAGAAGTGTCTTGTGTGAAATTGTGCGTGAAGCTCCACAGTCACGTGCAGAAACGAGGGCAAGTCGGGCTTTAATTGATGGCGTCACGTGTTTGATCTTCATCTAAGAAGGAAATGAGTAAGGACCAGGCAGATCTCATAAATTTGGCCTGAGTAATTCTCTGTTGTGGATGCTGCAGCGCTCTCAGTGCGCATGAATCCGCCAGGACAGCATGTGGAAGCAGGTGGAGGAGGAGGAGGAGGAGGAAGAAGGAGGAAGGAGGAGGGGGGTTGCTGCAGTGGCGTCGCGCTCGGAAACCTGGACTGAAAGGATGGGGCTGTGGAGGACAGATCAGGGGAGGAGGAAGAGAAGGATGGGCATGATTGGGAGTACCGATGCGTATCTCAGGGGTTTGAGAAAGAGGTGGAGAAACGTCAGGAAGGCAGGACGGAGCGCTTGTAGGTGGGCTAGACCTCATGCATTATGCAGCCTCGGCTGAAACCGCAGCTTGTAGTCCATCGATTGATCCGAACTGCCATTTCGAGGAGCAGATGAGGCGATCGGCTAATTAATAGGCTTCTCCGCAGAGGCTTAACCACAGGAGCCTGTACCATTCAGCGAAAGTAGTTACACAGAACAAGTGAATGCATTGTAGATTAGACTCGTTTAAGCTTACACTATAGCTTGCTTTCACACATGGTCATGTGAGTGTGTCAACTTGCAGCAGCTTTGGTCAGTTCTATGCTTTTCTGAGACTCAGACCTACTTTGTGAGCCACATTGTGCTCTATGTATGTCCTCTGGGCCCACGAGAGGCAGAATGCATGTTTCAGGACACATGTTGTCCTGCTGTGAATCCCTGAAGTCAAGTGATGTCCTCAACTGTAGCTCAGGGATATTAATCCTTCCTTATCTCGTAGACAAGTGACTCACCTTGAGGTGAGGAATGATCTTATTAAGAGGAAGCCATAGAAGAACATGCGTTGTGAGACAGTTTAAATAGCAGTCTCCTTTGAGATTTACGTTGTTGTGCCAGGAATCTGTTCGCTGATCTATAAATTTGATTTAATATTTCTGTTTCACATTACATTATGAAATAAATACGTATATATTTCCCTGCAATCTAATTCTGCTCATGAGTACTTTTGAGTCTGGGTCAGATTTATGGATATATGTCTGTTATGTCGCTTATGGTGCTGGAGGACGTCTGTAGGAGTTATGGTAGATATGAGAGATCTCTGTATAAATCACAGGAAAGGGAGTGTCTTCACAATGTAGGTAAATTCCATGCAGACTCCATGCATCTCACTTTTAATACAAGCTGATAGACTTGACCTTTATGAAAAGCATGTGTTTTAGGCTGCGCAAGTTGCCTCTTCATTTGTCACATGACCGTAACCTGTATGTAGGCCACATGTAGCAGGAATTCATGTATATTTTATTGTTCTTCTTTTTAAGTTCACCAGTACTACAGTAATGAAGGAAAAAAAAAAAAACATGCAAACCTTCCTTTTTTCCACAGGACATAATGGAATCTCTATCAACATGTCAATTTTCTCAGTGTGTGTATTACTTGGAAATATATTATGCAGGTGAATGTGAAATACGGCTTTCCAGACACCTTCACACGCAGTCTGGAAACAGGACAGATTCACATCAAAATCCCAGAGATACTTTGGAAATAATTACCCCACCTAAAACAAATCCAGTGCGATTCAAGCGATTATTCTCCTTTCTGGATTTTCCGTGTAGTCGAGTAGGTCATGTGAGCTCTGGCCTGCTGCTGTTCGGGTAACCCCCAGTGGAGCTGACATAGTTGCTATTGTAGTCTTGGCAGCAGCAGCGGCAGTGTCCCACTGTTCACACTCAGATGAACTCATCCTGAAACGCTGGAGTCCAAACTTTTCTTTTTTATTCTTAAATATGCTGCACATTGTGCCTGAAACACTTTACTAGGTGAAGGTCAATTTATTATTTGGACACACAAATGAATGCAGTAGTTAAAAGGACATTTTGCGCTTACGTTCGTCGCTGTATAAAAAGAATGAAATGTGTTCTGACGAGACTGTAAAAATGCCTCCTAGCTCTAAGATATTAGTCACATTAGTGTTTCCCTATGCCGCCTAACAAGCGTCCTGCTGACGGATGGATTGATGGCATGCGTTTATGGTTGAACTAAATAGTAAATTTCCCGAGGGGAGTGTAGCGTCTGCATTTACACTGTAAGGAGTGTGTTACACTGTAAGGTGTGTATCATATATATGTAAATTGACAAGTTGCTACGTAAGCTCTGAATGAAGCAAGTGCTGCGGCAGATGTTCAGTCTCACTGCCAAGGAAGCGGAATGGATGTGAATAGTACAGGAGATCATCTTTGATTAGGTTCTGTTAGGACCTGTGTTTGTGGGGAAATTAGCTGCTTTAGATTCACAGGCTTCATAAAGGCGAACATGATTAAGCACCTTGTCCTTGTGGCCATGTAACACAATTATTCCTCACAGAAACCTGTCCATAAGGGCAGCTTAAAGCCACATGGCTTTAGACGTTTTATTGCAATTGATAACGCAGTAAGTCCTTTTGGGAATGCAGCAAATCTCAACAGCACAGATGTTTCAGTAAATGAGTGCCTTCTCTTATTTATTCCTCCGGCCAAATTAAACCGAACATGTAAGTGGACCAGTGTAAGAAACACTCGCCACATGCACGCAAAAGGTTACTAAATGTTAAACAAGCATCATGTTTTTGTAGCCATTACCTTTCCCTTTCCCTCTCTCTCTCTCTCTCTCTCTCTCTCTCTCTCTCTCTCTACACACACACACACACACACACGCACACACACAGCTACTGTGGGCTTGATGTTTAAAACTCTCCTGCCATTACCAGAGCATCATTGTTGCCATGGAAATGGAGCCATGGGACCACGGCACTCACTTCCCACCTTACCAACTGTTGTCAGCTGTTGTATTTTTTTTCCAGCCGCATCAGCAAAGCCAACAGTGACTTAATCCATGGAATAGTCGTGTTTTTTTTTTTTCATAGCCCACCTTCGTTTTAATGATGCGCATAACAAAGAAGAAAGCAATGAAGCAAATTCATTTTTTTGTCAAATGATGCTTGAATTGTGCTTCATAACCCACGGCTGTGTGGTTTGGCAGTACACCAGGGACACATCGTGTCCATCTCTCCCAGTAACACCCTCTCTTTCTCTCTGTGTTTCTCATTCATTGTGCATCTCTCTCTCTCTCTCTCTCTCTCTCTACCTCCCCCCCAACTTACTCTCTGTCTGTCTCTGTCTGTCTCTCTGTCTCGCTCTCTCTCTCTCTCTCTCTCTCTCTCTCTCTGTGTCTCTCCACGACAACGGCTCATTAGTTCCATTGCTGCTTTGCAAACCCGCCAAGGTCAGGAGTAGAGGCTGGAGATCACACACTCAGCACAAACCTGTCTCAGACATTGGAGAAATGCAGCAGAGAGACGGTACAGCAGCGTGTAAAACAGCACAGAGCAAGCCAAACACAGGCTGAAACAGCTGATCAGTTCTTTCGTCATGCTTTCACTCAGTCTTCATCTTCAACACGTCATCAACAGAACTAAACATACTGCATGGGTTTCGTTTATGGCAGTGACACACTTCCTGCTGGCCTGCAGTTTCACTGAAATGCTCTACACATGGCTTTTGTGCTTTAATAAACAAAGCTGTGCATTTTTCTTCAAATAGAACATTTCTTACGGTGCTTAACAAAGAGGAGGAGAAAAATAATGGCTTACTCACAGCAATCAATGAAATGTAGAAAATCTAGAAATGAGCCATTCTCACAGTGATTCCAGTTATGGCTTAAGTGAACAGGAGCATGTTCTGGTGTATATGACTGAGACATGTAACAGTAAAGATGACAAGAATCTTTCAAGAATGGTTTTTCTGCACGTCATTCATTTCTCTAGCATTAGGAAATTCCTGGATTTGTGTGTTAACTGGTATATTGATTAAATAAGCTTCTGATTTTGAGCAAAGAAGCAAAATCCTGTAGTCAGCCATATCAGCAAAAAATAAATCTCTTAATGTTTTCATGCAGCAACTTGCTCCCAGTCGAATCTAGCTAGCTAAAAACGTCAATCATATGAATAAAGAGACTGAATGTTATTCAGATGAAGTGATACAATGATGACATGCACAGTAAAGAAGTATGGAGTGAAACAGGACAGGGTGTACTGTTAGTGGAAAATACCCCTGTACAGAGGGGTGTGATGCAGAACAAGCTTCCACCCATTTTCATGAAGCCCAGCCTCCAGGCTCTAGTAGGCACATCCAAACACAAACTAGCATTCCAGACCGGAAGTCAGTTTTCCAAATGAGGCTTTTTGTTTTTGTAACTTAATACATTGTTTTTTTAGCTCTTTACTGGATGTGGTTTCATTGTTTATGTATAAACATCTCACTGTGATTGACAATCAGCTCCATAGTTCTGTAGCTCAGTGTATCGTGTTTACCAATCAGGGCGCTGGTGAGGATCCTGGCACACGGGGCACTGATGTCTACACTGGCATTCATCAGCAGCACACAAAACCAACATCTTTTACATTTATATATTTTTTAAAGACATTAGACTCAAACGTTAAATAAAGTATGTAATCATTTAAGAGCTACAACAAGAAGATGCTTCCATTTGTAGAGCAAGTTGCTGAGAGTTTATCACCCGGTTGAGAGGCTTCAGGAAATATGACTTCATTTCCAGTAAAAGATCATAGTGAGCATCGATGCTTCCTGGTTTTTGTGGTGCATGGTGGGATTTGCTTTACCTCTGATCTCTGAATGATCTGCTTTACACTTTTAGGCTTTCAGTCTGGTATAGCTGTGAGCTCCTCGTGAAATCCTAGTCCCATAATCAAAGAGTAATTGTCTGTGTATTTCTGTCTCACTGTCTATCTGTCTGTCTTTCTATCTGTCTGACTGTCTGTATGTCTGACTGACTGTCCATCTGTTTCTGTCCTACTATCTGTCTGACTGTCTATCTGTCTGATTGTCTGTCTTTCTGTCTGACTGTCCATCTGTCTGTCTGACTGTCTCACTATCTATCTGTCTGTCCATCCCTCTGTCTCACTATCAGACTGTCTATCTGTCTGACTGTCTACCTGTCTTTGTCTGTCTGTCTGTCTATCTTTTTGATTGTCTGTGGTCAGAGGGAGGGATTGTAACCATTAGCAATAACATTTTGCTCTAATGTGTCACTCTGACACTCCTGAAACAGGAAGAATCTGCATCACTTGGAAAAAGGCAAGAACAAAAGTGTTATCCAAATAAAATAGCAAAATTTAAACGATATAATCAATCCATTATGGCCTTAAACAGCTTGTGCCTGGATATGTCAATAGCTAATACAATTGAGAAGAAAGCTGGAGTGATCTTTTATTTCTGAAGGTAAATCTCTGCACCACTTTACACCAGAAGCAGCACAATGTTCCACAACCACTCTGATGCTCTTCATTTCATGCTGCGCTTTCCTGATTTCTTTAGGAAATCGAACCTGCACATAATCTGTATTGATTGTCAGAATTTGATAATCATGCCTCCTCACTATATACTCTCATCAATTTCTTAAAGCTCTTAAAGCAGCGGCTTTGGTTAAGAGGAGACGTTTCAGTACAGATGAGCCATCAAGAGACAGATTGTTGTCATTCTTTATTATTGACCAGACACCTTCCTTCATTAGCTAGCGACAGGCAGATGATCCATGCTTCTGAGCTCCATCTTAGTCAGGTTTTGCAATAAATCATTTATGAAACAATGGTCTTTTTGGCGTAAGGACAGCGAGCAGATCAGATGTCGGAGACTTTGTACTTCCGGGTTAAATCTTTGACATGACTACTGAGAAACTGGTGAAGATATCAGAGCTATTGGTATCAAGCATCTGGTCAGTAAACTTGGAAATCACACTTGCCTGAATACCTTTTATACATCCAGACTAAAATTGAGAATTTTTGTGAGACTTAAGTCCATGAATTAATGATAGTAATTAAAAAACTATTTTATTACCAGTGCTATTGATTAAGACCGGCTCTGAATTTAGGAGTAGTAGTTGGAGGTTGGAGGTTTCTGGGAAAAAGAAAAACAACTACTATTCAGCATAATATCATTTACTGCACTGATTACAGTTTAAAAATCTATTGAGACACATGAAATTTCTGTGAATGATTCCACACAGAAATCATATTAAAGGCTTTAGGACTGGAGCAGTTTTGGACTGAAAACTCCATCAGTGACCAATGACCATGAACTTCATGTTAAAACTAGATTGAATTTCCTCATTTTGCAACTGCAATTTTTTTGACCGTATAATAGACAGTAATAGAAAGTATATTAATTGTAAATGTGCACTCTGCTGTCACCAAGATGAAGATGGCTTCCTGTTTGAGTCTGGATCCTCTCAAGGTTTCTTCCTCATACACTATATTGCCAAAGGTTTTGGGATGTCTGCCTTTATGTGCACATGAATGTAATATGGAGTTGGCCCGCCCTTTGCAGCTATAACAGCTTCAAGTTTTCTGGGAACGCTTTCTACAAGGTTTAGGAGTGTGTTTATGGGAATTTTTGACCATTCTTCCAGAAGCGCATTTGTGAGGTCAGACACTGATGTTGAACGAGAAGGCCTGGCTCTCAGTCTCCGCTCTAATCCATCCCAAACGTGTTCTGTTGGGTTGAGGTCAGGACTCTGTGCAGGCCAGTCAAGTTCCTCCACACCAGACTCACTCATCCATGTCTTTATGGACCTTGCTTTGTGCACTGGTGTGCAGTCATGTTGGAACAGGAAGGGGTCATCCCCAAACTGTTCCCACGAAGTTGGGAGCATGAAAATGTCCAAAATGTCTTGGTATGCTGAAGCATTAAGAGTTCCTTTCACTGGAACTCCGGGGCCAAGCCCAACACACGAATTCAGTGATTTTGGAGGTGTGTCCCAAAACTTTTGGCAATATAGTGTATCCACTAGGGATGCAACAATACAGTTAACCCACAGTTCAATACATACCACGTTTTTTTACCCACGGTGTTCGGTTCATTTTGGATGGCTTGGCAAATTAAAGTTGTTTTTTTTTTCCATTATTCTTTGCTTAGGTGACAGGAACAGTAAGTATGTTAAGAAGAAAAAAAATGGTTTTATTTGCTATTCTCTTTATTTTACTTAAATGCAAAAATCAACTTGTACACATTCATAGTGTACTGAAGATATAAAAATTAGTGCTTGTATGACTTTATTACAGGAGACGGGTTTGGAGTACGGCGCTCTTTTTTCCCCAATCCGCTATGTAATGAACAGTAATGGTGAGATAACTCTCTGTTACCCGCGAGGTCCAACTATCTGTTATTAGGGCAAGACTTTGCTTTAGCCGATTCGGTTTCGATTTTTTTTGCGCGTTTTTTCGTAGAGGTCGGGAAAAAAGGACGTGTCAGTATTGTGTATCGTGGTTCGAGCACTTTTCTAAGTTGCCGAAAGCCCACATCACCGATCACAGAAAACTGCTGCAAATCTTTAGCAATTATTATATTATTATTATTTTTTGTGTCTCTCGGAACCGGTTGGTATGAATGCTGGAAGGAATCAGTTACCTGCTCTGCCATCCTGCTTCCACACAGTGATATCGCGGGGTGATGGAGCTGCAGATGTGTGGTCTTGTTGGAAGTATTTCCATGTCATTGGGTAACTCGTGTGTAACAGTGCTTAAACACAGTCATTATTTTGTTTAGCATTTTTGTTTCATCGGCATCATAGTCAACAATAAATCCGAATTTCCCACACCACAGATCTGAAAGACAGCACTGCATCCTTGTATTTGTCTCACTTCACCGCTCTTCAGAGTTAGATTGTGAAATCTGACACCAGCATCGCAAGCATGGTTACCGCCCCTAACTTTAACGCTCACTGATTGGATATTTACTCACGGGGAGGCGTGTCTGTCTGAGCGCGTAGACATACAGTACAGGCAAACACAAACAGGCGGTTCAGAGAGTAATAAAACGCATGGTTATTATTATTTTAAGGAAAAACCGAAAAAGCGCAGTTCACATACACATATTGAACCCTGGAGGTCGTACCGTATTGTGGCACTCCTAGTATCCACTCAGGGAGTTTTTCCTCACTGCTGTCATCTCTGGGTTTCTCATTGAGCAAGCATTTTAATTTAAAAATGTTTAATTCATCCCATTTTTACACAAATGAATACAATATTAATAAAATACAAAGAAATGTGGTTGATTAGACTTATAGGTACACTAGTTGCTGCTGATGAAATGGTGGGGGGAAAAAACAAGAAAGCAGATGGTAAAGAAATGGAGGCAGATGGTAAGAAAGTTGTTTAGATGATCTTTATTATCACTTCAGGCTAGATGAAACTAAATTCATAGTCAACTGCACATTATGTAAGACTCCTGTTGGAAAATCTTGGGGTTTTTTTGGTTAGTGAGCTGTGTTTTCACTGCCACTTTATATGAAATGTTCTGCACTGATCAGTTGTTGATTACTAAAAATAAATTGGCTTATGAGTAAATATGCCTAACTGTACCCCCTATATAAAAATATAATGATAAATAAAGGTTTACAGATATCATACACATGCTTAGATTCTCATCTATTTTGTCTTCACAGTCCATCCACGTTTTTCTTTTTGCCGTATATTTTATATTTCGTCTGCACACTGGGTGGTGCATTATGGGATTTGGAGTTAATCACTGAATCACACTGCAGGCCAAAGTCCTGCTGCTTCTCGGCATCGCTTTAGCTGCTGCTCTGACTTGCGTCAGCGTTTGTGAGAATGTTGTGAGAAATGTGAGACGCATGCCCACACACACTGCATGCTCTTTTTATTCTAAAACAAAAGTGGGCTGTTTCACTAATGACAACAGAGTAACAGGAAGTGTACTGGCTCTTATGCAGGACTTGTGTGTGTGTGGGGGGGGGGAAGCTTGCATTACACATTCATTACACATTCATACAGTTCATCATCGTGATAATGAGAATGTCCATCCATCACTAGCATTTTCGTGAGCAAACTAACTATCTACCCCCCTACATGAAAAAACTTCCACTGGTGATTACTAAATCACACTGGTTTGTGGCAGAATGCCAAATTAGATGCGATAAGCCAGCATTCTTCTAGCAGGTCACAAGCTAATGCTATTGATCAGATCTGTGGCAGGTAAATTACATCTGGAACACAGGATGTGCTCATTGAACTAAATACAAATTCACCCAGTACTCTTTAACCCAGCCATTAAATCCCAGCCTCTTAGCTTCCTCTCCTCAGTCCTCAGCTACAAAGTCATATTATAGTCTGACTGCAAGTCAAGGTTTCCTCGTGTATGATTGAAAAGGATGTGCAGGATGCTTCCACTTCAGCTTTTGTTGCAATCAGCCACGTTTTAACTTCATGTTTTAATTATTCAGACGATGTAAGTGATAACGTTCAATAAACAGGAAAGCCTGTTTTCAAACATATCTACTGTAGACTAGCGCATCTGACAATGATTTATCAGGAAAAAGTTTCTGCGGCTCATGCCCCAGTAAAATGGCTCTAGTGACGTCTTTGGTTAAGACTTAAGAGCTCTTTTGATCCGGCATGTCATGTGTGATGTGTCTCCAGATCCCTCACTGCATCAAACAGACGTTTGGTGTGAAGCAGACAGAAAATCAATTGGAAAAACAAGCTAAATTCTTTTTTCAATATATAATTTAGAGTGTAAAATATATTAGAAATGAGGGAATATTGTCTGCTATTCACCTTACAACTACTAATCCAGTTTATCTTAATGCAGGCTTATCATGTTTGTATCATTTACAGCCTCTGTGTCTCCTTCTTCCTCTGTGATCGCAACAGAGCCTCATTTTTATTTTCACCGCCAATACACAATTGCCGCAGAACCAAAGGGCTTTTCACACATCGGCGATGCAGACCCACGCTCCACACATCCGTTCTGTTAAACACCTCTGCCGTGTGTGTGTGTGTGTGTGGGCTGAGCGAATACAGCTCACTGTTGATTTTATTGACAGATTTATTCAAGGACATGTTTGAACATAAGTAGATATGGATGAAGATGTGGTTTTATTGCATCTCTGTATGTTGCATTTTTTTTAATGACTTCATTTTGCTGGAGGAGGATAGATATAGATATCATGATGGAGATGCCTGTGTGTCTCAGGAGTGTGTGTTTGTCCAGCCGGTAGGACATGCCCAGGCTCAGTCTGATGAACTTTGTTATTAACACATAATTCTGCACTGTGTTATGGTTTGTATTGCTCCCTCCACTAGTTAGATTTATGGCACTTAAAAATAACTTGGAGTATAGCCATGTTAGAAGTTGCTTCTGCCATACTTGGCTGTATTACTATGTATTTTTTTTTCTAGTTATTTTTGATTTTCCACTCACTTGGGTGGATTTGGTCTCTGTCTCTCTCTGTCTCTCTCTCTCTCTCTCTCTCTCTCTCTCTTTATTATATAAATTTTGTATCATGTTAATTGTTGTCATGACTTTTGCTGTCGTCTTGGCCAGGTCACTCTTGTAAAAGAGATTTTTAAATTAGGGTTACTAACTCACTGTTGTTTTTTTAAGAATGACTTTTCAGTGTAATTGGGTTTGAAAGTCAGTTATTTTCCTTTCTTTATGTAACACAGCCACATATTCCCCTTAATTAAGGAAAGAAAGGAAGGATAAACACAACACGACACCAGATTGATCACTGCAGTAAGGTCAGCAGTTAAAACCTTGTCAGTTCAGATCAGAAAACTCCTGATCATAGACTTTGCCTGAAGGCAGCCTAATTCGAGTGCTGATCTCAGAACAGAGCTGCTGGGAATAAATATTTTATTTAGTTGAGAAGGTAAATACAAGCTCGCTTGATCATTGCCCTTAAGCTACATTAGTATGATCAGGCGAATGGCCAAGATTATATATGATCTAGCTAACGCTGGGATTTAGGATTATATAAATTATGTACTGCTAAGAAAAAGATTTCACTTCAGCTTGAGGTAGAAAAGGAAGTGCATTAAGCAGTGGTCACTGAACATGAAGTAAAAAAAACCTGAAAAAAAAAACCCCTGAAAAAAGGCAGTTCACTAAAATAGAAAGTGGAAAAAGAGGCATTTGCTATTTCTTTTGCTTCGCTGTTAAAAAGAGAAGAGCAAGTTATGATGTGGAATCTTTATTCTGTAATAAAAACAAAATGGAGGAACTGCTTCTCGGCACATACTCGCTGAAACACTTCAGACACTTGTCTGAAAACAAAACAAAAACAAACCATTAGCTAGCTAATTCACAGCTTTGTTCCCTTCAAAAAAAAAATCAGTACACTGAGGTAAAAATCTAGTTTAATTGTTCAATCCAGGTACAATATGTGCACAGTTACTTGACAACACCATTTTTATTTAAGGATAATTACTGTCCTCCAGTCTGTCCTGTCCTGCTGAGCCTCCTAGCGTGATGTAGACATCATTTAGGTGAAAGAAGCCGTGACAAAACCCCCAAAATGGACATATTTTCACTACTAATTTGATCAAAAATGGCTGGTTATAGTATATAGAGGGTTTATCGATCACATCCGTGACTGGCTGTGATTAGTCAGGCAGCTAGCAGGCTAACACTGCTGTGTATTGTTAGTGATGTCCAGCTGTTTTAAGCTGACCTTTTGTGTTTTTAAATAAAGCTGAGCTTCGCTTTGCCTGGTCATATGTATTGATTTTTCTTTTCCCTTATTATTAAATGGCCTCACAATGTATGAGTCACAGGAATGACTGATTAGCATTTTAGCTAGCAGGGAAGCTAAGGTGTGTGGGAACATAGCACATTTGTCTTGGCAGCAGAAATGTTAATGTGATGATACTATATGATATAGTATAATATGATTTGCTTAGTGACCAAGCAAAGTATATCTTTTAGTTAAGCATACGCAAGTCTATGAGTATTTTGCATGTAAAAACGCAATAAGGTAATCTTCAGTCCGTTGTAGCTAAGTATTTTGAAATCACTAGCAGATAGATGGTCTAGCTGACAATATCTAGCCACTTCTGCCTAAAATGGATTGCACTTATTTGTCTTCTGTGTAGGTGAAGAGCCAAATCTATAGCTCATTAGCACTTTTAGGGCACAGGACAATCCCCAAGAGTCTCACTGACTATCAAAAGGCAGGAGTTGTCTACGAATGATTTACGAGTAGAAGGTCATGGGTCAGAGGTCTTTTTAACACAGGTTTTATCAGGACAGCCAGTGGAACAGCTCAGTGATTAGGTCTTGATTTTGATTCAACGGGACACTGTTGGCTGTAGTACTGCATGTCATCAGGAGCTCTTCATGCTTGTCATTAAGGGTATCTCTAAGAGTAATCACACTGTGCCAGAGTAGATATGCTCTAAGCCTGATAAGGTGTTAAATGGTAAGGCCAAGCATCAGGCTTCTCTTCATGTTCCTCAGTGGATCCTCTTGTAGAAAGACTTCCCGCTGTCACTGGATGAGAGCCCAGAGTCAGTGAAGGTGTTAGATTAGATTTTACTTTCATCATCAAAGATCACCTGCATTTTTAGTGATATGACAGGATTCGTGTTCTTTTAAGCAGCATTTTTATTTTTCATCCAGACAAGAAGCACATTTAGATTAAAAAAAAAAAAAAAGAGACCAGTTATCATGGCAGCACAGATACAGCCCACTGATTCGAATATTAAGCATCTCTCGGGGTAAAAGGTAGGTATACATCTAGACTCTTCTCTGTTCAGGCACTGAGGTGGTGGAGTGAACTTCCCCCATGATGTCCGTACAGCCGAGTCACTGACTGCCTTTAAATGACGGATGAAGATCTACCCCTTCCTCAAGCACTTAAACTAGCTCTTATTTTTCCCTGTTTGTTTTATGTATTGTATATTGTATGTACATTAAAAAATAAATTCAGTTTTTAGGCTGATGGTATCCTAAGTCTGTGACCTATTGAACCAGTGTTAATGTATTCATTGCTAGAGACTTCAAAACATTTTGTACGTCGCTCTGGATAAGAGCATTTACCAAATGCCAGAAATGTAAATGTATATTTGGCAAACATTTAACAAGGTTTTTTCTTTTAATTACAGAACATTCCCACCCACAGAACTCAAGCAAGTTATATTTTGCATCATATTAACAGCCAGTTTTCTTGCTTTGCTTTGGCTTCACAAGTTGCTGATCTTAAGCTTAGGAATTTAAACTTCTCATAATCACATTAATGTCCCTGGTATACTTTTAAACACATTTAGATCGAGTCAAAAATGTTAAATCTAGAACATTAAAGGAATTTGTCCCTGCTAACCTTTCACCATCCAAACAACCCGGTTTTAAGAGTGAAGGCTCCGCCTCAACGCTCAACATGTGTATTCCGAAATGCTTTTCTGCACACCACGGCTGTAAAGAGTTGCTTAGACTTAAACCAGTTAGCTAAAACCAGTCTTGCTCAAAACGTTTCTTACACTATTCTGTGTAAACTCTAAAGGGTAGTTGTACATACAAATATCATGGGAAGGGCAGAATCTGAAATGCTCAAACCAGCCACCATGATATGGTCAGTATCACTGAGATCACATTTCCCCCCCCATTCTAATGTTTGATGTGAACATTAACGGAAGCCCTTCACCTGTATCAGCATGATTTTGTGTACTGCACTACTGTCACGTGATTGGCTGGTTGGATCGGTTGAGCGTATGCTCTTAACGGTGAAGAGTCGGTCTCGAAACCTGTGGATTTTTACTTTGTCACAGCTGGGTAATGCTTCAGGGGGTTATGTATAACAGAGTTTCCTTTTTTCCATGAGTGTAACTGACAATTACTTGTGATTTCCTCTATTATCACATTGTTTAATAAATAATAATCATCCACGTTTCTATTTTGAGAAGCTCATGCGTCATGACGTGTTTGAGGTTGATGTTATAGGGCACCACATCGGATATCCTCTTGAAGATATTGATTTATCTGCCGTATTTCTAGTCTGTATGAATCATTTAGGCTGTAATCTATAATTCAGAGCCTTTTCCTCACGCTTTGCTGCCACTGATTGCTTCTCCTGTATAATCAGGGACAGATAAAAGCTCATTGCTTCAAGGTCAGAGCTGAGACAGTCGTGCAATCCGTATCTCAGAGGACCACTGTGATTAGAGCCAGTGAAACTAAACGAATGGTTAAGTCACAGAAAGGGACATATAAGGAGAGGGGAGGGATTGTTTTTGGAAGAGATTTCCTGACATCTATTATGAAAGAGAGAAGCAGACAGATATAGATAGAAAGGGAATAGAATATGAAGATTTTGTTTGTCAGGAAGGTCAGGAATATATGATGATGGGGCAGAAGAAATTGAAATCAGGTTATCAAAAAAAGCTTGCTGTTTAAGAAGATTAGTCTAACCTTGACCTCCAAAACACTTCCTTCGCATGAATATGTTGCGGATTATTTCTCACCCTTGCTAATGTCACGTCTTTCTGGATTATTAGAAGATTTCCTAATGGGAAATGAAGCACAAAAGCCTGCAGTAAGCAGAAAGAGAGCAGGATTTGCTGAAGGTAAACTCAGTCAAGCATAATGAGTCACCTCTGTTTCTGAAGATCAAGCAATTCCAGCCATCGGACACGTTCAGCTGATTCTGTATATGATAAAATGTCCATATGGGATTTGATCTTTTTTTTTTTTTTTTGAGCAAAAGAAAGATCCTCGTAACCAGAGACTGTTACAATGTGGGTTACAATGTCAGGTTCTCCGTACCTGTGTATCTCTACAATCTATTCAGTACACATTTAAGCTCAGCTCAGGGGGGAATTAAACGGCAGAAATCGCTGACTTTTCCAGTTTTGGTATGTTTGTTCAGCTTTCATGTTGACAAAAGCACATCTAGATAGTTTGGTGAAAGCTTGAACTGCTGGACCTCACCGGGATTTTTTCTTCCCTAAACTCTGTAGGAGCAAAAGTAAAAACGAATCCTGCTTCGTACTGAACTGTAATCACTGTCCAGTCACACTCTGCTGCGTTAACTTGTCTTATACTTCACTAGAAAGCACTAGAAACAGCAGGGAAATTGGTTTGCATGTGTGACTAGACACAGGTGCCTCCATACAGAATAGATTTAACAAAAGTGCAATCTGACCCTTATTGAAGAAACCAAACACATGGGAGAAAAGCAAGGGGTTAAATCTGTTTACTCAGCATTCATTCACTGTAGTCAATCCTGTTTTCAGTGGCAGTGTGCAAAACCACACATTTTACCACAAATCAGGTGTCCTCTTGCTGAAAATTAATTACACTAATGGTTCAACCACAAATAAAATGCATTCACACTTAAACAAACAAACAAAAAACAGTTCTGAAGGGATATTGTGGCATTGGGGGCGTGGTCTAGCATCGGCTATTGGACAGGTCAAACTGATGGGCAACGTGTGGTGATTTTCACCTGTGTCTGATTAGACTGAGGTTACTCTGAGTCAGAGAGAGAGAGAGAGAATCACAGAGCTGTGTGTTTATGTGGAAAACTAAAGAAAAGGGAAACATTAAGAATCTGGGTGAGTTTCCCAGGCCAGTTTTCTCCTGTTTCTTGTTCCCAACTCAATCTAAGCAAGTGTTGCTCTAAATAGACTGGCAAGGGCTTAACATCGTGTGTCACTTTGTTCACCCACTTCATGTTTCCAGTGGTCATGTTTCCACTGGTCATTCTGCCTTCAGTTGCTGGTGATTGCCAACTCTCACTGAAAGTGAGTGAGGTTATGTGATGAGCCTGTCAGTGTCCACTGAACCTAGTACCATGTGTAGGTGTAACAGAGTGTGAGAACATTACTGTGAAACTGGAGATTCATTGTGTGGTAGCTAATGCCAGAAATATACACAAAAAACACCCTAAATGTGATTAAAAAAAAGTTATAATAATAATTCACTCACCACTATTTGAATTCTATGAGCTTGCAACTTCTGTAATGGCTACACCGCTGACACAACAGATTGCACTGGCTCAGATATTAATGCACATTATTATACATTAGTGTATATTTCCACCATTTTGTAAATTGACCATAAACTTCACGCAGGAAATCGGTGAAGAATCTGTAGCTGTGCTTTAAAAGATCACACACAGCAACATTATTAACCAAGACGGAGGGGACGTTTTTCAAAGAATTCATTTCCCCCACACCCTCGAAGACCGATAACAGCCATGTCGTTGATTAGTCAGCGAGTACATTTCACTGTAGCCCGGCTGTTTCTCCTGATCCTGATGGAAAAGCACCGGAATATCAGCGCTGTCATAAAAGCTGCATAAAAAGATGTGATGTGAAAGCATCAATCAGTCACTCAGTGGACTCCAGCACAGGTCAGTGTTCATGGTGGATTTCATCATCTGTTTAAATATTTATAGCTTACAAACAATTTGCTGCTAAATAAGTTTCATTCGCATCATTTTCCTTTTGTTTTTTAATCTAAATACAAGTTTGTCGTGTCTTTCCAGTGCATTTTACACAACTTAACAGTTTACTGTAAGAATTGTAACAGCGTTGCAGGAAATCTTCCTCACAGATGTTGAATTTAATCCCATGCTGTCAGATAATTCTTCCACATCACTACCTTCTCTCTTAAGTGGCTTTCACGCTGAGTGTGTTTGCTGTGGTCCGTATCGCAGCGTGATTGTTCCCGGTGTCTCTGCAGTGTTGGTCTGTTTTCAGACTCAATCGATTCTATCAAACCCCGGTGCATTTGTGTTCATCTTCCATCATCATGAACAGCACAACACGACTCACCACATTTTTTGGTGCGCTTGTGTGCATTAAGTGTAATCTCACCTCTTCCGTGTCCCTCACTCATGGTACTGGTGTGTTGTAAAAACAAATGATTAAAAAAAAACACACAAAATTTTACTTCCTGAATAAGTGCAGACCCGTGTATGAGTTGTGTTCATGTTCACGGGAATCACGGCACAGCTCCAGTTCAACCGAACTCGCACCATCTCCTACAGCTAGCCTCGGGTTCAGTACCGTACTGCGCTTCCTGCTCCACAGCTTTCACATTGCTAATTTTTCATACAAACCTGCTCTGGTTCAGACTGAACTGCAGTGTGAAAGCTCCTTAGTGACTGAGATGATGCCATTAAAGACACTAAATGTACACACCAGGGTGCAGTAATATGTAGAAACTGAGTGTAAATGAGTTAATGCTTGAGGTAATCATACTGCTTCCTGTTCTGAACTTTTCTATGCCAGTAGTTGATGTAATGTACTGATTTACATATTGTAGTGACGTTATGGAAGGTTTGCTGTAACTGATGAATGTCCGTCATTTTTGTCTCTTTTTTTCCCCCTACGTTTTGGCTTTCTACACACTGGCTCATGTATCGAGAGATAAATAAAAGAGGCACATCTCATTGTCATTGCTGTAGAGTTTATTACACATCGCTATAATCTTTTGCTGTTTTTGAACTGTATGTCCGACGCACAGCTCATCCTCTCTTCCTCCTCCTCCTCCTCCTCCTCCTCCAGCAGCTCGCTGACTTATGATTTCAGACCTGCCAGTTTTCCACTGCACTGTTTTTGTGCTTAGTGAAAGTCATTTGACATTCATGCTGACCCAGATTTCCTGCATCCTGCCTACCAGCCCACAATAAAAGACTGAGATTTTCGCTCTTCCTCCTTCAGGCGGGCGGTCAGGATGGTTCTTTAGTTGTGCTCTGGAAGCTGTCTTCCTGCTGATGTCTTGGTTTGAACCAAAAGCTGCTGTGTGACACATGGGTAAAAAAAAAAAAAAATAATGCAGTGGAAAAAAAAAATGATAACGAGCATAAAGCAGGAAGGACAGCGGCGTCATAATCGAGGATGATATTCTGGTGATCAGGTGTATGACGTCACCAGTGCCGTGTATCAGTAACTGCGGCTATAGATGAATTCGAAAGATGAATATAGCTGGAGTCAAATGACTGGGAATAATAAGCGAGTGATTGTTCATCAGTGTCATTGTTTCCTTCTTGTGTCCACATGCTGTAATTCTCTTGGTCTGGTTGCATTTTGACTACAGCACTTGAATAGGAAAATAATGACGGAGAAATTTATTTGACCTGTACATGAGCCTGAAGGTCGTTCTGTCTGCTTCATCTGTGTGTAGAAATGTTTAAATTGATGTTTCTCGGTGCTTTCAGGAGTTTATTACAGCAGTGAACACACATTCAGGCAAACTCCTCGGTATTAAGATACGCGTGCAGTTATTTTTTTAAATTGCAGCAATTTTTGGGCCTAGACACGTCATGTGATGTCGTCACACAGACACACACACACATTAAGCCACAGCTCTCTTCCATTCATGTGCACTGAACAGCTCGGATTAATGTGTCTTTACTGCTCGGAGTTTAATAGAAGAACCCTGTGCTTGTACATTTCACCAATTCAAATAGATTTCCACAGAAAAATTCTACCAGTCGTAGCAAAATCGAACATTTTCACACATTTTCTCCTGCAGAGACTGATTTCTAGATGTATCACGAATATGATCTGAACTGATTTATTCCTAATAAATAAACTGGTGGAAGTCTGCACAGAGAATCATGTGCCATCCAATAGCTTGTTGTTAAATAATATTAGATTTCAAATGACGTTAAAAGCATTTTTTTGGACTTTGTTTCAAAATTAGAAGTATTTTTATTTTAGGCCCAATCCTGCAGCTGTGTACGTCTTTAAGATGCTCAGCAATAAAGGCACAGGTCCGAAATATCGTCATGCCAGAAAAACTACTTTGAATTTAAAGGAATGAAAATAGAAGGCAACAAAATAAAGCAGAGAGAGAGAAAGTTGTTTCTTGTGCCACGTGAGGAAGCAAACGTCTGAAGAGGCTTATTCAGCTCGGACATTCCGATCAGAGCAGGAGGGGAACGCTAAGCTGCGGGAAAACAAGAGGATTTGAAGGAGCTGGAATGTTGAACTTTAACGCGTTGTTCCTGTGAAATCAGCCTCCCGGTGGTTGCGATTTTTGTATCTTACCCCCTAGTTGACCCTTTCTGGAGAGACAGGACGGAAATTTGGAGTGAGTTTTAGCTTCGAGAGGCTCAATAGTCTAGACGTCTAATGCTGCGGTACGGCAGAGGAGCGGGAAAGAAAGCAGTTACATTGTGAAAATATTTCAGACTGAATAAAGCTCATAAAGTCAGGACTATTGTGTATTGTGCAGTTTAGTTGGAAATGGAGCACAGTTTGATCATGTGAAAGCTGTGGGGCAGGAAGAGCAGCATGGTACTGAACCCGAGGCTAGCTGTACGACGTGCTGTGATTTTGTTTGCGCTGGAACTGTGCTGTGATTCCCGTGAACGCTACTTGTACTCAGGTCTGCACTTATTCAGGAAGTAAAGCAACCATAATGTGTGTGTGTTTCTGTTGACAACATAGTTTCTGCAACACACATGTACCATGAGTGACGGGGTAAAGTTTAGGGACACGGAACAGATGAGATGCCTTACTGCATGCAAGAGCACAAAATGATCAAAATAATCAAAAATGATGGAAGATAAACACAGATGCACCGGGGTTTGATGGAATCGAGTGAGTCTGAAACCAGACCAATGCTGTGGAGGCACCAGGAACAATCACAATCTGATACAGATCACAGTGTGAAACCATTTAAATCTGGGCATCATTTTTATTTTATTTAACTTCATTATGAAACATAATCTCTTTCATTGCACTTTGTATGAAGTGTAGATATATGCACAGGCTTTTTTTTCTCTTTATAAATCTCACTTCTTGTCCTCTCCTAAAGGAGTTTCCATCCAATCACACCTGCTTCAGCCAGTTATTTTTTCAGGATAAAAGCTGGTAGTGTGGCATGGAACTTCATTGTGACCAAAAGAGTGCATTTGGTGCAACAATTTGTACATCATTTTTCACTCCCACTTGCCTCGACAGCCAGATTATAGCCTTCAGTGACTGACAGAGGCTGATACTGACTCCTTTTTAGATGCTGCTGAGATCCAGGGTGACGCCTCCACGTCATTATCAACCTGGAGAACCCTCTCAGGCACTGCTGGAGCGTCTTTTAAAATCAACCCTGCTATAAACAAAAGACCATTTCTCATCTTTCTCTTTAAATCCAGACACGATGCAAGGCAAGATAACGTATTAGACACTTACACATGCATCTTATTAAACCAGGGGTCCCCAACCACCAGACTGTGGATCATTTGTTACCAGACTGCACAGAAATAGTAAAACATTATTTGTAATTTTTTTTCTTATTTAAATTTTATTAACTATCACAGGTTGAAGGGTTTTATTTTAAAAACTGATCAATACCATCTATTCCTATTTACTGCACAGTCTCAGTTGCAGGTTTTTTCATGCACAGACAAATTAAGGTCACAAGATACACTATATTGCCAAATGTTTTGGGACACCCCTCCCAATTCAATTCAAAATGACTGCACACCAGTGCACAAAGCAAGGTCCATAAAGGCATGGATGAGTAAGTTTAGTGTGAAGGAACTTCACAGACTCCTGACCTCAACCCGATAGAATACCTTCGGGAAGAATTAAAGCAAAGACTGCAAGCCGGGGCTTTTCGTCCAACATCAATGCCAGTGTCTCCATTCTACTTCATCTCAGAGGTGTTCTGTCGGATTGAGGTCAGGACTCTGTGCAGACCAGTCATGTTCCTTCAAACCAAACTGTTTTTATGGATCTTGCTTTGTGCACTGGTGTGCAGTCATGTTGGGACAGGAAGGGGTCATCCCCAAACTGTTCCAACAAAGTTGGGAGCTTGAAATTGTCCAAAATGTCTTGGTATGCTGAAGCGCACACATTTTTCTATCCGTTTTAGTCTTCCGTCCACAATGAGACGGCGTTTTTAGTCAACAAAAGCATATCTTTTTGAAAACGCTCTCCAAAATGAATTTGAAAACGTTTTTGCGTCGTAGTGTGGACTGTGAAAACAGAGGCTTTCGAAAACAATGACGCATTTTTAGTCATGTGACACAGTTCTCACTCGCTTTTGCAACTTTATACTCCTGTGTTACTCGCAGCAACAACTCCACCTCACTGTCGCTCCATTTAAAGAACTCTGTGCTCTTCCTCCACGTTACCGCAATGTTTCAAAGAGCCGTAAAGTAAATAAACGCCAGGCGGAAATGATGCAGGTCGAAGCGTCTTATATTTTACTCATGCACAGTACATGGACGTGAGCGCTCAGACGTTTCAGTGTAGATGACCAACTTTTGGGAAACGATAATGTGGACGTGGAGCGTTTTTAGATGAAAGCACAGTTTTCAAATTTATCTGGATTTGTGTCGACATAGCCTTAAAGCACACACATGGGAGGTGTTTTCCAGGGCTGAAATGTGAATTAGACATTCCGACGGTGGCTGATGAGCTGTAAAGCACTTCTTCAGAGTCTGTAAGAGACCAGTTGAAGGATTGTGTAATTAGAATGATGGCACGCAGAACAGAAAGAGTAAAATTGAATATTTTAGATGTAGCGTGGCCGTGTGCCATTTTTCACACTTTCTGTAATGTCACTTTGTTTTCCCAGTGGTCATTTCTGCTTAGAGCTCACATTTATTCACATTTCTGCTCAAAAGGGGAGATTGGGCCTCTTTCTGCTGGAATGTCACTGACTGCACAGTATTTCTAATGTAAATGTCAGAGCTACTGAATGTGATTGAAAGTGAAAATGCCAAAACTGTCTGGATGTGACTAGACAGAGACGGCAGCGAGACCGGAAGAAAGAGAACGCTGCAAATTCTTGGGGAGGCTAGCAGGAGCCTTAAACTGGAATCCTAATGTCCAGTATGTTACTGCCCCACATCTCACCTCTCTATAGAGAGCAAGTGTTCAAGTAAACATGAGTCTAGAATATTACAGGAATGCTGGTAGTAATTAATATAATAATTTGTTTTGGTTTATCAATATGGCTTCACCCTCATTATTTAGCAGGTTCTGCAGTAGCACTTGATCCCGTTTTTACTGTTAATATAATTTTTTTGTGGCTGTGAGTAAATCTAATGCATCATTTTATCCATAAGGAAGTTGTTTTGAGTAAAAGTCTCTGAATCTCATTTTCTGAGTGGATTTACAGTCACAGGTGGAAATGATTCAATCCCTCCAGGAGTTAACGGAGTTGCTTGTGATTGTTGAATCTGAAAATACTTGATTTTTTTCTTTTTTATTTTAATGTTGTGTTCTTTCTTTCTTTCTTTCTTTCTTTCTTTCTTTCTTTCTTTCTTTCTTTCTTTCTTTCTTTCTTTCTTTCTTTCTTTCTTTCTTTCTTTCTTATCAGCTTGATTCTTTCTACCTTTCTTGAATTGGTGAAATTGCAAGTGCAGGATTCTTCTTTTAAACTCCTAGCAGTGAAGACACGTGTACTTGTTTTCTATGCTGTACTCATGTTCAACACGCAGAAATGGAAAGAGCCTTGGCTGAATGCGTGTCATGATGACGTCACACAACATGGACTAAACCTGCGGGAATTTTTTTCAATTGCAAACTCCCTCTAATATTGTGGAGTTTGTTTGATTTTGCCTTCACTTCTGTGAAATCTGGGGTGAATGAGTAGTTAAGACTTTCTGCCTTAAATACCGGTAAAGACACCAAACCAGAAGGAAGCTATTGGAAGAAATACGTCCTTGAATTTTACGTTGTGACAATTTTTTTTTTCGTAGCTTGCTTTTGGTTTCAAGTGAATTTTAAAGGCATTTGAGGCATAAATATTAGTAAGAAGAAGAGACTTGGTGGAGGTGGAGGCAGTGGCATGTGTGTTGCTGCTGCTGGCGTCAAGTTCTACTTGAGTAGGTGTTGAATGATGAGCACTCTTACACAACAAATTACATGCATTTAATGCAGTGATACTCAAATCAAGTCCTCACAGCTCGCAGACAGTCAGTTATATTGCTCTGTCCTTGTTCTTGATTTTCGAGAACTGAAGGGTTAAAGGTATTTTAATCTCCAAAAAAAACACCTGATTTTGACTGACTGTCCTGCAAAAACATGACGCGTTACTCTTAATTGATTTAGAATATATATATATAATCTATATATAAATATATATATAATATATATATAAATCTAATTTTACACTTAATTCACACTTGATCTCATGCTCATTACATTATATTGCAGTCTCTGCCTCTGTAATAGTGATGATGTGCACGGTTGTGGCGTGTAATTGAGCCCCAAACAAAGCATTATTTTCTGTGCTTTGAACATCAGCCAGCTTCAGATGTTCTAGTGGGCGGAAGTTTTTCGTTGACTAATGATGGAATGGCATGATCCGAAGAGTGTAAATAAATCTATTTTAAAAGAATAAATAAATAAAAAATTGAAACTGGCGTTCAAGCATCATGCCAATGGTTTTATTGTGTCACAAGTGCAGTATACAGTCTGGATGGAGCTCAAGTCCATTGCAGGATGCACACATACATTTTCATATGATCTTCATGTATTTTACCTTGTAATAAAAAAACAACAACAACAAAGGAGCTGGAGGAAGCAAACACAAAGCCGACTGTATGTCTCATTATTGGTGATCAGTGGTTTTAATCAGTGTCTGAGGCTTCGTCTCTGCTTCAGATTTAAGAGATTATATTATTTTTGGTTATTATAGAGTGTATTATGTAATACATTAAGTGAGTAGGATCATCTTGCTGACTCTGGCCCTATAGATGAGCTCATCTGATGCCTGTCGTATTGATTTTGACTCCAGCAGGGTATGAGCACCGTGTCTCCAACAGCTCTATTATTTTCCACCGCTCTGAAGCAGCCTCTGTTTGAAATGATGAAAAATCTGAGCCGTGGTTTTGCCCCATGCTGGTTTTTTTTTTCGGTGGGGAAAATCTCTTCATGTGTTGGTAATTGACTGTCAGCTGCTCAGTGCACACACACGCAGATGCAGAAGTGTCCTCTTCATCGTCCTCTTCACCGCCCACATCTAAAGCACGGCAACTCCAGGGAGTTCATCCAGAGCTGGCGAGCGCTGTTTAATACGCCGTTTATCGTCCTTGAAACATCCTGCTTTGTAACTAAGGTTTAATTTAGCATTAAGTCTCCACATGAGCTTTCGATGTACAACCATAGGAGTATTTTATCCGTAGCAGATCGTCCGTGAAATGAAATGCGTCACCTGTTTAGAGTTAGAGAAGAACCGAGCTTGATCTTACTGCCTGGCGTAACCTTTCATCAGTGCAACAAACCGCAGGCTTTTCTTGTGCTGCGCCTTACATTTGTCAAGCAGAAGATAAAAGCCAGAGAAATGCAGGTTAATAACCAGCGCACTCCTGCCACTCCACAATGCACCACTCCATGGCTGCTTAGCAACAGCAGGAGGGAGTACTGGACATGGCAGAAGGGCCATCATTTGCACGGTTAATGAGGAATAGCAAGAGGAAGAGAGAGGCATTTCAGAGATGAAGGAGAAAGTAAATTGTTTATATCTGGTTAGAGATGTGTGAAAAATAACTGGAAAATATTTACCCCATTGTATCTCAGTTCAGTCATTTGCCACCACTAGAATTCTCTACCCTCATCAGCTAGGAACCCTGGAGGGTGAAGGCTAGCATATGCTTCTTCTTCTAAGACACGTGAAGCCAGCAACTTTATCTGAGCTGTTATGTCAACTGCCTTCTTCCACATACACAAGCTCACAGATGCTCAGGATTGGCTCTCTGATTGGCTGATGGTCAGAGGAGGGAGTGAGAGCAACACCGTCCCACCCTCTCAAACAGCACAGCTAATTCTGCTGCCTTGGACTCCAGATCATGGATGGCTGTGGGATCGTCATGGCAACAAGGAGAATACGTTTCTGTAAACCCCTGCAGTTTATTTTTGAGGAAGGGAAAGCAGCATAGCTGTAGATATTTTCGTTAAAAATCGTCTGATTTGAAGGTTTAAATTTTTTATCGTACTGATTGAATATTGAAGCACGCATATTTAGAATTCGGCTCACAAGCCGTATGGGTTAGAATCGAATAGAATAGAAGTTGTCGTAGCAGCTCATTGCAATTACAGTACAGTAGGGATACGAAAAACAAACCAGATAATGAGATAATGAGATGGAGCACAGAGTAATGTACAGAGAGAGGGCAGTGGGGATGTGATGCACGGTGTGAGAATCTGTACAGGAAAAAAAATGTCCAAAAATACTGAGGTAGTCATATGTGCACGAATAAGATGCAAGATTTACTGATGTGCAAAATAAACAAAGGACAAATGTGCAAATGCAATTTTGCAAATGTGTCCCTTGTGTTATGTTCATATTCTAAGCTAGATGCTTCTAGTATTTTTGCTTTGCTATACAGGTCATTAACTCCTTTCAGAGAATATCGGATACTTGGCTAGTTTCATCATTTGTCAAGTTTGTATCAAAAAAAGCTGGACTCTCTGAGCATCAGGTTCGTCCTGACCTAAGGTTACAAGTCAGACAGGTCTTCACACTCGCTCTAGTTCAGCATGCCTTGTATTGAGGAGGTGAACACGGCAAAATCAACCTCGTCTCTACAAAACAACCCATAAATCAACTGTACTCAGAGCATCTCCAGATGTGGCTAGAAGGAGGTTCATTTTGTGGTGCATTTGATTTGTGTCTTGTGAAAACAAAGTGGTCCCTCTGCTCTTCACATGGAGATCCATGGCTGGGCTTAATGGCTCTGTGTAGCTGCACTCTCTTCCCTTCACTTTACTACCTTCCAGATCAGACTGAATTGCTGTCTGTGGTCTGACGACAGTGTTGTGTTACACTGAGGTTAATAGAGTCATCGTGGCTCGGGCAGTTACCGTCAGGTGCATAAGTATTTGGACACCTAAGCATTTTTGGAACGTTTGCCTGTGCTCACCACCACAGTGGATTTAGTGAAGCAGTCAAGATGCCTTGTCTTTTTTTTTTTTTACTTAATCCCTTCATTTTTACAGACTGAATGAGAATCAGTTTTGTCTGGCCTGTTTCCACAATATTTCATGATTAAGGAGTTTAAAGGCCTGAAGTTGATTCCAGGGTCATGGACACTATCAATATGTATACAAAGAGGTATCGATGCAAGGGAAGGATAAGGCTGAAAATACAGAGAGAGAGAGCAGAAATTTTAGAAGTGTCCACACCAACAATTTATTACATTCTTAACAAAATGAAGAATGCTCTGGAAGCTCATTGACCCCCAAAAGGCCTAGAAGACCCCTTTCCTTTCCTGTCTTAATAGAAATGGTCCTGAACATCACATGTATTTTTTTAATTCAGACGAGTTGAGAGGAGAATGAAGCATGGAGGTGAACGTAGAGGGGCTTGAAGAAGAAGAGGTGTATGCTTACTCTCTGTAGCTTTTTGTATTGACTACAAGATGAAAACTACATGGTATTTAGAAAAGAATATCTTTTATATGAATACACCATTATTAGTAATCTGAGCTCTGACGATCAAACGTTTCGTCTCGTCTTGCAGAATGTTCTTCGACTGCTGCTGCACTCCAGTTTATTTGTCTTTGAGCATCCACCCTGAAAATATATACTTCCTCCAATCTCTAAATGATGCCTGCTTTAAAAGAGGCTTTAGGTTCTAGCTGTGAGTCATAACACTTTGTCTTCATGAAGTCTTCACTGCGAATGTGTTTAAAGAAGAATGAAAGTCATTCAAACCAAAGTCTGCAATCCTGCAAGCTGATTAAATTGCCATTATTATGACAGCTACAGTCAGTAAAAAAAAAAACCTCTCATTATTTTGGCATATGCCACATTATCATCAGGTTCCTGTAAATAAACTTGCCCCGTTCTATGATATGGTCAAATCAGCATTTGTCACACACACTTCTAAGTCTGTAATATGCTTCTGTTGCATCAGTATTGCAGATAATGTACCAGTATTACAGCTCTCGGCTTTCATTCCTTCATGTATTTATTTATTAACAAATTCTAAGAAAACACATCGAAGGATCTTGAATCCTGTGGTGCCGAAGTCTAAAAATAGAGGGCAGAGATACAAGTTATAGGAGACAGTCACAGCTGGATTTAGACTCAGGCTAAGTTTCTAATCAAATATTTATAAAGGTCTTATTTAACAGGAGATTTCAGCTTGTTGCTTCTCTGAAGTTGATTGCCGTGTTTAGAATCAGCTGCTATGTAACAGATACTGGGCTGAAGAGTGTGTGCATGATATATGCATGATCTGAAGCTCTAATTTTGGTGTTCCATTTAAGTTTGTTTGTCAGTAATATTTTTTTTGATTACTTCAGTAATCAGGTCCCTCCAGGATTCTACAGAGATTTCTTGGGGGTCCAGAAATGCTTGGTTTTGCTGCGATGTTTTATTTTTTTTTTTCTCTCAATTTTTGTTTCAAATTATGTCTGTCTGTCTTTATCTAGCTGTCTGTCTACACACCACACAAATGCACGCACATACTTTATCTATCTGTCTGTCTATAATCCTCACACACACACACACACCTTTGTCTATCGATCTATCTATCTATAACCCACACACACACACACACACGGGCACTCCTTTCACTACATGTCCTTAGCTTTTGTCATAGAAAAACCCATGCAGACCTGCTCCTCATTCATCACTCAAACGTCTAAACATTTGTCTCAGAGTTGAAGGCCTGAGCAGTAACAGGACGGGAAAGAAGACTGTTTTTTTTTTTACAGCTTGTGTGATTCACTGAAGTGCCTGTGTGGGAACAGTTTTGTGTGCTCAAAGTGTGCTGAGAAATGTGCCTGTGTATCCCGAATGTATAAAAAAAAACAGCAGCATGAAGAAGCCAGAGTTGGGGTGTGTGTGTGTGTGTTTGTGTCTCTGCTTGTTTGTTTTAGCTGTGTTATCAGCCTTATTTCCTAACACGGAGTGGATTTCTCCTTCTGCGTATCGTGGAAAGAGTTTCTCTCCAGGGAAGGTTGCTGGGATTGTGTTGATAGAAGGCTGCTGCTGAGGCTAGATGTCAGTCCAAACCTCACGCTTGTGCCCTTGAGGCCACTTTCTCCTCCCTGAAGGCTGAATGCGAGGCTCTCTGCCTCACCTTGTTTACAGAGCTCCACCAATCGGCGCCAACTGCAGAGATGAAAGGGATTCTGGGACATTGGCTTGGCCTCAAGACTCTCCTTGAGTTTGGCTGGCTGTTTGCACATAAAAAAAAAAAAAAAAGCAGCAGAAAAATCAATCCTTCGCCATGACTCGAGGAGAAAACTTAATTTGAAAGCACCCTGAGAGCCAAAGTTCTCAACAAGCAATTAATGATGGTGTCACTTTGAATCATCACATTTTCCCCCTCGCGTTTTAATAGTGATGTGGTGAACAGCATGTTGTGAGGACGTGTGTGTTATCCTACCACCAGAGCGTCTGCTCTACAAACCGGCTTTTTTCTACACACGTTGTAAATTACTACACTCAGTATGAAGCCAGCATTACACACAACCTTTAGGTATCATCACTAACGTACACTTCTTACCAAATTTCACATGTCAGATCAGGACTAGTCATAAATTCATTAGTTATCTTGTGGGAAAGCTTGAGTATGCTTTCCCAGTCTGAGGAGCTTTGTGCCAGGAATCCTACTAGGCAAAAAAATCAGTAGCCAAAATGATGTAATGAGTATGCTACTAAGCTAGTTAATTATTTAATTATATTAATTATATCAATGCAGGCTAGACAGATAGACAGACAGACAGACAGATGGGTGGGTAGACAGATAGACGGACGGACGGACGGATAGATAGGTCACAGAGCACTTTGTTGTCGGATCTGATCAGGATCCCACAGATACACAGGACACTACACAGATACACAGGACACTACACAGATACACAGGACACTACACAGATACACAGGACACTACACAGATACACAGGACACTACACAGATACACAGCAAATAATGTTTCATTTGCAAAAGTCATTAAGGGTTTTTTTTTATTCCTTCTTTTCTCAGGTTGTTGAGCAAAAGAAAATAAACTCTGGTTACCGCATACCGTGATGAGCTTATTAATGTGTGACTCATTTTTTTTACACACTGCAAACATCTTGCCAGATGCTGGTGTGTACAAAAATAGAAATTAGGCAAATGCGCTGTTTTTATGGTCCGATTGTGCAGATTTCCTATGCTATAAATGCTCACCTCTGCACTCTAGCCTCAGTTCTTTCACTGCCCTCTGAAATACAAAGCTTATTTTTTTGCCTCCTGTCTTTTAAAACCTTTTTCCTCATAGTGCTTTTTTCCCTAGCTGAGCAGAGGCTGTTATTTGCCTCCCATAATGCCTTTATATTTATTCATTTGTATTACTCACCATAGCAACAGGAAATGAGTTCTCTGCTGCTGGAGTTTCACTGCTGTAGCCTGACATTTGAAGTGACAGGCGCACGCTCGTCAGAAGAATTGCCATCACGCTGTCTATCAGTAGTGAAGCAGGCCTGGCAGTTGCACACATCACTACACACTGCACTTTCTTATCATATAGCTGACTGCCAGATATATTTACATTATATGAAGCTGTTTATGCAGCATAGGCCATTCAGACAGGATTAGAAGTTTCTGGACACACGTCTGTCAATGCTTCAGGTAGATACACTATATTGCCAAAGGTTTTGGGATGTCTGCCTTTATGTGCACATGAATGTATTATGGAGTTGGCCCGCCCTTTGCAGCTATAACAGCTTCAACTCTTCTGGGAAGGCTTTCCACAAGGTTTAGGAGTGTGTTTATGGGAATTTTTGACCATTCCTCTAGAAGTGCATTTGTAAGGTCAGGCACAAGTTTTTGGACAAGAAGGCCTGACTCGCAGTCTCCACTCTAATTCATCACCAAAGGTGTTCTATCGGGTTGAGGTCAGGACTCTGTGCAGGCCAGTCAAGTTCCTCCACACCAAACTCACTCATCCATGTCTTTATGGACCATGCTTTGTGCACTGGTGTGCAGTCATGTTGGAACAGGAAGGGGTCATCCCCAAACTGTTCCCACGAAATTGGGTGCATGAAATTGTTCAAAATGTCTTGGTATGCTGATGCATTAAGAGTTCCTTTCACTGGAACTAAGGGGCCAAGCCCAACCCCTGAAAAACAACACCTGACTGGTTTGGAGGAGTGTCCCAAAACTTTTGGCAATATAGTGCATGTGTCCTAATCACACTTAATAATTGACTGGCCCCTTGAGAGCTCTCTGCTTAAAACATACTTGATGTATGTGTGCTTTCATACTGAACACTTCCTGTCTACTACATGCACCTAATTTTAAAGCAGATTGTTCTGAAATGTATTAGAAGCTCTGGATTGTTGTGGCTTCAATATACATGCAGACTTCAATATTGTACATTAAACAGCCTGCAGCTCCACTTTTCTGACAATTCCTTTTGAATGTGATCTGTATTTTATTGTTCTGTGTTTTAAACGCTGTAGATTCAGTGGAAGACAACAGAATGGAATGATTCCTGGGGTGTCTTTATTTTGAAGAAAATCCACAAATCCCTCATTTGGTTTTGCATGGTTACTAATGCTCTTCTCTTTCCATTTCCTCTTTATACTTTGTGAGTTAGATGATCCTAATAGACTGAAAAAACACAAGAATATATCAGTCAGATTTAAGCAAAAATATTACACAAAATTAGTTTACTTTAGAGTATTAGGTTTTTCAACAAACAAGCGGAACATGATTTTATTGCTTATATTAACCGTAATTTAAACAGGTTTCTTAATTGCTAAGATTGAATGATGTAGAGTGAGTGTGATCAATTGTACATTGTATTGAAGTAAACCAATTACACTGTGAATCTCACGAGGACGTTGGTGTTGATGGGAATTATAAATGCAGTATTAAAATTAGGCGATATAAACATGCAGTGGTTATGTGTCTGTTGTGTCATATCAGCTTTGTTGATTTGATTCTCAGCTAAGGAGTGAGGTCAGGGTTAGATTTTGTCTAATGCTTTGGAACTACACACTCTCTTAACCCTATCACAGCCTGCACTGTTAAGACATGGTGAATGGTTGGAAGATTAAAGGGTAGATATTGCCTTGCATCTATCTTGTGACATGAATGACAGCCCCTGGCTTTCAGACTTGGACCCGTAAAGGGCTCTCCAGGTTATATTTGATGGATGGATCGACCTTGATGTCCTTTTAGTGAGCTGACTAAGAGTTGATATTAAAAAACAGAATATCCTTTGCTATTTAAAAATAAGGAGTTTCATAAAAAGAGCTTTTGGCAGTGCACAGGGATCACCCTGACTGGTCTGTGGCTCTGCAGACCCATATGCAACAAATTGTGATGCATTGTGTATTCTGATACCTTTCTATCAGAACCAGCATTAACTTCTTCAGCAATTTGAGCAACAGTAGCTTGTCTATTGGATCAGACCACATGGGCCACCCTTTGCTCCCCACGTGCACCAAAGATCCTTGGCCACCCATGACCCTGTCGATGGTTCACCACTGTTCCTTCCTTGGACCACTTTTGATAGATACTGACCACTGCAGACCGGGAACACCCCACAAGAGCTGCAGTTTTGGAGATGCTCTGATCCAGTGGTCTAGCCATCACAATTTGACCCTTCGTCAAACTCGCACAAATCCTTACGCTTGTCCATTTTTCCTGCTTCTAACACATCAACTCTGAGTACAAAATGTATGTTGCTGCCTAATATATCCCACCCACTAACAGGTGCCATAATGAGGAGATGATTAGTGTTATACTGTGCATAATGTTATGGCTGATCAGTGTATATCTGTAGATTATTTGTGTTACATGATAAAGTCCACATCTTTCGCAGAATTTGGGAAACTTTTATGTTGTACATTGGGCTAAACTTTGCAGACATATTTACCAGAGGGTTCATGTAGTATAGAATGGGTGAGGTATGTAACCACTACTTATTCTTATTTTTTTTTCTCTATAAATGTGTAATTCCTGAGTCATCTGCCTGTTGTTGGGATATGTATTATAAACATCTTGAAGAGAGAAAGAAAGAGAGAAGATACACACTCAAATCAGAAAAATAGTGACAAATAAGAAGGGAGAAACGTGAGTTAATTGGCAAGTGAATAAAAGATCCTCATCCCTTCCATTAGCTCTGACTCACCTGCTAAATGGACAGAACTGGAGGAGCAAACAGCAGCAGCACCATCATCATCATCATCATCATCATCATCATCATCATCATCGCTGCCTTCATATAACCAATTATAACCACTGCTGTGTACACAAGCCCTGAGCTGGCACTTATAAGCATCAGCCAGATATGAAAATGGTCTAATTGGGATTTTGTCGGTTTGTTAGAATTAGTGTCCGTTAGTGTCCACCATGTTTGCTCAAGTTCTCTTTAGGAATGTCCTAAAGTAATAAAAGGAGTGTTCCTCACTATATAGATCAACTCGTCTGCCCTGGTGCAGTTCAGGTGCAGCTCTGGTGCAGTGCTTGGTGTGTTGCACAATTATTAGTGCCGTATGTGCCTTTGTAGCAGCCTTCCAAGTGCAAATTAACATTTTTATTGCTTTTGTGCGAGTGCTGTGGATGTCTTGATAAACTGTGCCGTTGGGATGATCCAGAGGAAAAAGCAAAAGGGGTAATAAATAAAAAAAAAACATGATGCATCACAGAATCGCCATTTTGGATCAGTTCACTCCACAGTCAGTTTATTAGGAACAGCGTGCTAATACTGGATAGGATCCACGTTGTTCTCAGAGCAGATGCAGAGCTTGGATATGATGTCCTGATGGTGAAAGGGAAGCATTCCTTTGTGATGCTGTTCTCTCGTGAACTGTCGCAGTAGAATCTCCTGGTTTACCGCGTCCACAAAAGTTGTCTAAAGGACGCAGTAGGTGATCAGTGACTTTAAAGCGGGGCATTCAGACGATGCTGGAGATGTCAGTGTTATTGTTGCATTTCATTACACACTCATCACCAGCCTGAGCTGTGTACACGAGACCGCAACGACGTTCTCATCCTGCACCACAATATTAGGATGGAAGCATGTATCAGGAATTGACACTGCAGCTCCATGTACTGTGTTCCTGCCGGCTGTGTGATGCAGCAGGAGAGCGGTGCAGTGAGCGCAGGACTGCAGGCTGAGCTGTCAGAGTTTGTTGTCTGATATAATGGAGACAACAGACTTGAGCAATGAGTTCTTGTTGTAAGTTTGATGTTCCTGCACTTTCTTTGTGTCTGAGTCAGACAGAGCGATGGAGGTGCAGCGTGCACGGGTGTAGATCTTCATTCCTAATTCTTTAGCTTGTCCCTCTTTTTGTTTTTTTTGAGTACTGCTTGTTCTCCATTTCTTTGTGTTCGAGTCAGACTGATGGAGACAGGAGCTGTGTGTCTTCATCTCTCTCTCTCTCTCTCTCTCTCTCTCTCTCTCTCCACTACCCCTCCTTCTCTGACTCTTTTTTTCTTTCTGTCTCTCTCACCACCCTTTCTCTGTCTGTCTGTCTGTCTCTTTCTCTGCCCCCTTTTCTCTGTTCATTCCTCTCTGTCTATCCCTCTCTCTGCCTTCCCTTTCTCTCTTTTTCTCTTGCTGTTTGTCTCTCACTTTTTCATTTCTCTCTGTCTTTCTATCCACCCATCCTTTTCTTGTTTGTCTTTTTCTCTCTTTCCCCCTCTCCCTTTCTTTGTGTCTGTTCCCATTGCCTCCTTTTTTGCCCGTTTATATCCTCTCCTCTCCTCTCATCCCCTCCCTTTTTCTCTCCTTTTCCTCCCCTCCCCTCTTTTTCTCTCCTCCCCTCTCCTCTCTTTCTCCTCTCTGCTGCCCTCCCCTCTCTTCCTCTCCTCTCCTCTCCTCTCCTCTGTTTGTTCTGTGCCTCGTTTTCCTGCTTTGATGAACTGTAATCCTCAGCCTCACTCGTCTTATTTCGTATGAAAGCTGAAGAAGTGTGGAGGTGTAAAGGCTTTATGGATTCTTTGTAAAACACACATTACAGAACACGACAGATTCATTTAGGTTCATTTAATGTAATGGAACTAATTAGTCTATTTTTCTGCATTCTACAAAGCATGAGGTGAGAGTGAGAGAGAGAGAGAGAGAGAGAGAGAGAGAGAGAGAGAGCGATGCTCTGTAATAGCTCAAATCATAATCCCAATTGTTTTACAGCCAACTGTGGGGAGAAGAAAAACTATTGTGAGGCTTATTGCAATCTCACGCTGTATCAGTATTATCCCAGCGCGCTGCTTCCTTTCCTGCACACGGCGTTTGTTTTGATTTGGGAGTGTAGGAAGTCTTTGTGAGCAACGACCGCCGGCCTTAGATATTTAAGCTCTCAGGTTGGATTGTTGTCCGATTCAAAATGTGACATTTCCTGCATCTGAAGTCTAGTCGATGTTCCTGCGCCGTCTTTGTGTCTGAGAGATGAATCAGGGGGTGGTGCAGTTTGCATGGGTTTTTTTTAGCTGAACAGTTGCATTTTAAATCAACAGTAAATCGACTTTGAGACTGTATAAACCTGTAACCGGTTCGAGTCAGACGGCTTCTTATTCACACTCATTATAACTTATTCATTACCAGTAGGCGTTTAATTCACAAACAAACAAAAAAAAAATCACAATATGCAAGCCGCCACACAGTAAAACCGTGTAAATGGGAAACCTTTATTTAGTGTGTAATTAAAGAAAGAAAAATGATATGCGGCATTAATTGAATTTCTTTTTAGCCTGTAAGCGTTACAGTCAGATGTTTTAATTTTTTGGGAGAAGACAATTATCATAGGCATCGTTAAAATATGATTCATCGTGCATTACGGTGCAGGAGCGTTTAATGAGGCGAAAAGGCAGACACACACACACAGAGAGAGAGAGAGGGAGAGAGAGAAAGAGCTTCAGGAATTATTCTACATTCACACATACAGCGACTCACAGTGACCGGAGATCATTTATGCTCAGCGAGAGCTGCGATTTCTGGTGACGACAGCGGCTGTTGGTGACTAGAGGTGGGCGTATCCAATTGGAGTGATGACAGTATAGTGCACATTGCTTCTCATATGATATAAATACATATAATATACACTGCTGAGTTTTACACACAAACCTCACCAAACCTCCCTCAAAAACAAGCAACCAGTAGTAGGAACACCTCCTGGAGACTTTGTAGTACAGCGACTGAGCGACTTGCAGGATAAAAATAACTGTATCTGTGAACATAGCTTTAGAGACACACACTTTCAGACTTTCAGCTATGGTGATTGGAAAATTATCCAATCATCAGAGTCTTCACAGTAACCAAGCGATTGCTCTGCAAGCTTCCGTTGCTACGTTAGGGAGGTATACAGACAAGCCGAGTCCTGAGTTTACCTGCATGAGATACGGCTCAGATCAGCTCGGTGAGCTCCTGCTGAGTATAGAAGGTGAAGTGTTGAGTAGGAGCAGGATGTTGGTTAACTTTATTCCACAGGTTTCCTCTGCTGTATGCGGGTGTGTGTGTATAAAGAGGATGGAATGATGTGAGGACGGGTGTTCTGAGTGCACTCTCACTCTTTTGATACCGCTGCAATGGCGTATATTAAGGCTGCGCACAAAAGGCTCAATTAACGTGCAGGTCGTTGGGGGCAGCTTCAGAGTGCTGCAGGAGGAGCTGCAACACAATGCACTTTAGCTTAACAAGCCTGAGCACGTCATTATCTCTGTTCTGTACCCACAATGTGCTAGACACACACACACACACACACACAATGTTATTGTCTACCTTTTGCACATCCTACACACTCCCCTCCCTACACATACAGCACACACCAGGTATGTGCACCATACATAGACCTTTCACACTCTATTTCATGGAGCTACTGTCTAACACGTCCTACACTCTTTACACATCCTGAAACACACACACACACGCAACACACATATCATGCAGTTAGTGCCAGCACTGTTACAGAGACATCTTTCAGCTTTAGGTTTGGAATGTATTGCTTATATTAGGGGTTTGTCTAACACCTCCAGGGTTGTGGGTTTGATTCCTGCCTCTGGTCTGAGTTTGTATGTTCTTTCTGTGCTTTGGGGGGGTTTCCTCCAGGTACTCGGGTTTCCTCAACCAGCCCAAAGACATATGTTGTAGGTTAATTGGCATATATATATATATATATATATATATATATATATATATATATATATATATATATACACATATATATACATATATATATATATACATATATATATACATATATACACTATATTGCCAAAAGTATTCGCTCACCTGCCTTGACTCGCATATGAACTTAAGTGACATCCCATTCCTAATCCATAGGGTTCAATATGACGTCGGTCCACCCTTTGCAGCTATAACAGCTTCAACTCTTCTGGGAAGGCTGTCCACAAGGTTTAGGAGTGTGTTTATGGGAATTTTTGACCATTCTTCCAGAAGCGCATTTGTGAGGTCACACACTGATGTTGGATGAGAAGGCCTGGCTCTCAGTCTCCGCTCTAATTAATCCCAAAGGTGTTCTATCAGGTTGAGGTCAGGACTCTGTGCAGGCCAGTCAAGTTCATCCACACCAGACTCTGTCATCCATGTCTTTATGGACCTTGCTTTGTGCACTGGTGCACAGTCATGTTGGAAGAGGAAGGGGCCAGCTCCAAACTGTTCCCACAAAGTTGGGAGCATGGAATTGTCCAAAATGTCTTGGTATGCTGAAGCATTCAGAGTTCCTTTCACTGGAACTAAGGGGCCAAGCCCAGCTCCTGAAAAACAACCCCACACCATAATCCCCCCTCCACCAAACTTTACACTTGGCACAATGCAGTCAGACAAGTACCGTTCTCCTGGCAACCGCCAAACCCAGACTCGTCCATCAGATTGCCAGATGGAGAAGTGTGATTCGTCAGTCCAGAGAACGCGGCTCCACTGCTCTAGAGTCCAGTGGTGGCGTGCTTTACACCACTGCATCCGACGCTTTGCATTGCACTTGGTGATGTACGGCTTGGATGCAGCTGCTCGGCCATGGAAACCCATTCCATGAAGCTCTCTGCGCACTGTTCTTGAGCTAATCTGAAGGCCACATGAAGTTTGGAGGTCTGTAGCGATTGACTCTGCAGAAAGTTGGCGACCTCTTCGCACTATGCGCCTCAGCATCCGCTGACCCCGCTCCGTCAGTTTACGTGGCCTACCACTTCGTGGCTGAGTTGCTGTCGTTCCCAAACACTTCCACGTTCTTATAATACAGCTGACAGTTGACTGTGGAATATTTAGGAGCGAGGAAATTTCACGACTGGATTTGTTGCACAGGTGGCAGGAATTCACTGAGCTCCTGAGAGCGACCCATTCTTTCACAAATGTTTGTAAAAACAGTCTGCATGCCTAGGTGCTTGATTTTATACACCTGTGGCCATGGAAGTGATTGGAACACCTGATTCTGATTATTTGCAAGGGTGAGCGAATACTTTTGGCAATATAGTGTATATATATATAAAATATAATATTGTGTGTGTGTGTGTGTGTGTGTGTTGTTCAGCTCTGTGAAGTCCAGGGTGTCCCTCAAGTCCTGTGGGTTAGACTCTAGGCTTCTTGTGACCCTGTGTAGGATAGGTGCTATAGAAGATGGATGGATGGATTAGATTTGAAATGACACTGTGAGTGTATGCTGCACTCTTGAGTGTATTTACATTTATATTGGATAAATCACATTAGTGTGAGTAAAAAAAATCTGATTAGAGCACAGCTTTATCTTATTCTTTATCTTGTATACACCACACACACACACACACACACACACACATACACACACACCCCTTATGCTTTGAGGTCCTACACTGTTATCAGCAGCTCACACATTTTACACACACACACACACTTCTCTGTTGTTCTTTCAGTCTCTGCAGTGTTGTAGTGTTGTATTCGTCATTGTTCTTTGAAGCTCTCCTGTCCTTAGCTTTGAGGACGTCACTTCATGCTGGAGTCTGGATGCAGATCTACCAAAATATTTCAGCAGATCGTACTAAGCGCTTGAAAAACACCATACCAGAGCAGATCAGTGTATGGAAAAACATTGCTGTAGTTCAACCGCTTCATTTTTTTTAAGCGTGGACAATCATGGCTTCTGTAGCAGATCCTCAGTGAGAAAGGAAAGAGCATTCACTGACATTCAGATGAATTATTTCTTCATTTCTCATTCATGGCTTGTTAAAAAATGTTATGTTTAGAGATGATTGGACAGAGACATGTATTTTCTGCTTCCACTTTAAAACATGGCTGCCGAGTCCAAATCAGTCAAAATTGATCATTTTGATTTTTCATACTTACTAAACAGTTTGTTTACCATTTGTTGTGCGTCACTCCAAACCTCCACACACTCGGACGCATTTCTGCAGCACTCACTTCTGCACTTGGGCTCAGTTTGTGTCTCGCAGCTCATTTTAGCAGCTCACATTGACAGAAATCTCCCCAGCAGCCCAAAATACACAGCATGTTTAAATCACTTCTTGTGACTGGGTCGATTCAGGATTGAATCACTTTCTCACTGCAGCCGGACTTGTCGAACCTTGCTCACATGTTCGAAGACCCTTCGTTGTTTCTGTTGTCTGCATCTGAGGAAATCACACTGGGGTTCGAGGCACAAGGACTAAGCACTGTGTATCATGTTAGTGGCTTGTCCTGACGTTTACAAGCAAAAAATTTGATGTGGCTTGAACTTTGATCAATTGTAGTTGAACACTGGTGTAGAGTGTAGAGTACCTGAGCTGTCTGCTTTTGTTTTCTGCTTCAGAGCCCCCCCCCTCCCCCTGTTTCTCTGTCTCTCTCTCTCTCTCTCTCTCTCTCTCATTTTCCATTTTATTTCTCACAAGCTTTATTAGCATGACCATATACCTGTACAGTATTGCCAAAGCATTATGGTAGAATAGAAGAGAACAACACTTATTAAAAAAACATATTACTTATAACATTGTGTGTCCATAGAAATGTAGGAATTATAATATATGGGATAAATATAAATTAATATGATCAATATTGGAAGTTTAAAACAAACAGGGCAGAGTGTCTTCTCTCTCTCCCTCTCCCTCTTCCTCCCTCTCTCTGCCCCCGCCTCTCCTCTCTTACTCTCTTCTCCCTTTCTCTCTCTCTCTTTCTCCTGAATTCTGAAATAAACAACAGCTAAAGAAATTCACTCAAACATTGTCCTTGTGTGTTGTGCGGGGTCAGAATATTAAAAGCCTCAGAATGAGAGATGCTTGAAGCACTCTGTGTGTGTGTGTGTGTGGTAGCAGTGGAGTGGACCTTCTCATATCTGCACCTGCTTGTCTCCTTCTTGCACTAGGCTGATATCTCTTTGTTGTGTACTCATGGTGTTCTACATATAACTGTTTGTGTGCTTGGCTGTGCTTCTTAAGCCATTAAACATCTTACACTCCTCATCCACTTTAACACCTAATTCTTTCCACCGTTTTCTAATCAGCCAGTCATGTGGCAGCAGCACAACACATACAATCATTTAGAGAGATTCACTTTAATGTTTATCTCAAATATTTTTACACACAACTGTCTCTACAGTTTATACAGAACGTACAGAGAAAAAAAACGCACATCCTGTGAGCGGAAGGTCTGCATGTTGTTGATGAGCGATCAGTGGAGAATATCCAGACTGGTCTGAGCTGACAGGAAGTCTATAGTAACTAAAATAAGCTCTCATTACAATCATGGTGAGAAGAAAGACATCTCAGAACACACAACACATCAAACCTTGAGGTGGATGAGCTACAAGAGCAGCAGCAGAGCATATCAGGCTCCATGCTGTCAGCTAAAACAGGAATCTGAGGCTATCATGGGTACAGACTCACCCAAATTGGACAGCTGTTTTTTGTTTTTTTTCTAATCTGTCCAGTTTGAGTGAGTCTGGTGTTTTACACTCAAGTCGGCACTCAGGATCAACTGGGGATCATCACTGCAGCTTTATTTTCCACTCAAAAGCACTGATCTACAGCACAGCTTCATATACCACTTCTGTTATACCATCAGATTCTGCAGATCACAGGGTGATGGCAGCTTGATGCCTCTGCTGCTGTGCTCTCTGAGGTTTTTTCACTCTACACACCTGCAATTAGTCCCAGTTTAAACAATCCCGTATCCCGCGGTTTCATCTTGGTCAGCACGCACACACGAGACAGCAGTAGCCATAGTAACGGATTTTGTCCCGCGAGATAGCGTCCCATGAGAGCATGCTGTTTAGAGGACACTTCCAGTTTACACCCTGGAACAGCAATTCATCTGTAGCGCCAGAAAGCTGACAACTGTTATATTCACTGAATGCTGTATACAAGTTACCTGAAATGGAATTCTTTTCTTTCCTGTTTTGCTGTACCTCAAATTCAATTTGGATCAGTTTATTTGTATAGTGCTTTTAGCAGTGGATGTTGTCTCAGTGCAGCTTTACAGAAGTATAGAAACAGAGAAGAAATTGTTAGCAGCTTTAAGCCAGAGCTGGTCACTTATTAGGAGGTGTAGTAGAATATTAAGCGCGGCAGATTACTGTGATCGGCTAAAAGCGGATCTTAGATGCTGATTTACATGAAATCTGTATTTTTGAGAGTTGAATTTCTCTCGTTCTTTCTGCCTGAAAATGTCATTCATGACTATGTAAAAATTCTACAAGAAACAGTTTAAGAAATTCACTGAAATCCACTGTCCATGATGGGTCAGAATGTTAAAAGCATTGAGAGAAGCTCAGAGCACTGTGTCTGTCTCTCTCTCTCTCTCTCTCTGTCTGTCTATTTGTGTGTCTGTCTCTGGGTGTGTGTGGATATATCTGTATCTGTTTGTAACTGTTAATTTCAAATCATGTTTTCTGAAGGCAAATCTGACCACTAGGAAGTATTCACATGTCTTAATCTGAACTTTATATTTGAGTACTGTTTTGAGCTTCCAGGATCCACAGTAACCAGAAGTCGTTTTCTGTCTAAACTCACTATTCACCATGTGGGTCTGGAGGGGAAACCACTGTCACACATTGTGAATTCTTCAGCTATGTTCATGTGAAGCAAAGCCACCGTTTTCAGGTAGACCACAGTGTATTTCCTTGCACCACAAGTAGCTAACTACACAAACACCCCAAGTTAAGCTTAAATGTACTGATGTGTTCCTGAGACAAGAAGACCTTTATCGCTCAGATCATGTGCTCTCATGCACAATTCCAGCATTTTTCCCGTTTCAGCCATTCCCGTTGTGTCTGGCTTTGATGTGTGTTTACAGCAATCCCACAGCTCTTTACTTCACACTGGTTCTGCTTTTAATGTGCACCTCTGTGGCCAGAAGAAAAGAGCATCGACTTCCATACACGGCCTCGTTTATTTATGATTTGACCTGGAACATTGGAGAAACTAGTCAGAGTGTAGCTTCTACTTGTCCGGCACATGCATGGTTAATTGCAGAGAGCACCCAGGGGTATGAGGGGGATGTGCCACTGGAGACCTGGCGCACCAGTTATGTCATCCTTTTCCCTTACCTCCATTCATCATTTTAATAGTGCAGATGTAGTGGGTTGTCTCGATGCTGCGCTTGGGTTTGGGTGAACAGAGATATAGAGAGGGATAGAGAGGGGGAAGTGGAGACAGAGAGAGAGAGAGAGAGAGAGAGAGAGAAAGAGAGGGAGATGGGAGGGAGAGAGCGAGAGAGAGAGATGGGAGGGAGAGTGAGTTGTACTGTCATTGTGTGGGTCGTTCGCTCTCCAAGGTGCTGAAATAGAGTCCGTCTGTTTCACTGGAGTCTGTCTGTCTGGCTGAGCATCAACAATTCAACTGCTACTTCTTCCTCATCTCCTGTTGATTTTTGCTATTTTGATTTTCATCTGCGTTCAGATCACATGTGTCAGTAGTGTTCAGGCTCCCTTAAAAGCTCCCACTGCGATGGTTCCCCCACTTCTCTGTGATGATTATTTAATTGGCTCTCAACATCTTTGTGTCTTTGTGAAGCTGTTTGCGTTTGTCTGCTGGGAGCCGCGGTGCTGTTGCCACAGCTGCAACGGTAACACAGCGTACACGCTTCTTAATCACGGAAAAGAAGGCGTACTTATCTGGAATATAAAAAGCACAATTTGGCGTTTTCATTTTTTGACCTTGAAAATGGAGCAGATTTGAGCATCATTTTGATCATTTTTAATAGAACCGTGTTCAAAAATTTAAACAGATCTCTAACTGTCTCTCAGCAGGGAAGCAGGAAGCTAAATGTGGTGGGTTAAAATTAGGAGGATTTTAGTTAAGGCTGTTATAATAACCAAAGTACAGGGAAACTAACTGACTTACAAATACAAAGAAACTGACTTTCTGAAGTGTGGCATTAGACATGGCTTCTGCTTTTGTGTTACTGTTTTGAGGCAACTGAGGAATGTGCCAGGGCCACATGGGGGGTCACTGTATCCCCTGCCAAGTGAAGTAGTAGATATAGACCTGTAGATATAGATCTTCTCCCAGGCCTAAGCATTATGCACATCAGACCTGCTGATGAGAACAAGTTGAGACTAATCTCCAGCAGGAGGTGTTGATCAGAATGCAGTTCAAACCAAAAATAAGTTCCTCTGGAATAGCAACGCCTTCTCGAATGTCAGATCAGGGACTGCTTGGGAGTTAGAATTGCTGGTAGGAGGCATTTGTTGCAGTTGGTGTCTAGAGGGAAAAAGTGACAAAACTGTTTTTACTGTTTATAATGACTTACTGTTGAAGTGTCAGCTCTCTCCCCCACACAGAACTCCACCAAGCCGTGGCAACAACCCTGACTTCAGTTCATCTCTGCATTGCTTTCCTGTATATTATGTTGCAATTCACCTGCTGGGTGTCTTCCTCTTAGAGAGTACATTTTTGCCACATGTGCAGCATCTGTGGTTCCATCTCCGGCATTCTTCCACAACATGCTTCTCATTTCCTCTTATTGAACAAATCCTGTTCAGTCTGGATGATGAGAGCTGACTCTGACTCTCTCTTCTCACACCTCAGGTCTTCATCCTGCTATAAAATGACAGCTGGGATCAGACATGACATCAGTTCTCATATCCAGATGTTTTATTTATCAGAGAGCTGTTTGGATTTGTGAATCTGTGTGTGTATGGTTAGTTCGTCTATACACTGCTGAAAAGGGGAGGGATGGAGATGTTTTGGGTCGCATATTTGTGTATATAAATGTAACTCTGTGTTGCAAACAAAATCGCATTAAATCACAAGCTTGATTCACTTCCAGATGCAGTTATATTCACGAAAAGCTTCAAACTTGCACTGTTTGCATAAACCAGCTCCACTAATCAGTCCCTCAAGGAGTCTGTTTTGTGATTGTTGCAGCCAGAAATGTTTGATTTTGTGCCTTTTTCCCCAAAAATTTATAATGGCAGAAAATTTCAGAAAATGAGGAGCACAGGATTTTTCTTTTAAACTCCTAGCAGTGAAGACATGTTCACTAATCAGGCATAACATGACCACCTGCCTAATATTGTGTTGGTCCCCTTTTTGCTGCCGAAACAGCCCTGACCCACCATGCACTGTATATTCTGACACCTTTCTATCAGAACCAGCATTAACGTCTTCAGCAATTTGAGCAACAGTAGCTCGTCTGTTGGATCGGATCACACGGGTCAGTCTTCACTCCCCACGGGCGTCAGTGATCCTTGGCCGCCCATGACCCTGTCGCAGGTTCACCACTGTTCCTTCCTTGGACCACTTTTGATAGATACTGACCACTGCAGACCGGGAACACCCCACAAGAGCTGCAGTTTTGGAGATGCTCTGAACCAGTTGTCTAGCCATCACAATCTGGCCCTTCGTCAAACTTAAAGCTCAAATCCTTACACTTGTCCATTTTTCCTGCTTCTAACATCAACTTTGAGGACAAAATGTTCACTTGCTGCCTAATATATCCCACCCACTAACAGGTGCCATGATGAGATCATCAGTCTTATTCACTTCACCTCTCACTGCTCATAATGTTATGCCTGCTCGATGTACATACTTATCATACTTACTTATCTGTGATAGCTGTACTCATGTTCAGCGCACTTGGATCTGCGGTCATTTTAAAAACCTCGGAATATCCTGTAGTTCGCTTGATTTTGTGATCGCAAAATGTTGAAGGGACCTGGCTGTTTTATCTTACTCGCTGTGATGAAAGTTCATGGTCATTGTACCTCATGGCCTCCAGTGCCCTGGGAATAGCAGATACAATGCTTGTATATTAAGCCGCGTGAAATTTGGACGATAATCCAAGCGACTGCTTGCGGAGAAAAGGAATATATCTGTCCAGTTCCGTTCAAACATTTACTGCCATGTGTTGAATAATACATTCAAAAATGTACTGAACATTTTCATTCCAGAGAGACATTAGGGCTCTCAGTCTCAACTTGATGAAGGTGCACTGCGCCTACACTGCGTTTATCAGACTCTAAATTTCACCCCCTGGGGCCTTGGGAATGGCTCTTGGCAGAAGATGAGAAAAATTCAGCTGTGTTGCTGGTGTCCAGTGGCGAGGGTTACTGGTTACTTCACTGCACTCATGCCACTCGGAGCTGATGAAGGTTTGATAGTAAATAAAAGATATTATTATTATTATTATTACAGGCTTGTAGAGCACAAATGTGGCAGTAATACAAACATCCATTAACACTACTGGAGTCTGTGCAGAGAAGAAACATGAATTTTATTCTAATACAAATTGTGCAGTCTTAAGTAGTGGCATCTCTGTCTGTCTGTCTGTCTCTCTCTCTCTCTCTCTCTCTCACACACTCACACACACACACACACACACACACCTCTTTCTCCCTCACTTTCTCTCTCTCCTACACACACACACTCTCCTCCTTCTATCTCTATGTGCCCCTCTCTCTCTCGTTCTGTCTTTCTCTCTTGCGTACGTGCACACACACACACGCACACACACGCACACCCCTTCTCTCTCTCTGTGTCTGCCTGTCTCTCTCTCTCTCTCTCTCTCTCACACACACATGCGCACACACACACACACACGCACACCCCTTCTCTCTCTCTGTGTCTGCCTGTCTCTCTCTCTCTCTCTCTCTCTCTCTCTCTCTCTCTCACACACACACACATGCACACACACAAATGCGCGCACACACACGCACACACACCCCCCCTCCTCTCTCTCGGTCCCCCCTGTGTCTGCCTGTCTCTCTCTCTCTCTCACATACACACGCACACACACACACACACACCCCTTCTCTCTCTCTGTCCCCCCATCTCTCTCTCTCTCTCACACACACACACAAACACTACTCTACCTTGCTCGTGCGCGCACACACACACACATACTCTCCTTTTCTCTCCTTTTCTCCCTCTCTCTCCCTCTCTCTTTGAAACTCTACCTTTCTCAAATACCTCTCTCTCTCTCTCCCTCTCTCTCCCTCTCTCTTTGAAACTCTACCTTTCTCACACACCTCTCTCTCTCCCTCTCTCTCCCTCTCTCTTTGAAACTCTACCTTTCTCACTCACCTCTCTCTCTCTCCCTCTCTCTCTCTCAGGTGGGGTTGTACAGATCTTTTCTCTTGGCTGTTTGGTCAGGATTAATTGGCGAGAGTGAGATTATTCAGAGCAGTGTTCATGTTGTGCTTTTTAATGAGGGCTGCTGGATAGACTTGTGTAATGATCCTTTTTTCACATTTTTTTTTTTCCCTTTTTCTCTTTGTCTCAAAACTTCTTTCATACCACAAACCAGAACTGATGCCTGGTACACGCTTCATTGTTGTAAGGTTGAGTTTATTTATCTCAGACCTGAGTGCTCTGAATCAGACATAGCTGTTCAGTTTGCTGCATGTCTGTAGTTTCTCAGTATATCAACACACTGAGGTCAGAGCAGAGAGTCAAACCTGTCAAAACACCACATCACACTTTTGTGCACTTGGGTTTCTGAAGAGATTGTATTTGCATCATCTTTTATTTTATTTACAGCTCTTAGCTCCACCCCCACTTTGCAAACAGTAATGAGGTTTTGCCCACATGATGCATTAGATTATTATTATTTTTCCAAAAAAGCTTGTGCACCTCTCAAGATCAGAGGGCAAATTACAATAACGCAGACAGTTATGTACGGTTCTGATGTACGTTCACGCATCCAGTGACTCACAGTGCGACAAAGCGAGCAGAAATCATTCATTTTCACTGAAAGCTGCGGCTATGTGTTGAGATGCTGCAGCAGTGATGATGCTACCAATGAGAGTGAAGATAGCAGAGCTCATGTGATCCATGGCAACGAGCACACGCTGCCTCTCCTTCATCTCATGTGATACAATGCACGTATTCACTGCTACACCAAATCTCCCTCCAGAATGATTCATTTTAGGAGTAAGAAATCTAATTTTTTGTTGCACTGATGCTGTTATGTGAACTGTGGTGAGAATAATTGACTCACTCCCTTGTCATCCAAGATGTTCATGTCTTTCTTTCTTCAGTCGTAAAGAAATTGTATTTTTTGAGGGAAACATTTCAGGATATTTCTCCATATAGTGGACTTCAATGATGCTAAGGAGTTTGAACTTCCAAAATGCAGTTTTAAAGAGGTCTAAACCCAGGAAGAAGGCTCTTATCTAGCGAAATGATCGGTCATTTTCTTAGAAAAATTAAAAATTGTATACATTGTAAGCACAATAGCTCGTCTAGCACTAGCTATGGGATACGCCGCTGTGCTACATACTACATAATCACGTCGAAAGGTCACACGTGACGTAGGCAGAACCAGATTTGCGGGTACCATTGAAGTCCACTATATGGAAAAAAAATCCTGAAATGTTTTCCTCAAAACATAATTTCTTTATGACTGAAGAAAGAAAGACATGATCATCTTGAATGACAAGGGGGTGAGGAAATTATTTGTAGATTTTTGTTCTGAAAGAGAACTTCTCCTTTAAGTCTCCAGTCAGCTTGTGGGTAAGGTTTAGGGAATAGGCAGGACACTTCTCACCACAGAGTTGGAGTAAAATGGCAACACCATGATGAGACCACCACGACTGACGAAAAGCAAACCCCCGGCAAAAAAACACTTTTCCTTCTTCTTCTTCTAGTTATTACTGATTAGGAAAAATCACAAAGTCAACAAAGAAAAGGTCTTACTAAATGCTCAAGACGTTTCTCTTAACCCATCAACTCACCTCGCACTGATTTATTCTCCTATACAGTGACTGTATTTAGCCTGGAAAGCTCATTGTGCCGCAGTCTTTAAACTATTGTTATATAACACCAGTGTGTGTGAATCTGAAGCTAGTGGCCAGAAAGCTGTGTAACAGGAATTCTCCAGTCTGTAATCAGCGTGTAGGTGGACGTCTGTGACTGTTTTAATCCTGCAGAACAAATGCAGCTTTACTTTTGTTCCTACTGTGTTGTTGAATCCGAAACTAGAAACAAAGTGTTGCTATTCAGTCTGTGAAAACTTCACTAGCACCGCTCACAGCAGCGGGCCAGAGCCAGAGTGTGTTAGAGTTTGGTGTAAGCCTGCTGAGTGGAACCTCTACTGTACAGCCTGTGTTTAATGGCCTCTCTTTAGAGTAGCTCAGAGGGAGGGATGGAATTTTAGCTGGCCGTTTGCTGACCTTTCCTCAGCAGGAGCTCCTCCGAAGCGGAACTAGTCTTTTCTGACACACAGAGGAGAAATGCAACTGGTTCTTAGATTGGGAGAACTAGTTTATTTATAACTTGATTTTAGTGATGCTGCAGAACCAAGATTTTGCTGCTCCAGCTCTGGGATGTGGAGTTAACTTGAACAGAACAAAGATCAAGAACTGTCATTTACGGTCATGCAGGTTATTTCTAATATTTTCAAGTATTAGTAGTGTGTAATATCACAAAGTTGAGTATTGTGATTAAAGGTCAATAATCTGAAGTTTTCACACTGTACACTCCTAAACCTTGGGATAATGTTCTTATTTGCAGCCTCGGCATCCGTTCTTGGATAAATACAGAGCCTGACCGCTTTAAATAACGCTCGTCTCGTGCTCTCGCATTAGTGAGAAAAAATGTCACTGTGTAAATCCTTCCAGGCTGATTTAAGCCTCCTGAGACACACAAAGAACAAACGACATAAAAGAGCCAACAAGCATAATTTAAACTAGCTAACTACTGTTTACACAACATGGGGTGGGGTTTCTGTGACTGAGCACGTGATATGAGGAACATGCTTCTGTTGATTTTGCTTCTGTTCAGCATCTTTTCGTAACGTTTGAACAGAGCATTATTGCACTGTACATATTTGGCACAGTAATGCAGGGTCAAAATGCCCAAATTTCGTGTGACCCCGCCTCAACCCTGAGTAAATGGTTAAAAAGCAGAGTGTGTAAAGCCCTGATGTCACACATTTGTCATATTAGATATTTCTATTTATCGAAACCTATATCTCGTTTATTATAGAAATGGCTTCATGAATCATAAGATACAAGTCTTGTGTGTCTAATCATGAAGCCATTCATGTAAGAGCTGTCATCAGTTATGTAGATGGTAAGACATCAAGACATTAACACTAGTCCAGTCACCTTGACATGCAGCTAATGGATATGTAGTAGACGCATTTCAGGAAAGTTCACATCGCTCTTAATGACCGCAGCACTTTCTCCTGACCTCATTTCTAATGCATACACAGAAACAGCTGTGACTCTCCCGTCCGGATGTCTCCTGCTTACTGCCACACGCCGGCTCACCTTCACAAGTCCTTGAGGTCTTTGCTAGGCTGCTTGCCATAATTACTGATCGCATGCCATAAACTATCACTCCACTTCAGTGTGGGTTCCGTCTTGCAGCACCAACCAACTGCATTGTTGCACACTAACAAGTAGCTGATTGGATATTAAAACATTTTTGTACTGAAGGAAGTTCATTTAGTTTTCTATACCTTCACTGAATTCAGTTTTTACATGGTTTTCAATGCGACAGTATTAAAAAAGGTATTGTGATATTTTGATCAAATTCCCTGCTGTTGTTTTTGCTTGGCTCTTTCTGAGCTAAATTAATGTGCAATAGTTAAGCCTGAATGCTGCAGTTGACCATATATCCACCATATGGAGCGATCTACTTGATAGATTGTGGGTGCAGGAGTTATATTTCAGAAGATATTAGAGATTTAAAGAGGGATTTAGACAGACAGCTCGTTCGTGCCAAATCCTGTAATGTGCTTCTGGCTAATATGATGGATCACAAGCAGGTTGGACCAGACCTCAACCCTGCCACTGATGCCTATAACACATCATGTGTAATCTCACCACATGGAACATGATGTCCAGCTGTGTGCTGTCCAATGGTGCAGATGAAATAATGAGATTTTAATAAGAACTTCTTACCTAGATGGAAGAAGAAAATATACCACAGGGAAGTGGTAGCTCAGTGGCTCAGGTGGTGGACTACTAATTGTGAAGGTTGTGCATGGTGGTAGCTCAAATCTCAGGATCAACAGGGTGCCACTGCTGGGCCCCTGAGCAAGGCCTTTAACGCTCAACTGCACAGTTGTATGATAAATGAGATGATGAGAAAAATCAAGTCACTCTGGATAAGGGCATCTGCCAAATGATGGTGCAATAGTTGTCTTACTGTTAGCATTGGAGCGATCAGTCCAGTCTACTCTACTGAAGCTTGACCCTCTGTCAGGGAGCTTATTGAAACCTCATGCCTAGCAGTTGTAATCATAGACCAGGACATGGGGTAAATGTTGGACATTGTGGACAAGCCTGTGTAATCTGCTTTAAGAGTAACTGTGGACAGGAAAGTATAGCAGCATGGCTGTTTGTGAGGGTCAGAGCAACAAGCTTCCAGTTTCCCTCAACCATCTTGACAGAGGAGAGCTATACCCAAAGACCTCAAATACAGGTAAAGGAGAGGCTGGTAATAGGGCATTACAGCTGAACACATCATCCACTAGGCATCACATCAGTGTGTCCTGATGAGATGTTGTTTATCTGCTAGGGCTGTACAGCTATGGCCCAGGTCTACCTCTAATCACACATATTTCAACAACTAGACCATAGCATTCCTAATAAACTGGCCAGTAAGGTCTTGATTTCCACTACTGCATTTAGTCTGATTTATCAAACACCCCGACTGCTTGATCTACCGTCCCAAACATCCTGAGCTAGTCGTATACCTGTGCCATTTGAATTCTAGTTACATGTCTAACTTTATTTCTCTGAACCTCAGGTTAATTGGCATGGTTTCTTCAGGGACCAGTGATGGACCCAGTGAGAGCTTTATCTTGTGGCAAGTAGCTGCACAAAATCACGTTTCATCATTTCATCAGTCTTTGGTTGTGAGTCTTGTCCCAGCTCCTGCCCTGCCATTTCACTGCTCAATGTAAAGATTCCCTGAACAAAAAACACTTCTCCGAGTGTGGGCTGTGGAAATGACGTCCTCAGGCTGCAGAGCGAATGACACAAATGAGGTGTACAGTCTGAAAGCAGCACTTTTTTTTTTTTTAATCCACTGAAATTAGATTATGGTGAAAGTAACGATGGTTAATAACCCCATCAGATTGCATCATCTTCTCTTTTTAATATATTTTGTTTTTGCACGAGACCACCAAAACATTTGTAGGAATAAGAATGTGGGAGTGAATGCATAATATGACTACATTTTCCAGAAAAGCATGACTTCTTCCTCAGGGTGGTATTGCTGAAATCATTTTGAAATAGCGGCCTAGCAGGAACGAAGTGATAGTAAACAGCAACAAGTTAAACTGTGCTTGTGAGGTTAATGCCAGATGGGAGAAAAAAAACAATGTTTTAATGCAGATATCTGGCAATGTGTTAATATGAAGGAAAGTGTGTGTGTGTGTGTGTGTGCGCGCGCATATAAACAGTACACACGCACCGACCTTCAGGAGCTCCTCTCTCCTCCCCCAACTGCTGCACAGTAACAAGCAATTACATGTTTAATTGTGTCCCTAAATAGATCCAAGTGCATGTTTTTCTGCTGCCAGAGTGCAATGAGGTGAAGAGAAAAAAGCGAGGGATGTAAGCATCACTCCGTCCACAGGAAGTGAGTCAGCAGCCACAGAGCTATACTCTATGAGCTAATGGATTAGGATGACTATGCACGCCACCCTACAGCAGCAGAATGCAGTACTGACATTAACTGTTATCTCTTAAAGCTCTATGCAGTTAGGTTTGAGTTATCTAGTGCTTTTTCTGTATTAACACACAGCTCCTATGTAAACATTGCTGCAGAGCAGGTACACCTCTTCCTGGTACAATACTCCCTCATGGCAGTGACCTCTTTCAGCAGCATATTGCTTCCTGCTACACTGCAGAAGATGTTTGAGGAACATGATAAAGAGTTCAAGGTGCTGACTTGGCCTCCAAATTCCCCAGATCTCAGTCTGATCGAGTTTCTGTGACATGGAGGCTCCACCTTGCATCTTATAGGATGTAGAGGATCTGCTGCTAACGCCTTGGTGTCATATACCACAGCACACTTTCAGCGGTCTTGTGGAGTTCATACTGCGATGCATGACATGGTGGAGCAAGGTGGATCGACGCTATATTAGCCATTTGGTTTTAATGTTATGTGTGTAAATATATCAGTAGTTCATCCATTGTGACAGTTAACCAGGCTAAAGCAGATGAATGACCAGAAAAAAGCACTGTGCTAACACCATGCCCTGTCCAGAATGTAATGGTTGTGGTCTTTCTTTGTCCTACAAGCTTTATATTGTTGTGAGAGTGAACAAAGCTAGCTAACTAATGTTGTTTAAACAAACATTTAATGTGTCATGTGGTATAGTTTTTATGCAAAAATGACTACAGAGTCTAAGGCTTATCTTAACAAAGACCATTTCCCGACATGCCTGTAAGCTCCACAAGCTCATTTCTGATTCTTCCAACAGCTTGTTGTTTTAAAAATGTTTGCCCCTAGTGACCTGGAAAATGTTTTTTTTTTTTTTTTTTTTGGCTCATGTTTGTGGTTTTGCCACCTTACACTGTGTGTGTGTGTGTAGCAGCATTAGGTATTAATATCTTTCTAATGTGTTTTCATTTAGTTTTTGTGTTCTGCACTGATGCTGTCCTAGTGTACATGTGAGACCAGGCTATTATCTCTGGTTACTACAAGTGACTAAATAAAGAGGAGGCATTATATAACATGCAGGAGCTTGTGTACAGTGAGCTGTTTTATTCTGATCACTAATACACATTTTTATTAACATCAGTGACCTAATGCTACTTAACCTGTTAGTATTTAGAATGCTGGTGAGGCTGCAGCAGATAGTGAGGAAGTGTAGCTGGCTGTTTTGTTATTAATAAATGGAGATGAAGGCCATTTCTCTCTCTCTCTCTCTCTCTCTCTCTCTCTCTCTCTCTCTCTCTCTGCCTGTCTGTCTGTCTCTTTCTCTGTCTCTTTCCCCTCTCTGTCTGTCTCTTTGTCTCTGTCTCTGTCTGTCTCTCTCTCTCTCTCTGTCTCTCTCTGTCTGTTTCTCTCTCTGTCTATCTTTTTGTCTCTGTCTGTCTGTCTGTTTGTCTGTCTCTCTCTGTCTGCCTCTTTGTCTCTGTCTGTCTCTGTGTGTCTCTCTCTCTCTCTCACTCACTCACGCACGCACGCAAAGCTACTGGATAGTGTGGGGTCATGAAGGTCTAACATTAATCCCCAATGCCTTTTCTCTGCTTAATATACATGATGCAGACACACACACACACACACACACACACACAGATGCTGTACATTTGCAAAACAGGCCTGGTTGAGGCTGATGTACACTCTGCTGGCTGAAGATAAGAGGGATGTGTGGGTAGATCTCGCTCTCGTGCTCTCTCTCTCTCTCTCTCTCTCTCTGTCTGTCTCTCTCTCGTGCGCGCGCTCTATCTCATGCTGTCTCTCTCTTTATTTCTTCTCACTGATCATTTCAGTCCATTTGTTCTGTTTATCCACAGTGGCTACTGTGATTCATATGATTTTTTTTTCTAAGTGGTATTTCATTACAATTACTCTAAAAAAGTTTTGTATATAGCATGTTTCTAATTAGTTTTTAATGATTTGAATCCTTAATTGAATTTGTGTAGGTGTGTGTGGATAATTAGCTCTACGATATCTCATTATATTACACGCTGGATATTATTATAGAGGGCATTTAAATATCCTGGGCTTTGTTTGTGTGTGGCAGCGAGTAAATAACACCGAGACTGATCTTTTACAGCACCTTCATTTGGCCAGACTGTGAAAGCAACATTACTGTAACCTCCTCAATTCTCAGGTATTTTAATTCATTATATTAAAGACTGAAAGACACTGCAGCTGTAAAATACCTTTAACTGAGTAGACATTTTCTGCACTTTCTCTTTTTGCTTTCTTTTGCTAGCAGTTGCTTTTGTTGCTTAGTGGAAGTAGTCTTTCATAAGGTTCATTTCACAGCAAGCATCAGTCAGCTAGCTGTGTTTACTTTTAGCTGTAGTTGTCCACAGTCCATTATGGGTTCATTTTCTACATGACTGAGAGAGTGGACTTTGTTCCGCTCTATAAACATGAAGCACTTACTGAAGTATCACTCAAGTTTTTTTTGGAATAGTTTTGGTTATCAATATTTTTACAATTCTAACCCATACTAACAAATAACAGAGAATAACAGAAGGTCTGCTCTGGCCAGTTCTGGACTTGTGTGGTTTGGACTGGTTTGGTCCGGTTCAGACTGGTTTGGTCTGGACTGGTTTGGCCTCTTCTGGTCCAGACTTGTCTGGGCCAGTTTGGACTGGTTTGGTTTGGTGTGGCCTGGTTTGGCCTGGCCTGTTCTAGTCTGGACTGTTTTGGACTGGACTGGACTGGACTGATCTCATTTGGTTTGGCCTGTTCTGGTCCGGACTTGCTTCAAACAGTTTTGAACTGATTTGGTTTGGACTGATTTGGCCTGGTCTGTTCTGGACTCACTTGGGCTGTTTTGGACTGGTCTCATCTGGTTTGGATTGAATTAGTCTGGACTTGTTTGGCTTGGACTGGTTTGGTTTGGACAGGTCTGGTCTGGTTTAGGCTGGTTTGGTCTGGACTGGACTGGACGTGTCGGGTTTGGGCTGGTCTGGACATGTCTGGGGAGTCAGAGTATGACTGGTCGTGACACTCCAGGCAGTGTTGAGAGACAGATAGAAAGAAAATGCAACATACAGACAAACAGGAGGAGCATGATGAAAGACTATCACAGCACTGTATGTATTATGATGCAGGGCCTTGTCGGGCTGGAACAGGTTTGAGGCTCTTAGTTTCAGTGAAGGGAAATTATTTCTTTCAATATTATATCATTTAAAGGCAAATACTGCACAACTCTGTGCTTCTGGCTGTTTAGTGTATTTTGTTTCAGTCTTTTAAATCACATTATTTAAAAAACATCTGTATCACAGTATCAGGTTTATTGAGAAGTGTAACTACTGTGTGTGTGTGTGTGTGTGTGTGTGTGTGTGTGTGTGTGTGTGTAGGACTGCAGTATCATAAACCCAACACCAAAACACTCTCTCTCTCTCTGTGTGTGTGTGTGTGTGTGTGTTTAAAACCAATAACACTCCTGATGTCCAGTCACTTAGTACCAGGTAGATTTATTTTCTCCATTTCTTTATATTGTGCATCTGTTCCACAGAAATATTCCCCAAATAATTCCCTGAGTTAATGGCTGTAGACTGCGCATCATTAAGAAGATCGTATTGTGTAAAATCACATGCTATATTGTGCTTTAATATGGATTTTAGTGCTAAAAATGGAGCATCGCTGAGTTTATTAGCAGGTGTGTTGTGCCTCAGGCGTCTCATGTTTTTCATCACTTATGTGAGTTTCACAGTGGGTTTAATCCACCGGATTGGATCTCGTACCCAGGCCGCCAGTGGCCCTGTTAGGGGGCGTGTTAGACTTTTGTTTTCACCGTAGTCTTCATAAAATTGAAACACACAGCTTTCTTCTGGGGAACTGGGAATTCCTTGTTTTTTTTCTCTTTGTCTCTTACCCTCTTATTCCTCGATTCTGTTCCTCATCATCTTGCCGTTTTCTCTCTCTTCCTTCTCCCTGCTCGTCTGTGCCACTCCTGTCCCTTGCTAATACATTACTGCAGTGTGCACTGATCAGAGAGGCGTATTCACTGTTTGCAGCTGAGAAGTGTTGACACAGCAGCTGCAGCAGCAGCATTGTGTACCATGGACGTGTTTAAGATTTGTATGTTTCTGCTGCTGCTGCTTCCAAGGCTTTTCTACAGGAAATAGACAGGGACCAGAGCCAGGGGTGAGACTGTACTGTCCAAATCTAATTAACCTTCAGAGGTCTTTATAACAGTGCTGAGTAGCATGAAACTGACCACTAATAGATAACTGTACAGCTCATCTTGTAACAAGCCAAGAGGTTTTGGGCAGAATTCCACCACTGATTAAATAGTAGGGGTGTTAAAAAAAATAAATAAAGAAATAAATAAAGAAAAAAGTGTGAAGTGATGCATCAGTCTGGTCATTTATGTAAGAGCCGTTCAACTCGATTCATTTTGGAATGATTAATTCAACTATAATCTGTTATAATAATCTCCAGTGTATGTTTATATGTATGTTTTTCGAACAAAATTTGTTATTTGTTTGTTTTTTTGAGAATAGTTTCATTGTGTGTTTGTGTATTCAGTGCATATTTAGAATAATTAGAATTAGTAGGTTTGAATACTAGACTTAAATCATATAAAGAGATTCATTTAAGGAGAATCATTTAAAGAGAATCATTTAAGTAGATCATTTAAGGAGAATCATTTAAAGAGAATCATTTAAGGAGACTCCTTTAAAGAGAATCATTTAAAGAGATTCATTGAAAGCAATTCATTTAAAAAGAATCATTTAAAGAGATACATTTGAAGAGATTCATTTATGCTTGAGGGTTGTGATGTCAGAAATGTTTATGTTCGTATATGAATGTGTGCTTTTCTTTATTCATTTATTTGCATGAGCTATTTGGGTAAATGGATGTTCTTTTGTGGCAAAAGCTCGCTGTCTTCCTTTCCTTGTCTCTCCTGATGATGAATGATCGTGACATGTTGATTGACTAGTGTGGCAAGTGGAAGCCCAACAGAAACAGCAGGACCACTGGACCGCATTTCCCCGGGGGTTTGTGGGACTGAATGAGCAGATGGCCATCAGAATAGATCCAGAAAACTTAAACTAATATAACAAAAGGCCCTTTTTGCTTGCTTCATTGTTTTTTGTGTGTGTGTTTGAGAGAGAACGTATGGGCACGTGTGTGTGTGTGTACGCGCGTGATTGACAGTGAGCGATTGGCTGCTCGGTTTGTCTTGGACATGTGACTCCTGGTGTGTGTGATGGCAATTAGATTTAGGTTGAGTTATCAAGGGCTGAGAGTGAAAGCTGGAGTTCAGTTTAGAGAGAGCTGTTGGAAATGGTCGGCATCCCTTGAGGTGACATTGCAGTGATGTAAAGTGAGGATGGAGTCTGACTGGAAAGCATGAAGGAACACGCATATAATCACACACCGAGAATCACCAGGAGAGCTCGAATCTTGAGCAGTGATCGACTTCCTGTCATCCATGCATTTCACATAGTAAGGTAAAGAAACACAGAGCCATATGTGCCTTCCAGCCCCCGCTGTCTCGCCCCGTCCTGACATTTCACAGTCAAGCTTGTGTTAAAATGAAACGCATTATGATTAGCGTGGGCACAGTGCCTTGAGCTGGTTTGCCTCACACCTCCAGGGTTAGGGGTAGGATTCCTGCCTGTGTGTATGAAGTTCACATGTTCTTCCTTGCTTTCCTCTCTCAGTCCAAAGACATGTTATAGGCTGATCTCTGAATTGTCCATGGTGTCTGAATGCAAGTGTAACCTGTGATGAGTTGATGCAGCATCCAGGGTGACCCCTGCCTTGTACCCCAAGTCACCTGGGATAGACTCCAGGTTTCCTGCAATGCTGTGTAGGATAAGTGCTACAGGAAATAGATGGTTGTTCAGACAAATTTATTTTGTGGTTACTTCTGCAGACACATCCTGCTGTAAACATGTTGCCTGTTGTGTCATGTACCGTCATTCAGAAAGCATCACATGTTCTTGCCTGTGCTGACTGTCAGATATTGGCAACAAGAGTGAAACCGAACTGGCGATTGTGTCTGTTGGCAAACTTTAACTGTCCTCGTCAGAGGAGAGCTGATCATTACAGCTGGTTGGGTCTGAGAATGCAAGTTTTTTCCACACAGCCTACGTTCTGCCACTACATCTCCAATTCAGCTTCAAGTTTTATTTGTCACATACACAATCACACAGTGACATGCTTTACAACTGTCTGTGTCACACAAGTAGGATAAAAATAGAATTGCAATAAAAATAGTCTTATGGAGTAACAAAGGGGAAAATGTATTGCTGGGGAATGTGTGTGTGTGTGTGTGTGTGTGTGTGTGTGTGTGTGCGCGCGTGCTCTACACAGAGGCCTGTAGCCACCAGGGCGCTAGTTGGAAGTAAGTCAGTTGAAACGTGAAGCGTAAAATAAAAAGCTGAAACGGCATTTTTTTTTTAAAAACAAAACTAAGAATAAGACAATAAAAAGCTTTCATACTTAAAATAGTTTCATACTTATAGCTTATATAATACCACTTTGTTCAATCAGTGTCCTTCATCTGGAGCATCTGGAGGGATCAAGTTAGTGACGAGGTTAGTGTTCACACCTTTTCTTCTGTGGAGTTTCATAAGAATTTAGATTGCAAAAAAACCCAAGCATGATGTAAAACAGCTGTATTACTGAATGTCCGCAGTGTATTTTATGCTGAATGTTATTATTATAACAGCATTATTAGTCTAGAATAAACTGTGACTGGTCATGCAGGAAAATATTCAACAACACAGATTTTCTGAAACCTGCATGTGTTTGTGTTTAATGGCTTTTATCTCAAAGCTTATTTATTAACGAATGACACGTCATGTGTTACCTTTGTTTGCGAAATTAGTTAGTTCCTGTTTTTATGTAAACAATGGGTTCCCTCGCCAACTTCTCCGTTTCTCTCACTTAATGTATAATATCTAATGTATAATATTCTATACTTAATAAATTAGAACGCTGTGTAAAGTGAAAATAGTAAAAAAACACAATGCACTGAAGTCATTTAAATGTAATATTTGATCAAAAATGATACAAAGACAACAGATCAGATATCGACCCCACTTGTTTTGAATTTAATGTCAGAAACACGTTTCAAGAAAAGGTGTGTGTTTCAAGCAGGTTGTGTGTTTATCACCATGTTGCATCACCTCTACTTTTAACAACACTCTGTAAGCGTTTGGGAACCGAAGAGAAGAGTTGCTCTTGTTTTTGAAAGTGAAATGTTACCCTATTCTTGCTTGATGTTGGATTTCAGCTGCTGAACAGTGAGTATTTTTCATGTCATAATGCACCAGAGGTTTGGAGTGACTGACAGGTCTGGACTGCAGGCAGCCGTTGTAGTAGGTGTAATGTGGCTCGCTGAAATAAGCAAAGCCTTCTCAGAAAAAGGACATCGCCTGGATATGCCTCCTAAAGCCTGTATATATAGTTCAGCATCAGTGCAGCCTTTATAGATATGAACGTTACCCATGCACTAATGCACCTCCAGACCATCACAGACGCCGGATTTTTGAACTGCGTGCTGATAACAAGCCGGATTTCTCTCATCTTCAGCCTGGAGGACCCAACACTCATGACTTCACGGTTTTACTTCAGGATACATCAGACTTCCACTTCTCCTCTCCTCATGTCTAGCTGAAATGAGCTCAAGCCCAGACATGCCGACGGTGCCGGTTCTGTATCTTGTTTGTGTGTGTGTTTCTTTCTGTGGTTGTTACTGGTGGATACAGTGAGGAATCGTGTTGAAGGGGTGTTCATGAGCGCACACAGCGACTCGCAATACACAATCTTCTACAGAAATTTTAATGTCGGGACGCCTGAGGGCTGAAAGATCACAGCCGTTCAGTATAGGTTTTTGGCCTTGTCGCTCGTTTACAGAGATTTTTCCGGATTCTCTGAAACTTTTAATGCTGTTTTGTACTGCAGATGAAATCATTATTCTTAAACTGTTGAGCTGTTTGCCCACGCAGTCTTCCACTGAGTGCTGAACCTGAACACTTCCTCATCCTTACTTCTAAAGCCTCTTCACAATGTTTCATCAGGTGTGTGTGTGTGCGCATGTTTGTTGCGCCTATTACTTTGAACTTTTTTCATTTCTTAAAAACAAAAATTCTTTATTTTTAATTAAATATATGGTTTAAATGACTTGCAAATCTTTGCATCTTGGTTTGTTCTTTTCCCATTTTACACAACATCCCCTTTTCTGGAAACAGGGTTTCCGTCTGTCTGTCTGTCTGTCTGTCTGTCTGTCTGTCTGTCTGTCTATCTATCTATCTATCTATCTATCTATCTATCTATCTATCTATCTATCTATCTATCTATCTATCTATCTATCTATCTATCTATCTATCTATCTATCTATCTATCAACTACCTACTTTCTTCCTTCTTTCCTTCCATGCTGCATCACTTGGAGCATAACCCACTATAAAGAATAGCTCACAGACTCTAGGTTGATTGGCCGGCATTGCTCTGATTGACAGGCGACAGAGAGTAACCCCGCCCCACCCTGAGGCACTGCTAGTTTTATTCTCTTGATTCTCAGCCATACTGTTGCACCGCTCGGGTCTCGGTTACAAACATCATACAATTCCCCCCCCATCAGCTGTTACTATAGAAACGCTAGCATGTTGGAATGAGCGTGTGAATATGAACGTGTGAATTGCTCTTGAGCAGAGCTGCGGGAACAGAAAATAAATCAACATCATCGGTCCTGTCAGATAATACAGAAATACTGCATTGCTTTTAGTGGGATAGTTTTGATTGAGGAAAGGAAGTTAAATACATGTGGAGGTTTTGGGAAGTTTTTGTTTGGAATATTCTGGGATTTTCCACTTGTATGATCACAGCACCGCTTTGCCTCATTGTTACCTTTAAATAAGGAAATGTTTGAAATCTTCCAAAGCCTGCAGTTCATACAGATCGATCCCTGCTTGTTCCACTGCTGAGGACTGTGCACTTTATGTCTTTACTTGTCTATAACTTCCTCTAGTGCCTCTCCTCCTCCTGTCTAGTAATAACCCTGACCTTCAGGAAGTGAATCAGGTGCATTACAACTGCACAAGACACGAAGTCCCCAGGAGGAGGATTTTCCATCCACCGTAATTCAACCTTAAATTCGGCTCATGAATTTCAGACATTATCCGCAAACCCATCCTTCTACACAGCTCTTTTCATCTCACTGGCAGTCTTTCTTATACAAAATCCTGGTCTTGTGTGACCTTTAATACCCCTCACACCGATATATTCTGCCGTACTGCATGTTCCTCTCAAGCTGTGAGCCAAAGAGTGATGAATGTGGAGAGGAAAGCTGTCACACAGATCTGCGGCTCTGCGGCTCACAGCGTCATGGCGGTGTCTACATGCAGGGCTAATTTACTCTCCCGCTCTCCAGAAGAGGGCCTTCAGTTCAATTCAGATTTATTTGTGTAGCGCTTTTTAATAATGGAAATTGCCACAAAGCAGCGTAACAGGAATATCTAAATTCAGGATATAACTCAAAGAACCAGACTCAAAAGGGAAGCTATGGTCATCATTCCTGTCAAGCCAAGAATGGACCAGCACCTTAAAGCTCTTCATACTGCACCACACTCCCTCCAGTCTACTAACACTGCTTGACTGGTCCCAGCATCTCTCAGGGTAAGAGGTAGGTACTGTATACACCAAGATTCTTCTCTGTTCTATCACTGAGGTGGTGGAGTAAACTTCCCCTAGATGTCCAAACAGCTGAGTCACTGACTGAATTCAAACAACAGCTGAAGACCTCTTCCTGAAACACTTAACCTAGCTCTTATTTTCACCATTTGTCTTATGTATTGTATGTTTTAAAAAAAAAAGTTCCTCCCAATTCAGTTTTAGGCTGATGGTATCCCAAGGCTGTGACCTATTGAACCAGGGTTGATGTATTCATTGATGGAGACTTTCAAGCACTTTTGTACATCGCTCTGTGTAAGGGCTGCTAAATGCCAGAAATGTAAATATATAACTTTTTTGTATGGTCAAAATAGTAATATGGTGAATGTATGGTCAAAAATGTGCAGTTGTGTATCCAGGAGCTTCCTTCTATTTTTAACATCCCATTGATGTTATCAGCTGGAGACTTGAGTGTAGATTTCATGGCAGTTGCAGTCCAAAGCATCTTCATGGTTTCCTCAGCAGCAGTGAGCAGACATGCATGTTACAGACGTAACAAGAGGAACCTTCCAGACTGAATATCGCTTCATGATCACAGCTTGGAAAAATTACAGGCTTCTGATATGCTTTCTCTCGGTAAATATTTTACCTAATATTTGCACTCCACATACTTTTCTTTTTTCATTTCATGGTTGTGGTCACCCATTAATTACCTTCTCTCCCTCAGCTCTCTCACCTCTCCTCCTCTCTGTCTATGAAAAGCTCCTTTCAGCTCGTGCTAAGTGCTTAATCTCTGATCTCGTGTCTTGATTCGGCTCGTGCCACACAATGAGTGCAAATTAAACCCGGGTTGCCGAATACACAATTAGCTCTCAGCACAGCCACAGCGGATCGTTCCAGGTCCCTTTGAAGGTTCCGATTAATGATGCACCACTTCAATGTACCTTTTTCCCCACTCCACGGGCTAATAGCAGCTAATGAATGACCAGCCATGCTCTCATGTCCTCTGACCTTTGACCTCTGCTCAGTGTCATCAAAAATGAGCAGTTACGATTGACACCCATCAGCTCAGATGAAGACGCAAGGGGTAAGTAATAGAGCAGGATCCTTCGTAAAGACGAAAGGGCGGTTATGTTTACACGGACAGGGAATTCTCTTTGCAAAGCAAAGTTATTGTAGAAGAGTCTGACTCGCGTCCTACAGACGACGCTACAGGAGAACGAGTTTATTATTAAATCTGTCACGCTACAGAGAGCTGCGCTCCCAGCATGAAATTCCTGGTTTACACCAAGTTTTTTCATTCGCCTCCTTTCTTTGGGTTTATTAGCGTTTCAGATTTAGAGCTCATTAAAATCACCTTGCTCAGTAACCTCAGCTGCCTCTGAAGCGTCCTCGCTTGCTGAGCCAATTCTCCGTGGAGCTTTTGAGAAGAAACACACTCGTGAAATTTTTTGTGTGTGACGGAACAAAGTAGTCTTTTGCAAAGTCTCTGTAAAATTTCTGGGTCATCTTCAGGATAAGGTCAGGCCCAGTGAGCACAGCAGAGATTGTTTGGCACTTCTCCTATCCTGACTGATTTGATAGATTGCCACCCAGAGAGAGATGGAGAGAGGGAGAAAGAAAAGGAGGGAGAGAGAGAGAGAGAGAGAGAGGAAGGAGGCCAACCTGGTGTGTTGCTATTATGGGTTGATGTGAGAAACAGAAGAGACAGAAATAGTGAGAACGTTCAGGCCACCAAACTGCAAGAGGAGAGAAATGAAGCCGTGTTTCAACAGATGGTCAAACTGCAGTAATCCTTCAGTCCTGAAGTGCAAGCAGTTGAATAAAGAGGTCGGATCCGAGCTGAAGAAAGAGTTGAGCCTAAACATCTGGAAGCGGACAGTGATCTGTCTCAAAGTAAACACATACTGACTCGAGCCAAACTGCCGGCTCTGTGCAAACCACTTGATTGCAGTTTGCTTAATTAATCCCAATTCTTTGACGAAATGCTTCTTTTCTCTGTGGTATTTGTAGGTTTCTGTATAACAAGGCAGCACTAAATGACTCTTCCCTGAGGCATGAATTCTAGACTGGTATGATCCAGATAGAACTGAGACCCAAACATGAGGCTTTGTTCCACTTTGGAGTGGGTTCAGTTTCTCCTGAGAAGTTTACGAGTTGTGAAGTCATAATTACAGCATCAGGTGTGTTCATGTCACTTTGGTCGTAGCAAAATGAAGGTGAAGCTTCTCGTAATTAACTATAAGAAAAATACAGCACTGTTTTTATCTGTACTTTCATAAAATAAGTAACGTAATGGAAATCAAATTCTAAAGCCACTGTAAACTTTACCATTACGTATTATATCGTAATCAAACCATTTTCCTCCTGTTGCTGTAAGTTTGCTTGTAATTTAGTAACTTGCTGCATTTACCAAACACAGAATAACTGGAATGAATTGAAATCAGCTTCAGAGGTGTGTAAACATTCCATTTCAACAAATTTAGCATCAGCTACAGACGCATCCTTTAATTTCACCATATTTTCTGACTGACGCACCACCAGCTCAGAAACTCAAACAGGGAGAAATTTCCCGCTCGTAATTACGACTTCATGGCGCCAAGCACGTGCCTTTAACTTCTAAATGCGATGACTTGAACGAACCATTACATCATCTTCGTATTTGGAGCAGGTGTGGTGTGTACCTGAATGTTTTTTATTTTTGCTTTTAATGTGAAGCCTGCCATCTTGCCCTAGAAACATGAGAAAACACTGGAAAACAAGGCTGCTGGAAAAAGAAGTCATTTTTCATAACAACATGTAGCTATTTGCAGAACAAGACTTTCGACTCCTGAACCAGATGCTGTGTGGAACTTTCTGGAAAGTCTTTCTAATGTGCCTGAATAAGCATGCTGTCTAATCTAATATCTAATGTCTAATAATACATCGGAACATCCTGAGCTATTTTCCCCCCTTGTTTCTCCTTTGCGCTCAAAAACTCACCTTGCTGTTCCAATACTTTTGGAGGGGATTAATAAAGTGTGTGTGTGTGTATATATTAAATATGTATAAAGCACACGTCTGTAGTCTAGCTGTGTCAGCTTGTTATGGTCTAGAAAAATACAGTGAAAATAGCAGTCATTAAAGTGTCATGATTTTTCTTTTATTTATTTGTATATTTGTTTTAGAAGAAGGCCTCCTGGTGGTGCAGCAGCACGATCCCACGCTTTCATTGCCGTGGCCCGGGTTCGATTCCCGGGCAGGGAGCTGACCCAGACACTGAAGTGTTAACTCTCAGTGCTGGTCCCAAGCTCGTAAAACCTGTGCCAAATCAAAACTTCCGGACCAAATGATCTTCTGTGGCGAAATAACAACAAAGAACAACATTTATTTGTTTCAGTAATACTATCCCACCACTTAGTAAAAATGGAAAAAGATGCGAGATTTGATTCCAAATTTGTGATGAGATTTGAAAAAAATTCTCTCACAGGATCAACAGGCTACTACGACTCCCGTTGTGCAGAAAGGGAAGTGTGAAAGGATCTATTAACCCATTTTCTGGATGAGTGGCTGCACTTAAGGGGTTGTGTAGCTTTTCATGATTTGTGTAAAAGGGACTTCTGTTTTAATTTCAGGGCTGTTTAGGGTGTGTTTAGTTCATTACTGTCTATACGCCTATCAAACTAGAAATTGTCTGAATTGTCTGTGTATGGCTATGTAAATCATCTATAATCTAAATTCTCTGTTAATGTGTTAGACCATACATGTTATTTTGGCTTCTGTCTATAATAGAAAGCTCCAGAAAGTCGTTGTGGCGCTCATGCCAGCTGCTTTCCTCCCTTTGGCACTGGCCTTGAACGGATTGCTAGTCTTGCAGTTGCATAATTAGATGCTCAGCGGTCCACTAGAACAGGTTTGCTCATACCTCTGGCTCATCTCCCAATTTCAGTTTTACCTCTAATTATACTGCTCATCAAAGCCTCCGGTCCAACAGCATGGAGCTGATGGGAAATGAGGGATTCGTGTTGTATTGTTCAGTGTGGTTAAGGATAGGAACATTGTTAAACTGAGACGTCTTCTAAAATGAAGATTATGGTAATAGTTTCTATTTTAAATGCACTTTGAAAATTGAAATGGCTAAATGGATGTGAATAGTATCATCTCATATGTCCTGTAATTTAATGGACTGCTTCCAACAGCAAGAGGAAAAAACTCTGTTCATGGATATGGAAATCAGTCAGTCTGGCCTTGTGGAAGTTAATAGCAGGAAACCAGATGGTTAGTCGTGAACCTCTGCAGTCCTTGACCTTCAAAGCAAATGGCTGCAGAGGGGGGGGGGAGTAGGTGGAGGGGGGGAGCGAAAAGGGGGATGGGAGGTATGGAGAAAGAAAGAGAGAAGGAAGTGAGAGGAGAGAGAGAGATGGAGAGACAGGAAGAGTGAGAGAGACAGGAATGGAAGACAGGGAGAGTGAGAGAGATGGAGACAGGGAGAGTGAGAGAGAGGGAGACAGGGAGAGTGAGAGAGAGAGGCGGAGAGAGTGTGAGGGTGCGTGAGTGAGAGATAGAGTGAGAGGCGGGGAGAGTGAGAGAGAGACAGAGAAAGGGAGAGAGTGTGAGGGTGCGTGAGTGAGAGATAGAGTGAGAGGCGGGGAGAGTGAGAGAGAGACAGAGAAAGGGAGAGAGTGTGAGAAAAAGTGAGAGAGACAGACAGAGCAAGGGGGAAACGGAGAGAGTGAGAGAGTGAGACAGAGAGTGACGGGGAGATTGAGAGAGAGACAGAGAAAGGGAGAGAGTGTGGGTGCGTGAGTGAGAGATAGAGTGAGAGGCGGGGAGAGTGAGAGAGAGACAGAGAAAGGGAGAGTGTGTGAGAAAAAGTGAGAGAGACAGACAGAGCAAGGGGGAAACGGAGAGAGTGAGAGAGTGAGACAGAGAGAGACGGGGAGATTGAGAGAGAGAGAGAGAGAGAGAGAGAGACGGGGAGATTGAGAGAGAGAGACGAGGAGATTGAGAGAGAGCGAGATGGGGAGAGAGACTGAGAGAGACGGGGAGATTGAGAGAGAGAGAGATGGGGAGAGAGAGAGAGAGAGACGGGGAGATTGAGAGAGAGAGAGAGAGAGAGAGAGAGAGACGGGGAGATTGAGAGAGAGAGAGATGGGGAGAGAGAGAGAGAGAGACAGAGAGAGACGGGGAGATTGAGAGAGAGAGAGATGGGGAGAGAGAGCGAGAGAGAGAGAGAGACGGGGAGATTGAGAGAGAGAGAGATGGGGAGAGAGAGAGAGAGAGAGAGACTGAGAGAGAGACGGGGAGATTGAGAGAGAGAGAGAGACGGGGAGATTGAGAGAGAGAGAGATGGGGAGAGAGAGAGCGAGAGCAGCTGTCAGTTCAGTCATCATATCAGTCTCATTGAAGATTTGCTGGTAACTGAATAATGATTCCAGCAGCTGTATTTCTGCTTTTTCGACCTCACTCACTGCTCAGTCTTCATGCTTGGATGATGTTGTACAGCAGCGTCACTCAGTCTCTCTCAGCATCCTGCACATTTCCCTCTCAAACTCTCCCTCCTCCTCAAGATTCTAATAAACCAAATGTAAGATGATGAAAACCTATTTCTAGGCATATTTTAAAATTTTCTTCTGTTGGCAGATCATTTTGCTTCTTTGTAGAAATGAATGTATAAAAATAGGTTTAATAAATTTGTTTTATTCTAATCTTTGACTAGATTGAAAGTACAGGTTATGTTCCACACTCACCCGCGATAAACGAAAATCTGCGTTACACGGACGCCACCCCCAAATGCTTTTTTTAAAAACTGTTTAAGCTGTAAATGACCCTCCCACACTCTTTAAACACACACAGAAAACATTTGCAAACATATAGCGAGGTGAATTTTGGGTAAATTCGTAGAAATATCATATTTATAGTGAGTACTGTGTGTATGTATGTTCCTTGCCAGAAGCCTTCAAAGGCGTATAGAAAGTTCACAATAAGGTTTGCGGATATTACGATATGCCGGGAAAATCCGCAAAAGTAATTAGTTATGTTCCAAATAAAAATTTGCGATATACCGGGACCGTGATAAATGATATATATGATATATAGAGGGGGATTACTGTATTTTAATGTGTTAAGATGTCTTTTTTTTTGCAGTGTTGGAGATTGCCAAGCTCCAGGAGCAGGGGTGAGAACGATTCATCTAGAATTAATTAATATTGACAGAAAGGAAATCTGTTTTTAAACCTTCAGTATACTTTGCAAGGAATATTCAATCATCTCGTCTGAATCAATTCTTTATTTATTTATTTATTTTTACATAATTTCATGACGTCTTTAAAACAAATCACTGTTTTGGGAATTTATGGAATGTGTGTCTGGTGAGATCATCTCTCACACTGTGTGTGTGTGTGTGGTCAGGCCATAATTATTAAGCAAATGGATTTGGTGTATGTAAGATCACTGCCTTGGCAAGCCGTGTGTGATGATCACTGCAGCAGCTCATTAGCACATGATGCTGCGTATAGATGGAAATAATGGAAAACATCTGATTCCCTGCTGTAGAAATGATATCAGTACATATCCTCAACAATCTAATAATGCAGGGTTCCTCAAATCTTGCCCTGGAGGGCCAATGCACTGCAAAGTTTAGGTCCAACCCTGATCAAACTCCTCTACCTGTGATTTTCTAATGATCCTGAAGACACTGATTAGCATTAAACTCTGCAGGAAAGTGGATCTCGTGGGCCAGATTTGAGGATCCCTGCAATAATGTAATGAGTAAGGACGTAAAAGAGGGTTCAGCAGAGGGAGTTTCATCTCACACACACACACACCAGGCTTATATTCTTAGGCTTTAGTGATGGAGATCTGCATCTATGAGCCTGTAACCTCCAGCACTCAAACATCAGCTTCAGCTTGTCCCTGTTTGAGAAATCTTTAAGGTTTAAAGTAGAACATTTAATGTACAAGTTCAGTTTAAGGACGTTTTGGTCACCTTAAGCTTGTCCCAAATCACATGCTTATGCACTGTTCTGTTCCATCGTGTTGTATAAATAGTGTGAGTTCACACTGAAAAGTTTAACAAGAAAAAAAACACACTTATTCACCCTAAAAAAATGAAAAAAAAAAATGAAATGTAGAATATCAGACACTTGATGCACTTAGCATTCACAGCTTTGCTTACGTAGTGGAAGAGGGGCGGGGCCACCAGGAACTGATGCTGGATGAGAGGAAAATTGTCTGCGTAGCGTTCCATTTGAAACACTTCCATAATTCATACACTAGACAGTAAAAGACTGAGTGCATAGTGTAAGTGTACACCAATCAGGCATAACATTAAGCCCAGTGACAGGTGAAGAGAATAACACTGATGATCTCCTCATCATGGCACCTGTTGGTGGGTGGGATATATTAGGCAGCAAGTGAACATTTTGTCCTCAAAGTTGATGTGTTAGAAGCAGGAAAAATGGACAAGTATAAGGATTTGAGTGAGTTTGATGAAGGGCCAAATTGTGATGGCTAGACGACTGGATCAGAGCATCTCCAAAACTGCAGCTCTCGTGGGGTATTCCCGGTCTGCAGTGGTCAGTATCTATCAAAAGTGGCCCAAGGAAGGAACAGTGGTGAACCGGAACATTTGGTGAACATTTGGGACACGGCTTCAGTGATTTCGGAGCAGGACGTCACACACTCATCACAAATTCAATTCTTTTAAATATTATTGCATTATATACAGTATGGACATCTGAATTCATCCATTTTAAAACAGTTTCTGTAGAGTTGATGTGGTGAATATTATAAACGTCACACACACTGTTGTTGTTGTTAGTATTATTACAAGCATCTTCTAACTTACAACACATCTACCAACAGTTTGCACAACAGGAAGCTAAAAAAAAAAAAAAGCTTTAAACATCTCCGGGGAGTTTATAACACGTCTCCCTGAATTCAGTGCACTAACTGATCATAAGCATGCAGTCAGGCCTGGTTTATATTAAGGCTGATGTCTTGTATACTGCATATAAACATAAACATCTTTTTTCTTCTGTGCTAAAAAGACATCTGGCTAAAATCTCGAAGCTCCACTAGTGTCACTGAAGAAGTGTTGTTTTTTTTTTGGCGTACATAAAGTGATGTTCACTGAGGATGCGTATAAATTCAGGGAACATTTTCAACACTACGCTTGATTCTGAAATTTCCTGACATGATGTTAAACACAGGCAGGTTGTGTTTGTGTAAGAGGGTCAAAGAGAAGCGAGCACAACATTTACACTGCATATTAAACCCCATCATTTACACCAGTCACAGCAGAGCAGTCAGCCGAAGAACTCTAGTTTACACACTGAATCTTAATGGTGTATCTGCAGGTCAGCCAGGAATTTCACTGCAGAACAGGACTGTGACGACTTTGTCATTTATAACATGCTTTAGAATCTACACTTCAGGTAGAAAAAAAGTTCTGAGTTTGCTTTGCTCCTTTTCAGATTTTATTCATTTCATACTGAATATAAATATGTGCAGTTTAAAAAATAGTAATAATGTCTGGGGATAAACCAGCTCTCCCTAGAGACTCATCAGCCCTCAGAGCCCTAATTGGCTTTAATTGCCTTCGTTTCTCGTGCAAAAAGTGACACAAATTGTTTTGATTAAGAAAGCCCTGAGACGTTTTCTAGCAGAAGTCATCAGTAGTTTGGAGAGAGCTGACTGGTTACATCAATTGCTGTAAATTTACTGTTTTAACTGTCTGACTAGCAGCTTATTAAAGTGCACAGTTTAGTCCAAAACATAACATGTCTGCATGACACTTTGGTCATCTCAAAGCTGCCATGTTGCTCTCATGGAACACGTGTGTTGTGGAAAATAGTGATGTAAAATACAGGCGCAGGTTGCTTTACTTCCTGAACAAGTGACCCAAAGCATGAGTTGCAGGAAACACGGGACAGGTTCCAGTGCAACAAAACTCACATCACAGCTACAGGTTCACAGGTGAGGTGTCTTTCTGCATATAATAACACCAATATAATACCCCAAGGTAATAAGAGCAATGCTGTGAGAACAATCACAGTCACATTCAAACCCCAGCAAACACACCCAGTGTGTGAGAGAATGTTAAAACTCGTCTGCTGCTTATCTGTTCAACCCAGGAAATATTCACATCAGTGATCCTTCATTACTCACAGGTCTCATACTGAACATCCTGTCCACACATTTGTTTGACTCTAATGATTTATAATCAGCTATCCAGTATGGTTTTTTTTTTTCATCATGCTATCCTCCAGCTGCTTTGTGACAATGTCTAAAAACCTCAAACAAATATATCTGAACTGAAATGGAGTTTAATATCTTTGTTAAGGTTTAGAAGAGGATCCACTCCATTATTCCATATGGGCTAAATGTGCTTTGGTTATTGGACAGTTCCTCCCGGATTTCACAGAACCTCTGCCATGTTCACAGAAGCTTGCAGTATTTTAAAAAATAGCACAGATTTCTTGTAGATTTGGGACAGGACAGGTTGTGTGATGACATTTAGATAAAGCCCTCTTCCATTCATGTGTGCCGTAATATGTGTACCATGATGACAGATCGAGTAATTACATGTGTTTAGTAATTTAAAAGATGGTAGGAGTTAAACCCTGAAGAAAAGAAGAATCCTGTGCTTACAATGTCAAGTAGACAAAAAAACCCCGGCAAAATCATCCATTTTTGGCTGCAACGGCTGCACAAAAATTCCTGGATGGATTGATTGAACAATTTTAGGCTTACTGTATGATAACGAAAATCCATGAAGAAGAGGAGGAAGTGTTGAGTGAGTTTGAGAAGAAAGGAAGTTCACCGTGTGGAAAAGCGTAACACAGCTTTCTGATGTCAGACTGAAGCATCTGTAATCTCTAGACTGCTGGCTTGATGTTGCACCTCATGCGTCTGTAGGGTTCAATACCGTGAACATTTTATCTGATTTGAACAGAAAATAAAACAAGACGTATGGTGACTTTATTCTGCTGGCTGTTCTAAATTCTGCTCAGATTGCCCAGAGTTTTTTCTCTCTCTTAGTCACCTTCTCAGATTGCCCCTCCTTTGCATCATTCTTGGCTTTCCAGCAATACGGAGCTACACAGAACCGTTATCTGTGTCCCAGTGACGAGCTGTCTCCAGCTATAGTCGCACACTGGATCTGTTCCAGTGAGCGTTGTTGCTGCGTTCCCAGGTATTCTGGGCCATTTTAAATGCTGTCAGTTTGCCTGATTCCTCGCCGGTGTGTGGTGTTTGTGTCGCTTTATCCCCAAACGTACATGGCATCTTATAGCTTGTACAACAGACGGTTGCCTGGCAACATCACATTAAACATTGAATGGAAGTTATATTTCTGCCTTGGAGCTGAGCAAAGCCCTTACCATCCGCTGGGGCGTACGCTGAGGTGTCGGAGGAAATGACAAACGGCTTTGAAATGGCCCCTTTTTAAAGACTTCTCTCGAATACATATACTGGTGGAAATAAAGACGTCTAAATATTTGCACTGCGCTGGAGGAGATGTTCTGGGCAAATCTTAAAAGAATCTAGGCTGGAAAATGAATTCTTCCATTGTGCTTGAATACTAGAAAACCGTGGCCTAATTTCAGCTAATGAATTCCACATTGTTATGGATCAATGTCTCTGTGACGCTTCTCGAATCCCCGAAGTTTCGATCGGGTGCAGCAGAGAGCAGGACGGTCTCTCTTGCTCTGAGAGGAGTGATGAGTTTAAAAACCGAGCGCGGTGCGAGTTTTTCAGTGGTGACAAAGCCACTTAAAGCAATGTCACAATGAAAAGAAATAACATATCGACTAAAGCAGAGTGTTACAGTGCATTTATCTTATCTCTGGAGCGATGCACCCTTTTGTCCACCCCGCATCGCTTGGCTTTGTTTCTCAGCATGGATGCCGTGCTAATCAGATTCCCCTCCACTTGTTTGTTGGATTTTGTTGGACTCAATTGAAGATTAATTAGCTCATTTCTTAAAAAAAAACACTAACTAGTCTGTCTGGCTAATTATTTGTGGAGGCTGGCTCTCTGGCTGAGTGAGTTACAGAGTGACTGCTGGAACAGGTCTTGTGGCTGTAAATGCATCCTGCTAGGAAACTCTTTTCTTGATGAAATGCCATGCGAGTGGGAGTTCACATCATGATGCATTTCTAAAGCTACGTTTACACACACACACACACACACACACACTGATTTTATCCTGCAAGTCTCTGGTCAGTGAAGCGGTCAGTAGGTGTTCCTTTGACTGGTTACCATAGTAATAACGTTTCTCACTGGGAGGCGTAACTAGCGTCACAACAATTAATCCACATTCTGGAGGAGATTTGGTGTTTGTATATACAATTCAGGAAGCTGTGTATATGCATATGAGATAACAGAAGCAGTGTGCGCTCTTTGGATCGAATGCTCTCTGCGGTCTTCTCTCGTCGGTAGTCATACCACATCTAGCCGCTAATGGTCACTGGAGGTCATGTCGGCAGCTTTCATTGAAAATAAAGGATCTCCAGTCACTTTGTTGCTATGAGTCACTGAATGTGTCAACATAGCATAAGAGCTCAAAATTGTATAGGATAAATAAAGCTGTCTATCTATCTATCTATCTATCTATCTATCTATCTATCTATCTATCTATCTATCTATCTATCTATCTATCTATCTATCTATCGGCTCTAGGGTTGTGGTAGCTTAGTGGTTAAGGTGTTGGACGATTGTGAGTTTGAATCCCAGGTCCACCAAACTACCACTACTAGACCCCAGAGCAAGGCCCTTAATCCTCAATTGCTCAGTTGTGAGGGAAAAAAAGAGATAAAATATAAGTCGCTCTGTATAAGGGCATCTGCCAAATGCCATCAATGAATCTATCTGTTTATAGTATCTTTTAGTGAACCCCTTAACTGTAAAATAAACTCTAAGGAGTCTCTCAGATAAATTTAGTAGACTCATTATGTAAATGTGTACAATAATATTTTGGCTAAAGCCTTCGCATGCTGAACTGTTCCACAGAATGCATTATGTTCACAGTGACGGTATTTATAGAGCTCCTTGTTTTTGAGTTATTAAAGACTGATTAAAACTCAAGTGACCAAACATGCTATAAGAACCAGATAATAAATATATTAAGTTTGATAATGGTGGCTTGCGATTTCCACAGTTCTAAAAATGTATATAAATCTCAGACCTCTTGGCTTGCGCTTCACCGACGCTGCTTTGACGGCCGCTATTCTGAGAGGATATAATTACACGCGGTGCAGATTTACAGCAACCTTGGCTCAAGAATGAAAACAAACCTTTATCAAACCTAAATCAGGTCATCAGCTCATTAGCCAGCCCTTGAACTGAAGCTGAATCACTCGTGTTTGACAAGACGTGCACTGAACCCCACAGGTCCAGGAATGTTGATTCACACCAAAAGATATTCCGTTTGCTGGTTTCTGCTTCATATAAGTTCATAATGAAATCTGGCAGCACTTTAAAGCTCCTGTGTAAAGTGCATAGAAATGTGGCTATTTTTTTAAACGAACAGCACTGTGCCATATCTTTGTGTGTGTGTGTCCTATCTAAAGCACGCAGTGTGTGTAGGAGGTAAAGAAGCTTGCTGTGATCCTTCTGCATCGTTGTGTGATGTGCTACTGACTATTCAGAGTGAATAGTGTGCATTTACATGTATTCCAGGTTGCAATAGCCTGGGGTTATGTTTTATTCAGGATTAGCTGTATTTGAAGCTTTTTGTGGATTGCTGCATCTTCTTAAGAACATGATTTCTTTCATGCATGAAATCTTCATGATTGCAGTCTGTGCTGTATTTATCAACATCTAATGTGTTTCAGGAGAGGCACATTAACATGCAGCATGGCTTTTCAGAGTGTCTGCTGGTGACGATTAAGCATCTAACAGTTACTCGTCCCCTCACTAATGGCCACTGAGGGGTAATGGTGCAGTGGTAATCTACTGGAGTGGTTCTCCTTGGCCTGCCTTTCAGTGAACCTTTGTGGCTTGAGTGGTAGAACATGGACACACACACACACACACACACTCCCTGTCAGACTTGAGCAATATTTTGACTCAGGCAGAGATGTCCAGTATATGCCTTGTACACCTAATCTGTCCTACCATGTACATTAAAAACTAAATAAATCTAAAGATTTAGCTCTGCGTCGTGTAATGTAGCTCTGCGTCGTCTAATGTAGCTCTGAGTCATCTAATGTAGCTCTGTGTTGTCTCTCCAGGGTCCTGGAGCAACGTAGTGTCACTTTACTATGTACTGTGTCAGCTATATTTGGTTGAAATGGCAATAAAAGCTTCTTGACTTGAATATCTACAGCAGGTGAACAGTCAGTTCTTGAAGTTGATGTGTTGGAAGCAGGAAAAATGGGGAAGTGTATGGATCTGAGTGATTTTAACAAGATGGCTAGACAATTTGGCTCGGCGGATCTCTAAAAGAGCTGGTTTCATTAGGCATTCCTAGTATGCAGTGGTCAGTACCTACCAGAAGTGGTCCAAAGAAGGACAACTATGTGAATCAGTGACAGGCTCATGAGCAATGAATCATTTTGAGGAACATGAGAGAAGAGTTGACTTGGCACAGGACACCAAAGCACATCATCAGAGGTCTTGTGGAGTGCATGACTTGATGGGTCAGAGCACAAGAGAGAAGAGACCTACACAATATTAGGCAGGTGGTTTTAATGTTATGGCTGATTGGTGGATAGTCACAGTTGAACTGATATTAAAGTTCTAGTCTGATGTTTCTCAGTATCTACAATGAGTTCTAGACTAAAGCAAGATCTCACTCTTCTAAAAGGTTATTTAATGTTCTCTGTTAGTCGGAGGTCATTCATGACATCTTCCTCTCTTCCTATTGTTATGTTGTTATTCTGACGAACATCTTGAGTGTCTACATGCCTAAAATCACAGAGTGCGGTATCAACCCGAGGCCATCTGCCAGATACCAGCTTGCATTATTGATATGCTAATTGGACAGCACTTTAACATGCAAAACATTTCATTATCTCTCCCTGTATTGGCAGAAGTTGTAATGATGTATCATTGATTAATGGAGACACGTTGAATACGACCTGAAAAGCAAGGAATCTGAGGTAGTGGAGCTTGGCTCGGCTTTGTGCTGATTTTTTTTTTTTTTTTCCCCCTCGCTGCGATATCAGTTATGGGGAACTTTGAGAGGTTTTTTTTTTTCTTGTTTACTCCGAGGTGCAGGGCTTTGCATTTGAACCAGCCAATTTCATGGCTGTTGAGCTACTAGAGCGATGGCATTGATTACTGTTTGCTGCAGAGCCATGCCTCTGGTTTGTCAGTACGCTTTTCCTCTTCGGTGCTGCTTCCGACTGGAACTTTATATGTCATTATCCCAGCTCTTTACCCGCAGCCCTTAAATAAACCACTGAGATCACCAAGAGTGTCTGGCTGATAGACTTCTTTCTTCTGTCCATCAATCTTTTAAATCTGTGTAGTTCTCAAAGAATCTACTCTCTGGCCTCACAAACATGTATATGTTTTCTCATCATCTTTTTTTTCTTTCTTTCTTTCTCAGCTCGTTGGTGGCGAGTTTGATCTGGAGATGAACTTTATCATCCAGGATGCGGAGAGCATCACGTGCATGGTGGAGCTGCTGGAACACTGCGAAGTGACGTGCCAGGCTGAGATTTGGAGCATGTTCACGGCCATCTTGCGCAAGAGCGTGCGCAACCTGCAGACCTGCACCGAGGTGGGCCTCATACAGCAGGTGCTGCAGAAGATGAGCGCCGTTGACGACATGATCGCAGGTACTAGTGCTCAGCCTGCTCAGCTATCAAGTCTGGGTAGGATTTGTACCAAGTCTCTTCCAGTGTTTAGTCAAGAGTCAGAATTCTCTGTAATAAAAATGATTAGAGAATCATCCATTTATTTCTATTGCACTTTTAATAATTGACATTGTCACTAAGCAGCTTTACAGAAACAGTTACATTCCTTTTACTTTTACTGTACACATTGTCATAAGCAGCTTTACAGAAATCCCGGTGCACATTTACATTCCTAAGCCAGTGACAAAACCACAAACTTGAGTGGAATCAGTCGTGACGTCGTAAAGTGGGATTTTAAATCAGTACACGTCTCCAGCCGTATAAAGACAGACAGTATTAAAAGTGTTAAAAGGATGTTCAGTACGAGAATTTTGTCAATAAGAGTCTTGGGATGAGCGCAGGACAGGAGTCATGATTACAAAGTTTCTTTTGTCTCAGTAATCTGATCCTACATAGATTATGGTTTCTGGCAGAAAAAAAATTCAATTCAGTTTTATTTTTGTAGCTGCATCGTCTCAAAGCAGCTTTACAGAAAAGCCTCTGCTACAGTCATTAATTAAGAGCCTGTATCTCTATAATTATAGCAGTGACCTGTACGTTTTAGTTATTTACTGTTCTAATATACACATACAAAACTGCATGTTTTAACTAGTCTGAGCCTCAGACATCTCACTCTCTCACTCTCTCTCTCTCTCACTCACTCACTCACTCACACTCTCTCACTCTCTCTCTCTCTCTCTCTCTCTCTCTCTCTCTCTCTCACTCTCTCACTCACTCACTCACTCACTCACTCTCTCTCTCTCTCTCTCTCTCTCTCTCTCTCACTCACTCACTCACTCACTCTCTCTCTCTCTCTCTCTCTCTCTCTCTCACTCTTTCACTCACTCACTCACTCACTCACGAACTGTTAGCTGAATGCATTCAGCACATAAAATTGGGAAGACTTCAGGAGTCGTCATCGGCTGGATTCTACAGGATTTCCAGGAGTGGTGTGTCACGTTTTTTAACAGTCCACCTGGAAACAAGCCGTAGGGTCTCTCAACTTTCCTCATGGAAGAAGGAAGCTGTCGTGTTTCCAGCTGTGACGATAAGCGCTCTAATAAAAGGATCAGCTAAATGCTGGAGTAAAGATGTGAAGTTCACTTTATAGACTTTATAGATTAATAATAAAGAATAAATGAACGATCTAGCTTTGCATGCTGGTCTGTTTTTGTCTAGACCTTACATTTTCATTAGGGCTGCAGCTATCGATTATATTAGTAATCGAATATTCTACCAATTATTCCATCGATTAATCGAGTAATCGGATAAGACGTACTTTTTAATGAGGAATACTAAATATGCAAGAGAAAATAAGACAGGTCTCTTAAAATGAACAACTAAGTTGTTTCCTGTTTACAAAAATGAAAATAAACCTATTTAGTGCATTTAACTGACATTCAAAATGCAAATACAAATATATAAATAAAAAAACTTTTATCTTTTTAATTACTTCAAAAGAATTTACCTTCTTTTGAAGTAATTAAAAAGATAAAAGTTTTTTTATTTATATATTTGTATTTGCATTTTGAATGTCAGTTAAATGCACTAAATAGGTTTATTTTCATATAAAATAGTACAACCTAAAACAATAATAATAATAATAATAATAATAATATCTAAACATTGCATTTATGTTTTGCAACTTAATTTTGACGTTTACTGCCTTCCTGGAGACTTTCTGGCTTCTACTGGTGGGGGTGTGTGTGTGTGTGTGTGTGTGTGTGTGTAAGAAAGACAGAGAGAGAGTGAGGCTATCAAAGTGAATGACGCTTAGGCTTTTACAAAACTTTATACTGGCCTTAATTCTTAATTTCAACTTCAATCATATTTTTTTAAGCTAAGTGCGAACGTTCATATTGATTTAAGCTAAGTGTGAAGGTTGTGTCTACTCTGTGGACTTAAAGCGGGGACTGTGTGTGAATGAGATATTAATGCAGTGAAGATATTTGGACAACAGACAGACATTCAGAAGCGGTATTTTAGGGACCAACAAATTATTGTACAACTGAAATGTGGTACTTGTTACTTACCTGGCTACGTGCCCCACTTATTCTAATTTATATAATATTTAATATATATAATATTCTAATACTACCCCATGAGGTACACCTCTTGTTATCCCAAAATATGTCTTCACTAATTTTTGAACAGGTCGACAGGTCCCTAAAATACTGCTTGAGAGTGTCTATTGTCCGAATATCAAACTAACTTCCCCGCGGTTGAGATGTTGAAGTATGGAACTTGTAGTGTTGTGATACACCAGTTCAGTCTTACAGTAATCACACTGTACAAAGTTTTCTGTCTGTTTTAGTTTGAGATGATCCCAAACTTTGAAAACTTTTTCCCGTTTTCTTTGGCCTGAATCCTCTCTGTGTGTAGTTACAGTAAACGACTAAACGAAGCTTCGAGGCAACGAATTTGCCTCAATGATTTTTTGTATTCGAATTACTTGAGTTACTCGAGGAATCGTTTCAGCCCTAATTTTCATGCACCTAAACATGACACTGAATAAAACAAACAACTGTAATTGGTTGCTTTACATATAAGTCAGACACCCTCTTGTGTGATCCTTGGCCAATAAAAGCTGCTCTGGAGTCTCTATGAGACTATGTTTTAACAGACTTATTTTGTCATTCCTTAAATGTCACTGGTCTGAATCTTTATCATGTTGTGCTTGTAGCAGGATTAGAAACGCAGTTATCATTTGTTGTATCCTGTCTAAACAGTTCATTAGTGAATTTCCTGCACCGTAGAGAATCATGAAGCTGGAAGTTTCAGCATCAATAGCACAAGCTCATTATGTAATAATAGAAAAATGAACAGTTGTGAACGTAGCTTGTGTTTAGATGGATGAAACGCTGTTGCGTGAATCGTACCTTCTCAAACCTAATCATTTAGAGTATTGAATGAGCAGTCTTCTGCTATGGCACTGTATACAGACTGCATACATTGTTTAATTTTCTATTTTCGGTTAGAATAAACGTGTAGCACAATAAGGCGCTCTTTATGCACATGACAGCAGACCTGAAATTTAAGAGTCAAAGCTGTGCAGTAGTGGAATTGAAGCTGCGTGAAACGTCCTGCAGCATGCTGATGCCTTTGGCCTTTTCTTCTCATGACATCTACAGCGTTACAGGCTGCATGGGAAGCTACGTCGGCCTTGTGTTATTTGAAAAAGCAAAAACACGAGCTTTGAGTTAAACAGAGTTGTCCAGATTAGACACATGTCCAGCTTGTGGGATTGTGTTATTACTCATCACAGTGTTTTCATGCGCTCTGAGTCTCTTATTCTTATAGATTTGGGTCAAAACACAGCAGGTGACGTGGTAATCTGAACATTCTTGCTACAGAAAATATGTCCAAAGGTAGCTATCTAGTTCAGGTTAAAGTTAACTAATAGTTATTGTTATGACGCTGTTACTGTAGATTTTGTTAGGTCAGGTCAACGTAATGACATGCCGACAATGGCATTCCCTCAAATAAAATGATTTTTATTAGAATTATTATTATTATATAAAAATATTATTATCCATATGCACCTTTCTGCACAATATCTAACAGGAACTGATTCTGCATGTCCTGCATGAACACACTGGACCTCATTTATCCGTCTTGTGTGTAAATGTTCGTGTAAAACAAACTGAACTTATGTTTTTTCACCACATTTGCAAAATCGCTGATGCTTCCTGATGTGGCCTCTTGCTTTTTTGTAGTATTATAGTGTGTCACAGGTTATTAGCACAGGCAGAAATGTGTGATTATTAATTATTCATGAGTTTCTTTGGCAGGAAAATACAAATAGTGATTTAAAATTGCTTTCCGTGGTGTTTCTAACTTTAATTCCAGTGAAAGTGTTTATTTATTCTGTTAATGCCCCCCCCCTTTTTTTCAGACCTCTTGGTGGATATGCTGGGGGTTTTGGCCAGCTACAGTATCACAGTGAAAGAGCTGAAGCTGCTGTTTAGCATGCTGAGAGGAGATAATGGCGTATGGGTGAGTAAAAGACTTGTATTCCTCCAACATTTATTCATGCACTCACAGCACACTTATAGTCATTTGGACAATTATGAATCTCTGAGGAATGGAACAGGAGTAGAAAACGTCTTGAGGTCTGACGTCAGTGAGGTACAGAGCCTGAGGGGGGAGGAATGTGCTCCAGGCTTCATGAGCACTGCTAGTCAGGCGTGATGGACAGACTGTTGATTAGATAAGGTTTGGATTTACACTTGGGTCATAGCTGTGTATGGATTTATTTTTCACCTCATATTCTCATGTCTGATTACTGAACAAGCCCCTGGTTCAAGCCCCTGCACTATCAAGCTGCTGCTGTCAGCCCCTTGAGCCTGACCCTAACGCTCTCAGCTCCAGGGTGCTGGATCATGGCTGATCCATGAGCTGACCCTAACCTCCTGACAAACTGGGATACGCATAGAATAGAATTTCACCGCACTCTCTGTGTATGTGTACTGACTATGACTGTCTTCTTTTTTGTGAATCGCTCCACATTCTTCTGCTGTGTTGGGTTTGTTTTTTTTTGTTTTTTTTGCATCACCTACCTGCTTTCCATTCCACAAAATATCTACATTATTGGAAGACTACAAACTTGACCAGGATCCAAGTAAGCCATGCTGATGGGTGTCAGTCAGCGTGATGCTATCTCTATCAAAGGGCAGTTAGCTCTCTCTATGAGTGGCCGTTTCGAAGCATGTCGTGGTTGCATTTCATGTCTTTGAGGAAGCACTTCACCCTGTCAGGCTGCTAGGGAGGAACATCCACATACCCAGATGTTGAGAGAAAATGTATTAAAATTAATTTTTATGATTCACTCTCTTAAACGGCTTTTTTGTCGTCTTTTTTGTCTCTCTGCAGCCAAGGCACGCAATCAAGCTGCTATCTGTCCTGAACCAGATGCCTCAGAGACATGGCCCAGATACCTTCTTCAACTTCCCAGGACGCAGTGCAGCGGTGAGACCATCTCTCTCCTCCTCTTCCTCACAGCTGGCAGATGGACCGTACTTCTGTTTATCATCGTTCTGCAGTGCCTTGCAAAAATATTCACACCTCTGACCAGTTCTCTCATATTACTGAATTACTAATGGTACACTAAAATTTCATTCTGTTTGATTTTAAAACACCAAAACTCAAAATCACTTATTGTAAGCTGACATTGGATTTATGTTGGGAAATATTGTTTGAACTGAAGTATCTCCTGTGTTGTGGAAGCTCGCAGTTTACACCAGTGAACACACAGTTTCCTTGCCATTGTCATCTAGCATTAATTTTTCTGCCACAATGTCTGCATAAAATCTGACAAAAAGACAAAACATTCTCCAGAAGGTAGAGAAAAAGTAATACAAATGCATAGATTAGGGTAGACAGGAGTATAAAATTCATTTTTTAGCAGGAAGATGACCCTAAGCATGAAGCCAGAGCCAACATTGTTTGTGGCTCAAGAACAAAAAGGTAAATGTCCCTCAGTGGCTCAGTTAAAGTCTTGATCTCACTTCCACTGAGTGCTGCATGCATGGTGTATTTTTGTCGGCCAGTCTGGAATTGATCATCCCTCTGGTTCCCACAACAAAAAGCCAGCTTTTGGATTGTTGCAGAAAATAAGCTCTGTGACCAACAAATCTTTATGATTCTTACATATTTTGTTCAGCACAACATATTTTGTTCATTTTCACAAAACGTTTATGAATTTTCAAGCTTAAATGAAATCCCCCAAAGTAAAAAACATCTGAGGTTAGGCTCTAAATGAACTACGCCACGGTCACATGACTTTAACCTCTCAGACAGCTCATTCACACTTTATTTAATTATCCTTAACATGTGGTGATAACCCACTTTGCTCTTTTTGTGGATGAATCTGATCAAATAAAACAAATCTGAATAATTTACAGTGTGAGAATATCAACCCAAAGTGTCTGGAGTCAGTTTTCCTGTTCGGCATGATGAAGTTTAACCTCCTTAAACTCAATTATCCATTTATTCGAAACCACCTTTTTCAAGACACATAAGCTGAAAACTAATCATGAGTGAGGTATTACTGATGAATTTTATGCCGTAGAATAAAACGTAAAAATATATCTCAAGCTTGTGTTAAGCACAGACTTTATTTCAAGCTTTTAACCAAAACCCCATTCAAAAACCCATTGACTTCAGGGCGATGGAAGCAGGAATGTAATCATGCTCACTCCTTTACTGCTTTTAGGACTCATTTCTGTTGAACTGTTTGAAACTTGCAGTCCATGAGCATGAGCCAAAAGAACCAGAACAACCTGGAGCAAATCTGCTAAGTAGAATGAACCAAGATCACTGCAATACTGTGTACAAAGCTGCTGTATGTGTATCTCAAGAGACTTATAATTGTTATTGCTGTAAGAGATCAACCTAAATTAAAACTTTTAAATGTTGTAATTTTTATTCGGACGATTCCCGTGAAGCAGATTTGAGACAGTGTCCATTGTTATAAAGTGCTACACAAATCAAATTATAGAGGTGGTTCTCTGTGGAGGTTGAGTACTTTATGAGTTAAAGTTATTTCAGTTTTTTTTTTTGTGTGTTAAAATATTTCCCATAAATCCAGTGTCACCTTACAATAATTGATATTAATGAAAGTTCAGTATCTGTAATTCAGTAATATGAAAAAACTGGGGTGGAGTTTGCATGTTCTCCCAATGCCTCAGGGGTTTCCTTCAGATGGTCCTGTTTCCTTCCCCAGTCCAAAGACGTGTGCTGTAGACAGATTGGCATCTCTGGATTGTCCACAGTGTGTGAATGGGTGTGTGAGTGTGTGTGTGTGTGTGTGTGTGTGATTGTGCCTTATGATAGACTGGCATCCTGGCCAGGGTGTACCCTGCCTTGTGCCCTGAGTCTTCATTGATAGGCTCCAGGATCCACATGACCCATTAGAATAAGCTGTGTAGAGGATGGATGGATGGATGGATGGATGGTTAGGAGTGTGAATGCAAGGCGCCGTATGTGAGGGGGATATTATAACAGTCTGCTCTCAAGTAAAAGTTTCAAAATTTATTGCTGATGAGTCTTGGGTTCTAAATCTTGGTGTTGTGTGTATATGTGTGTGTGTGTGTGTGTGTGTGCGCATATGTTCTGATGTTATATACTTAATCTCTTCTCTGTCTAGGCCATTGCTTTGCCTCCCATTGCTAAGTGGCCTTACCAGAACGGTTTCACTTTCAACACATGGTTCCGTATGGACCCTCTGAACAACATCAACGTAGACAAGGACAAACCCTACCTATACTGGTACGTACCGTACTCCAGGACCGGTTCTCTTCCCTGGTCCAGACTTCTCATTATAATTGTAAATCATTGTATTAAAATAAAAGCACCAGTGGTCTCAAGGGTCTAAGCCTGGATGAATGGATGTACAGGTATGAGAATAAAGTGTTACTCTTTTAGGTTGGGAGCCTAGTCTCCTCCTGGGCCTCAGAGGGCCTGCTGTTCATTTTATCGAGTGTTGGCCTATATTTCATGTTACTAAGAAAAGCTGAGTGCTGGAAGGTGTCCTGCAGGGTGGAGTAGGTAAATATGTGACCAGCTAAATGTCACAAGGAGAAATGAAGTCAGATGAAGTGTTTATTTAAAAAATAGGCTGTCATGAGTTGCCATAGGTTTCTTGATTACTCACGCCTAGTCTCTGTATATTAATACTGACCTTTTGATTTTATTACACTGTTGTCTTCAGAAAGCATTCGAATTGTTCATTTTGCACAGTCAAATGAAACTGACAATAGATTTATTAATGTGCAATTTATTTATTTATTTTTAATTTATTTTGTCACATACGTAGGGAATTATTTAAAGGTAATATATCTTTTCACATTTTAAGTACAGCCTACACTCCGTTTGTTGGCTGGTTACTTTGAGTTCATTTATTTGAGTTATTTATTATTTTTCGATTTTGTCTTCAGTTCATTCTCTTCGAGAAGCCAGAATTGTGATTTTGTAATTCATTAGTGTATTAGCTTCTAGTATGATGAACAACTTGCCCAGAGGTTCTTGTGAAGGTGTGCACAAGCAATAGACCATTAGAGGGAATGTTATTAATATCAACCTATTTATTAAGAACTGTGTTTGAAGACAAAACATTTACACTATACTGCCTTGAAGTGATTCTTCAGCTGTGCATCATGCAAAAATATAAAATATGAATATAATGTATGATATACAAAAATATTGTGTGTGTGTGAGAGAGAGAGAGAAAGAGAGAACATACATCGGTCTGCCATAACATTAAAACCACTGACAGGTGAAGTAGTTAACATTGAATAAATGTATAACAATAATCTTGTTACAGTGGCACCTGTCAAGGGGTGGGATATGTTAGGCAGCAAATGAGTTGATGTGTTGGAAGCAGGAAAAATGGGCAAATGTAAGAGCAACTTTGACAAGGGACAAATTGTGATGTCTAGACGACTGGATCAGAGCTTCTCTACAAAAGAAGGTCTTATGGGGTTCCTGGTATGCAGTGGCTGGTACCAAAAAGTGGTTCAAGGCAGGACAACCAGTGAAGCGATGATGGGGTCATGGGTGGCCAATGCTCATTGTTACACAAATTGCTGAAAAATGTATTGCAACAGTAACATGTCAGCACACACTGAGCACAGAATGCTGTGTATGGGGCTGTGTAACTGCAGACCAGTCAGAGTGCCCATGCTGACCACTGTACACCACCAAAAGTGCCTACAGTGGATATGATCAGAACTGAACCAGTGGAACTGAATTGGAGCAATGGTGGAAGGTGGCCTGGTCTGATGATCACATTTTCTTTTGTGCATGGCTGGGTACATGTGTGCCAGTTACCTGGGGAAGAGATGGCACTATAATGCACTACAGGAAGAATGCAAGTTGCCAGAATCATTGTGATGCTCTGGGCAATGTTCTCCTGGGAATACATAGGTCCTGGCATTCATATGGATGTTACTTTGACCACCTACCTAAGCATTGTTGCAGAAGTACACCTCTTCCTGACAATAGTACTCCCTAATGGCAGTGACCTCTTTTAGCAGCATAATGTGCCCGTGCCACAACTTGTTCAAGGTGTTGACTTGGACTCCAAATTCTCCAGAGCTTCTGTGAGATGTCAGATTCATAAGATTCACAACTTATAGGATAACGTCTTAGTGTCAGATACTACAGCACACCTTCACAGGTCTTGTGGAGTACATGCCTTTCTGCGTCAGAGCCGTTTTAACTGCACACACTATTAGGCAGGCGGTTTCATGTTATGGCTGATCGATGTACATATATGAACAGCTAAAGATTTCTCTGGTTCATTATTATCCTTAATGAAAGATGTGTGCTATTAGGCCATTTGTCTGAAACACAGAGGGGTGAGAATGTAAGCGAGCAACAGTATGTACTGCAAAGCCAAAAAGATTATTTCCATACAATTTTGTGTAAAACAGTTGTTTTCTTTTTAAATGTTGCAAGTGGTTTTAATGGAGATTATGTACACTGATCAGGCATAACATTATGACCACCTGCCTAATATTGTGTTGGTCCCGCTTTTGCTGCCAAAACATCCCTGATCCATTGAGGCATAGACTCCACTAGATCCCTGAAGGTGTTCTGTGGTATCTGGCACCAGGATGTTAGCAGCAGATCCTTCAAGTTCTGTAAGTTGCGAGATGGGACTTAAAGAATACTTTTGATAGATACTGACCACTGCAGACCGGGAACACCCCACGAGAGCTGCTCTGATCCAGTCGTCTAGCCATCACAATTTGGTCCTTGTCAAACACTCTCAAATCCTTACGCTTGCCCATTTTCCCTGCTTCTAACACATCAACTTTGAGGACAAAATGTTCACTTGCTGCCCAATATATCCCACCCACTAACAGGAGCCATGATGAGGAGATCATCAGTGTTATTCACTTCACCTGTCACTGCTCATAATGTTATGCCTGATTGGTGTATTTACTTGCATAAGATTAAAACAGATTAAAAGACAGAAAGATAAATATAAACATTTTTCCAGCAGATTCTGTTTGAATATCATAGAGGGTGTAGACTTGTAGTGCACTATATGGAGAGTGAGGATTTTTGTAAAGCTCTAGGTTGAGTGTGAATCGCAGGTCTAATACAGATAGACTCTGCCTCTGCTCTGCAAGTGTTTTAGCCCCAGGTCATATCTAATTGATGATTTCTGCTATAAAAGGTGCCGAGGTCATGTTTCATTAATGAAGTTCATTAATTGGCTTGAAGTGGTTTATTTCAGAAGTGTTTTTGTAACATTGCACAGCTCTTGCTATATTTCAGTCATTTGTCCTTTTGACTGGACGGATTCTTCCTGCATTCATACTGATGATAACAAATAACTATTCATGGAAGAAGTGACTCCTGATCGACTAAAAGTGAAGCGATGGGAAAACCACACACTGGATTTATTTGGTTGTTGCTCCTTGCTTTTTGTTTCTCCTCAGAATTGTTGTCTGAGAGATGGGAGGAATGATGGAGAGATAGATTGAGAGAGATGAGGGAGAGAGATGGGAGGAATGATGGAGAGATAGAATGAGAGAGATGAGGGAGAGAGATGGGAGGAATGATGGAGAGATAGAAAGAGAGAGATGGTGGAGAGAGAAGGGAAGAATGATGGAGAGATAGAGAGAGAGATGGGAGGAATAATGGAGAGATAGAGAGAGAGAGATGGGAGGAATAATGGAGAGATAGAATGAGAGAGATGGGGAAAGAGACGGGAGGAATGATGGAGAGATAGAGAGAGATGAGGGAGAGAGAAGGGAGGCATGAGGGAGAGATAGAAAGAGAGACTGGAGGAATAATGGAGAGATAGAATGAGCGAGATGGGGAGAGAGATGGGAGGAATGACGGAGAGATAGAAAGAGAGACTGGGGGAATAATGGAGAGTTTGAATGAGCAAGATAGAATGAGAGAGATGGGGAGAGAGACGGGAGGAATGATGGAGAGATAGAGAGAGATGGGGGAGAGAGAAGGGAGGCATGACAGAGAGATGGAAAGAGAGACTGGAGGAATAATGGAGAGATGGAATGAGCGAGATGGGGAGTGAGACGAGAGGAATTATGGAGAGATAGAATGAGAGAGATGGGGGAGAAAGACGGGAGGAATGACGGAGAGATAGAAAGAGAGACTGGAGGAATAATGGAGAGATAGAAAGAGAGAGATGGGGGAGAGAAGGGAGTAATGACAGATAGAAAGAGAGAGATGGGGAGAGAGACAGGAGGAATGATGGAGAGATAGAATAAGAGAGTTGGGGGAGAGAGACGGGAGGAATGATGGAGAGATAGAAAGAGAGTGAGGGTGATTTGGGATAGAGAGGGGGAGACGGAAAGCAAGAGATGGAGGGAGAGAGACACAGAGAGAGAAGAGGGTGAAAAAGAGGAGGAAAGGGGAGAGAGAAGAATTGAAATAGTCTCATCATCTTATCAACAGAAGGCAGCAGCTTCTTCATTCATTGTTCTTGATGCTGCTGTGTTCTTGTGTTTGTCTGGAGTTCTGTGATACTGTTCAGCTCCTCTGATATAATCCACTCTGAGTTCAGAACAAAAGTAAGCTGTGTACTCATATTTATAAACGGTGGACATGATTTAGGCAAGTAATAATGATTTATTTGTCCACTGGTGTTATTGGTCAGCTGAGCGGAAGTCCCAGTTTGAGCCCGGCGCTTCAGCTGTGGAACAACCTTCATCTACAGAGACCAAGTATTTCACATTGCTGTCTACACTGTTGCACTCGGCTGAAAAGACCGAGTTCCTGCTGGGAATAAAGGATGGATATGGTGATGAACTGAAAAAGAGTTTTGAAAAACCGACATTCCGTGTCATCTTTTCTTTCCACTCTGCATCTTTTCCCTCCTAGTTTCCGAACGAGCAAAGGGATCGGATACTCGGCGCATTTTGTGGGGAACTGCCTGATCGTGACGTCGCTAAAGTCCAAAGGCAAAGGCTTCCAGCACTGCGTGAAATACGACTTCCAGCCCAGGAAGGTGAGACATGTCCAGTCCGTGACATCTTAATGTCTTCAAAATGTCTTCATTAAGAATGGCAAATTAGACGAGAAAAAACATTTTACATACTGTACCTATCAGCACTGCTTTATACACTAAACAACATCATACTTCTCTAGCAAATATTCAGTGATTGAAATGGACACTGCTGTGGAGATGTGGTCAGGAACTTCACAGTAGATGTCAGCAGCTTATAGCTTAATAGAAATACATTTTTTTTTTGCAAATACAATTGAAGGCATAAGTTTACATACGTCTTACAGAAACGGTATTGTTTTTTTTGTTTTTTTTTAATAAAAGAAATCACAAAAAAACAACACTTTGGTTTTATTTCGGTTTGCCCCAAATAACTTACTTTACATAACAAATAAGAACTGAATTTACACAAATGAACCAGTTTAAAAGTTTTTATTTGCTTGATTGTAATACTGTATTTTGTGACCTGCAGGTGTGTTGTGTGTGTTATGTTTTGTCTGATTTCTTCATAAGTCTCTTGTTGGTCCTAATCAGTTAAACTCTCAGTGTTCTTCACAGAAATCCTTCAGCTCCTGCACATTCTTTACTATTCCAGCATCTTCTGCATATCTGACCCTTTTCCAACATGACTATATGATTTTGCGATCCAACTTTTCACACTAATAACAACTGAGGTACAACAGCTGCAAACATTCTGATGCTCCAGGAGGCAACACAGCACATTAGTTTCGTTTCAATTCAATTTATTTGTATATTTGTATAGCGCTTTACAGAAGTAGAGAAGAGGGAAAAAAATGACAAGTTTAAGTTTGTTTGTTTGTCCCCATTTTATCCCTAATGAACAAGCCTGAGGCGAAGGTGGTGAGGAAAAACTCCCTGAGATGATATGAGGAAGAAACCTTGAAAGGAACCAGGCTCAGAAGGGAACACATTAAGAGTGAACATTGAGTCACATAAAAGTCGTGTAAACTTTCGAACGGGACCATGAGCGTAAATTATTGATTGTATTATTTATTTATATTTATTTTTTGACTTCTGGGAACAATGTAAATATCTTATGATGCTTCTGAAGGGCAGTGGATAGTTAAATAAAATAGTTAAATAATAGTTAAATAAACATTTACACCAGTTGTTACACCAACAATCCTGTTGCCTTCTGGAGAAACAGTGAATGTTTGGAGAGGGGTCAAATATGCAAGTCAAGTCAAGAAGCTTTTATTGTCATTTCAACCACATATAGCTGACGCAGTACATAGTAAAATGAAACAACTTTTATCCAGGACCCTGGTGCTACATAGACAACATACGACATGTAATTACAAACAGAACAGAAGTTTGTCCTAGCTACATAAAGAGCACAGGACACACAGTGCAATGAAACAAAATGGAATGTGCAACTCGAGAAACTGTAATCAGATAGATAGATAGATAGATAGATAGATAGATAGATAGATAGATAGATAGATAGATAGATAGATAGATTTTAAATATATATATATATATATATATATATATATATATATATATATATATATATATATATAGCAGCATGACAGTAAGGATTGTGCAGATATGCAGAAGATGCTGGAAAAGCAAATCGTGCAGCACCTGGAGGATTTTTTTTCCTCCAAAAAAAACCCCAAAAAGTTATTATTCCTCTTATTGTTTTTTTGTTTGTTTGTTTGTTTTATTTACTGTTTGCAGATTCTGTGAAGCATACATAAACTTTTGACCTCAACTACACATTCAGCTTAGTGTAAAATCTACCTCTGAATCAAACCCCTGGCTGTCAGTCACGTTAGTTAAATCCTGCGTCTAAACAGTGTCCTCTAACAGGAAGACCGTCTTCCTGTGTTGGATCTTTTCAAATGGAGCAGGAGATCATCCTGGACTGAAATTACATAGTGCTCATGACAGAATTTGCATCTCCTGGACTTCTAGTTAGAACAAAATGGCAAAAAAAAAGTGCAGTCCATCCGCAAATCTGTGTTCAATCCGTTGTTTTTGTCTCTTCATAATGACCAAACTGATGTCTGAGTGGATACGTTCATTTTTATTTATATCGTTATTTATTTCATGCAGGAAGCAGGATCAGTTTTTATAAAACCTAAACAGAAAATATTGATCTTGACCAAATCAGGAGATCTGAAAGTGTTAGAAGACAAAATGTATTACCAAAGAAAGAGAGGAGAAAAAAAAAACACTTTCACAAAAACAGAGCTAAAAAAGGATCTTAAAGACCAGTGGGGGAAAAATCAATATGATTTCTGAATACAGTATAAATGTGTTCATTAAATACAAAAGTGAACAGTTTTCGTATTTGTAACTTGTGCAGACTTTGGCACTACCTGTGGACACACAGCTTTACAGGGCACTGGGAGACTCGGGGACACTCTTTTTGAAACTCTGACACCGTGTTTTGACTTGTACAGGATTCATTCTTTTAAGAATTAAAATCCTAGTTAATTTTCCCTCACAGCTAGGACATGGTGAATGGATCCATCTGGAGTGTTAAATCAGACACATATGCAAACACACATATGTTCATACACACACACACACAGAGAAGACCTGGCAGCAGTGTAGGTGACACGATGGTGTTCACACTCTAGCACCCATGAGGGGACTGTAGCTGGACAGGAGCACTGCACTTCCCCCAAACACCTGTGCTCGCTCTCTCTCTCTCTCTCTCACTCACACACACACACACACTCTCTCTCTCTCTCTCTCTCACACACACACACACACACACACACACACACTCTCTCTCTCTCTCACACATAATCTCTCTCTCTCTCTCCCTCCCCCCAACCCTCTTTCTCCCCCCTAACCCTCTCTTTGCCCCTCTAACTCTCTGTCTGCTTCCCTATCTCTCTCCCCGCTACCTTTCTCTCTCCCCCTCCACTCTCTCTCTCTCTCTCTCTCTCTCTCTCTCTCTCTCTCTCTCTCTCTCTCTCTGCTCCCCTAACCCCCCCCCAACTCTCTCTCTCCCCCTAACTCTCTCTCTCTCCCCCTAACTCTCTCTCTTTCTTTTTCTCACAATTTCTCTCTCCCTCCCTCTCACTCTGGCTCCCCCCCCTTACCATTTCTCTCTCCCTGTTTCTCTCTCTCTCTTTCTTTTTCACCACCCCCTCTCTGTCTCTCACTCTCTTTTCTTTTTCTATCTCCCCTACACTCTCTCTCCTTTCTCACCCTCTCCCTTACCCACCCCCCATACAAAGTAAGGGTAGTGCAAAAACAGGAGAAACAAAATGAAGAGGCAAAATTTGGAGCAAAATACAGTACAATACCTTTCCTGATTTCTCTCAGCTACATCATGTTGTATCAGAGCAGCTTTCAGCCTCACGCTCCAGCAACACACATTGTTCAGTCTGAAATGAATCTTAAACAAGATGCCAATTTTAGGTGTGGTGCCTCCTGCAGATGCTGCTCTGAGGAGAACAGAGGATTGGCTGTCTGTTAGAATGGAAGTTGCAAGATTTCCCAGTTTTGCCAGTCAGAATCACACACACACACACACCGTCCTGCTGGTATAGGCTGGTAGATTGTTCGCTCTGCTTAACAGTAAAGCTTGCTCACCTAATTAGTGTGCTACCTTGTCTTGTATTCAGAACAGTTGATGTGTGTGTGTGTGTGTGTTAAAAAGAAAAAGATGAGAAAGCTAATAACAGTTATGCTCCTGACCTGATCAAACTAAAGTCAGAATGATGCAAGTGTAAGCTTCTGTTTAAATACGAGTGACCATAACATCAGCATCTGCTCGTATATCAGCATCCCACAGCACCATTAAAGCCCAGAGCACGCAGACTCTGCCTTTTTTTTCCTCCTGTAATGGTGTGATAGGATTAGCTCTTCAGCATGCTTCATGCTGCATACACATCATATGGGAATAAAAATAAACAGCTCTCACTGGGAAAAACATTGATGTTGACCTCTGAGAGTTAATTCTGAGTTTCAATAGCTTCCTGCCAGCCCTGATTTTTTAGCCCAAACCATGAAGTGAGGCAGCTGACAAACTGAACGAACTCTTTATCCGAGAAGTCATAAGATAAAGTCAGTCTTTTGAATCTAGCTGGATGTGATGAAGCAGTCAAACTGTTTGCTGTGACACCACTAAAAAAAAAACTACACACTAATTACACTCTACATCCTAAGTGTGTCACTCACAGCTGGTACTGCAAACCAGTAAGAGGTTGTGGAAGCATCCCACAAGGTCATTCCTAATCTTTTTTTTAAATGATGAGAGGTTGTTTAGCAGAAAGACGCTGCTGCATGTCATTGTCCACACTGTTGTGAGCAAGGAAAGTTTGGAGTTTTTGATGCGTTTGATTCTCCCTTGACTAAAAGCTTAAAACACAAGTGGAAGAATATCCCATAGGACAAAATGCTTTAACATCTGTTACCATGTTGAAATGGACCACCCCCCCTGGATGGTCAATAGGGGGATGCAGAAGCTTAGTGGTTAAGGTGTTGGACTCCTGATCGGAAGGCTGTGAGTTCAAATCCCAGGTCCACCAAGCGTCCACTTCTGGGCCTTTCAGCAAGGCCCTTAACCCTCATTGCTCACCTGTATAAAATAAGAAAAAAATGTAAGTCGCTCTGGATAAGGGTGTCTGCCAAATGCCCTAAATGTAAATCAGGATTTGAGCCAAGATGTTACCAAATTAAGTAAAAATATTAGACCATTTTGCCTTTTTCTTCCCCTCTGACACTTCCTGGTATAAATCAAGCTTCTATCCATCACATTAAGCTATTGTCTAGTCATGTTTACTTCCGAAATCCAAACAGCTCTGACGCAGGGATGAGGCTTGTGAAAGCTGGTGAGGTCTGTGGAAGGTGTGTGGAAAAGAGCACTGTCTTCTCCTCATCCTTCTCTGCACTGCCCTCATTTTGGCTCGTCGTTTCTGTTGTGTTTTGCAGTGGTACATGATCAGCATCGTGCACATTTACAACCGCTGGAGGAACAGTGAAATCCGCTGCTACGTCAACGGCCAGTTGGTGTCTTACGGCGACATGGCCTGGCACGTCAACACCAATGATGTAAGTGTCTTCACTCTGATTAGCACCTTTACTCTAGATAAGCACTTCTGCCTGAGGATAAAAGTGGACCAGCAACGACGAGGAGTAAAAAATGATGGCTTGGATTCTGCAGCAGCAGGGGGTGATAAATCAGACCGCTTGGGTGTGTGTGTGGGGGTGTGTGTGTGTTAGTGTATTTTGTGTACGTGCGATTCAGTCCAATACAGAGATATTTAAGAGTGAACACACACAGGAATAGAGTAAGTTCAAAGGTCTCCACAGGAAGCAGACCTGATGCCCTGATAAACAAACGCTATCCATTTTATCTCCCACCTCTCTGTTTTCTGCCACTCCTCCCCCCTTTCTCCGCTCCAGAGTTATGATAAATGTTTCCTCGGCTCTTCGGAGACGGCTGATGCCAATCGGGTTTTCTGCGGTCAGCTTGGGGCTGTGTATGTGTTCAGCGAGGCACTTAACCCAGCGCAGATCTTCGCCATTCATCAGCTGGGACCCGGATACAAGGTAGCACACCTATAATGCCTGCTAAATATCAGAGTAATGACCAAACCGATATAAAGAGTTACCAGGTTATCATATTAGGTTTAAAAAAATACAAAGAGAATTATATTGATGTATTAAATAGTTAGTAATATTATCTGTATGTGGCATGTGAAAAATGAAAGCTCTTGAATTCTATGGTTTTACGTAGCTCTGACCATTGCACGGTCTGACCTGGGGGGAATTTGCTGGGATGTCCACTCCTGTGAAGATTGCCAACTGTCTTGAATGTTTTCCAACTGTGAATCTTTTTCACTCTTGAACGATGGACTTCAGTCCAAAATCCATCCAACCAAATTCCAAGTGCATGCTTGGAAATGGCCTTTTAACCATACCTTACTGATGGGCAGCAACAGTTGCTGATGTCTTTCCTCCGTTGTGTTAACACACACCTGAATGCTCCAAGACAGCAAACTGACATTTGGCATTTGATTTACGTCACCTGGCTGCTACTTACCCTCTTAATTCCTATGAAAGTATTAAGGGTGTATTTAGTTCTTCACACATGGCTTCTCCGTAGTTGCTTCATTTTTGTAAAATAAATAATGACATATATTATGTGGTGGTGGTGTTCATCTGAGGTGGTATTTAGCTCATTTTAAAACCTGCTAAGGACTAGATGATTTTGTTCTGATGTCCTCAAGAATTCAAGAGGGTGTACTTTCTTTCTTTAGAGTTTACATGATGTAGCAGCAATAGTGGGGCATGTGTACCTTTCATTCAGTCCATATAGATTCTGCCTGAGCTCCAGAAGCACTGCTCTTAGGAACAGAATAACTGCACACATCACTTCCTTTCTGCCAACTCCTAAACTTCACATTATCTGTAAATATGAAAAACATGACACGAGACAACAGAACAGTGAACAAACAGCCTGTTTGAGTTTTTTCTGATTCCCACGCTGAGTGTTATTACTGTACAAACAAATTGCTCTGCAGCTACATGAATCATAACGTTGTTGTAGATCAGAATTTTAAATGTTGTTCACAGCGATCTGGATGGATTTCTGTTCAGCTTGTGCATGTAAAAGTGCACATTTCGAGCGTAAATGGGTGTTTTGATGGATGTGCCTGGCATGACAAACAGAGATGGTGCTGATTAAACTACTTGGAAGTCAAAACAAATCTGTTCCTGTGAGATAGAAAGAAGACTTACAAAATTCTTTAGAAACATTTTTCTAAATTGAGAAAATTTTGGTTAGTGATATGGTTAAATTATAATTGCAAACAGGTTTAACCCTAATCCTAAACCCTAACCCTAACATTCTCTCTCAAGCTTTTCTGAAAATATTTTCAGGGATCCTCGTCTCCCTGGATAGACTTGTTAGGGGAACAAGGTGAAGGTGAGAGTGGGGAGAGGTGTTAGGAGTAAGGGATTCGTTAGGATGTAATGACCTCAATGAAGGAGAGTAAGGAGAGAGTGTGTTGAAGTATTAGGAGTAACGATCAGAGAATGTGAGAGTGGATGGGGGGGTCTTCAGGTGTGGCTTTTCTGGTGGACCTTCTTCAGATGGATGAAAGAGCAGCAGGAAAAATAGGAGACTGTGCTTAAGACCTCCACTTCTGTTAAGAGAAGAATTTTCCACTGGGGCATAGATGACTTCCTTCACTTGTCTCTCAGACCGTCTGTCTTCTCTGTCCAAGTTGTGCCACAACTGTTTTGATGGTGGCCAGTTTTTTGGTTCAAGCCTATTTGAGCACCTTCAAAATCCTGAAAAGTTTACACTGAAGGTAATAGTTCTTATGCACGGCTAGTGTGGGGAGATGTACATCACATTGTGTGTTTTTCAAAAGCAGCACACTAAAGCGTGAAGTGTGACCTGATCAAAAGTCCAAATATGCACTGTCTGATGGGTCAGGTCTCTCTAAATGAAACCTATGAATATATTGGCTTTTGTTATTACTTCTCTTTCTCTTTGCTTCCTGTCTCAATGGGATTATTATAGCAAACCACCAAACTTTGCCCTTCTCTTAGATGTTAGATTTGAAGGGCAGCACTTTCAGCCTGAACACAAACAAAAGTTCAGTAGTTCTGAAGTGTCAGTCAGAGTGCAGCTTTCAGCAGAGAGCATAAAATCCTTTCAAGTATTTTTTAACTTTTCTTGCATTTCAGGCAATACAGCTCTTCTATTCTAATCAGGTCTGCAGGGTCAGAAAAGCTGTCCCAAAAGAGCACACGCGGTCAGAAATAATTCAAGCTTGAGCAATAATTTTGTGTGTGTTTGCCTGCAGTTTGAATCATGGACCAGGGAGAAACGAGATTTTTGGATGCATTGATATCAGCTCTGTCCTGCAAAGTTTTCATATGTCTTTTAAAAGTAGCATTACTGACATGCCTAGGTTTTCAGAAATATTCAATTTAGTCTGTAAGACCCTAGGGAGATTCACAATATGTGGTGCACTGTGATCCCATACATCTTTATTGTAGATGGGATTGAAATGGACTCTAGCAGTCCTTGAACAAAAGCCTGGATCCGAGAAGATGGGCAGTCTACTGGGTGGAGCATATGAGGTGAAGATGATTGGCATAAAAAGCTTGAACTTAACAATGTGTGCTAGGGGCTCTTTAATTTGTTCTAAGTTGCAGTCCTCAGAGGGTGTTCAGGCTTGAGAGGCCAGACCTTCAGATACAGGTCACCTGGAAGAAGGTGCTTATTCTAGCTGTCCATCTGCAACAGCAGTTTCAGTCAGATTTTTATGTTCTGTACTGGCTTATGCTGATGATAAAGTTTGTGTGCAAATTCCTGGTTTCAAGGCAGAACACATCAGCCAGCTGGAACTAAGGGAAGTCCATCTTGCCTCTAAAATTCTTGCAAGTCCTGTTGATGCTAAGTGAGGCAAAGTCTGATCAGGCAAAGTCATGACCATGAGCTATATCAACCATCAGAGCAGCACCAGGTTGAACTGCTCAGCCTTCCACAGACACTCCACTCTCAACTGGCCTCACTGCAGGCAACTGATCGGCTGGAGCTATATAGTGGTCTAGTGGATGCACAGTCAAGGTAGTGCTCTCATCCAGAGGAGTGGTTACTGCACCCAGGTGTGGTAGCGGAACTCTAGTAAAGATGCAGATGGACCTGTTTGAGAGCACCAAATCAGAATTGGCAGTGGAGGATCTTTCTGGAAGATCCAGGCACCCTGCTATGAGAGGATGCACAGGCCCATGACTGGCTTCAGCATTGATTATATACAATTCAACCATTGTACAGGATTCAGAAACTAGACCACAGAAACTTGCTTGTGGTCTTGAAGTGACTAACAGGACCTTGGTTTCCCTGCTTTATGGGCAATCAGACACTTTAGCACACATTAGATACGGCAGATTGCATTAACCATATTTGGCAACATCTAACCTAGGTCAGTAGAGCATCAGCAAAATAGGTATCATATTGCCAGGGCCAGTCGAGATCCTTCCTCAGATGCTGTTGAGACTGGGTTACTCAGCTTTTAGATCATTATCAGCCTGGATGTACCACTGAGCCTCAGATACATGGCAATCCAGCTAATTTAGCAGGCTGAGCAGTGAGCAACACATGATATGTCTGGGGAAAACCACTCAACCATGCTAACAGTTAGTCACAGGCCTACTAGATGATAGGGGATGTGGAGTATTAAGAGAATTTGCCATAAAAGAAGCCAACATGGGAAGAGATAAGAGGCAAGAAGCAGTCTCATGCAAGTGTCCACTGACCTTGTGCTGATGTACGTGGGGTAGCAAAGGTGTAGCATATTAGAAACCCAGAGGACCCATGTCTGAGAACTTTTCTTATAAAAAATGTTTTTTTTTTTTTTTTTAACTGTGCAATCTCAGATATTCTTTCAGTCTCCAAAGCCTTCTCTGCTGGAGGCTTTCTCTTTTCTTCCTCCTCTATTCCGGCCCATCCGCAATCACAGGTGTCTCCTTCTCATTACACGCCGTTTCATCCATCTGATTGGATATCTTCACTACTCACTCTGCTGATAGGAACTGATTGCTGCTGAACCTGCTGAACCTGTGTTCCTTAGTGGATGTGCGAGGATGAGAAGTGAAAAGGTCCCGTCATTATCGATCGAACAATTAACGGCCCCGTTTCTGAGGGTAGTAGGTGAAATTGAAGCCATCTGTGTGAAAATTCCTTATTTAGCTGAAATTAGGCAGAGCTGAAATGCTAATTTTTGTGTGAAATCCATTGCTTTCAGATTATCCTTAGGATCATGGCAAATTATACACACATGGTCTAAATTCAGTGTGTGCTGAGTATTGAGGCTGTTATCAGAAATGTATTAAAGAGATTTATTAAAGTGACCTAAAATATTGTGGGGTTTGTTTGAGAAAGCATGCTACCTAAAGTTGGTTTTTATCGTTATCGTAAATATATACAGTATAATATGATTTAAACGAATATATAAGATAATTAATCAACAAGGCACTTTTAGGGAGCCAAGTATGTACGGAGCATCCTTAGACCTGTGTTATTCTTTATTCTTGAATATGGATGTTAAGTGTAGATACAGAATCAAAGTCTATAGTAATTAGAATAAAATAATTGTAAATACATGTGGGACATGAGGGTTGGTTGTTCCTCAGGTTGTGGCAAGTCTCGTGTTTGGCAGCAATCATGTAGCATTCTTCTTTTTCTCCCAGCAGCACAGGCAGTTTCTCTATATTACTCCAGCTCAGAAACCCAGGGATGATGTCTCCTAATGACTGGAGTAGTGTTGCCCAATTTCTTTATATTTAGTGCATTGGGTTAGGAAATGTAGCTCTGTGTCTGTAGCTCTGAGGTCACAGTGGGAGCACAGTATGTCCTCTCTGGAGTGCCAGGTTTGTTTGTGTCCGCCTCTCTGTGTGTGTGTCTCTCTCTCTCTCTCTCTCTCCCCCTCTCTCACTCTCTCGCTCTCTCGCTCGCTCTCTCTCTCTCTCTCTCTCTCTCTCTCTGTGTCGTCGTCCCCCCTCTCTAAATTTCAATTCAAATGAGCTTTACTGGCATGACAAATTGTACATGTTCATAAAGATTGCAAACAAAATTACAAAGTCAACAAACAAATAAATAAACCAACAAATAAATAAATAGCAAAATGAAAGCATAAAATCTATAGGTATGAGTGAGGTGTGTGTAAATGTGTGTATGCGTGTGTAAATGTGTGTGCGTGTGTGTGTGAGTTCATGAGGGCATCACTGATTGGTCGACTCCTCCCTCTTGTTATGGCAGGTGTGGCTGTAACGATCTCCCAAGGACATGCAGTCTATTTTTTCTCCCAGTAAATAATGAAGTTTTGTCGTTCTCCAGTTTGATGAAGTCCGGACAAATCAGCTCAAATTTGGGAAAGAATTGTTTTCAATTTTGTTTGGACAGGATGTGAGGAACTGGAGATCTGTCTCTACCTCTCCTTGGTTACAGTACAGACAGAACCTGCTCTCTCTGGGCAGCTAGCTCTGTCTGTATCTGCCCCTCTCTATGGCCAGGCTGTGGTCACTGAGTCTGTACCTGGTCATAGTTTTCCTCAGCGTGTTTTCTCTGATTGTACTCAGGTATTCTGCTGTTATATTTTCTCTTTAGCGCCAAATAATATTGGAGCTTGCTTTGTTTTTGTGTTGTTTCAGTCCAGTAAGTTAGATAAGATTCTTTTTTGTGTTAATCATTTGGTTGGGCCGAATTCTGTGGATGAGGTGGTCAGTGTCCTGAGGCTGGTTAGTGTTAGCCAGATTAGATTGTTTGTGGTGCCTCAGGACCAGCTGAATAAGGCGGCTATTTTCAATGTTCGCTTCACGGTTTTTATGGGCTTTAAATTGATAAGAGTCAGGGTCACTCAATTTCAGATGTTTCCAGAATTTCTCTCTCTCTCTCTCTCTCTCTGTCTATAGCTCTGAGGTCACAGTGGGAGCACAGTATGTCCTCTCTGGAGTGCCAGGTTTGTTTGTGTCCGCCTTTCTCTCTGTCTGTCTGTCTCTCTCTCTCTCTCTCTCTCTCTCTCTCTCTCTGTGTCTCTCTCTGTCTCTCTCTCTCTCTCTCTGTCTCTCTCTGTCTCTCTCTGTCTCTCTCTCTCTCTCTTACTCTGGGATGTCCCTCAACCTTAGTCTGACTGGGGGGTTTTAATTATTCAGAGGCAGAATGAAGCGGCTTGCAGATCCATTGTCTCTGATGGCTGCTCACACAAACCACACAATCGCATCAAACGAGCAGAAGCTGTCAATTATTCATAACCTTGTGTGTGTGAGTGTGTGTTAGTGTCTTACAGCCAGGCTGTAGGACTATGTAATGGCAATAATTGACAAGTAACCAATGTTCACTGACAGGCAGCAATCTGCCCTTTTGGAAAGGATAGATTTAATTTCATAGCTTGTCAAATCATTAAATGACATTAAGTCAGAAGAAGAGTAACAACAGAAAACCAGAAAAGCTGATTTGAGAACCTGCTTCAAAAATGTAAGCTTCCAGAGAGACGAGAAGGAATACTGTGTGTGATCCCGATGCTGCTGATTACAGCATATTCCTTGGATTCGTGTTCAAGAGAAACGAGCTGTGATTTAGTAGGTCATGCGTTTGTAGCATTACGAGAAATTTGGTCTTCATTGCCGTGAGGGACCGATGCATATGCATTTTAATTAGCTAAGGCCTTTTCCTTTAATTAGCCAAAGCCCGGAATATGACTGAGCCTATTACGTTGTACTGTTACAGAATGATCATTAGTAGTAGCACTGCGATCTGTATTACTTGCAGAACATTTAACTAAAAAATACACATGCGCGTCACTGCTACTTTACGTTTCCAAAGAGAACCAGGATCCACATGCATATCTGCTAAAAAGCCTTCCTGTTCTGTATATAATATATGGTCACTATATGTTCTAGGTTTCTGGGGATTATGCATGGAGAGGAATGTCATGTGAGCTCAGTGTGTATTAGCGTGTCATTTATTGATCATATATTGATTGCTTTCTGTTGTTTAATTAAGCTAAAATCTTTTTTTTTATTGCATGCATTTTTAAACAACTAATCAATAGGAACCGGATTATAAATAATTGACAGTCTGCATTGTCTTTGTAATGTTACAGTAGCAGACTGTAGCACTTTTCCTAGCAGATGTTCATAAATAATAACCTCTTCTGTGCGTTTAATTACCATAAGACTCCTCCTTTTCATCTCCATGACTGTTATCTGTTTTGTACTCTTTTGTACACATAATCCTAATCAATTTAATATCAGTATAAAGGGCATGCTCGGATATTGAGGCTGATGTTCTGTAGCAATCCGAGTTTCCGATCTGATCACGCTTTAAAAGCTTCTCAGACAAAGCATCTTAAACTGTCCACACACATTTCAGTACAATCATCAGTATCTATGTACAGATCAGTGATTTGTGAAGCACAATTTGGCAACCCTGATAAACACATGCTGTTAGTGGGTGAGTGAAGGGAATTCAGGTCCGCCAGCTAGTTCCAGCCTTCAGAAAGAGCAGAGCAAACACTACACCGTTCCCAAAGCCTCTTTTTTAAGCAGGTGTAAATGTTTTCAGTCTTGAATTAATATGGTATTAATAGGTATTCTGTTACCTTCATACTTACCTGGTGGTCCAGCAGCAGCATCCTGTGCTCTCACCGGCACGGCCCAGGATTGATTCCTGGGCAGGGAACCAACCCAGTCACTGAGGTGTTAACTCTTAGTGCTGGTCCCAAGCCTGGAAAAATTGGAATGGTTGCATCAGGAAAGGCATCCGGCATAAAACCTGTGCCACAAATCAAGCATTCGGATCAGATGATTCACTGTGGTGACCTCAAACAGGAAACAGCTGAAGGACAGCAACAACAACCTGATCTTCCCTTCAAAATGTATGATGAAGCCCACAGAGTGACGCTTTTGTTCAGCTTACTACAAGGAGCTGTACAAGTGTTCTTACATATAATGAGGAAGGTCCTTGATGTTCCTTTTCAGGAGCCTCTAGGTATAAAGTAGCGTCACAGCCAGTGGTGTTTTGGTTATAATATAGTACAGAAGTCTTTACAAGCAGCCCATTACACTCGCATCAATAAATGATTCTGTTAAATACATTAAAAAAGAATTTGAAAGGTGGATTGTAAATGTAAATTCCACAATCTTCCACATTCCATAAGTAATTTTAGAATTTGCATGTGTTCAGAACTCATTGTTCAGAACTTTAACCCTAGAAGCATTTAACCACAAGTTTTGTGATCAAAAAGTCTTTAAGATATCTGTTGCTAAGACATTTGTCTGCTTATTTTGTCTGATTGTGATTAAGTTTACATTTATTTTTGCTAAATATCAGCACATACTAATGCGATACATCAAGGTTGAAATGAAACCCACACACATCTACGATGGAGATCATAAGTAAATTGTAGGCTCTGTAGCACTGTCTGCATCTCACAGACACAAGGTGAAAAGAGCAGAAAAGCCGTGTTAATGGAATGCTGACTAACAGAAATGACATCTTAAACATATGAAAGTGAAAGTTTTTTTTTTATATTGCTGTGATACGCAGCGCTGCCTAGTGCTCTTTCCCTCCAAGTAAAGACGTATTGCTGTACTAGATCTATGTATTGTGATTGTGATATGCAGTGTAATAGATTCATCTCTGTAGTTTTATGATACAGCACTATTAACAGTAGACATCATCAGAAAACAGCTGTATAGACATCTGGAGATGGATTCAGATTTATTAAAACAAAATGTGCGAATCCATGAGTTAGTGTGTGTGTGCGCATGTGAGTCTATGTGTGTGTGTTTGTGTGTGTGTCATGTTAATGAGGACACTATAGCAGATGAGATCCAGATGTCTGAGCAGCATGTGATGTCTAAGTTGGCTTTAAGTTTCCATGGTATCATGCTGCCTAGGTGTGATTGAAGTGACCTTCTGTCCGTAAGTGTGTGTGTGTGTGTGTATTCATTTCAAGTTTAGACCTAATTTCACTTTTGCAGATAAACTGACTGAGACACTGAAGTAACTGCATGCAGCGAGGGAGACAGGAGTGTTGTTTGTGTTTGGAGGTAGAGTGGGTGTTGTGCAATTGCCTGGAAGTCTTTTTTTTTCCCCCCAACTGTCTTTTTCTGCTGCATAAAGTAGAGGAACATTTAGCACCAGAACCTGGACCCACACGTTATTTCACTCACAACTGATCGTACCTGCATAGATTTTTCTGCTTTAAACTGCTTAGTCTGCTTTCGTCTGCTTCTGTCTGCTTGTCATCTGCTTTGGTTGTCTTCAGTCTGCTTTCCACTTCTTTATTCTGGATTATTCTGCTTTTGTCTGCTTTATTCTGCTTTCATCTACTTCCGTCTACTTCAGACAATGTGTCTGCTTTTGTCTGCTCTCTTCTCTGTTTTGCTTTTTGCTTTAATCTGACTCATTCTGCTTTTTTCAAATTTATTCTGCTTTAGTTTTTATCTGCTTTATTCTGCCCTTGTGTGCTTTTGTCTGCGTAATTATGCTTTTGTCATCTTTATTTTGCTTTTGTCTGCTTTTGTCTTCTTTATTCTGCTTTTGTCTGCTTTTGTCTTCTTTATTCTGCTTTTGTCTTCTTTATTCTGCTTTTGTCTTCTTTATTTTGCTTTTGTCTTCTTTATTCTGCTTTTGTCTTCTTTATTCTGCTTTTGTCTGCTTTTTCATCTTTATTCTGCTTTTTTCATCTTTATTCTGCTTTTGTCTTCTTTATTCTGCTTTTGTCTTCTTTATTTTGCTTTTGTCTTCTTTATTTTGCTTTTGTCTGCTTTTTCATCTTTATTCTGCTTTTGTCTGCTTTTTCATCTTTATTCTGCTTTTTTCATCTTTATTCTGCTTTTGTCTTCTTTATTCTGCTTTTGTCTTCTTTATTCTGCTTTTGTCTTCTTTATTCTGCTTTTGTCTGCTTTTTCATCTTTATTCTGCTTTTTTCATCTTTATTCTGCTTTTTTCATCTTTATTCTGCTTTTGTCTTCTTTATTCTGCTTTTGTCTTCTTTATTTTGCTTTTGTCTGCTTTTGTCTTCTTTATTCTGCTTTTGTCTGCTTTTGTCTTCTTTATTCTGCTTTTGTCTTCTTTATTCTGCTTTTGTCTTCTTTATTCTGCTTTTGTCTGCTTTTTCATCTTTATTCTGCTTTTTTCATCTTTATTCTGCTTTTGTCTTCTTTATTCTGCTTTTGTCTTCTTTATTTTGCTTTTGTCTTCTTTATTTT